>NW_004955451.1:11074008-11250726 GCF_000276665.1 Chinchilla lanigera
GTCCCGCGGGCCCCGATCCCCGCGGTCCGCGCTGTCGCCCTCCGCGGGCCGCCTGGGCCCGAATGGTGCCGGAGAGCGGTTCGAGCGACTCCGCGCTGCTGCGCACCCTGGGTATTGTCCTAGGAGCTTCGCGCAGAGCTACAGGCGCAAGCAACGGAGGAAACGGGAACCTTAGGAACTCCCACGACTTCTTTTCTTTTCTTTTTTAATTTTTATTTTTTTTTCCGGTACCGGGAATCGAACTCACGACCTTGCGTTTGCCAGGCAGGCACTGTGCCGCTGAGCTAAATCCCCAGCCCCGCTTCTTTTCTTTCTCTTTTTCTCTTTTTTGTCTTTTTGAGACTGTGTCGCTATGTGGTTCAGGCTGGCCTTGAGCTCACTGTAGCCCAGGCTGGTGTCGAACTCGCACGATCCTCCTGCCTCAGCCTCCCGAGTACTGGGATTACAGGCATGCGCCACCACACGCGGCTATCATTTTTTTTGAGACCGGGTCTACTTTGTAGTTCACGGTGGCTTTGAAGTCACTGTATATCACAGGCTGGCCTCCAATTCACAGCGATGCTCCTGCCTCAGCCTTCCCAGAGCTGGGATTTCAAGCCTGTGCCATCACGCCGGCCGTCCCATGATTTCTTTAACCAAAGCTAGAAGTAAAAACAGAAAGCAAACCCACCACTGTGTCACTCTTCAGCCTCTCTGTTTTCATATTACAACTGTGATTTCCTAGTGCCTACAACTGCCTGTTGAGGGAAAACTTAATTTATCTTACACAATTGCTTTGTGTGCTTATAATAATTTCCAATGGGGAATTTTATCAAAGGCTGTAGATGTCTGTCTACCCACGTATTGGGTCTTTTCCAACTAAATAAGGAATCAATCGCTCTTTTTTTTTTTTTTTTTTTTTTGAGATAGACTCTCCCCATGTGGTTCAGGCTGGCCTTGAACTCACTGTGCAGCCCAGGCTGGCCTTGAACTCAGAGCTACCCTCCTGTCTCAGCCTCCTGAGTGCTGGGATTGCAGGTGTGCACCACCACAGCTGGCCCCAACAAATCGATTTCTCTCCTTTTTCCTAAATAAAAAATCCAGGATAGCTATTGAGAAAGCCAGGGAACTAAAAATACTATCCTCCAGTTGTGTTTTGTTTACAAGTGTTTGCTAACTTGCAGTTGTGCTGTACCTTTCCTGAAATTTGCTCTGAAGGTTGTTCCAAGCTGTGAGTTTACTGTTTCAGCACTGGGAGGCAGTGTTGTACCAATGCATGAACCTGTACTTCGGGAAGGCTCTTCTCCCTTCCTTTCCTGCCTAGCTGTGGGCCTTTGCCGAGTCACTTCAGGCTCCACTTCAGAAGGGTGTTGTGAGAATTTTTGAGGTGAGGGACAATAACCAGGGTGCGCAACAGCGCAGAGTCACTAGGAATCACTCTCTAGCACCATTCGGGCCCAGCTAACATCTTTTGACATTTAGCGCAAATATGGTTCTGAGCCTTTTACATGTTCTGTCTCCTTCGGGGGTTGTAGCTGTTGTTACTTTCTCCATTTTGCAGATGAAAGAACTCAGGCCCTGAAATTTCCTCGATTTGTAAAAGGGTCCTAAATTAATAAATTCAAGATTTAATAATTCTACATCACTGTTAGAATGTACGTAATTAGCTAGGTGTGGTGGTACACATCTATAATCGGGTCACTCCAGAAGCTGAGGCAGGAGGATCACCATGAATTGAAGGCCAGCCTGGGCTACATAGTGAGACCCTATCTGAAAACACTAAAAAAAAAAAAAATAAAAATAAAACCCCAATTCATAGGATTTGTGATAATTAAATGAAGTAATGTATAAAAATGTCCTCAGCACAGCACTTGATATACCTTAAGCAAAATACTCTCCCCCCCCCCTCCCCCGAATTCCACATGGCCTGCTCTCTGTCTTCCTTCAGATCTGAGAGGTCCCCTTCAGGGTAAGCCCTTTCCTCGGCCTTCAGTTTAAAACTGCATAAAGTGCCTCCCCTACTTTTGTTATTCTCTGCTCTCTAACCCTGCTTTATTGTCCCTATTATTCTAGTTACGGCCTAGCATACCCCATGCTTTGCTTATTTATTTGCCGGCTGCCTCAGTTTCCTCATCTGTAAAATGGGGGGAATGTTGATCATCATGCTTCCTTCATCCTTACCTCATTCATTTTTTTTTGATACAGGGCTATCCCTGTGTTGCCCAAGCTGGCCTTGAACTCCTGGACTCCGGTGGTTCCCCTGTCTCAGCCTCCCAAGTAGCTAGGGTTAGTTAGACACATGCTCCACACACCTAGCTCCTCAGGGGATATTTTGACGATCTAATGGGTTAATAGAGAGCTTTTAGAACAGTGTCCAACGTGTGAGGCGTTGTGTCTGTGTTAACTGCTGCGGCTGTTTCCTTATTAGAAGCAATGTGGGGATAGTGGCAAGTACTTCTTTAGCACAGAAAAGCCGGGTGGGGGCTGCTTTCAGTTCGTGGTTGCCCAGGGACCCCAGTTTCAGCAGTGATGGGGGACGCCCGGTGGGTAAGACGTGCAGGCCCTGGTCTATGAAACGCTTCCCAGCACCAGCAGGATGTTCTGACTGCGTGCGCAGTCCAAGGACCTGACTTCGAAGACAGAGCCCACACAGCTCCCATCCGGGCCTCACACATCCGGCCAGTGCCAGGGCACAGGGTCAGGGCTCCAGAAGCGGTTGAAAATCCCGCCGGCTGCCTGCTGAGTTGTGGCGGTGGGCTGGAAGCGATGACGGCAGAGGGCACGGGGCTGTGGGGACGTGCTGTGTTGACTTAGCCCCACTTTGCATGGTGACACTCTCGCCAGTCGGTGTGTCCTGGAGTCACTGTGACCCACGCACCGTAAATTACCGCCTTCGCATTCCAGTTTGTCGTGGATGAGTGATTTACTGCGCACAAGCGAGCACTTTACATCCAAAGGGACCATATTTTTCTCATCATGCACCATTCATTTTTGAGTGCTCACTTATTATAATTATTTGCTTTTCAAGCCTGTGCCACACACGTCCACACCCAAACACTCTAGGCTGCAGTTTGCCCGGAATCAAGGATACAGATCCTTGTATTCCAAGCAGTATCCATCTTACCTTGGTTCATTCATTCGCTAATAAGAATTAAGCACTGGACAGCTGGGCGTGGCGCACGCCTGTAATCCCAGCTCTCAAGAGGCTGAGGCAGGAGGATCATTGTGAATTAGAGACCAGCCGGGGCTACAAAGTGAGCTCAAGGCCAGCCTGAACTGCATAGCGAGACCCTGTCTCAAAAAGACGAGAAAAAAAAAAAAAAAAAAAGAATTAAGCACTGGTATGTGCCAGGCTGATAATTTCTTTTCTTCATGGAGCTTACACTTGAGAGTCTAGACTGAGATTGTTTGGCTAAGTGCGCAGCTCAGTGGTGTAGCGCTTGCGTGAGGCCTTCATTCCATCGCCATCACTGCCCAAAAATGCAGCAACAATAACAACAGCAAAGGACTCATTTTCTTCACATGGGTTGTAATTTCATCATGGAGTACACCACAGGGGCACCCAGATAATCTGATTCTAATGATAGCAGTGTAGGATGTCGCTCTAACCTCAGGGGCGTTCCCAGCCAGCCAGCCAGCCCAGCTTTCTGTAAGTCACTGATGCTGAGGTGCCCAGGGCAAATCAGCCTTTTCCAGGAACCAGTAACTGTACTTCCTGGTGAGTGGCCTGCCCTCACTGTGGAGCACTGGCTCTGTCCTCCGTCTTGCCCGTGTCTGGCTGCAAGCCCCGAGGATGCTCGCCTCGGTGCAGCCAGGGGGGTGGTGAGCCAGGGCATTTCACACCAGAGGGAAAGAAGTCTTTTCTTCCGGGATACCCATTCAGCCTTGGCCTGGGGATGAACTCAGTAGCTCCAAGTCCTTTAACTCCTAGTAAGATGGCGGTTTTTGCCAGCAGGCTAATTATATGTTTATACAGTATAATATAATAGCCCCTCAGAGCGTGCAGAATCACCTCCTGTGTGTACAGTAGCAAATAATTAGTTTTACTGAAATGGGTCTGATCACTCCAGGTCTGGTCTTGAAGAAGTGAGGTGTTGGGTATGCATTTTAAGTGCCTTAGAAATGAAGGTGTGCATGTAGAACCTTTCGTCTAAGCAGATGAGGATAGGTTTGGAGCCTTCGGGAGAGAATTAGGGAAGCCAGGTTTTTAAAAATGGAAATTGGGATATCTGGTGTGTGTGTGTGTGTGTGAAAGAAAAGAGGAAAGGGCGGGAGCATCTGAGGTCCCAACAGGAATATCTGCTGTAACAATACTTACTGACAAGACAGTAGGCTGCAGGTAGGAGATGTCGATTAGCCTGATAATAGTTCATCTTCCAGTGACATTGGCTGCATATGAAGTGAATTATCATTGTCCCCAAAACGGAAGGAGGCAACATAGAAGTACGTCTTGAAGGGGCTGAGACACTAACGAGTGTTACTGACAGTACTACCCGCAGTATCTCTGGAATCAGCCACCCTTCTGGAAACCATTGAAATAAAAGCTCCTAGGATAATTTAATTTTACCCAGGGATTAGGATTTTTTTTTTTTTAAAGTGCTGAAGATTGAACCCAGGGCTTGGCATGCTAGCAAGGCCTTTACCACTGAACTACATCCCCAGACCGAGAAATGCAACTTGAAAATAAGTTTTAAGCATGTTAAGTATTTTGACCATCTGCTTTGTGAAATAAAAAGTTGAGATTACCAGTTGGTTTCTAGCTGAACTCTAACAAGCTTACATATATTTATGTACTGATGGGTAGAGCTTGAATCTCAAACCACCTGACCTTTTCTCCTTTGTGTGGGACAGGACCTGTTTACACTGGGCATGCAAACGCAACCACGGTCAGGTGGTCTCTTACCTGCTAAAATCCGGAGCCGACAAAGAGATTCTGACCACCAAGGGGGAAATGCCGGTACAGTTAACATCGAGGAGAGAGATCAGGAAGATCATGGGAGGTGAGTCCGAGTTTGGGGGGACATTTGATTTTGACAAACTAACTTAAGGCTCGTGGTATTATCGGCCACATTCTTGATGCCGGGCAAGCAACTGGTGTATCCTCAAAACTAATTATCGTGTTTAGGTAGTAATTCCATAGTATTTCTCAGGAGGTCAGAGTTATAAGGTTTCTGTTTGGTTTTGGTCTTGGTAAAATTGAAGATAATGATAAAATATAAACCTAACAAAATATTCTTTCTCCTTCTGACCTGAAAAGCAATAAACTCTAACCAAAATATTTCTTACATCCTAAAGGACACAGCTTTCAAAAGATTTTTTTCTTGTTTTGGTAGTTTTTAAAGTGCTGTGCAAACATTCTGTGTTTTCTTCTCTTGAAGCGGAAGAAGATGATGAGGGTGACAGCCTCCCCCAGCAGAAGGAGTCAGATCTGCCCTTTGTTCCCAACTACTTGGCGAACCCGCCCTTCCCCTTCATCTACACCGCCGCGGCCGAAGAGTCAGCCCCGCTGCAGAACGGGGGCCCCTCCACCCCTCCAGCCTCCTGTCCCGAGGACAGCTCCCCTGCGATGCTGCCCCCCGGGGAGCCCTCCCTGCTAGGGGCCTTTCCTCGGGACCACACTTCTTTGGCACTGGTGCAGAACGGCGACGTGTCTGCCCCTTCTGCCATCCTCAGAACACCAGAAAGCACAAAGCCGGGGCCTGTTTGTCAGCCACCCGTGAGTCAGGGCCGCTCCCTGTTCTCCTCTGTCCCATCCAAGCCACCCATGGCTCTGGAGCCTCAAAACGGGGCATTCACAGGACCGGCGCCAGCCTTCCAGCCATTTTTCTTCACTGGAGCGTTTCCATTCAGTATGCAAGGTGAGGCCTTGCCTGCGAAGTCTCTGCAGCGGGGGAGTCGGGCTGGGCGCTGAGAGCTGCTTATGTATTTGATGTCTAATGCAAACTTAAAGAAGGGTTGCAGGGCCTGTGGAAGGAAGTCCTTTTACTCAGATTTAGAAAGTGTGTTTCCCTTTTGTTCTTCTACCCTGAAATACTGAAGTATTGTTCCTATTGTGGTTTTATTGGAAACAAGGATATTCTTTTATATAACTTCAGTACAACTATCAAATTTAGGAAGTATGTCAGGTGTGGTGGTACACGCCCATAGTCCTAGCTACCCAGGAGGCTGAGGCAGGAGAATGGCTAGCCCGAGTAATTTAGAGAGAGCCTATTTCACAATAAAGAAAATTTTTAAAAAGGGTTGGGGGTGTAGCTCAGTGTAAGGCCTTGTATTTAGTTCTCAGTAAACACACATATACACATACACACTCACGTTTTAAAAATGTAACTTTGATGTGAATCCTAATACTCCGAACAGTAAGGCAGGAAGATCAAATTTGAGGGCACCTTGTGCTATATATGAGTTGAGTGCTAGCCTGGACTACATGGCAAGATCCTTCTGCCTCAGCCTCCTTAGTACTGGGATTATAGGAGTGTACTACTATACCTGGCCCATATTCAGGTTTTGTCAGCGGTCCCAACAGTGCCCTTTGTGTGTGTGTGTGTGTGTGTGTGTATGTGTATGTGTGTGTGTCTGTGTCCCCACTGCTCCTGCTTCTGGCCCAGGTCACTCACTCACTGTGTGCAGTTATCCACCTGTCTGTCTCTTTCAATCCAGAATGATCTCCATCCTTTCTCTGCCCTTACCTGCTCCATATTTTTAAGGGTTCAGGCCAGTCATTTTGTAGAATATGATCTTCTTTTTTGCATTTTTTATTTTATGGTACATTTAAGATATATATATATATATATATATAATATCACACTCATCATAGAGAATTTGTACAGAATGTATCTTGTTGCTGCTTTTTTCCCATTCCCCTCCCCCCACTTCAATGCCATTCCCCTCCTTATTTATAAAAGCTTTGTTTCTATTTTTTCTTCTATTCTCTTTTTTTCTTGTCCCTTCTTTCAGAATATGCTCTTCTGTTGTTTTTTTTTTTTTTTTTTGGTTTTTTTCCGGTACCGGGAATTGAACTCATGACCTTGCGCTTGCCAGGCAAGCCCTGTGCCGCTGATCTAAATCCCCAGCCCCTTAGAATATGCTCTTGTATCATTCCTTGTCTACTTATTAGGTGGTATTTCATTGTAAAGAAGGGCTTTCCCTTCCCTATTTATATTAATATGGGACTCAGGGATTCTTACTCGCTGGGCTTAATCTGTTCCTACTGTTAGTTTGATATTCAGATTATTCCTGATTTGGGCAGTGGAAGCCCCCTCAAGCTAGTTCTTATATCTCTTGGACACATCTCCATCACTCCTGGGATACTTCTTCGCTTTCTAGTTCAACAAGACGTTCCAGCCTCATAGTGTTAACTTCCCTTGCCCCTGCCCCTGGCCTGGAATTAGCCGTCTCTCTAAACAGCCCTAGCTTTTTTGATAGAGAATAGTATTTAGAAACCAGGATGTGGGTACCAGGCATCCTCATTCCTATAGGTATGTCATTTCTTTTAGGCTAACACAGAAGACTGAGCTAGGAAAGAAAGAAAAAGCAAGCCAGGTGTGGCGGGGCACACACCTGTAGACCTAGCATTCTAGGAGGCTGAGGCAGGAAGATTGCAAGTTCAAGCCCAGCCTGGGCAAGTTAGCAACTGAGTGAGACCCTGTCTCAAAGTGAAAAGTTTGAAAAAGGTCTGTTGATGTAACTCAATGCAAAGGCCTGGGGTTCAATCCTCAGTACTGGGTTCCACCCTCAGTACTACAAAAAAAGCAAACAGATAAACATGATTCATATATACATGTACACAGTGTTTCTATCTACTTATCTGTATCATTTTTAGGAACACTAGAAACCACAGATCATCCCGATGGCTCCAATTCCAAACAAACACCACAAGGTACAGCCTGGTCTTTCCTTTCTCCCGCAGTCTTCAGCCCTTAGTTCCAAGGACAGAAGCGAACGACCCTTCACACACTGGGACGGTTACCCGGACCGCTTTGCTCCAGGAGCCGCAGCCTTAGGTGCAGGGCAGACGGCTCAGGAGACTGCTGCCACAGAGCCAGGGTGGGTCCCAGCAAACTTTACAGATCTTTGGCCCTGGCAGGATTAAGAGCAGTCGGCTCCTGGAAAGCACAAGTTACCTGGGCTGTGCCAGGCCAGATGATTTATTACCATTTCTCCTTCTTTCCCAGAGCTGGTACTTAAGGTGAGGATTCAGAACCCATCCCTGCGAGAAAACGATTTCATTGAAATTGAACTGGACCGACAGGAGCTTACTTACCAAGAGCTACTCAGAGTGAGCTGCTGTGAGCTGGGCGTCAATCCAGACCAAGTGGAGAAGATCAGAAAGCTCCCCAACACTCTGCTGAGAAAGGTAGGATGGTGCTGATCTCAAGAGGCTGCTTTTGCATTGAGAAAATACCTAACTTCCTCCTTGGTGCTCTGAGTCATAGTTGAAAAAATGAAAAAAGAATAGGAAAGGAGCACAGTGGTTTTCCAAGTGGAATTAGAAGCGGTCTTTCCCTCCACTGAGTCATAGAGACGCTGGCAGTTTTGAAAGTTGTAAGGTTCGGGAGAGAACGTTCTGCATTTCCACTCACGTGTACCTATTTTCACTCGCTTCTTTAGGGATTACCTTGTGGATGACTTTGCACCATTAATGTGCTTGGTGTTTTACAAGATAATATTCAAGTTAACTTGTAGGGCAGACCCGTGTGGGTACACATGTGGTTCTCCCTTCTGAACATCAGGTCGGCTCACCTGGGCCCCTGCTGAAAATCGACCCAATCATCGCCTGTTCCTTTGAGGCCCGTGCTCCTGCTGTAGCAGTGGCTGTTCAGGCCTCCACCAGCCCAGCCCAGCTCGTGCATGGGGGCTTAGTCAAGGACTTCTGCCATAGGATTTTATTTTCCCTTGAGATGTTGAAGTGAGCCAGTCTCAGAGCAGCCCAGCAAGCATATGCAGATGCCCAGCTCCTCTTAACCTGCTAACCTGTTTTGTTTCAGGACAAAGATGTTGCTCGACTCCAGGATTTCCAGGAGCTGGAACTGGTTCTAATGATAAGTGAAAATAATTTTCTGTTCAGAAATGCTGCCTCCACCCTGACTGAAAGGCCTTGCTACAACAGGAGAGCTTCCAAACTGACGTACTAACGCGGCAGGGACTTTTATCACTGAGTAGTGTGACAGTGCATGTCACCTCTGGGCCAAGGACAAGCCATTGATCCAAAAACCTCGATGCCCCGAGGGCCCCTGGTGCCACCGAGTAGTGTCACTAACACCATTCTGCCAGGGCAGGAGGCCCCAGCCTAACCCGCAGCGGTGCCACGCTTCCAAGCCTCTTGGTGCACAACAGACCTATCCCTTGAAACAGAACAGCTGGCAGGCGGCCCGGGGACCGCAGTGAGCTCCTCCAGCCGGCGTGCTTTCTGTGCGGAAGGGAGGCAGGTGCGCTGACCCAGGGAGCAGGGCCCGTGTCCCGGCCCTGTGCACGGCACACTGCAGGGCTGGGCTCGCTGCCCTGGGCCCTCCGAGGTGCACGCTCAGGACGCTCCTGAACCTGAACCCACCGGCAGGAAGGTGGGGGAAAGCACAGGCACTGGCCAAAGGGCTGAGTGGGACTTGTGGCTGTGAGGTTTCCTCTGACGTATTTATAAATGTTACTCAGGTTAAAGTATTTAAGAGTACAGTTACCTAATTGTAAATAGGCTGTTAACCAAAAGAGCTCCCCTCCCCGCTTCTCCTGGGTGACCCCTCAGCCTGCTTCTGTCCCCACAGTCATCTCTGCATTGTCTCCCCACCACCGTCGCTAGAGGGCTCTCTGGCGCGCTCCAGAGGAGCCCCGCCGTTCACTCTGAGGCCGTTCCTGCACTGACGTGTTTATTGCACCGCTGGAGAAGAGCACAAACATTGCCAGTCTTGCTCCCGACTCTCATCTCCCACTAGAAGTGAAAAGCAGTTTTTGAGCCTGAATCTGTTGCTATTTTAAAGGTTATTGTAGGAAACTGAGCTAAAGGAGTCAGCATCTTTATTTTTGTATCAGAGATAAAGGTTATTTTGAAATTATTAGGATTTTTACACAACTCTGAAATCTGTTGCTTTTGTAAACCAATTGTTTGATCTTCAGGACTCCTCACAGCTCCCCGCACCACTCAGGCGAGGTGTGAGTCTACCAGACCTAAACGAAGGCCGGAACAAACACCCGCTCAGACCCTCAAGCGTGGCAGAACAGTTTTTTCCAAGAGTGCATTCAAGGATTCTTTCCCTTTTCTTCAGTGTCGTTCACGTTACAGGAAGCCAGTGTCTGCTGAAACCAACAGCTTAGCCTTAGAGGTAGGAGCCCAGACAGATGCCCAGGAGAGCGGGTCAGAGCCTGCTGAGGAGAAGCAGCCCTGCTGTCTTAAGAAGCTCTCTCCCCATAGTGCCTATAGTTTCCAAAGAAATGGAACTTCCTGTTAATTTTATTAGAGCACTGCAGTTAGCGAGAACATGCAGAAGATGTCACGGAAGAAACTGTTGTGCTAAGATGATGGCTTCCTGCTGCTGCCTGAATGCCGCCGGGAGGCTGAGGTGTTCTTCCAGGCCAATTGCTCCAGCCACTTTGCTTAGTGACTTAATTGTGTCCCACCGGCTCCTGCTGGTGACCCACTCGTGCTGGGAGTGTTTGCCTCGCAGAGTGAAGGTTGCTTGTCACCCTCTCCTCTCCAGTGCTTTGAGGAAGAACCCTGTCTTGTGTTCCATCCAATCAGAAACTACTTTATCTAGGCGTACTGACCTTTTTTTTTTTCCTTTGCTTTGGAAAAAAGTCACAGTTTACTAATACAATTAAGTGTGGGTCTACCCTGGAAGAAATAAATTCAGTATTAATTCATGTCTAAATTACTGAGGTTCCACTCTTTGAGCCGCCTCGATTAATCAGAGACTCCTGGGAGCAGCTAGGCGCCTGGCTGGGAGGGGGCCGCGGAGGGGGCCCAGGGCGTTCCCCGGCTCGGGCGGAGGAGGACTGGTGTCCCGGGTGAGAGTGGGGCCCGGCTGTGTGTGCCCGTGCGTGTCCCGCTCTTGCCTCCAAGCCTGTGTAGTCGCTGGCAGTGGGATGAGACTGCACAGTTGCCGGGAGGTAAATCAGACGTCTTAATCTATGCATTCAGAGAAATATTTTTATATGCTTTGTGTAATTTCTAACGACCTTTTGTTAGGTTTGTTAACTGAGCTCGCCCCTCTCCACCTTGTTTAAAGCATGTGTTCACACTGTGTGTAAACATTCCTAGGAGATTCTTTTCTTTGTGCATTGCTAACTCCTCAAACAGGGCAGATGTTATTAAAGTTAAATATTAACCGACCCAGCCCATTTTTTTTCATTTTGGCCTCCTAAACAGCTTTATTCTCATCACAGGGGTTCAGGTTGCTGTAGGGTCCCAGGAACCTGGCGCTTGGAGGAAGAATCGCAGGGCCATCCCCACCTAAGCCGCCTCCACACCAGTCTGCAGTGGCGCTCAGGCCCTGTCAGTGGCACCTGGGGACAGATATTAGTGTCGCTT
Source organism: Chinchilla lanigera (assembly GCF_000276665.1). Lineage (NCBI taxonomy): Eukaryota > Metazoa > Chordata > Mammalia > Rodentia > Chinchillidae > Chinchilla > Chinchilla lanigera. Next base: position 11,085,503 of record NW_004955451.1, read on the forward strand.
TTATTTACTGGAGTAGCTGAGCCGGCTCTGCGGAGGTCATCCCCTATTAACCACATTTTCTGACTATCTTACTTCCATGACAACTGCACCTCTTCTTTGGGGCTGTCAGCACCTGTCAGGGCTTCAGTGAGCTCCGAAGCGAACCCCCAGATGGGAGAGGAGACAGCCTCACACCTCAGACCCTCAGCAGAGTGGTGCCAAGCGATCTGCTGTCCTGTGGTTCAGGCCAGCTCTCCGCACAGAGCGGACGTCACGCCAAATGGGCCTAATAAATCAGAACCGAGCAGAGACCTTTTCTTAGCACCAAGGAGAGGCAGAATAATTTGGGCATTGGTGCTTTCAGACTTGCCTTATCACAAGGATGGAAGTCGCATTCCATGTCCCCATAAACATTCCGGGCAGAAACAGCCTGCCAAAAAAATGCGATTAACCTTTAACAAATGGCCCTGCAGCACAGGCCGACCCAGAGCACAGAGAAAAATCAGATCAAAGGGGTCATCTCCACATCTGCAGACCGCTGAGGGTGGAGAGAGAAAACAGCAACCATCACCCACCAGAAGCTGTCACACCAGACCCGGGACGGAGGGGTAGGAGACGGGGGTGGGCGTGGGGGGGTGTAAGACCAGGAGAGCAGGAAGGTGGGTGCGGTGACAGAGAACGCTGTATTCCAAATAGAAGTCCTGCTGCCAGCTGGACCCTGACCTGTAGAAAATGAAAAACTTGGCTTGCTGGAAAATCGAACCTAAGGCAGGCATGGTGAGGCACACCTACAATCCCAGTCCTCTGAGAGGCTGAAGCAGGATTGCGAGTTGGAGCCCAGCCTGGGGAACTCGGAGAGACTTTGTCTCAAAATAATAAAAAAAAAAAAGGGCTGGGGATGTAGCCCAGTTATAAGGCCCTGGTTCAGTCCCCAGTATGTACTGAAAATAAAAAAATAATAATAGCTACTCCTCCATCTCCTTTGCTAGCCGGGAAGTGGGGAAGGAACGGCTTGGGGCTTCTCTGCCCACGTATTCCTCTCAGTGGGACCGAGTACAGTGAGTGATCAGAGGCCCGGGCCCCTGTCGTAAAGAAGCGAGCAAGGAAAGCCCCAGCCCTCCTCAGGTCCTGGGGAGACAGTCGACAGGCGGAGAGGCGGGATGGCGGGAACGGGGCGTGTTCTCAGCGGCTTTCCCCGGAGGCCTCGGGTCAGATTTCAGGGCCTTTATTTCTCACCTCTTCACGGTATCTGCACAGCAGAGTGGAGAAGCTGGCAATTACCCAGTGAGTTTTGGCTGTGAAGACTGTATTTCCAGCCAAAAGCTTTGGGTCCGAACTCTGCGGGTGACTACAGCCGTATAGACGTGGGCGAAACCCTCGCCCTCTCCCCGCTTCTCCCTGTTCCTCCCTGCCTCTTCCAAATGCCCCAGTCCTCAAACCCCCTGAACAGGCAGAAAAGAGGCGACTCGGGTGTGTCTGTCACGGACCACACAGCTTGACTCGCTTAGCACTCATTTTCTTTTTCTTTTTTTTTGGTCTTTTTTTTTTAAAGACAAAGTCTTGCTGTGCAGTTCAGGCTGGCCTTGAGCTCACTTTGTAGCCCAGGCTGATCTCGAACACACAACGATCCTCCTGCCTCAGCCTCCTGAGTGCTGGGATTACAGGTGTGCGCCACCACACCCAGCTCAGCACTCATTTTCAAATGCCTTCAGGCAGCACCTGGAATACAGGACTCGGTTCCCAGGATGGTCTGACCCAGCAGCCTTCTGTTCCAGGAGGGAAATCTTTATTAAAAAATACTTTAGAAAATAAGAAAAATTAGAGGTAGGAGAGAGGTCACCCCCTGGAATGATTATTCAAAAACAGTGCAGTGTGGAAATAATGTTAGACTGGGAGTCTGGAGACCAGGGCTCCTGGGCTGTGGCTGGGGACGTCTCAGCCTCCCCTTGGGCCTCTCTTCCTCGCTTCCTTTGTGAGGCTCCTTCCAGAGACACCGTCTCACGTAAACCCCCTCCCTCCTCCTGCCATCGAATCTGTTCTGTGGACACATGGTATCGCTTCCCTTCCCGGAAATCCCGGGAATATATTTTAGGCAAGTCCCGCGTCCCTGGCCATCCCGTAGAAGATGCCTCTAGCTGCGATGAGATTGGTTGGAGAATCAAATTCAGCTGCTATGCCCTTGTCCAGGACGAGGACCCTAAGCAGAAAAGACAAAGAAATGGTCAGGTCTGCATCAGCCCAGGGTTCCCTGGGCGCTGAGGTGTCAGCCCACCCACTTCATCACACGCACACTTGCAGGCCTTTTTATTTTAGCCCTGCGCTTAACTCTCCCGACAAATGAAGCAGTTTCTGGGATCACACACAAGCTCCTATTCATCTTTGCTAGCCTGGGCTCCAAAAATCTTCTCTAATGAGCCCTTCCTGCACCAGGGTCACCAGGCTGCAGCAGGCTGTGCGCAGGGAGCCCCGGGCCTGTGCCCCGGCCCTGCGCATGCACCCACTTTGTGCCAGTGACAAAGGCACACGGCAGGAAACCGGCTGCAGCGAGGCCGGCGCTGGAATCTGGGGCTTGGGCTGCAGATCTGGCTGCGGCTGTGGGTGGGTCCTCCGCCACAGCGCACGGGCAGGCCTGGGCCTGGCTTTAGGCGCCTGTGCAGCTGGCACCGCCCAGGTGAGGCGGAGGACCAGGCCCTCCCCTGCCCGCAAAGCTGCTGCTATCTGGCTCCCCCGAAACTGTGCCAAGGGGGAGTCTGCGTCTAGTGCTGCCTGTCCACCGCCAAGCCGCAACCCAGGAGACGCCCCCCAAGCCCAGTCTCTAGTGGCTTCCCCTGGCTCTCAGGAGTGCCAGGTCCCCAAGGTGTCACCCACAAGCCTGTCCTCTCGCCTCTGCCCTCCGGCCCTGCGTGTCCCTGGCTTCATGGCGTGTGCTGCATCCTCTGTCAGAAGTGTTCAGGTCTATCCTTTCCTCATCGCCCGTCAACCCCTGGCTTACCCACTGGCTGGTGCTGCCCTTTCTCAGGAGAGTAAGTGCCCTCGCTGCCCCATGTGGCCCACACTCTCAGATCCCTGCCTCCTTCCCAAGGACTCTCAGTACAGGTTTGCAGCATGACTATTTGATCTATTTTTGCCTGTCCTACCAAATGAATGAACTCCCAGGCTCCGAGGTGGGCCTGAGTATCCTACCCTGGGACTGCTGGGAAGGAACCAGTTTTGGTCAGCTGGGAAGGGGTCCTCTCAGGCCAGCCCCATCCCTACTGCGGGCCCAGGGCCCAGCACTCCCTGTCCATCCCCTCTTCTCCGTCCAGTGGGGTCCTGAGGGGGAGTGGGGGTGGAGCTAGAATGACACAGAGCAGCCCAGGCATTCTCACTGGCCTCCAAAGCCCTGCTGGCTGGAGAGGACCGTACTGAGACAACCAGAAGGGAGCTGGAAGCTTTTAAGGGCAAGGCCCCTCACCTTTCTCTGGGGGACTAGTGCAATAAGGGCACCTAAAGGGGCTGGGGAGCAGTGACATTTCCCAAGGTCACCTGCGGTTCAAATCATTTCTTTTTTTCTTGTCTTTTTGAGACAGGGTCTCACTATGCAGTTCAGGCTGGCCTTGAACTCACATTGTAGCCCAGGCTGGTCTCAAACTCGCAACAATCCTCCTGCCTCAGCCTCCCAAGTGCTGGGATTACAGGCGTGAGCCAGCCCGCCCAGCTCAAACACATTATTTCATTGACTCCCAATGATCATCTTAAGAAACATCATTTCCATTCCCAACATGCTCAGAGAGGCTTTGCAACTCGCTGAAGATCACACAGCAGTGAGCAGCTGCGTGGGGCCTGGGGCTTGGCCCTCTGGCTCAGACACAGCACCGTCCCTACCGCAAGGAATCCATCCTGATGGTGTTTGGGGTCCAGCTGCCAGGTGTCTCTTGCATGCTGGGCCACCTTCTCATCAGTGACCTGGTGGGGCCACTCTGTCACAGGGTAGTAGTGGGGGGCAAGGGGGCTTGTGAGCGGCCGGTGGGCATGGCGACCTTGTTCCCCTCACCTCATGCATCAGCAGGAAGCAGGCTGCAGATGACCTGTCACAAGCCCCCGGGCCTGGGAGCCCCAGGAGCCCTTCCCCGTGTGTTAGTTCCCAAGGGTCCCTTGTGTCTTGGAAAACATCACTGTTCCCTGCCCCGTGCAGGCAGCCCTGCTCTGTGCCAGCCCTCATCACGTCTCGGGCACCCCGCCCTGCCCCGTGCCTCAGGCCCACCTGGTGTAGTCCATGATCGTGTTGAGCCGGTGGGCGATGGTCAGCACAGTGCAGGTCTCAAACTGGGTGCGGATGGTGGCCTGGATGAGGTCGTCCGTCTCCAGGTCAACGGCGGCCGTGGCTTCATCCAGAACCAGGACGCGGCTCTTGCGGAGCAGGGCTCGCGCCAGGCATACTAGCTGCCTCTGGCCCACGCTGGGAGAGAAGCGGGCAGTTCTGGCTGGGTGCCCCGGCCCCCACCTTGCTCCTAGACCCCCTTCGGTCACCTCTCTTCCTCAGCAGCCCAGGACTGGCTGTCCGGCTCACCTCTCCCATTTCTGCCCCAGCCCAGCCCTCTTGGAATCCAGAGTAGAGGTCTGGGCTCCTCAGGGATAGCGAGGGGTGAAAAAGAACCAGTGGAAAACGCCACTGTGAAATCTATGGTCTGTTTTCGGAACCCCCAGCATCCACTTCTGCGTTTTCTTCCGTACACCTCCCTCCTGAGCTCATGCTATGATGCTTCCCGGCTTTACTCTATCGGTCACTTACACCTTAGTGAGAACGTGCTTGAATTGTTCGACTGGATATTTGCGTAGAAGCTACAGTATGCCTGAGCCTGCAGTGACACCTCACCACACCTCCCATCCCCGTGGGAGATACAGGCCAGGAAGGAGCAGGGATGGGGCGGGCGGAGGACTCCCCGTGTTTGCTTCCAGGGACCCAGGCGGGGAGAGGCGTAGCTTAAACCTCCTGCCTTGGACATCAGAGGCAGTAACAAAGCAAGGCTGTGTTCCCAACCGCAGAGGCCGCAGCACCCCCACCCCAAGGACAAATCCCTCAGCCCTTCCCAGAGGGGTGAGTCACCGCGGCCACGGGAAGGCCAGCCTCCCTCGCTGGCCCCGTCCCGAAGCTAATGAAGGTTTTGGCAGCAGAATGAGCAGCCAGATAGGACTCAGGCTGATTTATGGGGCGACTGGCACGGGATGCAGGTTTGGACTTAAAGTGGCCACAGGCCCGGCGCGGGAGGAGGGGAGCGACGCCTGTCTCCCGTTCTGCCGTGTATGCCTGTGTGTGTGTGTCTGTGTTGGGGAGGGGGCTACAGGGACGCTCCGGGAAAGGGCTAGGAGCACAAAGGACAGGAGCGTGACCAGGAGACGGCCCCGGGGTTGGGCGTGGAGCCCACACTCTCACCCGCCTGTCCAGGTGTGAGTGGTCTCACAGGGCCGCTGGGGGCAAATGCATCTGGGAAAGGCTTGGGACAAAACCCGCTCCTGGTCCCCCGCCCTGCCCCTGGCTGGAGCCTTGCTTCATACCATGGAGCCTTACTTCCGGCCCACAGGACTGCAGTAATGATTAAGCGAGATAGGGGCGGCCAAAGTATTCTGAACACTGTTCAGTGCGGAGCAAACGTAAAGTAATGTTCTTTGTTTTGATTTTTGAGGTTTTGGGGAGGTCTGTGAGGAGGGGCGGGTATGAAAATGAAAATGAAGGGCTGGGGTGTAGCTCAGTGAAAGAGCGCTTGCCTGGCATGTGTGCGGGCCTGGAGCCCGGCACCGGGGAGAGAGAGAGAGAGAGAGAGAGAGAGAGAGAGAGAGAGAGAGAGAGAGAGAGACACACACACACACACACGCACACGGAAAGAAGGAAAACAAGCAGGAAAGGCAGGAGAGGGAGAGGAACAGCTGGCATTTCATAGAAGCGCATCCAAGCTAAGTGCCTTTCATTTCCCTACCACGACCCGAAGCCTCCCACGCTGGCCACACGTGGCTACGAGCACCCGGATGTGGCTCGCCTGGGCTGAGGGTGCTGCTAGGAAGTGTAAGGTGCACACAGGGTTTCAGGCTCCCATGGAAATAAGCAAAATGGCCTAAGGACTTGGACAGCGTGATGTGCCTAAATGGTGACATTTTAGATGCACTGGGTTAGATAAAACATAATTTTAAAATTTATTTCACCCATTTTCCCTGTTTTACTCTTTCCCTTTCCTTCTCTGCTTCCTTCCTTCCTTGCCCTTTTTTAAGAGACAGCAACACACTATGCAGCCCAGGCTGGTCTTGAAGCAGTGCTCTTGCCTCAGCCTCCCAAGTAGCAGGGACAACAGGCATGAGCCGCTCCACCCACCCCATCTCTCTCTCTTTTTCTTTAAATGTGGCTATTAGAATAAATTGTAATTACAGACATTTGGCTCCCATTGTACTTTTATTGGGCAGTGCAGTGTGCAGAGGTATGGGCTATTATTATCCCTATTTTAGGGTGAAGGGAGAGGAGGCACAGACAGCTTAAGCAACCTGCCCCAATTACACCAAATCACACAGCGCAGGGTGTAGCTCAGCAGTAGTGTGCCGACTAAGCCTGCATGAGGCCCTTGGTCCTTTTCCTAGAACCGGGAAAAATGTCATGCAGCTGACACAGGCCTGAGGATCTCAATCTTTAAACTTGGTAAGAGTGACTCCTGGCTGGGCACAGTGGCCTGGACCTGTCATCCCAGCACTCGGGAGGCTGAGGCAGGAGGATCTTTGTGAGCTGGAGACCAGCGCGGGCTACATAGTGAGTGCAAGACCAGCCTGAACTACATATGGAGACCTTATCTCCAAAAAATCAAAATAAAACCAAAAGGCCCCTATGCAGCCCTGGCTGAGATGGGAGTGGAGAGGGGAGGAGAGGAGGTAGCCTGGACTCTGTGTCATTTTGATACCAGGCCTTCCAGCCCCCACAGCGTCCCCAGAAGGGCCACAGGCCAGAGTTGTTACCTGAGATTCTCCCCGCCCTCAGTGCACTCGAAGTCTAGGCCTTCGGGCTGGGACCTCACAAAGCCCTGCAGGTGGGACAGCTCCAGGGCCCTCCAGATGTCCTCCTCCGAGTAGCGGCTGAAGGGGTCCAGGTTCATGCGCAGGGTTCCTGAGAACAGGATGGGCTCCTGGAGATACGACAGGGCCTGAGAGGGGCAGCTCAGGCCCCACAAGGAACCCTGGGCCCCAGGTGCAGGGCAAAGCATGGGATGAGGGTGGCAGTGTCCCCACTCTGTCCCCAGCCCTCCTGGAGGAAGACCAGGGCTAAGGAGAGAGAAAATGGCTTGCGGGGGAGTGATAAACCCCAGCTTTGCAAATCACTAAGTCCTCTGCTAGAGCAGGAGCCAGAGCCACTAATCTCACTCCGAAGTGTCCAGTCAGCAGAAATATATACCCCGAGGAGCCAGGAAAAGTGCCATGTAATCGTGAGCCTTGCAAGCAGGAGACCAGGACACAAGGTCTCGGGACAGGTGGTTGGTGGGGTCCTTGCTCCTTCTCTGCTGGCCCTGGACTGGGTGGCTCCTGGGAGGCCCAGCTCTTTGCTATGGGGGTCTGTCCCCCACCAGCCTCCAAGGCCAGGGTCCTTGGCTTCGTCCTCAAGCTACAGAACAGGGGACATTGCGCATGGCCCGGCTCGCACCTGGGGGATGATGGTCAGCTGAGAACGCAGGTCGTGGAGGCCAATGTCTGCCACGTTGAGGCCGTCGATGAAGATGTTACCCTCCGCTGCCTCCAGGATGCGGAACAGGCAGAGGGTCATGGACGATTTACCAGCTCCGGTACGGCCGACGATGCCCACCTGTGGGAGTGCGCTGTCAGGGGCAACTGGGTCACAGGGGCATCTCAGGTCTCCCCTAGGGGCTGAGGCAGCCTCCCCAGGCATGGGTACCTTCTCACCGCCGTGCACACGAAGACTCAGGTTCTTCAGCACCAGCTCCAGGCCCGGCCGGTACCGCACGGAGTAGTTCCGGAACTCTATCTCCCCATGCAGGGGCCAGCCTTCCGGGGGGCGGCTGCCTTCCACCACCCAGGGGGCCTGGTGGGGGTGGGTGGGACGGGTCTCAGCAGGGTGGCCCCTCCCCTGCCTCTCTGTCAAGGTCCCCTCTGTCCCTGTCATTGTGCCCGGAGTCCTTTCTCTCTCTTCTTTGCAGTGCTGGGGATCAAACCCAGGGCCTTGCACACACCAGGCAAGCGCTCCACCACTGAGCCACACCCCCGGCCTTATCTTCCTGACTTGTTTTCTGTGCCATAGCACGGAATTTGAGATCCTCCCGCCTTAGCCTCCCAGAGTGCTGGGTTACAAGGGCGTACCACCATCTCTCTGACTTTATTCCTGCCGAGCTGCTCCAAAACTCCCCATCCCGCCCCCAGCACGCCCTCCTCATGCCCCATGCTCCTGAGGTGCTCACTGCCTTCCCAAGCTTCTCCTTCCCTCACCTTAAACCATCTATCATTACTAAATGGGACTTGGCGCCAGGAAGCAGGACACAAGGTGTCCCTAGGAGACAAAGGTCTTGCCCCGGGAGATTACATTCTGGCCCAGGTGCTAGAATACACAAGCAACTCTACATAATATGAGGATTGATGGGTGCTGGGCTGCTTTGGGCTGTTCAGGGAAGGCTTCCTGGAGGAGGCGCTATTTAGTAAAGCCCTGCAAGGAAGGACAAGGCATGTGGGTAGCTGGGCACCAGGACTACAAGTGCAAAAGCCCTCCAGGGGTGTTCTGAAGCCCAGGGACCAAAGTGAGAAGCAGCAGGCTGAGCTAACGGGAAGGGACTCACAGGCCACTTCCAGGACTACGGCTTTACCCTAAGCAAGATGGAGAGCCATCAGGGCCATGCAGAGAGCAAGGGTAAGACCCGGTGCATTTGAAGGGAGGAGTAACGGGACCAAAGAGCAGGCTGCAGGAAGACAGACAGCGGGCTGCAGGAGGTCCCGGGAGCAGGCTGCAGGTAGCAAGTGAGATCCAGGGTAATGAGACAGCTGAGAGAGCTTGTGTAGAAGATGATTTAAAACAGGTTCACGACAGAGGAGAGCAGAGAACTGGGGCAGCAGGATGCAGGGGGCAGGGGGTGCTGGCGTGTGTGTCTAGAAGAGAAGACGGTAGAACATTTTCGCACATGGAGGGGAATTATCCAACAGAGGGAGCAAGACCGACACAATCGAGTCCTGGAGCAGCCACAGGAAGCAGCAGAGGGGCTGGAATACTGCGTGCTCAGAGAGAAAGGAAGACGGTTCGGGGACAGGGGCAGCACTGGGGCGCCGGGGGTGGCTGGCTGAGGGAGCGCATGTCTTCTAACCCAGTTTCCACGGGAGGGAGTGTCAGGCAGGGTCATCAGCTGAGCACGGGGAGGAGACAGGGCTGGGGACAGAGGGCGTTCAGGAGAGGTTGTTCTGAAAGTGAGAACGCGGGCTTCCTGGGGAAACAGGCGGGCAGCCAGCAGTGCTTACACACGTGAAGTGCGGTCGCCGATGTCCCCCAGCTAGCTGTTCTGTGCAAGTATGCAGGAGGCAGACAGGAGGGCTCAGCCCGGGTGGGGGCCGGGGGAATGTGAGAAAGGATGGGGAGGGGTGGTGAGCTTTCATGTTGGTGGGGCAAAGGACGCAGGCCAGCTGGGAGACAGCTGAAGCCAAGGCAGACAATGGAGTGATAAAGGTGTGTCACGGGCATCCCAGCAAGGACAGAGTCCTGGGGCCGTGCGGGATATGGAGCACGTGAGCTGGTATCATGTAGAGCTCACATCATGTAGACCATGGGGAATCTGCTGAGGGCACGGTCTTGCTCAGTCTGAGCCTTCTACACCTCCCGTCATTAACCTCTGTGCGGGATACGGAGCACGTGAGCTGGTCTACATGATATGAGCACGTAGTTGGTCTACACGGGGTGCTTGACACTGAGAGCTTAGACACAGTACAGCTTCCGGGCATGGTGAGTCTGGGTGTGACCATGGCAAGGGGCAGTGGAGAAACCCGGGCCCCTCAGGTGAGGGCACACAACAAAGGGCCTAAGGCCCCACCTGGGACCAGCTTGGTCCTTTGTACTGCAGTGCTCACCTGCCCCTGCTGCATCTCTCCCTAGTTGATCAAAACCCATCCCTCTTTCCAGTCTCAGCTTGCTCCCTGCTCACGCCAACTGCATGATGTCCGCTCGCTGCCCTCTCTGGGTGCACAGCCTTAGAGCTACTGTCCACCACAGAGCCTGCCACAGGTCTCACCCGCCCACAGAGGGAATCTGCTGAGGGCACGGTCTTGCTCAGTCTGAGCCCTCTACACCTCCCGTCATTAACCTCCGGCTGATGCTCTGAAAACTGAATGGTAGGATGAATGGATGGATAGATGGTTGGTTGGTTGGTTGGATGGATGAATGGATAGACAGATGGATGTATAGATGGATAGATAGATGGGTGGTTGGGTGGGTGCATGGATGAATGGATAGATGGCTGGCTGGCTGGATGAAGAGCTACCTAAACAGCTGGCCTCCATGCAAGGGCTCCTGAGCTACAAGCATACGTCCTCAGCCGTTCCAGATTATCCCTGCCCCGTTCTCATTCTAGGACTCACCTCGGTCTCCGTATCCGAATACTCCTTGACTCTCTCCACAGCCACAATATTAGACTCCAACTCTGACATCATCCGTATCATCCAGTTCAGAGACACTGTCATCTAGCCAGAGGGACTAGGTTACAGCAGGGCCTCACTCAGCAATAGTTTTGAGAAGAGTTCTATCCTCGATCATGCTTCCGCCAATGAGATCCTACCCTACCTGTGACCCACAGGTGTGTGGACTGAGGCTGTCATCACAACTGTGCCTCAGGCAGTGACAAAGCAGACTTAATTAAAGACTGCCTCACACCTTGTTTCTCAAGCTTGAATATGTTTAAGCCTCCCCAGAGATTCTTGTGAAGATGCAGCTTCTGATTCAGTGGGTCTGGGGGGAGACCTGAAGGTATCCATTCCTAACAAGCTCCCAGAAGATGGTGGGTCCCAGTCCAGGGACCACCCTTTGTGTACCAAGGAGTCTTGGTAGAAATGCAGAATCCTGAGCTCCATCCTAGCCCTGGTGAGTCAGAACGTACGTTTTAACAAGCTCTCTAGGTGGCCCGTGCACATTCATGTTTGAGAAGCCTGGCCTGCCTGGTTTGCCTTTTGTTCAGCTAAGCATTCAAGATTCAAGCCACCTGAGGCGTTAACAATTCATGCTACTTTACAAGAATTCTATTTGCAGTCACGTAAGTCTTTGGCAATATAGGCTGGTGTCAGAATGACCTGCCTCACCAGCAGCTCCTGTCCCCTGATCTATATGTTGTTCCTTGGTAACCAGGGCCCCCCAAGGATTTTAAACCCATAGATGTTCAAGTCTCATATAAAATGGTGTAATGTTTGCATGTAACCTCTGCACACCGTCCTGCGTGCCTCAAATCATGTCTAGATGACTTAGAATACCTGATACAAGGCCTACACCGCCATCCATCTGCACAGTCAGTGCGGTACTTGCTACCGCAAATTTAAGTCTTGCTTTTTAGGGGGAAGTTTTAACATTTTTTTCTCAAATATTTTCCATCTGCAGCTGGTTGAGTCTTTGGATGTAGATCCCACAGACACAAAGAGGAGACAATACTTTCTCCTGTGTGCACAGGAAGTGTACCTCAGCCCTACACTCTCCTGCGGCCAGCCCTCTGTCAGGCTGACCTACATCTTGCTCAGACACAACAAGTTCTGTTTGTCCTTTGGGGCTGACCTCCAAGATTGCTTCTCCAACAGTCCAGAGCAGGGACATTCCCCTGTGTGCTTCAGCGTTTTGCTCCTGCTGGTACAAGGCCTTACCTTTCGCTGTCAGTACAAGTGTCTCCCCACAGCTAACTGAGCTCACGGTGCCTAAGACCAGAATCTGCCCTGTCCCCATATTGAGCAGAAAGGGGTGCCCAGTTGGGGCCCTGCCCACGGACCTGGCCCCCACATACCTGCAGGGCATAGGACACAGACAGGCCCACGAGCCCCGGATTCAGGCTGTTCCTCCCCATCACCGCAAACAGGGCAGCGAAGAGCACCACACAGGTCCCCACAAACTCCACGTTGATGCCCAGCCACCTGCGGGGGGCAGACCGGGAGGAGATGAGACCAGGAGTAGGAAGAGCCCGCTGTTCCTTCAGGCAGAGAGCCGCCAGAAGTCCTGAAGAGGAGGCTACTGACCGGTTGGAGGCGATGAAGGGGTAGCAGCTCCTCTGGTTGGTGTCCACCTTAATGTCATTGAGGACCCTAAAGTCCTCCATGCGGCCGTAGGCCCGGATGACGCTGGTGCCAGACACCGTCTCTGAGAAGTGGGAGTAGATGGGGGAGCGACTGACTGACTCCAGCCGCTTGAGCTGCCGGGATGTGGCCACATAGAAACGCTGATGGGGAAGACAGGAGAGCCTGGGTCAGGGCCCTGGAACCCCCTACTCAGTCCTGCCCGTCCTCCAAGCCATCCGTGCACCCCGGGGGCCTCTACCCAGCCAGCCCCACTCCCCCCACGAGGCTTTGATGCCTTCCCCTTCCTTCCCTCAGGGTTTTAGCATCTTGATTTACATCCTACCCTTTCTCTCTGATCAGCTTCCCCTCTGCCGCATCCTCCACGGAGCCCTCCCTGACCCCCTCTCAGCTCCTGCCTCCCTGGACTGCTCCCCGGGGGATGGGTATGCCCGGATCCCAGCACTGACCTCAGCCTCTTAGCTAGTGAAATTCTTGGCTCCACCTGGGCCCCAGTAATGTACTCAGTCAAATGATTTTGTAAGACTCCCCCCAAAAGGTAATGTTGTATCCTTTTCCTGGAAAAGCCCTTCTGCCTCAGTTGTTTCAGCTCCAGTCCCTCAAAAACATCATTCTTTCTGCAGTTTCTGTCTTCTACCCTGTGGGTCCCCGGATGACAGGAGCTGTCTGGCACTGCCTGGTCATGGTCTGTGCCGCCGGCGGAGCCCACCCTCACTGGTCGCTCCATGGAGGAGCCCAGGGACTGCCAAGCTTGGACAAGCGCTGTAGCTGGATGATAACCGCTCTGGTATGGCACAGACACGTGTGTTTAGATATGTATAAAAAGGAGGGATAGTGCATCCCAAGCTGTTAACATTTTTTTACTAAAAAACAGTGAACAGGAAGGAAACCCAGGGCCAATCACAATTTAGAAGTATGCATTTTATGCTCACACCCACACAACGAGGTAGGTTGTAAGAATCTATCTTTACAGGGGAGTTAAAAGGAATTTTAGCCGGGGATATAGCTCAGGGGCACAAGCGTCTGCCTGGTAAACGCAAGGCCCCGAGTTCTATTACCCTACCAAAAAAAAAAAGGAATTTCAAGGAAGTAAAGTAACTGGCCGCTGTTTCCAACTAATCCAATCCAACCTACACCTGTTCAGGAGCCTACAGAAAGGTCCCGCCCACATTAGAGCCCGCCCACACCAGAACCCCACCCACAACGAGCCCCTGCCACAGCCCCGCCCTCACCAAACCCCGCCCACAACACAGCCCCGCCCACATCACAGCCCCACCCACGCCCCACCCAGGGACCTGCACAAAACCGTAGAACACTGCTAGCGGCAGGACGACCACGATGAAGAGTGGTGTGCTGGCCACGATGATCACCAGGATGGAGAGGGAGTTGTAGAAGGTATTGAACAGCATGAGGATGGTCGGGGCCAGAAGCTCATCGATGACCCAGATGTCCTTGGAGAAGCGGTTGAGGATGCGGCCCGAGGGTGTTGTGTCGTAGAAGGATTGCGGGGATCGCATCTTGTTTTGCAGCAGTGTGTTGTGCAGCAGGCGCGCGGCCTGAACGCCTCCCACCGCCATTGTGAAAGCGGAGAGCATCACCAGGACCCCTGTAGGGACGCAGAAGGCACGGGTCGCCTGGGAGGGAGGCAGGGTGGGCCTGGAGGGGCAGGGGTGTGGCTGTGACTGGCACAGAGCCGAAGGAGAGGAAGGGAGGTGGCCGCTGCGTGGGGGAATTCACCTTGCAGAATTCCCAGGGCAGCGTACACGCCTAGCCTCAGGGAGGTATTGTTCTGCTTCCTATCCATCTTGGCCTCGTTGGCCCAGGCGCTAAGCCACACGTTGGCCCCAATGGCGGCTGCACTTTGGCCAGCGTACAGGAGACAGATAGCCAGTGTGGTGCAGAGGCCCACAGCCTTCGCGTAATCCCAGAACACGCTCAGCTTCACCTGCAGGGAGTGGTGCGGCAGTTCGGGGGGTGGAGGATGCCATGAGCTGCTGGGCCCTGCTCATGTCCGCCCGTGTCCCCCCTGCTCACAGTGCCGGTCTCTGCCGCCTCCTCCTTGGTGAGCATCCCGGTCTCCTTGGCCTTTGCCACCTGCACAGCCTTCTCTGATATACTCTGGTGTCTCCGAGGCACAGGCCGAGCCTGACCTTCCCCGTCTGAAGACATGGAGCTCAGCTGCCTGGGGAAGCAGCAGGTCAGACCCAGGCAGGTGACCCCTGGCACACCACCCCCGACAGGGTCACCTCCCAGGGTGTGAGGGTCAGGGGGATGACCGCCTGCACCCCACTGCCAGGGCCCTGGAGCCCTGCTGCAGCCTTGCGGGGGGCTGGGGACACTCCGGAGCTCACCTCATGAGCTGCTTCTGGACCTCGTACAGGGCCGGCTCAGTGTCTGTCAGTTCTGTGTGGGTGCTGAGCGTGTCCTCAATCAGCAGCACCTCCTCATCCTCATCTCCTGAGGCTGCAGAGGGGAGAGGAGGACACACAGTGCTGCCCACACTCCGCACCCCAACCCCTACTCCAGTGTCATGCTGACTGACAGGTATGAGAAAGGATGAGAGGGTTTCGAAGGACACCCAGAAAGACAGTCCTGGGACTATGGGACTCGAGTGTCAAGGCTGGGACTTGGGCTCTGGCATCAGACAGGCTGAGCTGAGGTCCCACTTCCTAGAGGCGTGACCTTAGGCAGGCACAGGAAAGGAACAATCACGATACCTGGCTCAGGGCATCTCTGTGAGGACCAGAGGGGTAAGGGTGTGGGCCAAGGGCCCTGTGTGGGGCATGGCACTCAGCAAAAGCTCAAGGCAGCGGGCAAAGAGCTCCGAAAAGGCCCTGTGAGCCAACCCAGAGTTTGTGGTTGGGAGCCCTGAAGGGAGATTCTGTTTGCTCACGGTTCTCTGTCTCTTGGTGTCTGGAAGAGTGCCTGGACATAGTCATTGTTCAATAAATCTTGGTTGATAAGTGAATGTTTTTACTGAACACTTGCACATTTGCTAAACAATTTATCCCTAAAGCGGCTTGGCGCCTAAGTCCGTGGACCCTTCTGACAGAAGGAAGACAGACTCTGAGGCCTGAACTGCTGATCAAGGTCTCAATGGGAGAGGTGGAAGTGGGACTTCTCTGCATCCAGTTCACTTTCCTCCTGGTGACACGGTCTGACTGTGCCACAGATGGCCTGGGTTTCCCAGAAGGCCTCTGGTGGGGGAGAGGCTGGCAGGGTGTGGGATTCAGAAGGGCCGGGGCGGAGCATACCCATCCTGCTGTTCTCAAGCGTCTCCTCCTGACCCTCACTGAACGTGTAGTTTCGGAGGAAGTTGGCAAAGCAGCCGTCATGCTGCATTAGGGCTGAGTAGGGGCCCATTTCAGACACCTGCCCGTCGGCCAGCACTATGATGAAGTCCGTCTGGGGCAGGAAGCTGATGCCGTGTGTCACCAGCACCCGAGTCTGCAGAGAAAGCAGCAGGCTCTGGTCTCAGGGCCCTCGGTGTATGCCAAGGGGCAGGGCTGGGGTCACTCCCAACTCACCCTGTGCTCATCGCAGGCTGCTCATCGCCTCTTGGGTGCATGTCCCAGGTCTCACCTGAACCCCTCAACCACCCACCAGTTTCCTGCTAGGGCATAGAGCTTGCCCCGGCCCCTGCCCTGTGGCCTCACCTTGCCTGCCAGCACACCCTCTGGCCCAATCACGTGGTCGAAGATGTGTTTGGCCACGTGGGAATCCACAGCTGACAGTGGGTCATCCAGTAAAAATATGTCAGCGTCACTGTAAACAGCTCGGGCCAGACTGACCCGCTGCCGCTGGCCCCCAGACAGGTTAATGCCCTGGAAGGAGGAAGAGGAGGAGGATGAGGAGAGTGCTAGATCGAGGGGGCAGACAGGCCCAGGGAGACAAGGAACTGTGTAGTCACACAGCAAGGCAGGCCTCTGGATCTACACTTCCTAAGGTGCCCAGCTGTCTGGGAAGCTGAGGGCCACCAAGGAGGGGGTGGTGGCTCTCAGAGTCTTCCTGGACAGCTGAGGCCTCCTTCTCTCTTGCTTTGCCAACCTGCCAGCTGATAGCCCAGGCCAATCCAGGGTCCGTGGACGGATGAATGGCAAGTGGACAATGACGCTTCATACACTGGACAGCACCCAGCCTGGGAAGCATGAGACGCTAGCATATAGCTCATGGACGCACATCGGGGACACTGCACTGTGTGGGAAAAGCCGATCTCAAGCAGGCAAGCTCTGTGCAAGTAGCCAAAGTCTGAGAAGCTGAGGAATGGATGCTGGCAGAGGAGGAAGAGGACAGGAGAGGGACTTCGGTGGGGACAGACTTCCAGTTTGGTAAGATGAAAAGGTTCTGGAGATTGTTGTGTAACCCTGTGAGTGCACATCACGTGACCAAGCTACACGCTGAAAGATGGTGGTAGCTGGGCGTGGTGGCTCATGCCTGTAATCCCAGCATTCGGGAGGGTAGGGCAGGAGTGAGGCCAGCCTGGGCTACAAAGTGAGCTCAAGGCCAGCCTGAACTGCATAGTGAGAGCCTGTCTCCAAAAGACAAAGGAAAAAAAAAGATGGTGGCACGTGTTATGTTGTGTAGACTTTGCCTCAGTTAAAAATAAATTACGGCTGGGCGTGGCGCACGCCTGTAATCCCAGCGCTTGGGAGGCTGAGGCAGGAGGACTATTGGGAGTTCAAGGCCAGCCTAGGCCACAAAGTGAGCTCAATGCCAGCCTGAACTGCACAGCGAGACCTTGTCTCAAAAAGACTAAATAAATAAATAAATAAATAAATAAATTAAGGGGCCAGGTGTGATGGCATATGCCTTTAATCCCAGCACTAGGGTGGCGGAGGCAGGAGGATTTCGGTGAGTTAGAGGTGAGCCCCAGCTCCATAGTGAGTTCAAAGACAAATTGGACTAGACAGTGAGAACCTGCCTCAATAAATAAAGTAAAGTAAAATAAAATAAAATAAAATAAAGTAAATGAAAATTAAGCAGGGCATGGTGGTCCATGCTTGTGATCCTAGCATTCAGGGAGCTAAGGCAGGAAGATTTTGAGTTTGAGGCCAGCCTGGGCTACAAAATAAGTTCAAAGCCAGTCTGGACTACATAGTGAAGCCCTGTTTCAAAAGACAAAACAAGAAATAAGTAGGGAAATAAAGCCAGGTGAGGTGGTGTATGCCTGTAATCTTAGCTATGTGGGAGGCTGAGGCAGAAAAATTGCAAATTTGAGCCAAACCTGGGCAGTTTAGTGAGATCCTGTCTGGAAATTAGGAAAAAAAAAATGCTGAGGTGTAACTCAATGGTAGAGTACTTACCTAACATGCTTGAGGCCCTGAGTTAACCCCCAGCACCATAAACACAACAAAATTACTTAACATGAAATTAATTAATTAAATAAATAATTTTTTAAAAACCTAAGAACTCAAAAAAATAAAAGTAAAAATAGAAACCTAAGAGCTCACATCCCATGTTTTTCAGAGTAAAGGTTAACATCTTAACCAGTCTTTTTCTTTTTTTTTTTTTGTTTGTTTTTTCCGGTACCGGGAATTGAACTCACGACCTCCCGCTTGCCAGGTAAGCGCTGTGCCGCTGAGCTAAATCCCCAGCCCTATTTCTTTTTCTTGAGACAGGGTCTTGCTAAGTAATCCAGGCTGGCCTTGAATTTACAGCAATCCTCCTGCCTCAGCCTCCCGAGTGCTGGGATGACAGGAGTGTGCCACCACACCTGGTTTGACCAAAGTCTTTATGGCTCTGCCTCAACTCATGCCCTCTCCCATTTTCTCACCTCCAGGCAGGGAGAGCATGGGAATACTCATCTAGTCCAGGCCTTCCAATGGCCTTCTGTCACTCTGGCAGCTGGGCACGGTGGCTCATGCCTGTAATCCCTTGGCCTTCTGTCACTCAGTTCAAGTGGCCAGCAAGGCCCTGAATGACTCGGCCGTCTGGCTCCCCTTCTGGGCTCATTTTCTCTTTCTGACCCCTTGCTCGCTCTGCTCCAGCCCTCCTGACCTCCTTGCTGGTCTAGGGCCCTTTCCTCCAGGCCAGGCTCCTGCCTGGGACTTTGATCTTTTCTTCTCAGTCTTGGATGCCCCTAGATATATTTCCATGGCACCAGCCAGGGCTCGATCACCTCAGACGGGGCTCCACGATCCCCAGATGGAGCTCGATGGTCCTATGCAAGGCTCCATTGTTCCTACAAGGGCTTCATCCCTCTCTTTATTCAGGTTTCCCTTTCCTACGCTGCTGTAACAACCCAGCCCTGCTCGTCTTCCTGTGTTCCGGCCTCACTTTATTTCTCCCCTCAGCGTTACCCCATGTATTACTGCTTTACTTACCTCACTTATTGTCTCTCTTCCCCAAAGTATTTATTGGAAGGCAGAGAGTTTAGGCTCTTGAATTTATTACTGTGCAGTGTTATCTGGCTTATAGTAGGTGCTTCAGAGAAATCTAACGGCTGGCTGGCTGGCTGATGAGCATCTCCTCCTCAGTTGTTAAGATTCAGCTCATGGGACGCCCTTCCTCCTGCTGATTTCCCCTCTGCGCCCTCCCTGCTCCCTGCACAGGCCTTCAGCCTGGCTCCAGGGAGTTCTACAACGCCACGGGTTCACGAGTCAGCCTCCCCTGGCCACAGACCTGCTTCCCGGGGCCTGGCACAGAGCCGGGCATGATGTTACATGAATGTGCACCTGGACCAGGCTGAGGCAGGCAGGCCTGCGTGCTGGCTCCTCAGGGAAGGGAAGGGACCCTGTACCTTCTCTCCGATCTCCGTCTGGTCTCCTCCAGGCAGCACCTCCAGGTCCGCGAGCAGGGCGCAGGCCTCCAGAGCCTGCTGGTAGCGCTTAGGGTTCATGGCTCGGCCGAACAGCACGTTTTCCTGAAGCGTGCAGTTCTGGATCCACGCCTGCTGGGGCACGTAGGCCACAGAGCCCTGGCCACAAAAGAAGGTCACTTTGGGGCTTGCCCATGGCCTGACCAAGCCTCAGGCCCTTCCGGGGAGCCCCTAGCCTCTCACTTTCACAGACACCGTGCCTTCCAGCTTCTCCATCTCTCCCAGCAGCGCAGACACCAGCGAGGACTTCCCACAGCCCACGGGCCCCACCACGGCCACCAGAGCCCCTTTCCGGATCTGGATATTGAGGCTGGGAACAAGGAGCCCCGGTCAGAGGCTGGGATCCCATTCGGTCCCCAGGCATGACAGGCAGACCCGACCCTTCCTCCCTCCCAGGTGTCCCCCTGGCAAGAGGGGGCCCTTCCCTTCTCGCACTGCTGGTGGAGCATGGGAAGACAGGGTGGTGCTGCTGACCCGGCCTCCCGCCCACCGTGGGTACCTGTGCAGGGTGGGGGGCAGGTTCTGCGCCCAGGTGAAGGTGCCACCGTGAATAGTGATAGCGTAGCCTGGGAGGACCAAGGTGCACAGGGTCAGGGAGCTCAGGGGAGCGGAAGTGGCGGGGACGGAGGAGGACAGGGGCAGGATCCCTGGGGAAGGGCAGCGAGGATCCCGAAGAGGGAGAGACACTCAGAACAGACGCTGCCCTGGAGTAAGGCCAGGGTGAGGGCGGCCCACGTGGAGGTGTCGAACCTGGGGAGATGTTTTTTCTGTCCACACAATGGGGGTCAAGTTCGTCTTGGCTCAGGAAGTGCTGAATCCGTTTCAGAGACACACTGGCCTGCGTGAGGGTGTAAGTCAGCGCTAGAGGCTGCTTCTCCCAACCCCCACTCCTGCTACCCTTGCTTGGTCCCCAACTCCCTGGGCGAAGCAGGGCCGTCCCTCCACCACCACCAAGGGCCCACTCCGGGCTGCCAGGGCCCCTCCCACGACCCAGTCCTCCATGGCTCCCACTTGTCAGAGATGAGGCCCTAGCTGGGACTCAGAGGCTGTCTCCAGAGGACCGTGTTAGCCTCCCCCGACTCCAGGAACTCTCACTGACCATCTCCTGACCCTAAGCGACCCGTTCATGACCTTACCTCCTGCCCTAACTCTAGTGGAAGCCCAGCCCTGCCCCGGGTTACCTGGGTCAGGTTACTGATTAACTGGGGCAGCATGTTGAGGGGCATCTTTAAGATATTGAACAGGGATATGGACACAAAGGCCTTCTCAGCGTCTAGCACATTGTTCTGGTCCACACACACGAACACCCCGAGGGTGATCAGGCTCACCTGGGGAGCGTGGGAGTGGGTGTCAGGTGGGGCCTGCGCTGGCCAGGCAGGAGGCAGGAGCCCAGCCCCAGCAGCAGGCTTACCAGGAAAGGCGTGCAGACCCAGGTGAAGGTGGAGATGGCTTTGAGGTAGGTGCCCTTGCGCAGCAGCTGGAGCTCACCCTGCCTGATGCCCTCCACCTGCTCCAGGAAGCTGGGCTCCCAGGCGTACAGCTTCAGCACTTTCATGCCTCCCAAGATCTCGGTCATCAGTTTGGTACGCGAGTCCTTCAGCTTCATCTGCTCTACCTGTGCAGTGCAGCGAGCGGCGTGACACCTCCGGTCCCCTCCCCCGAGCTCCTACCCAAGGTTTACGCTGCCCACACCTTCATGTGCTGCGGCCAGCACTGCATGCCATTCCCCTGCTGCCTCTGCCCCCCTGCCAGGCCTGAGGTGCCCCCCACACCCCCTCCCTGCATCCTCTGCCTGGGAAACCCAGCTCCACTCAGCGCCACCATTGCTGACCGTCCCAGGCAGCGTCCTCGGTCCCCTCACCTGGGTTCTTAAAGCACACTGTGCTTCCCTTAGTTCCCATCGCCGTCCCTGTCCATAGCCCCGGTTAGACTGAGAGCTTCCTAAAGGTGTGGATTGCTCGTGTCTGCGTTCCCTCAGCCCCTAACCCGACGTGCATGCGTGCGGGGCCTCACATTAATGTATCCATTGAACTCTGGTACTGAGAGCCTACTCTGCCTCCCACAGCTGACGGTTGGGTGGGGGAGGCAGGTAGTGAGAAATAATTACCCAATAAATACTTAATCACAAACTGTGATGGGTACTCTAAAGGGAAATAAGAGGGTGCTGTGCAAGAGCAGTGGGGTATGGCGGGGTACCCGGTGGACATCTGGAGGAAGCCAGCAAACGTCAAGGTGAGGAAGGAAAGGCTGTAGGCCCTCAGGGGTGAAGAGTGTGAGACAGAGGGGACGGTGTGTGTGGCGGCCCAGAGGAACACAGAACTGATGGCGCACGCCTGTAAGCCCAGCACTTGGCTGAGGCAGGAAGATTGCTGTGAGCTGGAGGCTAGCCTAAGCTACATGGGGAGTTCAGCGCCAGCCTGAACTATATAGCACGACCCTGTCTCAAAAAAACAAAACAAAACAAACAGAGGTACACAGAACTTAGTTGCTGGAGAAAAGAGAGAGGGCCAGCTGAAACTTGTCCATAGCATGGGGATGAGGACTTCAAGGTCGGGGGGAACCCAGTGGGAGGTCTTAGGGTGTTGGTCTTTTATTCTACATGCAGTGCAAAGCTGCCCAGGACGTCTGTAAGTGTTTGCAAGTAGACTCAATGATTGGCCATCTATGTCCCAGCATGGTAAGAAAAGTTCTCATTAGGCCCAGGTTCAAGTCCCGGCACTGCCGCACTCTGGACTGCGGTAATCTCCCCAGTCCTTGGTCTATGGGGAGGGTAGAGGAGCTAAGCTTTGTGCAAATGACTTGTGGAAGCCCACACTGGGAAGCAAGGAGGTGAAGAGGCCCCTGGGCACCTGACCGGATGCTCCTGGCAGGAGCAGCTCGCCTCGGACAGCACCCACCTGGTAAGTGCGCATCTTCATGGCCACGGCGCTGTTGAGTGGGATCATCAAGACCAGGAGCGCCACACCAGCCAGGACAGAGGGACCCAGGATCTGAGGAGGCACAGGGCAGTCGATAAGACCGAT
Source organism: Chinchilla lanigera (assembly GCF_000276665.1). Classification (NCBI taxonomy): domain Eukaryota; kingdom Metazoa; phylum Chordata; class Mammalia; order Rodentia; family Chinchillidae; genus Chinchilla; species Chinchilla lanigera. The sequence continues at coordinate 11,107,580 of NW_004955451.1, forward strand.
GGACAGATAACCCAACTCGACAGGCAGAACCCAACAGAGACCTGAGACATGACAGACAGGAAGCGAAGACGTAAGTCAGCCAGACAGGACAGAAAACCAGAACGACTGTGACATGGGCAGGGGCAGCAGCTGTCAGATAACGATGACAGACAGCAGACTTAGAAGCCTGTCAGGACACACTGGAAGGCAATGCAAGCAGACAGACAATGGAGCCACGCCCATGCTACTTCTAAGCCCCACGGCCCCCAGCTTTTGGAGGAGGGGGTCACGGCACAGGCAGGAAAGGCTCAGTTGCAGATGCCAGTAGCCAAGTCCCTAGCGAAGCTCTCCTGTGTGAGACCCAGACTGACCCCCTCTTGTCCCTTCTGCAGCAGAAGAGCTGGGTTAAGGCTGCGGAGTCACCTGCCAGAGGAAGTAGATGGCCAGGATGACCTGCAGCGGGGTTGACCACAGCAGGCTGAGGAAGGGGAAGACGTCCATGAAGCGCTGAGCATCCACCGACATGAGGTTGACCATTTCTCCCACCGTGGACTCACGTCTGACGGAATTGGCAATGAGCAGCGCCTGCAGGGAGCAGCACAGGTTGGCGTGTCCTGAACTGCCCCAGGGGAGCCTCAGTGCTGCGCCCGGTTGCCACTCACCTTCCTGTAGATGACGCCAATGACCCCCGTGCGGATCCTCAGGGCGGACACGAAGATGCAGTGGTAATACTGGTGCAAGACCAGGGTCTGCATGATGGCACTGACAAACATCAGTCCGGCCAGCAGAAAGCCCCACCAGGAGGGGGCCTCGGGGTTGGAAATAAACCGGATCAGCATGCTGCAGGGGCGGATGTGGCGGGGGACGGGGAGTGAGGCGGGCGCCCCGGGCCTTCCCCACCCTCTCCCTTTACCCCCTACCTGGGCCAGGACATCGGATCTCAAGGTCCCCTTCCCTGTGCCCATGGGCCCCGCTGCCCGGCCCTCTGTTACTCTCACTACCAGCGCCCCCTCCTTTCTTTCTTCCTTTTTCCCCTCAGAATTGGGGATTGAAACCAGGACCTTTACATGCAGCTATGTCCTCAGCCTTCTAAAAATATGTTCTCCTGTGAGATAGGACCTTGCTAAGTTGCCCAGGCAGGACTTAAACTCGCAATATTCCTGCCTCAACCTCCCAGAACGCTGGGGTCATAGGTGGGTGCCAATACTCCTGGCCACCCGTCACCGCCTTGAGCCACGTGGCAGGAAGCAGTGCCACATTGTTGGAATAGGCCTTCCTGCGCTGTAGAAGGTTCTCACTCCTCAAATCCATCCTTCCGACCTTCTGGGCCCTAGTCCGCCTCCTCTTCTTGGCCATCTTCTGCCCTCTTCTCCCACCTTCAGACCCTAACCCTGCCCTTCTGGGCAGCTCTCCGTCTTCCAATTTAACCGCTCCCTGTCACCCACAAACTTCCCTCCATACCCCTGAACACGGCCTTTGCTCCTGCCTTGGAAGAGGGGGTGTCCCTCCAGCTCCGCAGGCCTGATCTTGCCTCCTTAAGCCCTGGGTGTGTGATCCTCAATAGCCTGCCCTCTCCAGGTGGCTCTCTCCAGGGCGGGGCCAACCTTCCCCTGGGGCACAGGGAGCCTGCCAGCCATCCCAGAGCCAGGTCTCCCCTTCTTAGGGCTGGAGTGCGTCTCCCAAAATGTTCAGAGCCTGACCCTGTGCCTACAAAGGTGGCCTCACTGGGACCCAGGGCCTGGCAGTTGTAGCTAAGTGGAGTCACACAGGAATGGGTGTCTGCACCACAGAGAAGGCCGCGTGATGGCAGAGGCAGAGGTGGGAGGGAGGGGCACCGCTACAGAGGAGGAAAGCCAGGACTGCCGGCAGCAGCAGACACCTGGGGAGAGGCCTGCGACAGACCCTCATCCACAACCTCCAGAAACCCCTGGCCAGGCCCACACTTGGTTTTGGATCTCTGGCCTCCAGAATTTCAGGAATGCATTTCTGTTATTTTGAGCCATTGGTTGGTGCTAATGTACTGGGGCAGCTGTGCAAACTGCACCTCTCTTTCCGTCGGCTTTCTGCAGGTCTGTGCCCCTGGCCACACTGCGGGCGGCCCCGTCCCCTCACCCAGCCTTCGTCCTCAGCAGTCACCAACCAGCTCCTTGTTGCCTTCTGCAGGATATAGCTTGGGGGCCAGCTTTCTGCACTGGGGCCTGTGCTCTGCCCCACGCCCCAGCTTCCGTGCACAGCTCTGGCCCCTCCAGGCCATCCAGGCCTCTCCCTGTACCAGTCAGGATCCCTGGGGCTCCGCTGGGCTCCTCCTGCCTCCTTCCATGGGCTCTGCAGGAGAGCTGAGCCCCAGACTCAGGTAATGGCTCTGCTGATATGATCTCCAGCTAGCTGGGAATCTGTGCCCAGCAGCACCTCTGGCCCTACATGGCCAGAACTCAGCCCACCCTCTTACCCCATGCCCAGCCTCTGCCTCCTTCTGCCGAGCTCATCATCCAGTGAAAAAGGTCCCATGTCCTCCAGGTACCTAGGCTGAACCCAGCTTGCCTGTGACTCCCCCTAGCCCCGCACACATCCATCTTCCTGTTAACTTCTAAATCCCAGTCCTGCCTGCACACCCATCTGACCTGCTTGGCCCACTTCCACCCAGCGGCCCTGCCCTACACTTCCCACATTGCTGGCAGTGCCACCCTTTTGAAATGCAAACCAGCTGCCCTTCCCTGGCTGCCCTTCCTGCCAGGCCCGCCTTGGCGCCCCCTCTGCTTCCTGCCCCTCCCTGTGTGCCTTTTGCTCCAAAGGGAGTGAGGGCCACATGGAGTCCTAAGTTATCCTGAGTCAGCCCTTTCCCTCCTCCTCCACCTACCTACCTGTGCCTCCAGGCCTCACAAACTCCTGAGCTGGTAAGGGGCCCTGCTGTCCCAGGCTGCCTTCCTGGCCCTTCCCCGGGTTTTCCAGACACCTGGCACACCTCTCTCCCACCAATTCTAATTGAATTCTGCTTGGTTTCTCCCACAAGATCTGAAGACCCGGTCTTATTATCTCCGTATCCCTGGTGTCTAACAGCATTCTGGCCCCTGGGGGCATATTAAATGTTTGCTGAATGAATGAATGAATGAATGTGCACGTGGACGGCAAGGGGCTGGGGGCTCAGCTTCGAGGCCATTCCCCACACCGTCCTGTCCTCGGAGAGCGCCTCCTAGTCCAAGCTCTTGTGTGGCGAATAACAGAGCCCAGTGGCGGTGGAAGGAACAGCGTGGCTGGAATTCAGACCCGTGCGCTCAGATCTGATTCCTGTTTGTCACCTGTGTGCCCCTGGCCAAGTCTCTTCACCTGTCTGCACTGGGGGTCTGCTGCAGCCTTTGTAAAACAGGAATGAGCTATGCAGAGGAGGCGTGCAAGGAACCTGAGCTTGCTCCGCAGTGTGCGCCCCCAACCTAAGTGGAATGTCCATGGGAAACAGAGGCAGTGCCGCTTGCTGAGGGTCACACAGGAAGCAGGGACAGGCTAGGCTTCCTCTTCCTGTCTGTTGTTCCTCACCCCGGCCCAGCCCCAGGGGCAGCACCAGGGGGGCGGTGGAGACCTGAGCAGCTGCGGGTTGACGAAGGAGAGCAGGTCCTCCATCAGCTTGAAGCAGTTGCTGATGAGCAAGCTGGAGCTGAAGGTGGTCACCAGGGCCCACAGGAAGGAGGGCTTCCGGGCCCGGGGCCGGGTCCCCAGCAGCGCCTCATCCTCAGTGGAGACTTTCTTCCCAAGCATTTCTGCAGCTTTGGGTCTGGTTGGGAAAGAAGGAGCAGGGGAGGAATGGGCACTGGGCCTGTGAGTCCAAGGGCCAGGCCGGCTGGCTGGGCAGAGGAAGGGGAGCAAGAGGACGTGGGGGGCCGTCGCCTCGGGGCCCTCAGAATGGGGACGGGGACAGACAGTGCGAGGATTCCCAGGCAACTCCGTGGGAAGCTCCCGGAGGGTTTCTAGGGGTGGACAGACCACTGCTCTCCCCAGCCTCTGGCCCTCCTGGCCTCCCTGGGGTGGCTCCAGGGAGAATGCGAAGGAGACACGGAGGCCAGCGGCCTGGTCTCCGGGCAGTGGATCAGGGACAAGTGGAGAAGGCACGGGGGGACAGGCCGGGGGTGCAGCGGGGAGAGGGCGGCACAGGCCTTCCCAGTGGCCCCAGGCCGTGGAAGCCAAGGTGCTGCCGCCCAAGTCCAAGTCCAAATCCTTGGTTCCTCCAATAGCCCGTGGCCAGCACGAGGCGCTGGGCTGCGTAAGCCTTGCCTGCTCGGCCGGGCTGTGGGCGGGGAGCCTCCCTCTGGGCTCTCTTTGCTGGGCAGTTGGCTGGGGACAGGTCTGGGATCTAGGACGTGAGGCCAGCAGGGCAGAGGGCCCTCGGCTGGAGAGGCCTCCGGACAGGAGGGGACAGGAGGGAGGGCTGGGCTCAGGCAGGGGAGAGCAACAGTAGGAACAGGACCTCTGGGCCAGAGGGCAGGACATGGATTCCAGCTCCGCCACCGCCAGCTGGGGACACCATTAGACCTCTGGTACCTCAGCGTCCCCCTGTGTATCCCAGGGACAGTGGAACTGGCACTCTGGGCTGTGAGAGATTCAGCGTGTTAATCTAAGTCCCAAGGACAACGCCTCGGACAATGCCTTGTCAGCTGCTGTCAGTAGCCAGGGGTGTCCTGAGGAGCCAGAGGGGTGAGGACAGGGCGCGGGGACCAGGGAAGGCCGCACCTTGCTGTTTGTCTTTCCTGCTTCTGCCACGCCTCCAGCAGCCGCTGCACCACTCGGCGGGAACAGTCCTCCTCGTTCAGCGACCAGAGGTCCTGCTGTTCCAGGGGACGCCGGTAGCCCAGGATGGCCAGCCTGGGCGGGGGAGAGGACAGGAAACCCCTCATAGGCTCAGAATTTAGTAACTGAAACATAGCCAGGGTCTCGAGCCCCAAGGTGTCCAGAAAGGGAGGGTCTTCCTCACGTGCTCCGAGAAAGGGAGGCGTCTCTAGCGTCCCCACGGGAGACGGGTTGCAGGTTGCTGTCCCTCCCTTCCCCTCTCCGCTCCATCTGTCCCCGGGGCCTGGTGATAAGATCTTTGCTCGGTGAGCTTGGGTGAGACATTCAGCCCGGCCTCAGGTGTTTCCCTGTGCCGCACGGTTAACGAGTTGTCACCAGGTCACAGACACAATTATCCTGCTCAAGCCACTCTGAGGGGCAGCCAAGGAGATGACAGGCTGCAAGCATCTCCCAGACAGAAGAGCTCAGTACAAATCAGGGTCCCCTCCCATCCCCCGGGATGCATCTGCTGCTGCCAGATGCAGGGTTGGCTTCCAGCCCACGAGCATAGCCGGGCCAGGCCTACACTCTGTACTCAGCCCGGGGCCCTGATATCGCCATCTTGCCCAGCAGTGGCCCTGGGGTGGGGACATGAGCCAGGCCATCTCCTCAGGTTCCTGGGCTCTGGCCTGTCCTTCCTCTCCTGCATCTCTCCCTCCCTGTGGTCCAGGCAGGAGCAAGAGGCAGCTCACCTTGTGAACCAAAAGAAAGTCAGGCGTGACAGGAAGCCAGCACTGGCCTCTGGGCAGGGGTTCTAGAAGCAAGAGAATGGGATGGGGGATCAGGGGTGTCCCCCAGCCCCTCAGAGTGTATTAGGGGAAGGGAGGGCCTCACCACTTCCTGCTCCCAGCCTCAGTTTACGGCCTGTGGCCCTCTTTTCGGAGGGATGGGGGCTGCTGGGCTGGGCTGGGTCCAGGAGCAGGCTACGGAGCCCCTCGTACCCTCCAGGACAAACTCACAGGGTCCTCACTCTTCGGGGAGAAAAGTGGCGGCTTCTCTCTGAAGCAGGACAGGATGAGAGCAGACAGCACCAGGGCAAAGTAGATGTAGAAGGTGCTGAAGCGGAAGGGGTCTGAGATGGTCCCCTGCGGGGAGAGTAGAAGACGTCGGGAAGCTCAGAGGCTCTGCCTGCAGCCCCTGCCCTAGGGAGCCCCTTCTTGGGGGCGGGAGGCTTTTCTGGGCTTCTCTGGGTTGGGAGGCAGCCCTGGAGGTCCTCAGGGCCCTCATCTAGAGGGTTCTGTAGGGCAGGGAAGGATCATGGGGGCTGTGGCCAGGTAAGGACTCGCCCAGCACCAGGCCTCTGTCAGCACTTGCCCTACGTTACCCGTGTGCCAGGCTACAGCCTGCAGCCAGGGAAGCTTATTCCCTGCAAATTCTGCAGTGAGGATGCACGATTGTGAAGGGTTAAGCGCCATGCCAAGAGCCTGCAGGGGTTGGGGCGGTTTGGAGAGAATGGGGGTCACAGCCCCCCACCATCAGGAGCAGAAGGAAGGCCAGGCGATGAGGAAGGAGAACCCGGCAGCAGAATCCCGGGGAAGCTGGAGCTCTTTATGCACAGGCAAGACACAGACACCCCAGGCAGACACTGCACTGGGGGCGGCGGTGGGGGCGGGGTGCCTTCTGTATCCCCAAGAGCGTCCAACAGCGCAGCATCTCTGACCCGTCTCCGCGGTTCCCCGGGGCCCTCCAGCCTGCCTCCCCGCCGCGCTGCAGCCATTGAGAAGCAACGCAACTGCTGAACGCAGGAGGCCCTGGGAGCCAGCAGTGACCTCAGCACGGAGCTCACCCCTGCAGGGGCCCCGCCCCCAGCACTCACCTCTGCCAAGGCTGAAAGGATCTTAGAGCGGAAGGGGACAATGGCGCAGACCATGCACAGGAACCAGAAGATGATGAGGACCCCCGAGGACTGCACCCCGCGTAGTCGCTCGTACTGGATCAGCAGGGTGGCCAGCACCTGCGTGGGGAGGGCAGGGAGGCTGGGCCGGAGCGTGCACACCTGGACCCACACATCTGGATGTGCCTCTGTGCCTCTCCACCCCACACGGCTTCCGGAGTTACCCCGTCCTCTTCCGGAGGTGTCCCGCCTTCTCCTCAGAGCCCACAGGTGTCCCACCACAATCCACAGCCCACAGGCTCCACCCCACCCCGCTTCCGGGGCCCCACACTGACCATGGTGATCCCCACCACCAAGGGGGTGACAAAGAAGATGGGGGCAGGGGCTCTGCCGTGGACCAGGCTGTGGAAGGAGTAGAAGAGGTCCGCCCACGAGACACACCACAGCAGGACGGCCAGGGCCTGTGAACAGGGCACAGGTTGGGACCGGTCCCTAGAGGCGAGACAATCTCTGCTGGGGACGGGCTTTGCTCCTGAAGCCATCAGAAGCCACCAAACGTGCTTAGACCTGGCCTGGGTCTGGAAGCGGCTCTGGGCAGAAGCTCCCTGGGGCGGGCTGGGTGGGAAGCTCCACTGGGGGAGAACATGAAGTAACTTCTCCAGGCGGGGAACGTGTTTTGGCTGGCTGCAGACACAGGACTGTGGGGCAGGTGGGGTGGGGGACCCAGTCCAGCCATTGGGCGGGGGGTTGGGGGGTCTCAGGCCCACTCCGAGGACAGCCCCAAGCCCTGACCGTCTTGAGCCTGGACAGGTGGGAGAGGACGATGTAGCCATGGTGGTGGTGCCTCAGGTAGAGCAGGTAGCAGGGCAGGGCAGCCCACAGGTAGATGCAGGGCACCCAGGCCAGCAGCGAGTTCTGGAAGCAGGGAGTGAGGTCTGGGTTGTCCGTGTACACGGACAGGTTGGAGTCCTGGAGACAAAGAGGACAAGTCAGCGAGGTGGCAGCCCCCTGGGGAGTTGGTCTGATCTTCAGGAAGGCGGCTGCACCAGGAAGGTGCTCTGTCCATGGAAGTGGGGTGCAGTGGAGGACAGGCGGGGGTGAGAGGCCTGAGTACGTACATAGTGTGATTGGAAAGCAGAGGGAAGGTTTAAATGAAAAGATTCATTATAGTGAGACACATTATCAGGAGTCCCCCTCAAAACATCCCCCCTCACTTCACTTATCCCACTGTTCTTGCCACTTTCTGGAGCAGTTCTGGAAGTCCTCTTTCCTGAATGTCTTTAGCTGCCCTGTCTTGTCCTAAATCATTTCAAAAATATTTACTTTTCATAATCATTTTGACTTTGTGGAAGAGCTAGAAGTTGCACAGTGTCAGCTCTCATGAGTAAGGCAGGTGAGAACACACCACAGTGTTTTAACAAGCCTGCTTTGTCGCTGGATGGCTCTTGGCAGTAGCATTCTCTGTATTTTTGATCACACCTTGTAAAGACCCTCAGGAAAGAGGACTTCCAGAACTGTGTTAGAAAGTGGCAAGAACCATGGGATAAGTATGTTTGAAGCAGGGGAAAGATTTTGAGGGGAATTAACAGCGATGTGTCTTTTTGTTTTGTTTTTTGAGACAGGGTTTCACTATGTAGTTCAGGCTGGCCTTGAACTCACCAAGTAGTCCAGGCTGGCCTTGAACTCACAGTGATCCTCCTGCCTCAGCCTCCCGAGTGCTGGGATTATAGGCATGTGCCACCAGGCCCAGCTAGCAATGTGTCTTTTACTGTAATGAATGTTTTAATTTAAACACACACTATTTTGCTCATACCGTGTACATGAGCAGGTGATCAAGCGTAGGCCAGGCATGAGTCCCCAGGGAGTGGTGCTGACTCTTACTTTCTCAGATGCTTTCTCTCCCTCTAATTGAGGTGTACTTTAAGTGCAATAAGCCACACCCCTTTAAAGTGTCCAATTCAATGAGTTTGACAGTTGTATATACCCACAAAACCACGCTCACAATAAAGACGTACAATATCCCCATCCCTTGCACTCCGCTGAGCGCAGCCTCTCCCAGGCTTACTTGCTTTCTGCCATTCTAGATTTCCACTCTCTTTTTTACTTCTCATTATTACATTTTTAGTGAATAATTGGGGCAGTCCACAAACAACATAAGCACTCTTTTGGTTTTTCTCCGGTACCGGGAATCAAACTCACGACCTTGCGCTTGCCAGGCAGGCGCTTTGCCACTGAGCTAAATCCCCAGCCCCCCACTCTCTTTTTTAACAAAATTAAATTTTATTTTATCAATGTGACACGCACACAGTTTCGGAGTCTCCCGCCTCTGTAAGTCTCTCCCAGCCGAGGGACAAGAAGCTTCCCTGGGCTTTTTCACCTTGGTTTGCTCTAAGATAAGAGTGGCCACGCCCTGCCCATCGTCCTTGCTGGGCGGCTTGAGACTCACACATGTGGAGAGCTCTTTGCAGATTATAAAGTCCAGGGTCACTGGCCATCCCTGACGGAGCAAGAATGTCCTGGAAACTGGTCTGTCCTAGGTAAGGGATGGTTGGTCACATGACTGGCTCGTCCCTTGCCTCATCCTATAATTGCACCGGAAAACTTTTTTGGAAAGAGACGGGAGGAAAAAATTAATTCCTAAACATGTTGTACTGAGATTCCTTCCTCCAAAGCTGCCAATGCTACCAGTCTTTTTCCTTCCCTCTTCTTGCAAAGCATTAGCTGTTCTTCATAGAAAGCTCAGAAAATATAAACAAATAACAAGAAAACCACCCACAATCCCATCCACCTAAAGACAACTGTTGCCTGAGGATATAACCATTTACCTTCTAATTGCCAATTTAAATCTCTCATTTTATTTTTTTATCCAGCTCATTTTATTTTTTTATCCAACATAAACCTGCTTTTCCTTTTTTCTTTCTCTGATGCTTTGGTTTGGTTTCTGTTACTCTTCAGGGGTTTTCCTCAAATGTGTGGAGGCTATGGGGGCTTGGTTGTCTAATTTCTTTTTCTTTTGTCTTTTCAAGACAGGGTCTCGCTATGCAGTTCAGACTGGCCTTGAGCTCACTTTGTAGCCCAGACTGGTCTCAAACTCACAATGATCCTCCTGCCTCAGCCTCCTGAGTACTGAGATTACAGGCATGCACCACCACGCCTGGCTTTGTCTACCTTTTTTTTGCCCTCGGTACTGGGGATTGAACCCAAAGCCCTTCCCATGCTAGCCAAGCACTCTACCATTAAGCCATATCCCCAGCCCTTTTTATTCTTTATTTATTTGTTGTTGCAGTGGTGGGAATTAAATTCAGGGCCTTGCACATGCTAGGCAGGCACTCTACCATTATTTTTTACTTTAAGACAAGGTCTTGCGGGGCTGGGGATTTAGTTCAGCAGCACAGCGCCTGCCTGGCAAGCGCAAGGTTGTGAGTTCGATTCCCGGAAACAAAACAAAACAAGACAAGGTCTTGCTAAGTTGCCCCATCTGGCCTTGACTTTGTGATCCTCTTGCCTCAGCCTCCCAAGTATCTAACTTTATAGCCATGCATCAGTATTTTTGATTGAGCCACCACAGAGCTGATGGACACCTTGTGAGTTGGGAAGGGGTTTGATAGCGAGGGCTTTGCTGTAGAGGGATCCGGGAGGAGCCTGGTCACTTCGGAGCCCTTGCAGCTGGCAGCCTCTGGGGCTCGACCCTTCAGTGCAGGCTTGGCCTATCCCTCAGAATCTGCTCCTCCCGTCCTGTCTCAGAATCCCCATTCCTTGCCGAGCATCCTTTGCTGTCTCCTTCCTGTTCTTCCCAGCGGACCCTGTGCAACCTGCCCCGGCCCCGGGTTCTGACCTCGGCCCTGTGCCCTCCACCCCATGGCTGCTCACAGACGGTACTGAAGAAGCCCAAAGCCACACCAGCAGCTCAGCCCCCTCCGAGCCTCGGCCCCCTTCCTGCTGTCTCTCAGACGGCTCCCATCTGTCCTCGCCACCCCGTGCTCAACTCTTCCGTGCCCTGCCGGCACCAGCCAAGCTCCGGGGCCCCGGGGGCCATGGGGACACGAGGTCCCGGGGGCTCTTAGGGGAGGAACGGCCACTGGATGGCAATTGGAGTGCTGGCTTCTCCTCTCTGTGCCTCGTGACCTCGGGCAAGGCGCTTAATGTCTCCCTCTCTGGGCCCTGGGCTCTGCAGCACTCCTGTAGGGGACAGCGACTCTTAGCATATCATTTTAAGATAGAATAATTCTAGTCTTAATGCAAGCCTCAAAGTGTGTCTTGAAAAACATCCCGGAGGGTTGTAAAGAGTTCACTTTGCAGTTCTGACTTAGCCCTGGAATGCTTCTCCAAAGACAAAGAACGCCGGGGCCTAGATAACCACCTATGACCTTGTCTGGGTTGTTTCATCCTTTTCCTGGCCCTAGATAAAATTATAACCATAAAGGAAATGTATGGTTATCTAAAGGGGGACATATAGAACAGAGTACAGAAAGTATATATCATTGTGGTCGGGCTCATGACTGGAGCCTGACCAGGTTACATGGCATGAGGAAAAAACGTGTGGCCAGGACTACAGCATGCCAATCTATTACCATGGAAACCAAAAATGTATATAAGCTGGGAGCAAAGGCAGGCCCCTCGCCCACTTCCCGGATTGGAAAATGGAAGGAAAGGTGGCTAGCCTCAAATTAAAGTTCTGCTTGTTCTGAATAGAGTCTTTTCGGTTTCTCGTGGACTACAACCCGAATTCTGCCGTTACACCCCCGCCAGTCACCTGTCCGGTCCTGTTCTTGCACCTTTGCAAGCAGTGGCCACAGGGCGCTGGTCTGTTCCCTTCCAATGCCCGAGACCTGGATCCTGGCCTTGTCCTTCCTCCGGGTGCCCCTTTGGTGTGAGAGTGTCCAGGGTGCAGTCCCCCCTCCCACTTTCTCTAGCTGCACTCCCCGCCTCGGCCTCTCCCAGCCTCAAAGGACAATTCCACTCATCTGCCAACCACTTCCAAGTCTGTCTCGCCAGCCCCCCACCCCTCGAATCCCCAGTGCTACATCCAGCTGCTGGGCAGACATCTCCAGTCCACATGTCTTTTCTTAGTCTACAAGGACCTGCACGGTGTCCTTCCAAGGTCCCTCTCTCTCTCTGCCTCGCCTGCCTCTCTGGAGCCCTGGCCTTGTAGCCACTCCTGAGCACACTCCAAGCACACTCTGCCACAGGGCCTTTGCATGTTCTGTCCTCTTCCTGGAACACTTTCCACACACCCCTGCCTCTCTGACACCTCTTAATCCTGCCACCTGCACCCCAGCCCCCCAACCTCCTCTGCTGTTTTTCCTTATACCACCTGCCACTGAACATGCTCTATAATTCACTTGTTTATTACTATGTTTTCTTTCATCTTTTCCTGGTGATATGGATTATCCTTGAAGGAAAGAACCTTTATTTCATTTATTGATACATCCTAATTACCTAGAATGGTGCCCGGCACCACTGGGATAGTTGCTTAAACAAGTTAAATGAAATAGTTACAGAAAAAATGAACAAGTTATAAAAGGATAATAATATGGCTTGCCTCTAAAGGTTTAGTGGTTCCTGACTGCCTAGAAGGTAAAGTCCAAGGGTCTCAGTGTGGCGTTCAAAGCCTCTGTCTGGCTTTGAATAACTGACCTTTGTGAACTATGGAATGCTCTGGGTTTGAATTCTCCATTTTAGTGAAATAGCGCAAGAGGGAACTGGTCTCCTGCACACCCTGGTTCTTTTTTTTTTTTTTTAAATAATATTACTAGAGATTGAACCCAGGGCCTTTGCACTGAGCCACAACCCCAACTCTTTGATATTTTAAAATTTTGAGACAGGGTCTCACTAAGTTGCCCAAGCTGAGCTTGGACTTGTGATCCTCCTGCCTCAGCCTCCTGGAGTTCTGAGGTCGTAGACCTGTATCACCAGACCCTGCTGGGGATGTCTCTTTCTGAAAGATGGCTTTATGTCCCTTGCTACATACCCACAAAGCCACAGCAGCCTCTGCTGCTCATGGAGCCAACACCCAGCACCTGCCCTGACCCCCGAGGCCCCCAGCTTCTCCGGCCATCTCCCTCTGCTCCGCTCCCTTCACTACACCCAACTCCCTTTACCCTAAGCTACTCTCCAGGTCCCTTCCAATACCTTTGCCCAACCGGGTCCTCACCAAAACCCTCACAACCCCGGGCATGGGGGTGCTGCTCAGGACCTACTTCCTCCATCTGACTGCCCTTCCTCCGCAGAGTCAGCACCTACCCAGAGCTCCGGTCCCTGAGAGATGGGCCAGCAGGGGCTGCTGCCACCCACCACCTTGGGCCGCTCCACCCAAGCCCGGCGAGCACAGGTTCAGCCGCACATCTTACAGCCCACAGCCCTGGTCAGATCCAGCTGTTGCCCAACGGAGGACCCGCTCAGTCTTGCTGAGTCTGAGACAGGGTCACAGGGCTGGGCCCACCACTAGGCCTGGGCAGGAGCTGGAAATCCGGCCTGGCTGGCTCTCTGCCTTTCCCATTTGAAAAGCATTTTATATTCAAGTGGAATCGACATGCAGAAAAGCACACACATCTGAAGCATACGCTTCACTGAACTGCCATGCACAGCAGCATCCTAATCAAGAGACAGACCACCACCGGCTCCAAGAGGCCCCCACTCCCCCCTGGTGTGGGAACCCACCCCAAGGGGACCCCTGTCCTGACTTCTAGCAATATGGATTTGCTTTGCCATTTTGGACTTCCTAGAAGGTGAACTGTATAGGACACATCTTTCCTCTGGCTTCTTTCATTGGACATCAGGCTCAGGGTGTGACCCGGAGGGTGTGTATGAGGGTAGACCCTCCATCTGTCTCATTTCCTGTGGGGTTTTGCTGTTACACTTTGCATTTGAATAGGTCATAATTAATTTTTTTGTCTGTTTGAGACAGGGTCTCGCTAGGCTGGCCTTGAGCTCACTTTGTAGCCCAGGCTGGTCTTGAACTTGCAACGATCCTCCTGCCTCAGCCTCCCGAGTGCTGGGATTACAGGACTGTGCCACCATGCCCAGCTTATGCTTTGTATTTGAAACGTCCTCCAAAACTCATATGCTAGAGGCTTTTTGCCAGCTGATGGGCTTTTGGAGAAGCAATTGGATCACGAGGGCTCTAACTTCATCCAGTGGATTAACCCACTAATGAGATCATAATTTGATGGCACTATCGGAGGAGATGGAAATGGGGGGAGGGCTCAGTGGAAGTGGGTGGGTCACGGGAGTGTGGCTTTGGGAATGGTATCTGGTCGTCAGCCGCTCTCTCTCTGGCTCCTTCCTTTTCTCTGCTTCCTGGATGCTGAGGTGAGCAGCTTTCCCCCACCAAGCCCTTCCGCTGTGCTGCTCCTGCCTCACCACAGGCCTGGAGCAATGGATCCAGCTGAAGCCTCTGAAACCATAAGCCAGAATGAACCTTCCTCCTTTAAGTTGTGATTCCTTCTCCTCCGCCTCCTTCTTCCTCTTCCTCTTCTTCTTCTTGTTTTTTGTTTGTTTGTTTTTTGAGACAGGGTCTCACGATGCAGTTTAGGCTGGCCCTGAACTCACAGCAATCTTCCTGCCTCAGTCTCTCATGTGCTGGGATTACAGGTGTGCACCACCATCCCTGGCAATTGCATTACGATTTCTTTCTTTCTCTCTCTCTCTTTTTTTTTTTTTTGTATTTTTGGGACAAGGTCTCACTATGCAGTTCAGACTGGCCTTGAGCTCACTTTGTAGCCCAGGCTGGTCTCGAACTTGCAATGATCCTCCTGCCTCAGCCTCCCAAGTGCTGGGATTACAGGTGTTGTGACTTCTTTAGGTATTTTACCACTGTAACACACAGCTCACTAACACAGAGGCCCACCCTGCTTTTCAACTTGGTGGTCCCATCCCGCCCCCCCCCCAGTTAGCCCAGCCCCAGGACACTTCCAATGCTGGCCTCCCCTCCTACAGGAAGTCTCTTAAAGAACCCAGCTCTGAGGCTCACCCCTTGCTTTGTCCTGTGTGGCCTCAGCAGCCAGTTCAGTAAGGATGACAAAGTCCTCCAATGTTTTCCTAGAATTTTATCCCTGGATTTGCACAGTCATTACTCAGTGACTGTTGAAGAGCAACTTCCAGGGACATAAAAGGGTGTGTTGTCCACAAAAGAGAACGCAGACTCCACCGGCCTTTTCAGCAGGTTCAAGGACACCCGTCAACATGGAACTGGGACAGGAAGCCAGGCTGCACGGTGCTAGCAATCCCTGTGTGTAAACACATCCTCTCTCCCATTCCAACCAAACTCCCAGGGAGGCCTCCCCACCCGTGCCGGACACAGGGCCAACCCCAGGGCAGGCTCAGCAACTGTAATAAGGCCCTGTGTGCAGAGATGGAAGCCCAGGCCCAATAGTGTGCTGGGATCACTGTATGGCTTTTTAAAGCCAACAGGGAGTGGCTATAAGGAAAGCCAGCCCTGATGCAGCTGACCCAACAGGGCTCTGTGACTTCTGAGTTACGTAACCGTGGGCCGGTTTCTTCAATCCACATGTGAACCAGTTTCCACATGTGAGCCTCCCCCAGTGGGGGAGAATGAACCAAAACGCCCCGACCTAACCAGGCAACATGGGGAAACATCAAGCTACTGGGACACACTTTCACTTCACAGACACCAGCAAAGCAGCCACAACCAAGCGGCCTTGGGGCTTTGGCCTCAGGGAGTTCCATCCTGGTCCCTTTCCTTTAATAACTGTGTCACAGCTGGGCAGGGTCTCCCCGGCAGCAGAGGGTACCAACCCACACCTGTGTCCCTAGATTGTTCACCCCTGGTCCTCTGCTAGCACAGCTGTGAGACCTCTACGCAACAGGTCCAGGACGGGACCGTCCCCTCCTCCTCAGCCTGCCTACACTGGTGGATGGCAATTCCTTCTTTTGTCCCTCCCTAGGCCAGGCTCTTTGGGGTCACCTCCGACTTGCCCCTTTCTCTCTTCAAACCACATCAAATCCCTCCACAACCTCTATCCACGCTACCCTTGGATGATCAGAGTAGATCATCCCAAGTAGTGCTGTACTGAATGGTTGTTGTTTGTTTGTTTGTTTGTTTGTTTTTTGAGACAGGGTCCCACTGTGTAGTTCAGGCTGGCCTTGAACTCACTAAGTAGCCCAGGCTAGTCTCAAATTCATGGCAATCCTTCTGCCTCAGCCTCCTCCAGAGGGCTGGGATTAGAGGATTATGCCACCACACCTGGTTTATAGGATTGTTCTTTTTTCTTTTTTTTGGTACCAGGAATCGAACCCAGGGTCTCACACTTGCCAGGCAGCTGCTGTGCCACTGAGCTACATCCCCAGCCCTGTTGGACTGTTCTTATCTATAAAAAGGCAACCTTGCCCGATTCACCTCAGCCTCTCCAGAATCCAGTCACTTCTCTGTCCATACCCCAGCTGGATTCCTTTTCTAGCCTCCCCTGGTCTCCCTGTACCCACCCTGCCACTTGCCCTGCCAGTCTTTTCTAGCCCCGCAGGTAGTGGGACCCAAGCCGGACTACAATACTTCACTATCCTTGGCCAGGAAGAGGGAATGTCCCTCCCCAGCTCCTCCCTCTCCCTCTGCTTCCTGGTCATCATGACATCAGCAGCTTTCCTCCACTGCACCCTTCACCACACCCTGCCTTGGGGCCAGCTGTCCATGAACTAAACCCACTGAAAAGGTAAGCCAAAATAAACCTGTCCTCCTTTAAACTGTGGGGGTCAGGAGGCGCATCTCAGCCATGAAGAAAGTGACTGAGACAGCCCTCCACCTCGCTCGTCCTCCTACCCAGCCTCCCTTGCTCAGTCCACTCCAGCCCTGGCTTCTGTGCCAGTCTTCAGACCTTCTTTGCATCCTCCCATCACTGGCAGCTGTCTCTTTGTACCCACATACCTTGCCCTCATCTCCCACAAGTGTTTGTTCAAATCCCACATTCTCCTGGAGGTCCACCTTGACCTTTCAGATTAAAGCTATAAAGCTATAACTCACTCCCCGACCCCTTACCTGTCTGTACGCGCTGGCCCTCTTAGCCTATTCTATTTTCCCCACAACCTTGTCCGCATCTCTCATTCTGTCTCACTGAGTTATCATATGTGTTTTTCTTCGCTGTCCCACCGTGCGCCGTTTGAGGACACATCGTCCTTTGGACATGGTGCCCCCCCTCACTGCCTAGAGCAGCACCAGACAAAAGCAAGGCATTTGTTGAATAAAAGAACAAATGAGAACCAGGCATGGATGCCTATAAACCCAGCTACTTGAGAGGCTGAGGCAGGAGGGTGACAAGTTCAAGGCTAGCCGGGTAATTCAGCGAGATCCTGTCTCAAAAGAAGTAAAAATAAAAGGGCTGGGGAAGGAGCCCAGTGGTGGAGCACCCCTGGGATTGATCCTCACACACACACACACACACACACACACACACACACACACACACACGAACGAACCCATGAGTGACTGAGGTACCAAATCCCAATGCTGACAGTCGCACACCCAAGAACACAGTGTGCTTTCTCCCTGGTACCAAGGCTACAGCCGGTCCCGGCAATGCAAAGGGCCCTGTAGCCCAGGGAAAGTGAAGTGTCAGGTCAGGGGAGACAATCTCCCTGGATCCCTGTAGGGCAGGACGGGGGATGGCTCCTCCAATCTCCCGGAAACCATGTCTGAAGGGCGCCAGCTGGGACCGAGACACTGGCTGACAGCCATGCCCCCCCCATCACCCACACCATCTCCACAGCAACGAAGGCTGCCTTAATACCGCCTGGGATTAAGCAGCTAGATGGAGCTGGTAAGCTGGAGGTTTTGGTGCCCAGGAAGGACGGTGCGGGAGATACTCCTTGGTGGGCACAGCAGCTGAGACCCCTGCAGACCCAAGCCCGCCCATGACAGGTGGCAGTGGGGATCCCCAGCCCATGGCCCTAGCTCTGCCAGGGACTTCCCTGCCCTGGGTCCAGCCTGTGACAGCCCCTGTCATGAGGACAGTCATTACTTCCTTTATGCCTTGTGGCAGGGGAGGGGGCCTCCCATGCCCTGCGGCTCCCAAGGCTACGGATTGTCACTTGGAAGGGACTGACTGACAAGACCATCCATCTCAGCAGAAATGCGTGTGCAGGAGGGAAACGGCACAGTCTGACCGCCCTCACCCTTGCTGACCTGCCCAGGCCAGAAGGAATCTTTGCAAGAGCCAGACCTCATTAACCTTGGTTAATGGAGCTCCAGAGAGTGCCAGGATTATCATGTCCTCTTTGTGACTTCTGAGACCCTGGCTGATGCGGGATTCGAACTCAGGCAGAAGAGCTTGCATCCCAGCCCCCCACCAGTTATGCAGTGCTTCCTACCACCCTGCAGAGCTTGGGGCGACCCCAACCCCTTGTCTCAGCCAGAGGAAACATTAAGTCTTCGTGTGTCCTGCAACCCAGCCTGGCTCCGCCTCCTTTCTGCACTGCTTCCTGTGGAGCCAGGGGAAGGGGCCGCCAGCACTGGGGAGGGGGCCAGCAGGGGCTGGGGAGCCACTGCACCAGAAACCTGAATATCCAGTTAGGAGAAGAAATCAGATCCAGAGTTTAGCTGCCTTCCCACCACCTCTGACCTCTATGGGACCGCCCCCTGGACCCACCCTCAAACACAAACAGCTGCAGGTGGGGAAGGGCACATCCAGGTCTCACCCCGCCCATCCACACACCCCCAAGGATCCCGTCTCTGGGCAGCCGCAAGTGTCCCTGTGCAAATGGAGTTGGGGGGACACGGCCCAGCCACCCCGCCTCCCTGCCTCCTGGCTGAGTACACTGTAGCTCATGCAAGCACCTCTCTGGAGGCCAGCGGGTGCTGCAAGGTCAGTTCTGGTGCGGGCCAGCAGGCAGGCTTGGCAAAGTCCCTCCCCAAGGCCACTTCCCTGACTCACTTCCTGTCCTAATCTTGATCTTCAACCCAGGCCCGTGGGATGTGAGAAGCCAGTCTGGGGTCACAAGGGAACAAATCTCACTAAAAGCCAAGAACGTAGAGGTCAAAGTGGTGCAGGACTGGGCTCAAGCACCCCCGCTGGGATGGAGGGAGGGGACCCCACTCCGTCCAGCCTGGCTGGGAAGACTGGGTTCCTGAGACAGGGGATGAGCTTGGGCCTAGTAAGCTAAAGGGTGCTCACTGCCCACCCAACTGCCACTTCCAGCTTTCCCCAGAACGCGCATGTCACCATCTCCATTTGTATCAAAATACATTACATTTGAGTTTTGCCTGTTACTGACACTCTGGCGGCTGCCTGCTCTCCTGCTGGGCACAGTGACCCAGGAGGAAGCTGGGAGACTCCGTACCCCGGGACCCTGAGTCAGGGCCGTGGCCCCCAAACGGGAGGCTGAAGCAACTCCAGGCTTGAAGGGGCCTCCAGAGCTCCCTAAACCCTGCTCCAGCCCAGAGAGGGTGAGTGATTTGCCCCAGGTCACAAAGGTAGTGGGTGACAGAATTTGGGATTGGCTAGAACAGAGGAGGAGATGTGGAGCTGGACCTCCAAGAGACCAAGGCTTGGCACGGGCCCGGGGTGTGGCCATGCCCAACAAAGGGGACACGGGCCTGACCAGTGTGGAGCCGTGGGCCTGGACAAACCCACATCTGGAGGACAGACAGAGCCAGGGAAGGAGTCGAAAATCTCAGCGGAGGAGCCAGTGAATCCCCATCGGCATCCTCCTTCGTCCTTCCCCCGGGTGATCAAACAGTCTCAGGATAGGACCTCACCAACATCCCCATCAAATGTCACCACCTACGTGCCTACCCTCCCCTAGCGTACGTACTCCTGGTGCCCCTTTGGGCAGGTTCATGGCCAGGACCGCTGGCTTTCTGAGCTGCCTGGGGCTTGCGTCATCAGATAAGGTAAACTGTGAAAACAGGCCGTTATCTCCTGAACTAGGCTGCCCAGCCCCTCCTCATCTGCCCCACTCACCCCATGGGTGGTGTCGAGCCCGAGTCCGTATTGCTCAAATCAGAGTAATCTTTGAGGACAAGGGCATGTGGGCGTGGGGAGGGGCAGCAGGCCAGAGTAAATGTACATTAGCCTTCTTTGGCCCCCCAAGCAGTACACCATTTTCTCTTTTGGAATATATTTCCACACACACTCCCAAGGCACCATCAGAGATGTCTGTAACCTGCTTAGAAGGAGAGACAGAGAGAAATAGAGGAATTGATACTGAGAAAGAGAAATCATGTGTCCACACATGGTGTGTACACGTGTCCAGAGGGTCATGGGTACCCCCCAGCCTCCCATCCTTAGAGTGAGCCAGGACGAAAGCTGAAAGATTTACCCGAACGGGAGCCTGATTCCCAGGAAAGAGGCCTGCCAGCCCTGTGAGCTCCTGTTACTGGAGGACCTCCTGTCTAACCTCCTCCTCTTCCCAGGAATCAGCGCCTGCCAACCACACAGGTTTTCTTGGCTCTCAGAATCATACCTTGAACTCAGTATGTAGCCCAGGCTGGTCTCAAACTTGTGGCAGCCTTCCTGCCTCTGCTTTCCAGGTTCTGGAATTTCCTGCCTCTCCCCATAAAAGTCTTGGAAGGTGAGTAGAAAGTGGGTTATTTTCCCATTTTCAGATGAAGAAAGTTTTTTTGTTTTTTTGTTTTTTTTTTTCCGGTACCAGGAATCGAACTCACGACCTTGCGCTTGCCAGGCAGGCGCTGTGCCCCTGAGCTAAATCCCCAGCCCCTCAGATGAAGAAAGTGAAGCTCTGAAGATAAACTAAGGCAAAGCTGGGTAAACAAGTAACCCGAGGAGCCTGAGCACCTCACCCTTCTGCCTTTCCTCTCCTGATTCAGGGACTTTCTGGCTGCCCTGAATCCCTTCCCACAAGCTGGCCCCTACCTACCATTCCGGGGTCAGTATACCTGAATGACATGCAATGCAAATGAGATGCAAAATAGCTCAGAACTCTAGACCTTCCTGGTAACTGAGCTAGAGCTTAGACTCCACCCTCCCGAGGGCCCCCTCACCCCAGCTCTGCAAACCCTGGGAGGCTCACCAGCCACAGTGGGTGCAGCCAGGAATGGCTTTCAGGAGCCAAGGAGGTGGAAGAGAGACTGTTTCAAGAAGAGGGCACAGGGGAGTAGCCAGTTCCCCAGTGGACACTGAAGCTACCCAAGCGGAGACCCTTCGAGGGAGCCCTAATGTAGATGCGCTCCGTCCCACTGGGCTGGGGTCCTCAGAGGAGGCGCTTACAACTTGTGAGCCGCAAGCAGGTCTCCGAGACGCAAAGGAACGTGGTAAGGCAGTGGATGCCTGGGACCGTGCTGTAGAGGTCCAGTTCCCTGACCTAGCATTCTGTAGCTGACTGGCCTGTGACCTTTCCTCCCCGGCCTCCACAATGAGAGGTGAATGGACTGTTTTGGCACTCGTGGCTTCTATGATCCATTGCATGGAAGAGTGAACCGAAGGCCTCCCAACTTGGCACAGGGTGGGAATTCCAAGTTTTTCGGTTCCAGATTCCCTGGACTGCTAAGCACTCAGGGTTTCACTGTTATCCAGGAACAAGGGGCCTTCGCACTCCCAGGCTTGGGCACAACTGCCCTCTTGATTCTCAAGCCTTCTGCCTGGTCACCTGCATCACCGTGACCATGCCGTGGCCCCACCGGCCAGGTCCGGGTGAGCAGCTAGAGGAAGTACACTCATAAGCAGGTATAACCTCTGGACTGTGGCAACAGGTAGTGGGGCCAGGCTTGAAGGCAGACAGGGAATGTGTGGGGCTGAGCAAGAAGGGTCATAGCCCAGAAGCTGCACCATGTCTAATTAACCCATTAGTGACACTGAGAAAAAGAGAGATCCCCAAAGACGGTTTTTTACAGGTATTCCCTTGCCCTAAGTTTCAAAAAATCCTGGTAATGGCTTCAGCCCATTCCCAAACCATAAATACCAGCCCAAGAGACTTTAAGTGACAGCCCAGGGTGTGGCTCCTGACTTATATACCTATACCTATGCACACATAGGTGTATAGCACACACCTATGGATAACACCCCATCCTCCCCCACACAGGCACGCACACGCGCACGCACACACACACGCACGGGTCATGTGTGTACAAATACTCAGAATGGGGAAAAGACATAGAAAAAAGAACTTAGGTCTGAATTTGAGACCAGCCCATGCTGGGCAGCCCCTGGACAGCCAGTGATGGGCCATCTCTGAAAGAGAACACCCTGCCACATGCCTCTGCTGGGGAGGGAGGTCTCAGGCTGTACACACAGCTAGACCCCGGAGCAGGGGCTCGGGTCTGCACAGGAATGAGTCCCTGTGGGACCTGCCTCTCAGAGTAGCCACTTGACAGGGGCTTGGATGCTCTGGGGGGGAGTCCCAGGGTGGGGGTGCAGAGTAGGCAATTGTACCCTGGCTGATGGGTCACATGCTGGAGGGCCCACCAGGAATCCTGCTATGGCAAAATATTCCGTCTGCATGCTGGGGGCGACCCACGGAGGGGCTAGGGCCAACAGTGGGGTGTAGTTCTGCATTTCCAGGATGCCAGGCAGTGTACCTGCAGGAGCCACCTGCCTTGCTCTCTGAGCTCCTCCACACAGCCAGGATCGGCACGCCGGTGTCCCAGACACAGAAATACCCAGGGGACTTGGCTTGGACCGGTATAGTGTGGCCAGAAAGGTCTCATCACCCACTTCCACACACCCAACGTTTTCCCAGGGCTGGCCGAACATGCCCTCTGTCCCAGGAGCTCAGCTGCCCCAGAGGGAAGGCAGGCAAGGAGAACAGGTGGCCTAGAGCAGTCAACCCCACCACCACAACCCCCGAGCCCCAAGCCTTACCCAGAACTTGGAGCCACACAGGGCGTCCATGAGGCCGAGGGGCCGCGGTGGTGAGGAAGAAATGTGGCGACCAGCTGGGTTGGGGCGTGCAGGGCCGATGCAGGAAGCCTGGGGACCCACGCCCCGCCCCGGCCGGCCCTCCGAGCCCTCCCCTACTGGGCACCCTGCCAGGCTCTCCCGTCCCTGCGGTTTCAACAGCGTCACCAAACTTTTGTAGCGTCGGGAAGGACTCTGGGGCAGGGGCTGGGGCCCTTAACCGTGACGGCTCCTTCCAGCGACCCCCTGGGCTGCGACGGAGAGGCGCCCTCTCCACCCGATCCTCAGACCAGTAACCCAGGATCTGACTCGGTTTCTGATGCGGGGTGCCTGGAGGGTGCTGAGCTCAGACCCTGAACACATGCGGCTGATGAGGCAGGGAGAGGAGTTTGGCAATCCTCTCTCTGTCAGAAAAAATTCTTCATACGTTCGCATTCCGCTCTGGGCCTCGCTTCCTTCATCTGTAAAATGGGAGGAGCTTGTGGACACTGTGCTGTCGGGGAGCGCTGGAGCACGCGTGCGCGCACCGGAGAGTGCGCAGTTGCTTCCTGCGGCTCTGCGGCTCTCCGGTCTTACCGAGGGTCTCTCTTTTGTATCTGCAAAACACACGGCTAATGTAGCAGGATCTCGCTCTTTGGATTCAGCCCGACAGGCAGCGCCCAGCACACTTAGGCGCCCACAGTGTGTTTGTGTTTGGTACTTCCACCCGGCCGGGGTAGGGCTGGGTAGGGGAAGCCCCAGGAAGAGCCGCCGCATCAGCACCCTTTTCCCACAGCTGGGACCCCGTGCTGCCCGTCTGTAGAGTGGGCTTACCACGCTGGGACCCCCACTGTCTTCTCTGACAGGGCCCCAGAGCTACTCAGTCTCCTTGGGGTGGAGAGAGAATTCTCTGGGGTGCATCTCTCCACCGCTCCCTGCCCCTGCCTGCACGCTGGGCAGTTGCCCCAGTAGCTGCCCTTCCTGGTGTTTCCTCTCTTCAGGCAGCGCGAGGTGTTCCCTTCCAGGCAAGAGAGGGTCCAGCAAGGCAGTGCAAAGTGGCCAGCGCCTCCTCTCCCTCCGCAGGTAGGAAGTCACCAGGAGGGACATCTCAGGCTGTGGGCCGCGAGAATGGAGATTGTTGGACTCGGGCGGGAGGGCTGGGCATGGAAAGAACAGGGCCCTCAGAAGCTGGGTGGGGGAGCCTCTTTGCCTGCCAGTCCTCTAAGCCCTCTCGGGCTCCGCTTCCCTCCTGTCTTGTCTCCCACCTCCATCTCTGGGCAAAAGACTTTCCTGTCCTGTCACAGTGTGACAAGGCCTTGGGTTATATTTGGTTATATTTAGTTGTGAAGAGTCCATCTGTCTTCCCGCCAGTCTGAGAGGTCCCCAAGGGAAGGGACTGACTGAGTCACCTCCAACCTCCTCCAGGCCTGGGGCAGTACCTTTTGTAGATGTGTGACCTCAACGAACTCCTTGATATCTCTGGGACCAGCTGACTTGAGCAATTTGGAAAAGGTACCTCGAAGCTCCCTGGCCCTGGCTTCTGCAGCAGCCTGAGCAGCTGGGACTGTCCCTCCATAGCTGCCACAGCACCCCCTCACCCTCTGTCTTTACCCTGGTCTTCCCGACAATGTCTTCTGTCCCTCCCTCTGTCCTGTTCCTTTTCTCAGATTTATAGGATCAGAGGCACCAGGTACACCAGGAAGGCTAGCTCTGGGCTTGGAAGACTTGAAGACCTTCCTCAGGGGCCCTTCAGAGGGTGAGCTCCCCAAGAAGCTCTCCTTCCTAAAACGGGGATCCCAGACCCAGCTTGGTTCCACTTGGGACCTTACAGTCCCAGGACTGGCCAGGCAGTGAAATGGTTAGAGCTCTGTTTGGGGTCAGAATCCTCAGGTTCTGGCTTCAGCATCAGGCCTAAAGCACCATTTCCTTTGTTCAGAGCCTTTTCCTCTCACTGTGGCCTTGCCTGGACTCAGCACTGGGTGGGAAACTCCAGGAGGAAAGTGGGGCTCTGGAGATCCAGGCTATCCTCGTCCCTCTGGAAGCATTGCGTGTCACCCCTCCTGGCCACTCCTGGGTTGTGGCCCCTTCACACAGCCCTGGAATAGGAAGCTCAGCGCTTCTAGGATGGTCATTGTCTTGGTTTCCCCCACCCCCAGAACAAGAAGCTGAGGCCTTGGAACACCCCAAAGCTTGCGGAGCACTGCAGAGCTCATCCTGACACAGCCTTCTGACCTACCCTGCATCCTTAGCCGCTGCAGCCTCCCTAGCCCTTGTCAAGACTCCCCTGCACCCCCCTTTTGTCCTGCACCTGGTGAACTACTTCTCCTTCAAGATCTCTCTCAAGACCCCCGCCCTAACCCTGGGCCAGGCACCCTTCCTCTGCACACCCCTTCCTTCTATTGTAACTACTCTTGGTCTACATGAAGTGTTTGTTGACTGACCAAACAAATGCCGCATTTCCTGAGAAGAGGTCACAATGAGCAAGGCCACTGTGTGGGCGCTGGCCACTCTGCTTTTCATTTTTTTGAACCAAGGTGGTTCTAACTGGAGGGATGCTAAGAGGAGCAATAAAGCCCTTGTGGGTTAGGCTGCAGCAGAGAGACAGAGCAAACCTCCCCCTGATCTTACATCTCCCTTCCCCCCTCTGACTGCAGCTCCAGGCAGGATGCCTGAGCTAGAGCTGCGCCTCTCCCTGCAGTGAGCACATCCCCAGGGAGCCCAGCACCAGGGATTTCCTGGCAGGAGATGGTGAGATAAGATTGCTGCAAGGTGCAGCTCAAAGCGGGCACAAAGGCAGAGAGAAGAAAGCAGAGCGTGGGGACAGGGAGACCCAGGCACAAGGCAGCTGCACAGCAGTCACGTTGGAGCTGAGGGGTCCGAGGAGCGGTGGCCCCGGGGAGAGCAAAGCCATGCCTGACTCCTGGGAGCATCCCCCAAAGTGAGCTCCAGCCCCCACACCCCAGAGCCCTTCTGTCCGGTGTGCTCCAGACGCTAGCTTGGTGCCGCCGTCCTGGTTCCCCTGTGCTGCATCTGATGGCCACATCTGTGCCCTGTGCAGACGGGGGCCTGGCTTCTGCGCCCTGTCCTGGAGTTTTTAAAGGGAGCTTTAACGAGCTCCGTGGGCTCCAGCCACCGCTCCCACACCTGGCTAAGGCACACAGAATTCCCTCCTGTGGCTTCCTGAGCACCTGCCTCGTCCTGTCTCTGAGTAGGATGCTAGCCCACAGCCACACTGTCCCGGACCAGTCCTGAGCCCATGGGCCCTAGGCAGGGATCAGGCGGCTGGGATTCTGTCCAGGTGTCTCCATATGGCTCTGCGAAGCTGTCACCTCCTTTGGGGTTAGACAGAGCATCTGGGTCACCTGTAGAAGGTGTCCTTTCTCTCGCTGGCTCTGTCCCTTTGCAGGGGCATAGGTGGCACCAGGTGAGCGTGCCTTGTGCTGCCCCCTGGTGTCTGATGCCCTCAACTGCACCGCTGTCACAGGGCCTGGCCCCACAGGTTGGGCACTCAGGTGGCCTAGGAGAGTGGAGAAAAGGTCATGGGGCACCAGGCTGGGATGGGTGGGGACTAGGGGCAAAGATGGAAGTGAAAGCTGTTTGGAAAGTGGGTGAGGACTGGGCGGGGTGGTGTTAGAGGACAGGAAGGGGTGGGAGAAAGAGGAGGAAGCAGGTGCCATGCGCTTCAAGGGAAAGGGTGCCAGGAAGGGGAGCCAACCTTGGCCTGCTCTCCAACATGCACCCGGGGCTGAGGGACACCATCGGTGTGGCTGAACCCCTCTACCCCGCTCCCTGTGCTCAAAGGCTGGTATCCCACAAGGTGGGAGGCTGTGGGTGCCCCCGGGTGTACCACACTGAGAACTCGTGTACATTTCTGCAAACAGCAATGTGACTGCTGCGGCGAGGAGGCCCCTCGCCCTTTCACAAACCCCTTTCATTTTGTAAGCGAGACTCTTCCCATCATGCCTCATTCCCTCCGCTGGAAGAACAAACAGGTCAGGGTGGGGCGGACTGTAGGTTGTCCAGCCCCAGGGGCAAAGCTCAGCTCTGCCATCTCCTGGCTGTGTGACCTTGAGCAAGTCCCCTAACCTCTCAGAGCCCGCTGCTGCGCGGAGAAACGCTAGCAGCGGCACTTCCTCTGCTTGGGTGTTTGAGGGGTGAGTGAGAGACGGCATAGGAGCCTCGGGTTTGTTTTTAGCACCAGCTCACTCCTCTTCCCAGTCCCCACCCCCAGATAGACCTTTTCCTGGAGCTTGGGGGTGGAGAAAGCAGAAGCCACCCAAGCCCTAGGTGGGGGCCTGATGCTGTTGACACAATTTCAGGAGAGGACTGAGGGCAGAAGCGCCAGGGTAGATGTTCATAGCTCCCAAGCCCCCATATCTCGGCAGCCCAGGGGCAGTTCCCAGCCTGCCCCGGAAGTCCTGATCTGAGGCTGCTCCCCACCTCCAGCCTCTTTCAGACATCCCTGCCCCGTATCCAGTAACCAAGCACCACAAAGGTAGCATCTGCATTATGATTACTAGTCTCCATCCCTCCCCAGGGACTCAAGCTTCCATCATGGAGAAGGGCTTTGCGTTGCTGGGGGAGCCCACAGTTCCCTAAGTAGCCCGAAGAGCCACGCTGATTCTGCTATTAATACTTCCGCATCACTGCCTGGATGCCCCCTCTGGGCACTGCCGCCTTCCAGAGAGATGCTCTCGTCCTCTGGTGGGGGTGGAGGAGGGTGTGGGAGCCTTTTCCTCCCCCAGATTCACCACTGCACATCTCTACAGAGAGTAACCCCGAGGCATGGCCAGTGCACCCCAGCAAGCTTCCTCAGCTCCTACTGGGAAAAGGGAACCCCAGAGAGAAGGCATGCCGGGTCACCCTAAATGACACAGGCAGGGACGGGAAGTGAGGGGCAGGGGCAGCAGTCCAGTTCTGTTTCACGTTGCCCCACAGTGTTCTAATGACCAGAAGAATAAAAGATTGCAGAGTCCCTCCCCAAATCCCTCACCCTCAGGGAAGAGACAGCTCCAGAATTCTACAAAGATATAAAAGCTTAATCTGCAGATCCAGGTGGCGAAACTCTAGGAATTTTGTACAGCTTTGCTTAAAAAAAAAAAAAAAAAAAAGAAAAACGAAAAACGAAAAAGGCAAAGAAAGAAAGGAAAAAAGAGGCAGCTCCTAAGCACCTCCCCTCCCGAGGGAGGTGGTCAGAGGAACCCGCGCCGCCTTACTGCACACCCTGGGAAGATCAAACCAGGTGTTTGCTTCAAGGGGCTGAGAATCATTGCTGTCCAAAAGGGCAACAAGCACAGCTCCCTGCAGGGCAGGAAACACCGGACAACAGACGCCTCCGGGTCTAGCTGCCTGGCAGCCTGGCATCCCGGCTCCCAGCTGCCGGTGGAGTTGAGGTTTCAGGAATCCAACCCACCTGGGGTTTGAAGGCCCCGGGGTGGAGGGGGCCTTCAAACCAAGGGGATGGGGGTGGGGCGGGTTTGGGGGTTTCTGGCAGGAGACGTGCTGGCTGAGCCCGTGGTCACGGCCTCTTGACAGCAGTGTTTCAGTGTCCTTGGTGGCTTCAGAAAGGTGGCTGTGGGTCACGCGCCCACCCCTGTCCTCGGACCCCTCCCCACTCCGCTGGTTCCCACAGGGCAGGCGGCAGCAGACCGTGGAAGCAGCCCGCAGTCGTCATTCATCAGCCCTTAGGAGGCCAGCTCCCCATGCCGCAGCTGGCCACAGCGCCCTCGGCAGGGCACACCAAGGGGTCACCTCTGGACATGGCCTGCTCCCTGCATTCCTGGGAAACAGTAACCCACTGTTTACACTGCTTCATCTCACTGCCCTCAGGCAGGCAGGTGAGACCCAAGGCCAGAGGTGGAAGTCCAGACCCCTCCTGTCACCCACCCCATCAGGAGAGTGGCCAAAATTCAGGCCAAAACATGGGGCGGGAAAACCCAGAGGCACCGCCCCTCCCCCACCAGCGCACAGATCCAGCTCCGCGGCAGCTGAGGCCGCCTCCCCGCCCGCAGTCGCCCCAGCCACCAAAACAGCTTCATTATGCCAATTTCCAGCTTTCAATGCGTGGCTGATAGCTGTCAGCAGAAATAAGAGTTAATCTGGAATTACTCACATTCACTGAGCTGCCTGCCTAGGCGGACGCGATAAAGCTTTGATAGGAGCAGGAGCCCCTGACTCCCAGCCTTGCCGGCGGGGGGCGCCTCCCCTTCTCATAGTGGGGGATGAAATAAGGTTGCAGCCCCCCAGGCCCAGGCATTTGGTTCTCTCTCTCTCTCTCTCTCTCACACACACACACACACACACACACACACACGTACCGACTCATGCACGCACTCATGCACAAACACACACGCTCACACGCATCTCTGAACCTCCCCACCCTGCCGCCCACTCCACACCTCCAGGCCCTGGCATGACCATCTGGACGTACCTAACTCTCCGTCCCCCCTTTGCTTTTTTATTCTGGACCGTGATTGACTTTTTATTTTGGAAAATTACTTTATTTTATATAGATATATAGATATGTATGTATGTATATATATAAAAAGGCTCCATTTCATTGGTAAAATCTGTTTTTCTTTTTTTCTCTCACTCTCTTTTTTTTTTTTTTTTACCCCCTACAGAAAACGATGACGAGGTGAAAGGAGAGAATAAGTTACATTACAGTTTCCAAAGCGGTTCTTGCTCTCCGCCGAAGGTGGGCCGCCGCCGGGGCTGTAGTGCTCTCGAGGTCCCAGCTTGTGCTTTTTTGCAAGAAGAGGGGATATAACTAGACTGGTTATTTTAGGTTAAAATAGCCAAGAGACAGACGCCTTCGCCTCAAAAATATTCTGAGACACATACAAGTGGAAGGAAACACGTCTCTTCAGTCACAAAATGTCGTACATCCCGCGTATACTAGATTCAATTAATTTAATAAAATAGAATATACATAGAGATTCTGCACAAACGTATTGCTTTCCCCCAACAGCTCCTGGTGTTGGGAACTCAGCCACCACTGGGCCGTTCTCTGTCTGTCTCTCTCTGTCTCTCTCTGCCTGGAGCCCGAGTTCCCGGGGCTGCGGCTTTGGATCCTCCGGAGGTCCCGTCTGCAGGTACCTAGGGCGCGGAGGCGGGGAGGGCTCCTTCCTTGGTGTCTACGTGGGACTTTTTCAGGAATACGGCCCAGGAGGAGGGCTAGGAATTGCACCCAGTGGAGAAAGGTGAGTGGGACAAGGGCGGGACTCAGGGGTCCAAGTCTGCCGGGTCAGAGGACAAACCCGAGAGGCTCAGCACGTCTTTCTTTGGGGAGGGTGAGGCAGCCATGCTGTCGGGAGGACCGGAGGCCGAGGGATCCTTGGAGTCGCTGGATGGCGCCCTCCTCCGGAGGCAGACGCCAGGGCTGGGAGGGGGCCGAGGGCCTTGACTCTCCGGGGGGTCTATGGAGATACTGGGCGGGCTGAGTTTTTTCTTGGGCCGGCTCCCTGGCCCCCCGAGAGGCTGGCCCCCAAGGCTGGCGGGGTCTGGTCCCAGGCGGGGCTGGGAGCCGCTGTCCAGGCAGCTGACGGCGATAGAGTGTCTCCTCTGCTCATCCAGCCAGGACGCAGGCCGGCGCCGGCAGCTCTGGGCCTCTACGCTGTAGCACTTCTTCAGGTCGCGTGGGGAAGCGGGCTCCTCCTGGCTGCCGACGGCCAGGAGGTCTCCTGAAACCCAGCTCAGCTCCGTGTCCAGCTCTAGGCTGCTTCTGGTCTCTGGAGGGCCCTTGCCCTGGTGGGGCTCTAGGCCTAGGCAAGGGGCTGGCGGAGGGATGTGTTTGGAGACCTTGCTCAGGCTGCGGAAGTGGTGCTGCACCTGGACGCTCGAGCGGCCCCAGAAAGAGGAGGAGCGGGCCAGAGGCGGCGAGGGCCCGCTTACCTCGCACAGCAGGTCTTCCCGGCTGCCCAGGCCCTGCACATCCAAGGAATCGGTCCGTATTGCTGCCTATACAGAGTAGATGGAGGGCTCAGCACAGGGACTCCTCTCCAACACGCACTGTCCCTGACCCCCAAGTTGCTCTTACTGGGAGCTGGGGCTGTGTGCAGCCTGATCTCTAGATCCACTACGCCTGGGGTTCTCTGTGATGCAGCACCTGGTGATCTCCCCACGTAAAACTGACCCCTTCCTCTTCTCTGCTCCCTGCTGCACCCCACACGTAAGCATCGCCCGCTGAACCCACCACTGTGATAATCTGAGGGCATGTGTGTCTCTGCTCTCAGACTGTGAGCTCTGAGGGCAGTGGCTGTGACCCTGGAGCCTGGTACCCACAGGCGGCTCAGTGAGGATGTGCCTGCTCCCCAAGGGCACGGACTCAGCACAGACTCTTTTGTCCCCGCTCAGGCTTGGGGCACACACTGGGGCATGGGCTCCGGCCACGGCCAAGGCCATAGGCGCAGCGGACAAGCCTCACCTGCTACAGGAGTCTGTGCTCTGTCCCTCTGCAATGTGGGCTCTGGATGGTGGCCCAGGCTTGGCCAAAAGTGAAGACACTTAAGACCTGCCTCCGGTCCCGGGCAGTTTCAAAGTGTGAAGAACAGAGCAGAGCTCTGGGAAGGGATCCCCGAGGCCTTGCCCTACTCCCACCTAGAGGTGTGTGGCCCTGGGCAGTCACAGCTCCCCTCTGGCCTCGGCAATGAAACAAGGGGAGGGGGTCAAACTCCAGGCACACACAGGCCGTTTCTGCTCGTCCCTGGTCCCTGGAGCGCAGTCTAGCACATCCCTGGGGCTCAGCGTTTGCGGGGGAAGGAAAATGCCACCCCCAGTGGCCACTGGCTGACAGTCCCGCCCTCCCCCTCCTCCTCACCTGGCGCCTGAGGGGCCTCTGAGCCAAAGGGGAGCGGCCAGGTGGGGGCAGCTTAGGGATGGCGCCCCAGGTGGGGGCGCTGCGGGGCTGGAGCATGTGGGGTGCGTCTTTGGGAAGCTGTGGGATGTAGCTGGTGTCTGTAGGCTGAGAGTGCACGGACAGGATGGAGCCTGCGGAGGGGGCGGAAGGGTGAGGAGGAGACCTGAGCCCCTCGGTCCTACCCTATCAGGGCCCAGACTTTGCCCCCCTGGATTAAGAGCCACCCCACTCCCACGGTGGGCCCCCTCACGCAGGGGCTGGGCCCCTCCAGAGGTAGAAGAGACCTTTCCCGTGGCCTCGATGACTCCCCTTGCTCAGGGCTGGGCTCAGGCAAGGTTGGGGCCCCTCTGTGTGAGCAAGCTGCCCTGCCCCAGCCCTGGTAGTACCTGACTGGGCTTTGGGGAGCCCCCAGCCTCTGTGTCCTAGGGACGCCTCAGCCGTGCTCCCATCCCGGCACATGTAGCTGTCGTTGGGCAGAGAGTGCGTCCGGCTGACCCCAGACTTCCGCACGGTCAGCAAGTCTGGCCCCTGGGCACCGGGCGCCTCTTCAGGGTGGGGCTCCATCTGCAGAAGGAGCAGGGCAGGGGTGAGGGGGAGGCACTGGGTCGGTAGCGAGGCAGAGCTGGAGGAGGGAAAGTAGCCCCCAGCCCACCAGGCCCAAGCCCTGCCCCCCCCAAGGACAAGGTGGTGATGGGCATGAGGTGGGGGTGGGGCAGACACACATGAGCCCTCCTTGAGCGGGAGGAAGGGTGGGGAGGCCCTGCCCCCCACCCATGCCCCTGGCATCACCTGCGAGCCTCCCAGCGGGGTCGGGGTCGGGGTAAGGGGGATCCAAGAAAGGAGAGCAGCCCCTACTCCCTGGCCCTATGGCGGTTGCCATGTGCTTTCTTAGGGCCCCCTGGAGGCTCTGAAGGGAGCCCTGCCACCCATGGGGGACCAGCTGAGCTGGGTTAAGGCAGCTGAGAGATAGATCAGCACCATCGTGGCCCACTGCAGCCACACAGGGACCCTGGAGGGTAGGGGTGGGTGGCAAGGCCTGAGTACTACGGACTCCGTTCCCCGCTCTGCGGACACAGGGGTGGAAATGGGCTTGGGGCATCTGTTTCAAAGAAAGGGGGTAATGAGCCTTGGGCCCTGCTGGGGGGAGCTCGGGTTCGCTGTCTGCCCCCTCGGGCCCCCTTCCCCTGAATGATCCTTTCCTAGTTCTCCTGGACTCAGGGAGGCGGCCTAGGGCTCCTGTCCTCGTACAGCCCCAGCAGGCCAGGGACAGCTATGCCAGAGGACAACCTGGGTCCTCTGCTTCCTTCTCAGTCCCAGGCCCCACTCAGCCAGCTCCCAACCCCACCTGGGACCCCTGGCCTGTGGTGAAGGTCCTGCCCCACCTGGGCCCCGCTCTGACATCAGGCCAGGAGGAGGGGCTGCTCACAATCAGGAGACGGGACACAGGGACACACAGGGACGGTGACAAGGAGACAGGAGCAGCCCCCAGGTGAAGGAAGGCATGGTGGTGACGCCGGAGGTGTGGCTCCCGCCGCTTGGGGGTGGTGACATCTCATGTGAGGGACAGGGGGAAGGAGCAGCGAGAGAGGGGAGGGCTGGCCTGCACAGGGCTCCAAACACAGAGGCTGGCTCTGAGGCCACTTCTGTTTTGGGCTGTGTCACTCCTGGAGTGACCCTTTCACAACTGCGGCCCCTCTGGACAAGGCTTCCATTGCATCCTCTCTAATGTCTTGGTCCCCTGTGGGGGGCCATGAGAGGCCTGGTGCCAATGAAGACTGGGACACCAAGAGCCCGAGGTGGGCGCCTCTGGGCAGGGGCTGGTGACAGAGGGGGCGAGGACCTGGAGCCTTGCAGCCAGCCCGGCCCGGCTGGCCAGGGGGGCATGAGGGGCGTATGCATGTACACCGCTCTCCGGGGCACTAAGTAAGAGTGTGTGAGAGTCATCAGGCAAAGAGTCATCCGTCAGAGCTAGAGAGCAGGACGGTTCAGACACAATCTCTGACGTCAGAGACAGCGCCTCCATCTCAGCTAGAGGGATCTAGACAGGAGAGAGATGACCAGGCATGAGAAACCAGGACGCTGCAATTCCCCTTTCCGCAAAGCAGGGGTGGGGGAGGCATCCTCGCCCGCGCCCCACCCCTTTCCCAGATAATCAGACTGCGCCTCCCCTCACCCACTGCAACCCCCTGCTCCGATCAGAGAGTCCGCGGCAGGCACCAAAGAGCAAACAGGGACAAAGCGGAGAGACACAGAGACATATTCTAAAGATACCCCAGGCACCCGAGCAGCCCCCTCCTACACGACCACTACCCAGGCAGGGAGCGGAGGAGCCAGGGCTTTGACGCCCATAAAAACGATACCCACAAAAAAAAAAGAAGAAGAAAAAGAAAGGCCAGCGAAGCCGTCTCCTCTCCTCTTGGCGCAGACAGAGCGGCGTGGGGGGCGCTGGCGGCTGTTTTCTGCCTATTCTCTCTGCTTCCAAAAGCCTGGCAGGACTTGGCCTGCCCCCAGATCCTGCCTTCCCCCCTCGCAGGCCCTCCTCCACCTGCCGGCAGCCTGAAGCCCGCCCGCCCTCTCCTCCCAGCTCGGGTCCTGGGAGGTGCCGTCCCTGCCAGCCTCCAGTGGGCACGTCAGGGCCGCCACACCATCTGGCTGGCTCACCTGCGGTCTGCAGGGGGGCTGCGGGGACTCCAGAACCCTGGGGGAGAGGGCACCGGGCTGGCAGCTACCCTGATCCCCTTCCCATCACCCCTTCTCCTCTCCTGTCACCTTTCCTGTGAGCCTCCTTCAGGATGGGAGGTGCAGGGAAGGGACTCACTTCCCCCGCTGATCCTGCTAGGTCACTGCCAGCCCTGAGCCAGGATCCGCCAAAGGCACGGGCCCTCACCACGTGCCAGTCACTGCCTGTGTCTTTGGATCTGGCTAAAGGCTTCCTAGGCACCTGCCCGCCCACCCCTCCACCCAGCAAGGCCTGTGAGACTAAGCTCTTCCATCTTCGGGTGACACCTGGCGGGTTCTGCCTGCTCCAGGTCTGCAGTGTCCCTGACCCGGGGGATGGCAGGGGCCCTGGGCCAAGGCGAGGAGAGGAGGCGCCCAGGAAGCAGCAGCTCT
Organism: Chinchilla lanigera; assembly: GCF_000276665.1. NCBI lineage: Eukaryota > Metazoa > Chordata > Mammalia > Rodentia > Chinchillidae > Chinchilla > Chinchilla lanigera. The sequence goes on from NW_004955451.1 coordinate 11,141,958, forward strand.
GGACGCGGATGTGCCAGGCGCTATGGGAAGGGACTGGGCTGGGCATGTCCTGTTTCGTGACAAGGTCCCAGAATCCACATCGGGACCCAAGTGGCCGGCTACTGAGAGTGCTCACCATGCCCAATGGCTTAAAGAGCCACCAGAGGACCAGGGGTGGGCACTGGACACAAGAGAGAAATAGCCTGTGGCTCCAGACATGCCTGGTATGGTTCCCTGCTCACCCACTGTCCCTAGAAACCCCTCAGGTCCCGCTGCCCCTCCCCCTCCCCTTCCAGATTCTTCCTCACGAGGCCCCTCTGACCCTTCCTGCACCCCTCCTCCCTTCGAAGGGTATTCTCAGTGCCCCACCTTCCATGTTGGTTCTAGAGCAGCCTAGACGCCCCCAACTGCCTCCTGCCAACCTCCACCGGCCCTGCAGCTGCTCTTTCTCTGCACCCAGCCTCCCCAAAAGCGAGCACAGCATGGCACAGCTGGGGTGGGGCGCAGCGCAGGGCACAGTAACCTGTGGGTCGGAGCCGCCCGGGCTGGGGGCGGAGGGGAAGGCCGAAGGCTGGCCCCCTGGGCCCGCCAGCTCGTCCATCAGCTTCAGCTCCCCGTCCAGGGAGCCCTGGATCAGCAGGGAGATGGTGTCAAACAGCTGTCCGTCCTGGGAGGACCAGCCCGCAAGGGGCGTCGGGGGAGCAGGGGGCAGAGGGGCAGTGACGGGAATCGTCATGGCCGGGTTTGACGAGGGCGGAGGGAGGAGAGGAGGGGACACCCACAGGACATGCGCTCGTGCACACGTGTACACACACAGCCACAGAGAGACAAGAAAGGGGAGCGGTAGGGAAGGGGGAGGGGACGGGGGGAAGGGACGATGAGGGGGAGGGAGGGTGCGGGAAGGGGGATTGGTAGAAAGGATGGTGGGATGAAGGGAAGGTGAGTAGGATTAAAGGTGGGCAGGAAGGAGGTTCAGCAACCGGGCGAGGGTAAGAGAGAAACAGGAAGGAAACAGAAAACTTAGCCTTGAACCTAAGAGCCAGGAAGGGAGGCCACACCAGGCTGGAGGAGTGGGGGACAGGCCAGCACGTCTGCGGCCACTTTGCTGAGGGTGGCCCTGCGTCTCTGCTGCTGGTCTCTCAGCACTGGAGGATCTAGGAGGAGCCCTGGGTTCTGCTGGGCTCCCTGCCCGCCACCCGCTGAGCTGCTGGCCGGCCACCCCCCCCCCACGCCGCCGGCTCTCACAGGGGTGCTGCAGGCTCACCGTGGGGTGCTCGAGGGAGTGGGCTGCCTTGTATGGGGCCCTGGACTTGGGGCTGTCGGGACCCTGGACCCCAGGCCAGAAGAAGGGACTCCCAAGTGGCGAATGGGGCTGCGGGCTGAGGGTCTTCATCTCCAGCTCCAGCTCAGCCTCCAGCTCGGCCTCTTCCCCGCCTTCCAGTCTCCTTCCACCAAAGAGCAATTTCCCTGGCTCTCACCACCTCCTTTCTGTCCTTCACACTTTGCCTCTTGTGCTCCCAGCTCATCGACTCCTCCAGCTCGGCCTCTTCCTTGGCCTCCTTGTTGCTTTCTTCCAGGTGCTTCATGAGCACGGCGATCACCACGTTGACCAGCACGAACTGGGCTGTGAGCACGAAGGACACGAAGTAGATGGGCGAGATGACGGTGTTGTAGCAGGTGGACTCCTGGTCACAGTCCCGGAGGGTGTCCTGGGGAGGCAGGACAGAGGTATGAGGCCGGGAGGATGGCGGACGGAGCTGTTGTGGAAAACCAGGCCATCGGTGTCACACGCATCAAGGGAGGAGAGAGGAAGGGGAAGGAGGGAGCCCCGCTGTCCCGGGGACAGAAGAGCGTCAGCTGCGGCCGACGTGTGAGTCAGGGCATGTCCCAGGGAGAGGGAGTTCCAGAGTGTTCTGGACAGGGGACAGAAGGGCACACGCTTTCATCCATGGCCAATTCATCTACCCATGAATCTTGGCTGAAAGAGTGGGACTGCCTCTTGGTGCCCAAGCCAGCTGTGGGAGGCCTGGGGTTCGAGCAGGGCCTCACCTTCATGATGCCATTCCAGTTGTCACCCGTGGAGACGCGGAAGAGGGTCAGGAAGGCCATGCCAAAGTTCCGGAAGGTGGCATGCCGCCCCAGGCCCTCGCAGGGGTGTGTCTCGTCACACTCTGGGGGAGGACAGAGGTTCCAGTGAGCTCCTCAGCCTCCAGCGCCAGCCCCAGCCCCTCTGCCAGCCCCAACCCCAACTCACCCAGGTCTCCGAAGAGCTCCACACCCAGAGCTGCAAAGATGAAAAACAACAGCACAAAGAGAAGTCCCAGGTTCCCCACCTGGAAGAGAGGGAAAGAAACAGAAACAGTGCTGCTAGATCTTCCGGTCCCCAGCTTGCCCGAGCCCCCTGTCCCTGTGCAGGCCGCTGCCCCCTTGCCGAGAGGACCCGGCCCACACCCCTTCCAGCTACCTGGGGCAGGGCCTGCATCACCGTGTCAAGCAGCGCCCGCATGCCCACGGCCATCTTCAACAGCTTCAGCACTGCAGAACAGGACAAGGTCATGAGCTGGCCCCTCTGAGGCCCTGGTCACCCAGTGGGTGGAGCCAGGCAAGGCTGGGTCAGGGCTGGTGGGACACCCAGGATGCCAGCCGGTCTGTACCCACACCAGCCCCAGACCTTCCCTGTTGGTGCTTGCTGTGTCCTCTGGGAAGGCAGGAAGTGGGCAGAGAGCAGGGACCAACCTCGGGCAATGCGCAGCACCCTCATGATGCGGATGATGGTGGGGTTGATGGGCAGCGAGGCGTTGACCTCAATCTCCTCCAGCGTGATGCCCATGATGGACAGCAGCACGATGGCCAGGTCCAGCTGGTTCCACCTGGAAAGCCGGGGACACAGCTCCCTGAGTGGGGGGAGGGGCAGGGGGAGGGGGAGGGGGAGGGACCGGTGTGGCACAGAAAGACCTGACCGGAAAGAGCAGAGGTCAGCGGGGGCAGCCTCCCGTCCTGCAGAGAGGGGACGTGGCTTACCCAAGGGCACATAGCCAGCTGGGGCACAGGAAGGCAGGACTAGACCTTAGCTCCAGGGTCTCCAGGGACAGGGCTTTGCACTGTCATTCACCTGCTCTTTTATTTGGCACGTACACGGTGTCTATTCTGTGCCCAGAACTGCTTTAAGGAATTTACAAGTAGGAGTCCAGACTCTCACCATGGTGGTGCGGATGCTTACTACTGTATCTCACTTTATAGGTGAGGCAAGTGAGGCCCAGAGGAGTTAAGTAACTTACCCTAAGTCACCAGCTATAAGGGGCAGAAGAACAAGGATTTGAATCCAGTCTGGGCAGGCTGGCACCAGGTTCTGTGCCCTTAAACCCCAGGCTAGGCTACATGGATATCTAGCTGCCAGTGGCCTCTAAGTCCTGTCTTGTTAAATTCCTTCCTATCTCCCAGAGCCCGGAGGCTCTGCGCACCACCGGTCAGCCCTAGGTTGGGGGCTGGATCCCAGGGGTCAAGAAGGGTCTCCAGGCACTAGGTCCGTCTGGGTAATTTCCCAGGAGTCACAGCAACACCCCCACCCCGGACTCCTCCCCTCCCCCTCTCTTCTCTGTTACCTGTCCTGGAAGAACCTGCGGAAGCCAAAGGCCACCAGTTTGAAAACTGACTCCAAGACGAAGATGACCGTGAAGATGTAGTTGCAGATCTTCAGAGCCTCGTCCAGGATCTGGCAGGAAAGTGGGCAGGAGGCAGGGTCTCTGCAGGCCCAGGCGGATGCCCACCTCAGCCCCTCTGTCCCCACCTCTCCCAGATGTGGAGACAGGAGGGGTCCCAAGGGATCTATCTCTCCTGTTCCCACCATGATGGCTGACCATCGGCCACCACCCCCAGAGACGGTAGAGGCCTTGTTCACGTGAACAGTTCAAACCTGTGCTAAAGGATCTCCCCTCTCCTTGAGAGATGAGAAAACCACACAAGAAAGTGCCAGAAGGCCCAGCATGCCAGGACTACAAGGAGTTTTGTGTATCACCAATTCAGTCTCCCCATTGTACAGAGGGGAAAACTGAGGGCTGCTGGGGGAGGATGATCGGAGAAGTGGCAAGATCATAGGTGAGATCTGGAGCTAGACATTCACTAGACTCTAACTTTAGAAGGGCAGGCCCTGGTCTGCTGTACACTCAATAATCCAGAGCCCAGCACATTCTAGATGCTCAGTAAAAATTCGCTGGTGATGACATCCGGTCCTCATTGCCCAGCTGTGTGACGTTAGTCAAACCAACCAATCTCTGAGCCTCAGCGTCCTTCCTTATGAAAAGAGGATGACAGCCACAAGGAACCCATGCTATGTGCCCAATGCTCACCTGGTGTAGAGCTGCCCGGGCTCAGGTTATGTGAGCCCCACCCAGGGGCCCCAGGTGGGATGTCAGGGGCTGGTGACCAGTCACTCACTCTTACCTGGGGCTGCTGGTAATGTTCCATAGCCATGGTGACCACATTCAGCCCGATGACACCTGTGATGAAGAGGTCCAGGTAGTGGCTGGTACACAGGTGGTGGACGAGAAGCCGAAAGCGGGAGTAGTCGGAGTAGTAGGGTTTGCTCTGGGCTTCTGGGAGGAGCAGGGTGGAGAGTAGGGGTCATGTGAGCCTCTGCCCCCCCAGCCCCTCCCCCCGCAGCCCTTCCCAGCCGCCAGCCTCTACGCCAGAGCCAAACATTCCGTGTCATCAGTGTCCTCGCCCTCCCCTCGCTGCCTTTTTCAGGGCAGCTGTCTTGGCAGGGCCCCCTCCAAGCATCTGTTCTACTGGCTGCAGTCGGGGCACAGGACGGGTCAGGACATGCAGAGCTTCCCACCCCCATTAGACACCAGGTGAGCCCCCTTCCTCTAGGCAGCCTCCGAAATCACCAGCCCCTCCCAACACCTTGGAGCTCCGCAGGCACTGAGGCCAGATCAGTAAGATGAAATACACCGGGCCATAAGGGGCTCAGAGGGGGCTCTGTCAACCCTTCTCCCGGCTCAGCCGCTGAGGGAGCAGAGGAGATCACTCAGCGCTGGGATTTGCAGATAGAGCCAGAGATTGCAAATTGACATCTTCTTGGCCGGCTGCATTGAGCCGCCACGGGGCCTCCAGGGATAGGGCATGGGTCTCCGACAGCCTCATGCTGAGAAGGGCCGTGGGGAGGGTGCAAGGCTCTGCCCTGTCCCAGATGCAAGCTGGGAGGGCCCCCAACAGACTCACCCAGTTTCTAACGAGGCCGCACCCAGCCTGCCCCTGGGTGTCGGGACGGCACGAGCACGCAGGCTGGGCTGGAAGCACTGTCTGAGATCTGTCACAGGCACAGCACCGCTCTTGTAATTAGCCAACCACTTAGTTATAAAATTCAGTGCCAGGAGGTGAGCCTGCAGTGCAAGCCGGAGATTACAGGGCCCCCTCCTCCAGGTGCTGAGGAAGGGCCATGCCAAGTGGGGGGCACATGGCATCCAGAGTGTGTGCACAGATCGGTCTCGGGGGCAGCCACAAGGAAGGCCGAGACTCCCCACAGGGAGGTGTCGGGCAGCCTCAGGTCCCAGACAGCCCTTCCCCTCTTGGGTGGAAGCTCTCGGGCGGAAACCAGCGAGGGCTGCAGCCTCTGCAGCCGGGCCGGAGGCTGGCTGGCTTAGGGGTGGCAGAAAGCTTTGGGCCCAGGTTAGCTCAGATATGACCATCCTTTCCCATGCAGAGGGCCACTTAGCAGAGAAGTAAACTGAGGCAGGGAGTGGCCTTGGGTGGGCCCCCACCAAAGGCCGAAGGAAGAAGAGTCCCAAGGAGCAGCTCCTCTGCTCCAGGCCTGCCCGGCCCCTCTCCACATCGGCCTTGCGGTGTGGATAACCAGGAGCACAGGGACCCCGACAAGGTCACATGTACCTTAGGGGTACACAAGACCATCCTTTTGCATTCAGAGAGGGACCAGCCAAGTGGGTTTTGTAGGCTCGGGTGGCCCTCCGGGCCTCCAGGAGTGAGGGTGGAGAGGCCCGGGACGGGGACAGCATGAGGCCACTGGTCATCCACACCCGATAGTGGAGGGCGGTCGGGCTGCCAGACTTCTTCCTTCCTGCAGTACCGCGAGAACCAGAGGGCGCTAGTCGCCCTGCGTTGCCTTAGCAGCCGGAACTCTTTCTCTGCATTAATCTCCATAAATGCTGAGAGCACCCGATCCCATTATGCTAAAATATGAATGGAGAATTAACTAAAATGTTTGAATACAATTAGGTTAGAAAAAGCGGCTCCTTATTAGTCCCATTATTAGCTGAGACAATGTAGAGGGGAGGCTGGAAGAGAGAGGCCCTGTCACCCCAGCCCGACTGTGTAGGCAGCCCCAGGCGAAAAGGAGCTGCTGCCACCACGGCTCTGCCTTCCGACCTTGCTCTGAGAGCTGGGTGGGCTTGGATCCAGACAGAGGTCCCCCCTACCAGACTAGGAGGGAGGTGGTGGTGGGACCGCTGAGGCAGGGCTTTTGCTTACGGCCCTCCATGCCAGCGCCCCTAGCCCAAGCCTGTGGGTGCTGGGGCTGTCCCTGCCCCTCTACTAGAGCACGGGTCCGAGGAGCACCAGGCCCCTGGCCAGGTGGGGCGAGGAAGGAGCTGTGAGTGACAGTGACAGGCGCAGTGAGTTAGTAGGGGTCATCGGGAGCCTGAGGCACAGCCAGGGCAGAGGGTTGGCAAAGGACGGTGACAGGGCGAGCGGGGAAGGCAGGGTCACTTCCTGGGATACGGCTCCCTCAGCAGAGGCCTCGCCTTTGGCTGCTGTGGGTCCTGCCCAGGGGAAGGACAAAGGGTGAGTGGAGGCGGCTGCCATCGGTGGCCGAGGAGGCCTGGCCCCTCAGCAGCCCCAGGTGTCTGGTCAGGCCTGTTCCCCTGGAAATCAGACTCTTCTTTTGAGCTTTGCCCTGGGTCTGACAGGTTGACTTTGTCCCCCATCACCCCCAGAGCTGATTGGAAATGCAGTCCCCAGACCACTCTCAGAGCACCCCAGTGGGGCCTAGGAATCAGTGTGCGTAAGCTCTCTGGGTGATTCTGGAGAGCTCTGGGCTAGACCCTCCTGGAAACCCCAGGACCTGGGAAGAGGGTTACGGGATGATCTGCACCCTTGTTCAAGATCCCTGGGTCCTCACTCACAGCCAGGGAAACTAACGCCTGTGCCAACAGGATCAGGGCAGAAGACCCAAGCGTGCGGGTGCAGTATTGACTGTGGGGTCAGTGTGTCATATCTTGGGGGCTGTGAGTCAGCACGTGTTGATTCCTGGGATGATCAATTTGATGGGGACATCAGTGGGCCAGCCCAAGGCTAGGGTGGTGTTTTGGGGTGAGCATAAATGGGCTCACCTACTTCAGCCTGCAGCCCTAGTGACCCATAAGGGAAAAGCTGAAGGCCATCTACCCCTCATTCCCTAACACTTCAGGGATTCACAGAACAGCCTGACACAGAGACATGGAGTCCCCCACAACCCAGACACAAACCAGCCAGAGACTCCTGAGCCCCCAGAGAAATGGTGTCTCAACACCAAATATAGAGCTTAGCACCTTGGGGACAGGAGGTGTGGATCTGCCACGGCCATCAGGGATGATGACCGGATAAAGGCTCACAGGTTCCCCTTGAATAGGCCCCTGCACCCACTAAGATCAGGCCGCCCAGCACCTCCAGGGTGGTGCCTGGCCAAGTAGGGCGATGGGAAGAGTGGAGAGTAGGACAGCAAATGGTTCCCGTCCCAGTCCAAGCCCTCGGCAGCCTCAGGAGGCAGCCAGAGAGGGTCCTTTGATTCTGTGCTGTATTTCCAAAAGCTTGGAAGAATCCAGTGTTTGCCTATGTTAAGACCCCACAGGGTGATTTAATGGCAAAATGCTCCTTTTCTCCCATCTTTCAATATGTAACCTTCTGCAGCTCAGAAGCTCTGATTAGCAATTAGATGTGCCCTTGATTAGTAAAACCGGTGAAACAAACTCATGGAAGTGCTGTTAATTCCAGAGACAGTCTTTCAAATTGTGGGGTCTGCAGGAGGAGGAGATAAGGGGGATCCAGAGGATAAACAGCTTGGGAACCATCAGGCGGAGACACCAGGGGGTGTGACAAGGCCCCACAGCCCTGTCAGACTCTCTGACCCTCCAAACCTCCAACTGGGGACCTGTATGGGGGGGCAAAGGGACCAAGGACCAAGGGCAGGGGAGGGCAGGAGGCACGGGGAGGTCTTCCCAGAGACACAGCTCTTGGAGATAAGGACCTGACTCACTCCCAAACATTTGGGATTTTTGGAGAAAGCTTGTAGCCAACTCAGGCCTTTGGTTCCCAATTCCTGCTGTTTGTAGCAATGACGTGGCCACCATGATTACTTGACTATTAATGAGCTTGTTCAATTATGCATCGTTACATTTCTAAAACAAATCCTTCCCTCTGCTCCTCTCAACCTGCTCCCTCAGATCAAAGTCTCCCCTTCAGACAAGAGGAGACAGAGATTTGCAGCTCTAATAATCGAACGGTGGGAGCAACAAGGGGGTGCAGGGAGGAGGCAGCGGCGGGCCAGGGGCTCCGCCGGAAACCTCCTAGCAGAGGGTCCCCACTTAGCACAGGTCCGTGCGATGACGGAGACCGCAGTGCTTCAGCCCCTGCCCTCTTGGGGGCCTCAGGGACCCTTAGCCTTGAACCCCAGAGGACAGAGTCAAGGAGCCATGGGGAGGGGCAAAGAGCACTTCCCCACACGCATGAACCCACGCCCCAGACGCAGTACCTGACGCAGCGCTGGCTGAGCTGCCGGAAGCAATTACATCGTCCAGCATTAGATCTAAAAGAACGAAACACGACATTGGTCATTGGCCGGCCCAGGTGCGCTGGGCAGGGCCCCTCACGGCTGGCTCCCCCTCAGCTCCGACCCTCGCTCTGCCTACGAATGGGGTGCACCGAGCACGGGCAGCTGACTGTCAATCACAGCCCCAGTTCGGGGGCCACAGGCACTTGAGGAAGATTAATGATTCAGCCAGCTCACTGGGGTCATGGGGCGCGGGAAGGCGCTGGGAGGGGCGGGCAGCCTGTCCCCAGAGCAGATGTCCTCTCTCGCCGCGCCATGGCCTCAGCTGCACCTGAGCAGCGCCAGACCCCAGGAGGGGAGCCAGCTGGCCGGGCGGGGGCCATGGTACCTCCTGCCAAAAGAATTCCATCTGTAGATGCCCAGCCGAGGGAGGCAGCCCTCTTTGAGGGGTGCAGGGTGCATGGAGAAGGGGTGGGGTGGGGCGCTGGGGACAGGGCCCCCGCTCGGCTTGGGACTCTAGGGAGAAGCGGAGAGCAGATCCCTAGCCTGGAGCCAGACAGGCATCTTGGGGGCTGGTGGAGGGACACAAGCACAGAGAACTGCACTATCCATGCCTGCCCCAGTGTCCCTTCCTGGAGCGGCACCGGCCCTTCCCCCACCCCATGTGTGACTCCCACGCTCTCCCCTCTCCTCCAGGTGCCTGTCACAGCTGAGGGCAGAGGGCTCCCCGCAGCCCTGAGTCACCCGGCGGTACTCACTTTTCCACACCACCGGGAAAACGCAGAGCCCTGCACGCATCTTAGCGGCGGAGCGAAGACGGCTCGTGAGAGGGTGGAGAGGAAGGGAAACTCACAGAGCAAACGGGGATAGACACAGAGGCTGGGAACCCACACAGAGACACGTGGAGGGGCGTGGGCTGTGACGGAGAGAGAGGTGCGGAGACCGTGGATAGCAGACACCCAGGAGCCCGGATGGCCGGCTGGGAGCCAGGTGCTCGCGCACCTGCAGCCGCACCACAAACACACTGGCTCCTGCCAGCCGCTCCTCACACACCCTGCCGCCCAGGGCCAGCGGGTCTTTTCCCACCACCCAGCACCTCTGTGACACTGGGGCACAAGGAGGGATAGCACAAGGCTCACCCACCCGTGCAGCAGATGCTGGGAGCACAGGGGAGCAACTGAGGGTCGTCGTGGGCCATGGGGCGGATTTCTTTCTGTTTTTTGAGTTTGGCAAAAGCCCTGACAATTAGGGTCACGGTAGTTTCGTTGAACCTAGCGGGAGGGAGGGCTGAGCCGCTGTCCCTTTGTGGGTCCTGCCGAGATCTCGCTCAGCAGCTGCTGAACTAGGCAGGCAAGGGGTCAAGACGCTTGCTAGGCAACCCTCGGGTAGGCTGGGCTGGCACCTGTGCCCGTCCCGGGTCACTGCTCACCAGCACGGGGCAATGTGGCACCAGGTTCCCAAGCCCTGAGGCTCCTCTGAGAGTCACACTGAGAGGCCATGCGCCAGCTCCCGCCTGGGGAGCATGAGGCTGAGACCAGGGAGCCTGTGGGGTGGGCAGTGCCCTCGCCCACGGGGCTGACCAGGTCTGCTCCATGCGGGCTCTAAAGGCAGACATGCTGCTGGCGGGAGGAGATGAGGAGAGGGGTGGGAGCAGCTTCTCCCGGCCCCCGGCCCCAGCCCCCAGCCCCCAGCCCCCTGCAGTTGCAAGGCCAAGGTCAAGCACGACCCAGAGAGAGGTGGAAAGACTACCGACCGGCCATCTGCTTCTCCTTACTCCTTCTCTTTTTCTCCAGCCTCCGAAGTCGTTTCTCCTCGCGCCGCCGCGCCTCCTCCTCCTCCTGGTGCTGCCGGCACTTGTGGAAGTTCTCGACCACCACGCCCACGAACATGTTCAGGACGAAGAAGGCCACGATGAGCAGGAACGAGATGAAGTAGAGCAGCATCCAGGGGTTGTGGTTCATGATGGGCTGGCAGGAGCAGGAAGGACAGGCCGAGGCATCAGCCCGAGGGCGAACTGTCCCGGGCGCTGCCTGTGTGCGCGGCCTGAGTGGGCGTGGATGGTGTGGGTTTGGTGCTAGGCACTGGGGCGGGGTGGGCGTGGGGCAAAGGAGAGATTCTCCATCCATCCATCCATCCACCCGCCGTTGCTTTGTTCCACCTGAATCCTGCCCAGTGCTCCTTGGGCTTGTGACTCCCTGAGCAGCTAGATTTCCATCTCAGGTTCACCGACTTTTAAATTTTCATCGCTACTTGCAAAAAATTTAAATGTGTCGCAGGCCAATAAAACATGGCCAGATCTGCCTCACAGCCCTGCTGTAAGATGCGACCCTCTCTAATGTCACTCTCTCTGGCCAGCGTTTTGCCCTGCTCTGCTTGGCGTCAGCTCCTGCCCACCTCAGCCTCACCTGCTGGTCCACGCCCACAGCATCCAACCCGTCGTACATGATGTCCACCCAACCGTCCTTGGAGGCAAGCACGAACAGGGACATCAGGGCCTGCGGGGGCAGGGGCAGAAGCAGGAGGAGAAGGAGATAGGCCACTTGACATCTAGAATGTGTGGCTGAACCACCCACCACCTGCCACCAGATTGTCTCCTGGTAGCAGCTGTGGGGTGTCCAGCCCTTGGGAGGTCAGGCCGGCGTCATCTCCCGTCCCCAGGAGCATACTCTGCCCCAGAGCTCGATGGCTGGCCCAAAGCCAAGAGAGATGACCACAGTCTCTGACTCCAGCCAGACAGGGGAAGGGACCCCAGAGCCCTGGGAGTTCAGACACCAAAGCCAGCCAAATTGAGTGAGCCACTTCACCTCTTGCACTTCTGTGTGTGCAAATGTGGAGTGAAAAGAAACTGTCTTGGCAATATGCAGCCAACCACATAAGCAAGCATAGACAGCCTCGCTTTCTACCATCACCCTGAGGCCAAAGAGATATGGCTATGACCCCATTCGCGGGCTGATAAAACTGAGGCCCTGGCAGGACAGCCGCCCAAGGTCACTGGGCTGGCAAACGGTGCTCATTTGACAAATGATTCACATCCAGGCTGCCTGCACCCAATCTGATGTGTGCTTGCTGCTCTGCCATGTGGCACGGTGGCCCTGGGTGAGTCTTCAGCTCTGTGGGCCCACATGTCTCCATCTTCCGGGGAGCTAGAGGCCCTGTGAGCTGCCTTGCTGGACATGTGGGGTGGACTGAGCCTGCTGGTTAGATAGCCAGGGGCCGGTCTTTGTGGTTGCCAATCTCTCCAACCGCGTGGGTATATCCCATTCAGCACAATGGACTCATGTCCCCTCCAGACTCCTGCCACCACCACTCCACCCCCAAGCCTGAGGCTCACCTGGCCGAGGTTGTCAAAGTTGTACTTGTGCCGGACCCACCGGTAACTGGCCTCAGCACAGTCGGACTTGTTGGTGATGTTCCTGGTGTCCTCGCCCTGGCACACAAAGAACTTCCCTTTGAAGAGCTGGAAGCACACGTATGCCAGGGACAGAGAGAAGTGAGCTGTGATCCGGGAAACCAGGACTCCCCAGCCCTGGGGCCTACAGGGTCTGGGCACATCCCGAATGGGGTACTCAGATCTGGGGTCAGTCACTGGCCCTTGCGGAGGTTCCCAGTGGGTGGCCAAAAGGGGGCTGGAACCCAGATCTGTCTGGAAAGTTCCCTCCTCTTCCAGTGTAGATCAGGCTGTGACCACTGGGGGGTGGGCGGGAAGTGACTGGAGGGAAAGGAGGATCAAGGCCCCCAGTGCGCTGCTTGGGTCAGACCTAAACCCACCGGAAGAGCCCCGGGACTGGCCTCAACAATAGCTTGCCCTCCCAGGAGGATGAGAGGTGGGGAGGGGAGGGCTCCCCGCTGGGCTTGTGTGGGGTGGGGGACCCAGCAGAGAGGCTCCACACAGCTTTGGCAAATGTAGCCTGGTCCCTGGGGCTGGGGAATTTCTAGGAAACCCAGGGACAGCCCTTCCCCAGGGCGCAGTGGATATCCTGGGAACCACAGGAAGAAGGGAGGGGATGGGGATGGTAGCCACCAGGAGCTCCCATACCACCCCAAGAGTCAGCTGTCTGCCCTGCAGCTGGGACGGGGACCCTGGAAGATAAAGACAGGGTGGAGGGGCTCTCCAGTCCCCTGAGGCGGCTGCTGAATCCTACAGGCAGCTCTGGCTCTTTTTCCTCCAAAGCCAAATTTCCTCCCTGGGCCAGAAGCCAGGTTTCCCCCGCAGCCCCCACTTCCTGCCTTGTCTGGGGTCTGCACCCGCCCGCCTGCCAGCACGCTGCTAACCTGGCCCAGCTGTCTGGGCCCTGGATCCCCAGGCCTGGCGTGCAGCCCGAGTGGGGAAGGAAGGGAGGAGATCCCGGAGTCGGGGTGCAGGCCAGCAGCTGCGTCTGCCCGGGGAGCGCGCTGGGGGAAGGACAGCAGCCTGTAGCTACCATGGGCCTGGAGCTTCTCTGAGGCCATGTCCCCTTGGGGCCTCCGCTCGGTCCCCCAGAAGAGAAGGGGACGGCGGCCTACGCCCGGGGAGGAAGGGCTCCTGTTAAATCCTTTCTGGATGATGGTGGCAGCAGCTTGAACCTCGGGACCAAGAGAAGAGGGCTCTTGGTCCTCAGGCTTTCATGGACCCCTGGGCCCCTGCACACCTGCACCCCCAGGATGCCGAAAATGATGAAGAAGGCACAACAGATGACCACAATGTTGCCGATGGGCTTCAGGGAGGACATCAGCGTCTCCACCACCAGCTTCAGCCCCTGGGCCCGGCTGATTACCCTGGGGGGTACAGCGAGGAGGGTGAGAGGGGTTGCCCTCCCCACTCGGCTCACTGCCAAGTCCTCCTTTCAGGAGACCCCCACCATGAGGACCCTCAGCCCTGATCCCCTCAAACAGGTGGCAGACACCCCCACTTCCAGGACAGCAAATGTGTTCCCTGGTCAGGCTGGGAGTGGGGAGGACCCCTGGGAATCAGGTGTGTCCCCTCATGGGCTAGGCATCCCCCCAGGGAATGAACGCTTCAGCTGGAGGCCACCTGTGCCTATGACAGGGCTGAGGCCATGACACGTCCCACCACACAGGCGGCCCTGAGGAACATGTCTCTCGGAAGAGAAGGAGGGTCAAGAAGATGTCTTCAAAGGAAACCACCACCACCATGAAGTGAGAGTCATCTGCGGGCCTGGGGGTGTGGCGGTGGGAAGTGGCCCCGAGGTAAACACCTTGTGGGTGGAGAGGGAGGTCACCTGAGCGGGCGCAGGGTCCGCAGCAGCCGCAGCACCCTCAGCATGCCCAGGATCTTGGTGCCGCTGTCGGAGACCATGGACACCAGGATGTCGATGACAGAGATGAGCACCAGCAGCCCGTCGAGCACATTCCAGCTGCTGCGCAGGTACGCCTGCTCCCCGAAGCACCAGCCCAGCGCCACCACCTGGGGACCACAGCCACCTCGTCACCGGCCACCCTCCCTGAAGTCCCCGACCCTCCCTCCACCGCTGCCGGCCCTGCCACCCTCAGCGAGTTCCACCATCCCCACGCCCGCCAGGAAGCAGGGGCCCGAACCAGCGCCGAAAGCCCACCGTCACCTTCACTGTCATTTCAGCCAGAAAGACGGCGGTGAAGATGTAATTGGACAGGGTCAGGAAGATGCGTTCCTGCAGGAGAGAGGCAGGTGCTACCCACCAGGACCCCTTGCGGTGGGCCAGGTTTGCACATAGAAGCCAAAATCTGCTTCAAGCGCTTGACACAGAGAGAAGACCCGCACCCTGTACAAGGACGCGGACTCTGTCTCTGTCTTTGCCTCTGTCACACACACACAGGTGCCAGGCACGGCCCACCCAGGGCTCTCTGGACAGTCTTGCCTCTGTCCCCGAGCACCAGCTCCTCAACCACGTGGCTGGGAGGACACACGCTCCCCACCATGGTGTTGTTATCCAAGCCCCAAATCCCAGGCCCCATTCCCTGACTCCTTCTTGAAACTGGAGCAGGATTTAATGTGCTCCCTGACCCCCGCCTGCCACACCACCTCCTCTCCTGCTTTCCTGCTGTGTGCCCCAGAAACGGAGCGTAGCAGGCACACGGGGGGTGTGCAGACGATGGTGCCTCCTCGGGCACCATCATTATGCCAGGCATGGATGCCCCAGTGCCTGTGAGCTGAGGCCATCCCTGGTAGCCAAGGGGGGCCCTGGAGGTGACTGGCAGCTTGAGTGTGAGAGTGAGGGGCAGAAAAAAGGCAGGAGAGGAGCAGGTGTGCTGACAGCACCAGAGCTGGAGGGGCTGAGTCGGAAGGTAGGGACAGTGACAGAACTTGGCACAGGGCCTGGGGGCTGGTGAGGGGCAGCCAGCCCAGGCAGGGGGTCCCTGGTGCTGCCTCGCACTCACCCACCTAGGCCCCGGGCGGCCCCTCTGTTCCTGGGGCTCCCTGCAGCCCCACCCTGGCCTGGCTGGAGCCCACCCTAATGCAAAACAGAAGCCCCAGCAGCTCTGAAATCCAAACAATGATGTGGGAGGCAGCGAGGAGGGGTAAGGGAGGACCTCGGGCCACCTCCAAGCCAGTGCTACAAAATGCCATGGGGGGAAACAGGGCCGCTCCACCCACCCTTCTAGGGCCTGAACTGCTGCCAGTGGGAGGGGCCGAGACACCAGGCTGGGAAGAGACAGCTCCTGGAAGGGCTGGGCCCTTCCCGAAGAGGTGAGCTCCCTGGGCAGAGTGGCCAGGACTCAGGCCCCCGGTCTCTCATGCCCTTGTGGGAAGGACTGAGTTCAAAGCCAAGCAGAAATGACCACGGCCCCAGAAAACTACTTGTTTGTGACCTGGCAGGACCCCAAGGAGCAAAGAGAAGCGTCCCTGTCCTGCTGTGCGCCAGCCTCAGGCAGCCTAGGCGGGTTTCTCCCCAGCAGCATTCCCAGCCTTGGCCGGGCGCAGGACCAGTCTCAGGCTGGCCCCAAAACTACAAGACTCACACGCATGCGTGCCCCACAAGCCTCTGGCTCGGGAGCACAAGCCATCTTTACATAGCCTGGGGTGCACAGGGCACCCAGCAAGGCTCGTGTGTCAACATAGGGGGAACTGAGGGAGAAAAGGACACAGAAGGCATCTTGGGGAGCCAGGAAGAAGGGCTGGAGTCCAAGAGACCTGAGGGTAGGGGGGCTGCCTGGGCCTCCTTGCCTCCCTGGCTGAGTGCTAACCCAGGAGGGGCCTGGCACGGAGCAGGACTCGACAGCCGTGCTTGCAGTCCCAGTGACTCACAGCACTGTGGGGGTCAATTTTGGGGCGCTCCATGGCAATGGTGATACAGTTGAGGAAGATGATGACGAGGACCACGTGGTCGAACATCTTGTGGGTGATGATCCGGTGACACAGAAGGCGGAACCTGCTCCGGGACGGAAGGGAGACGTCACCCGCACCCTCCCAGCCCGAAGCCCCAGCTCACATTCCCACTTCCAGCCTCACTGGGTAGCACCCTGGGGCGCGGGCCAGGGCCCCCTCCCCACTACCTGGACTGTGGAGGGAAGATGTAGGCCGACCAGGAGTCCCGCTCGCGGCAGCAGGCAGGCAGCCGGGCGCGGATCCAGGCCCGGATTCGTTCCCCTTTGCTCTGCAGAAGGAACGCCAGGCCTGAGCAGGACCAAGCCTTGGGACCCTTGCCTCGCCTAGTGCCCCCTCCCGCAGACCCTTTATTGTCCTCCACTATTGCCAAACCCACCTCCCTCAAAGCCGTGCAGGGCCTCTGCCCTGAGCAGCGCCCCTCCCCGCTGCACCCGCTTCCCAGGCTCTTCCGTCTCCCCACCCTGCTCCCGCCCAGCCCCCACCGGCCCTCCCTCTGGGCTTGGGAGCCGCATCAATTATCAAACGTTGTACTCTTCACAGCTGTCTGCGCACATACACCTGGGCGGAGGAGACACTAGTCCCTCTCCTCACGTGCTAACCCCGCATCCCAGGTCCCCGTGCCCATCCCCGGGGGCGGGGGGTGGTGAGGGGCTGGGGGAGGGAGAATGTGTGAGGACAGGCTGGAAGTCAAGGCTTGTGACAAGGTCCAGAAGAGAAAGAGGGACGGGAAGGGGACATCAGTTTAGAGAGATGAGTGATGGGTCTTTCTGAGTCATAGGGGGAGGGCCATGAAAGATTCATACACATCTGCCTGAAACCATTCATATCCACCAAGGACAGCAGCGCTGCAGCCCCAGGCGTGACAAGGACCTGCGTTCAGCAGGGCGGTGGGGGTTGCTACTTGGGCATGGGCTGGGGCCCCTTGTGATCCCCTGGGCTCAGAACCATAATTCCTGTGTACCCTGCCAGGCTGGCCACAGCTGTCCTTTCTCAAGGCCAGGCCTGAGGGTCACTGTGCCCATGTGGGCCTCACCAGGTTGCCCTCATCATCGCCATCATCGCCGTCCAGCGGGGGGTCATCAGGCCGCAGGGCACGGGCCAGGCGCCCGGAAGCCGACTTGCCATTGCAGTCCTGGTGCTCAGAGGCAGAGCTCCGGCTGCTGGCTGTGCGGTGCAGCCCGGGCACCTGCAGCGTGTCTGGTAGGTCGAAGGAGCTCTTGGCCTCCCGCTCCAGGGAGCCCCTTGCATGACGGTCACTGCCTGCAGGGCTGGCCCGCTCCTCCTCTGAGCTCTCATCCTCATCCTGGCTTTCCCGGCCCTCACCAGACAGCAGAGACCTCCGCTCCCCGCTAGGGCTCCTTCGCTTCAGGCTGGGGGCTCGGCCCAGGCTGTTTCGGCTTGAGCGCCTGCTGGTCCAGCTGCTGGCTGCACTCCAGGGGCTGTGTGGGGAGCTGCGGGCGCTGGGCTGCGGGGCGAGCAGAGGAGGAGGGGCCTCAGCAGGGGTACAAGGCCCTGCGCCCTCATGCACAGCCCTGTCCTGTGGCTTCCCTGGCATGACAGTGGGTGCAGAGGTGTGAGCAGAAGCCCTGGACTCGGGCCTGGATTCAGATCCTGGCTCACCCCCATTTAGCTGTGACCTGGAAGTTATTGCACTTCTCCGTGCCTCTGTCTCCTTGAGTGTCAGGGAGACGTACAATAGCACTTGTGCTTCCTTTAGTGGGTGAGAGAAGGATCACTGCTAAGAAGCAGCATAAAATAGCAGCAAGAAGAAAACCAACTCGACAGCAAGAAAACAACAGAATTTAAAAAGCGGGCCAAGGATCTGAAGAGATATTGCTCAAAAGACGTAGAAGTAGCCAACAGGTGTATATAACAAAAATGTTCGACGTCACCAATCATCGGGGATATAAAAATTAAGGCCACAATGAGATGTCACTTCCCACCTGTCAGGATAGCTGTCATCAAAAAGGATGTGGACAAAAAGGAGCCCTGCACACTGTCGGTGCTGTGTAAATTAGTGCAGCCATTATGGAAAACAGTATGGGGGTTCCTCAGAAAACCAAAAATAGGACAATGATATGATACAGCAACTCCATAACTGGATATATATAAAAAGAAATCCATGTTTGTTGTGGCAGTATTCATAACACAAGGTATGGGGTGTGGCGTGTGTACACGGGCGCTAATCAGCGAGGACTATTCAGCCTTTTACAAGGAGATCCTGTCATCTGCATTAACTTGATTAGACCTGGGGGATTATTATGCTAAGTGAAATAAGCCATGTAGAGATAGATACTGCAGGATCTCACCTCTACGTGGGATCCGAAACACAGAGAAGGAAAGAGGGGAAGGGTGATTTGCAGGGGTTGAGGGAGAACAGGAAGGTGCTGGTCAAAGGGTACAAAGTTTCAGTGAGACAGGAAAAACACAGTTTTGAGATTTGCTGCCAGCGTGACTATAAAGAAAGATGGGGTGATGGATATGTTAATTAGCTTGATTTAATCATGCCATATATACATATATCACAGCATCACATTTTATCCCACAGATATAATTATCTGTCAATTAAAAATGAAATCTTAAAAACCTTGAAAATAAATGCATAAAACATGAGCGCATGGGCAGGGGCACCAGCCTCCTGGACTAACAGGCCAGCTCTGGCCCTGGCCTTAGCCATCTGCAAAATGGGGATAATGAGCATGGCCGCCTCACAGTGCAGTGAGGGCTACATGCATAGGAGCAGTGTCTGCCACAGAACTGGGAACCAGATGGGGGCTGCCTGTTAGGTGCGAAGGAAAGAGGGGCACCCCGGGCCCATTTTACAGAAGAGGCTCTGAGAGGTTGAGAGGTTCAGCCTTCCCCAAGGTCGCACAGCGAGGGAACAGCAGAGACAGGGTCAGAGCCCTGCTCTTTCTCCTCCAAGGCTGGGCTCCTTCGCTCACTGGCCTAGCGAGCCCTGACTGGCCTAGGGCTTGGCCAGACCCGCCAGGCCCTGTCCAGCCCATGGCCCAGGGCTGTCCCCTTGGACTGCCTCTCCTTCTCCTCCTGTCCTCCCAGTATCTGCCACCACGGGCACCCACAAGCACCCCCTACCGGCGACTTCATGTCGTGGGCGGCCCCAGGCTCGGCAGACCCGCTGCTGCTGGTACGGCAGGACCCAGAGCCCAGCGCCTCCCCCAGGCCTGTGCTGGAGCTCTTGGGCAGGGACATGGGCGTGGCGGCCGTGTGGATGATGAGTGGTGGCAACAGGCCCTTCCGCAGCTCTGGGTGCTGTCCCAGGGACACCACTGCACGGGGGGAGAGAAGGAGATGCTGAGTCCACTTGAGGCTGGCGCAGGGCCAGGGCCCGTGCCCCCAGGACGCGTACTCACAGGCCAACTGCTTCTTCCTGTCCCCATCGCCCTCCACGCTGGGCGAGAAGAAATCGGGTTCGGACTCGGACTTGGTGGCATCTCCCTAGGGTTGGGGAGCAGTAGGCCATCAGTGTCCTGGCCAGGCAGAGGTCACTGAGATGGACCAAGGACTCCCTCTCCTCACACGCACACACGACATAGAGGCCACGGGACCAGCAACCACGGCACGAGGCATGCACCGGTGTGGGCAACACCACCCAGGCTCAGGGCCACGGCGTCACACTTCAGAACAGGCCGCGCCTCACCCAACTTGGCCATGCGGCCAGCCTGACTGCACTGGTACTGTGGCTGGCTGCAGGGAGAAGGGGTGGCTGGGCAGGCAGGTGGTACAGGCTGGAGGGCCTGGGACCTGGGTGAAATGGTCATGAAAACCTCAATTCCAAAAGTCCACAGGAGGCCCCTGCCTTCCCTCCGTCTCACCTCTGACCACGAGCCTCAGACCCAAGGACCCAAGAAGGAAACCAAAAGACCCCAGCCACCACAGCTCAGCCCAAGGGTGCCACTTGAGACCCCCCTCTTCTGCCCCCACCATCCCTGGCCCTGTTTTTACTTCTCTCTCTGTCTCTGGGATACTTTTTTCTTTCTTCTTAGCAGGTCAGTAGGTTCCCCAGTAATTACACACTTCTCCTTAAGAAGTTATTAAAAAATACTTGATTGCTACTTTTGATAAGGACATAAATATTGGGTAATTGGCATCTCAGGGGATCGTTTTTATTAACTCAGTTTACATCCCTAACGAGGCCTTTAATTATCAAGTGGGATCTCCAGGGGGCTGCTTAGGATGCGTGGCACCATGGGGTCCCATGGGGATCCTGGCTTCGCCCCAAATTTCAGTGCCAGTGCAGGGAAGAGCAGGGCACAGGCTTAGTGTGGGGGCTGGAAGAGGAGATGCCTGAAGGACCCAGAGACTCAGGGATGGATTAAAATTCTGTCACCCTTGGTCCCTACCTCCTCCAAAGACTTGTCCTGAGCTGAGGCAGTTTGTGGGGTCTCCATCAGGGGCCTGGGGGGGAGGGAGAGCATGTGGCAGGGTGCTCCACGGCCATGGGTCTTGAGCCCACTGAGGCCAGACATCTGGGGTTCTCTGGGACCCCAACGTAGGCACGCACACCCAGGGCGCCCCACACACGTGCACACGGCAGATTCTAAGTCCCTTCCTTCTCCGGCCTGGCAGGGACGGGAATGTGCCCTTGGCGGGTTGACGGGGCCCAAGGCCAGGAGGCTCCTCCCTTCCACGTTCTCACGGGGGAAGGGACTTAAAATCAAAGCAAATCTCACAACACCAATGGCCACCACGGCTATCACAGGTTGCACAGCAGCTGAGCGTGAACGCGAGCACAGAGACACGGAGGCGGAGTGGGGGACACGGGGTGCGGGGGACATGCGACTCAGGAGCGCGTACCTACCCCCTGGGAGTCGACAGGCAGCTGAATACAGCTTAACTGTCCACTCGCATCTTCCCGTTTGCTGATTTCCTACAGGGAGAGGGGGAGGCGGGGAGGGCCGCTGGTCACAAGCGCTCAGGCCTCCAAATACCGGCAGTGTCCAAAGAGCAAGGCGAGAAGGGGGGTACACACCCCACAGCAGAGGAATGAGAGACGCGGCTGGACAGGGAGTGGGACAGGGTGGCCTTCCGGAATTCAACTCCAGGCCCCCAGGCCAGAGTGCATCTGAAGTGGGGACACGGGCAAGGAAGGCTCAAGCCCCCCACTGCTCCTCATAACGACAGCTACCATGCATGGAAGGTGTGCAGGCAGCGTGCAACAGCTGCTGTCACACTGTGCGCGTAGGAGGTGGGGCCACTGTGACCATCTCAGGAGGCACCTGAGGCCCGGAGAAGTTGACACAGCTGCCTGAATCGCAGGAGTAAAGGGCGGAGGTGGGCCTTGACCCTGAACCCCCAGCTCAGAATACCGTAGCCTTCTCCCTGGCTCTGAGGTAGCGGGTGTGGAAACAGCAGGGAGGACAGGGAGGAGAGCGGACAAAAGCCAAGATGGGGCCTCGACATGGAACGGAATCAGGCCTCATAATTTCTTGCTCTCTCGGCCCAAGCGCCTTCACGTCAGAACGGATCCAGCCGCTCGCTGTGGAATGGGATATGACAGGTAACCCTGCCACAATGGCTATGATGTTGTTTGGTGTCAATTAATGGCCACACACAGAGCCCACCGCCTGTTCATTTAATTAAGTGTGTGGATGATAAATATACAAGAATCCAGGGCACTGCCCCCCGCAAGTCAGGAAATCAACAGCCAGGCGGGATCTGTCTCCGAGGGCCACCCCCCGCCCCTCTTGGCAGGGCGGCAGGGCCAGCAGGGGGCTACCCTTGAGGTCTCCTGCTGGCAAAGCCCACCAAGATGGGAACAACCACGCCCTCTGCCAAGGTGGGCTGTCTTACTGGTGCAAATAAAACAGAACAAAATTCCAGGCCATCACCACAGCAAAGCCAGACCTGCCAGACCACAGGGCCTCCTGGAACCCTACAGAGGAGACGCAGGTGGGTCTGGAGGCCTCCAGGTCATGGGAGTCGAATAACCCTGACCCGTCCATGCCACTGCATGCAGGACAATGGAGCAGCAGATCTGGTCCCTGACCTGGGCACTCGGGGCCGCAGCAGCTGCCTGCCCCCACGGACAGCTTGATCTTCAAAGGTTCCTCCATCCCACCACAGTGAACATCCCAGCCCAAGGTACCAGGTCCTGCGAGACGCCTGCAAGGGCACCCTATTCCCAAGGTGGAGGAGGGGTGGCCCCAAGCCCTGCTCCACCCTCCACGCTGGGGCAGCTTGCAGACTCCCAGCAGGGCCTGGGTGACCGGACCAGGCAGCTCGGTTCCCACACTCAGATGTCACTGCTGCCTAGCAACCAGCTGCACTCAATTTAACAAGGTGTTTTTGAAAGGCCAAGTGGTTGGGAGGGGACCGTGTGTGCCGGGAAGCCCCCGGACTGCCATGGCGGCTGGGCGACAGCAAGGGAGAGAAAGGGGCTCAGGGTGGTTTCTGTGTGCCCCCCAGAAGTCCACAGGGAAGTTTTTGGAGGGGAGCTTAGCTATTAGGAGCTACTGTTTGGAGGATGCTACAGGGACCTGTCCCTACCCAGCTCCTCCTCCTGCCGGTCACTAGCAACAGCCCAGCATGAGGCCGTGGAGACCTCAGCTCTTGAGAGAGCCCTGTGACAGCTTTCAACTCTGCAGCCCCAGGGAAACCCCAGAGTTGTCCCGTTCTGGGCAGAGCTCAACGGCCCGCCCTCCCTGCAAGAGGGCCAGCCATGGCCAAAGCTTTCCCAACCCCAGCTGCCGGTGGCAGGGAGGAAACGCGAGAATGGATACCTAGAGGATTAGAACGGAGGAGGGGAGAAAGCTGGTGTGGGACCAACGCACCCACGCCCCACCAGACCAGCCTGGCCCACAGGGATGGCCCTCCCTCGTAAGGCCGAGGAGGAGTCGGAAAATAGACTTTTGTTTTTTCCACCATGTGCCAGGTATTTATAGACCAGGCCGCAGCGGGAGTTTCCATCCGGGTCACCCAGAGAGAACTGGACCAACAGCTTCTCCAGGTCCGACCTGGAGCATTTCTAGGTTGGGTCAGTCCGTCCTGCTTGAGGCGCCAGGACACTGGCGTGGGTCTGGGGGATTGGATGGGAAGGAAAGCAGCGCTGAGGGACAGGAAGAGGTTCGGCCTTTGGAGTGGAGGCTGCGCCCTGGCATGGCCAGGGCAGGATCGATGTGAATCAATATTAATTGATGACGCTGCCTGTGACGGAGGTGATGGAGCCGGGGCTGGAAATAGGACGCCTGTCTCTGCCATGGCTGCAGCTAATTGGGCTCATTTCTCACCCTGGGCAGCTCAGCCCTGCCTGGGCCCTGGTAGCATCTTTATCAGCTCAGCCTGCACTCGGATGACTTGCACACAAGCCTCCCACACTTCCAGCCCAGAGGGTCCTCCTGATGTCCCGCAGGACACACAGTCAGTTTATCTGGCTTTCTGGGGAAGGGTCTGATGGGGAGAGAAGCCTACCAGCTGCTAATCTATAACCCAGGGACCCCTCCCGCCAACCATCCCATCAGCCACACGACAGGGACTCAGACCTAGGGGGGCTCCCTGGGGAACCTCCCAGACCCCCACAGCGGGGAGCAGAGGGAAGAAGCATCCCACCCCGCCGGGAGGTCGGGCTGCCGGGGGGTTACCTCTGCCTGGAAGCCCTCCACCAGAATGGCGACAAGCAGATTAAAGAGCACATAGTTGCCGAAGGTCATGAGGGCGATGAAGTAAAGGGCGGCCCAGGACGACGTGGAGGCCATGCCGTTGTACAGGACTTTATTCCAGTCCTCCTGGGTCAGGATCTGAGGGCAGGAGACACGAGTCAGGGCCTTCACGGGGCGTCCAGCGGCTCCTGCTCACCCCCTGCCCTGCGATCCTTGAACCTGAAAGACGGTGACGATGGCCCAGAGCAGGGAGTCAAAATTCTTCCGGTCTGGCAGCGTGTCCCCGTCCCGCTCAGATGCAAACTTGCAGCCGAACAGATGCATACCCAGGATGCTGAAGACACAGGGAGCCAGGGACAGGGTCAGGTCCGGGCACGCCCCGCCCCCACCTTCCTGACCGGCCCCTGGGGGCCGCTCCCCGCCCACCTGAAGATGAAGATGAAGAGCATGAGCAGCATGCAGAAGGTGGCCACGTTGTCCATGGTCTTCATGAGCACCACGAGCTGCCGCTGCAGCGCCGGCAGGAAGCGCACCAGCTTCAGCACCCGCATCAGGCGGAAGGTCCGCAGCACCGACAGGCCGCCCCCCTGCTGGCCCACGATCTCCCACACGCTGTGGGGGGCAGGCAGCCTGAGCCCCTGCCCTCCACCTGCCCTCCCCTTCGGAGGACCCAGCACCTGAGGGCTAGGACCTTGCAAGAGAAGGAATGGGGGTGGGCCCTGGGGTCCAGGAGAGGGCCCAGGGGGCAGCCCAGCCTGCAGCTACCCCCCGGGAGGGCCAGAGATCAGCCCCCGCAGCAGGCAACCCTCTCCCTAAATCCGGCCAATGCAACTGCATTGAGCTATGGAATATTTGTTTTGCTGTCTTCTAATGAAATCTAAAGCCAGTTCCACAAAGCAATAAAGCATTTCTCCTGGCCCCAGGCCTCGGGGGCTGGAACACTTTCTTAAGGTCTTGGAAACCCCAAAGCAAGTTGCCGGTGTCTGTGTTGGTTTCCAAGCACTTTGCAAATGGGGACAGCTGGCTGGGCCTCCCTCTCCCTCCAACTCCTCACCTACTGGGTAGAGTTGGGGACAAGAGGTAGAGGTGAAGAGAGGAGGCTGGAGAGGGGCCTGGCCGATTCCGCAAGAGCCAGGCGGGGCTGAGCAGTGGAACAGGGTCAGGCTACAGAGAGGCCCGCCCCTCGGGGAGTGGTGGCCCGTGGGCCCTCAGACTCCTGTGCCCCGCACACCGGGCCGCATGGCCCCTCTTAGCAAGAGCCGCGGGGGCAGCCATACCTGATGACAACGATGACGCCATCGAAGATGTTGTAGGGATTCTTGATGTAACCAAAGGGGCCATACACGAGCAGCTTCAGCAGCATCTCCAGGGCAAAGAGGCTGGTGAAGACGATGTTGCTGATTTCCAGGGCGTTGGTGAGCTCCTCGGGCTGGAGGGCAGCAGGGCGTGAAGCAGCAGGCTCCTCCCTGACCCCACATCCCAGTTCCCCTCCGAACATGGGCCCCAGGGAGAGGAGGAGCAAGAACAGCAACCTCGGCGGATGGATCATGCGCTCAGGGAAGCCCCCTGCAGCCACTCCCCACGGCCAACTCTCAGGTCCTGGGGCCACAGGCTCACCGAGGGCCCGTGTGTGGGTTCTGCTCTACTTCCGCTGAGTAGAGCATCCTGTCCTGTGCTGTCACACCAGCGCGGGGGCAGGGGCCAGCAGGGCAATGGTGCTGACCAACATCAGAGGGCCATAGCGAAGCTTCCCGTGCACACCCAGTCACGTGGCCCCGCACAGGCACACAGCCACACAGCTCCACACTACTCCATGGGCCTGGCAGGCGTGCTCTGGATGGTTGTTGGCTGTGCTCACAGCCTAGACACACACAGGCAAACAGGAACACACGCCCGGCCATGCACGTACTCCCACAGGCAGGGAAAGACCCCAGCAGGAGGAATCACCTGCAGCCTCAGCCTGAGCCCAGAAAGCCTGGGATAAGTCTCAGTCACTCCCGTCACTCACTCTGTGACCTTCAGCATGATTCCCAACCTCTCTGTAAGACACGGGAGCTAATTCCTTTTACGCACCTACCCAGGGTCTGGGACTGGGACCAAGGGCACATCCCAGAGAGGCCCTCAGAAGAACAAATGACGAACCCCATCGCATCTGCTGTTCAGCTCGCTGGTCCCCTCCCTTTCAGCAGGAATCGCCTCCTGTATGTCTACAACGCGCCAGCGTTAGAGGAGCCATGCAAACGTGGCAGCCACACGCCAGCCTCCCTGGAGCTGGTGTCTAGCTGAAAACACGTTATGCACACACTCCCCAGCTGAAAAACCACAGGGGACTTAGACTCTGCCTCACTGCCAAGACAAACGATCCAGGAAGTAAACCAGGGAGTTCAGGGGAGAGAAAGCAGGTAAGGGTGCACACACTGGGAAGGGCTTAGTCGGGAGGCAGCGCTTGAGCCTCGAAGGGTGAGTGGGTCTCCCCAAGGGATGGGAAGGACACATGGGAGCAGGAGCATGGCTCTGGCTGGGGGTGGTGGCTGAGGACTGGGATGCAGGCCCAATGGAGCCCCCAGCCCACCGGACTGGTGAAAGATAGACCCAAAGCCCAAAGTCCAGAGTAGCTGCTAAGCAGAAATAGCCAACTGAGGCCCTGGTTCTATGTGACACCTCCTCCTGCGTACCCAGCTGCCTCATCTGGCTGCCCAAACATGGCGCAAGGACGGGGGTGTGGCCAAATGTATCCTAGCGGCCTCATCTGTGTGACCAGCCTGGGAGGGAGGTGAGGAGGGTAGAAGAAAGGGGGTTCTCACTGGCAGATGAGGGGGTGCTCCCCCACTTGGGGGAGCACGGTATGCATGGACTTCTTTCCCAAGGCAGGGTAAGGGCCAGCAGGGGAGCAGATGACCAGAGGGCAGGAGTGGCGGGGAGCTGGTGGGGCACGAGGCCCAGTGTTCTGGCAGATCTCAAGCAAATCTTTGCTCCATAGACTGTGCGTGGAAGCAGGAGCAGACGCTGCCACCTGACCTAGTTAACGGGGTCACAGAGGCAGGACCTTCACCCTCCAGTGTGAGCATGGTGCAGGAGGCGGGGAAGCAGCCACTGTCAGTATTCACGAAGCCCGGGGCTTAGGCCCCTCCTGGCAAAGTGGACCCCGCACTCTGCACCCCGAAGTCCAGTCTGCCAGGGAGTGATGGTCAGCGATGCCATCTCCCAGTCACCCTCTACCTGCCCAGGTTCCACCTTGGACTGGACACGGATGATAAGCACAGAGCACACAAGAGTGGGGCATCACCCCATACCACCCCCACAGCAGCCCTCCTCATGTTACAGGTGAGCAGGAGCGCCAAGAATGGCAGGTGACAGGGCAGGAGAGCCCGGGACTGGGTGCCATCCCCCATCACAGGGTGACCCCAACAACATTAGCCTGTCAGGACTCAGACCCAAGCTGCAGCCACCACAGAGGACTTCTGAACCCAGACAAATGGATGGACTGAGCACATATTTTCTCATGTAGATAAAATTATATTTCAAGTCAACTAAGACGCATCCAGAAAGAACAGGTTGATGTGAACACACAGCTGAGGCCCACCTACAATGGGTGGATTTTATGTCATGTGAATTATACAGGTTGAGCATGTCTGATCTGAAAATCCGAAGACCAAAATGCTCCAAAATCCAAAACTGTTTTGAAGGCCGATCAGAGGCCACAAGTGGAAAATTCCACCTCATCTCCTGTGATGGGTCACAGTCAAAATCCAGGTACACTACAAATAGTCCATAAATTACCTTCAGGGGATACATGCAGGAGGGTAAGAGATACAAATGAGCTTTGTGTTTGGACATGGGCCCCACCCCCTATGACACCCCCTTCTGTATGTGTAAATAGTCCCAAATCCATAACACTTCCGGAACCAAGCATTTTGCTTTTTTGCTCTTGTTTTCTGAAGCGTGGAGGATCAAACCCAAGACCCTGTGCATGCTAGGCAACCGCTCTACCACGAAGCTACAGAACCCAAGCCATGGTGCCAAGCATTCTGAGTGAGACATGCTCAATCTGTTCTTCAAAAAGCCTACCAAAAATAAAAATTAATAAAACTTTTTTTTTTTAAATAGCTGAAGGCACCACAGCTTTGGCTATGTCGCTATTCCATGGGTGCAATCCAAAAGGGCAAAGTCTGAGCATATGTGGAGAGACTGTTCTCATCCTGCCCTGATGTCCTCCGGAAAGCCCCCCGCTAGGCACACGCACACCTTGCTCACCTGCACACCCACCAGCGGCTCGCCGAGAAAAGCTGTACAGGGCGCCCCTTGAGGCCAGCACCATTGGTGCCTGAGCAGGGAGCCAGCAAAGTCGGAGGCACCCGCCCCAGCCTGCCATGCAGACCTGGAGAAGCAGCGGAGCCTGACACAGCAGAAGGGGGCCTGGGTACCATCTCCTCTTTCCTGCACACCCACTTGGGGACCTCTTCTTTCAGGGCCCAGGATTCCCCTACACCAGTGATCCAGGGGGGGAAAAGAAAACACCCTTCCCCCAGGTAGCCAGTCCAAGTCACTAAATCAGAGGCTGGGAATGTTTTGCCAACGCAGGACAGGACACAGAGACACAATCTTAGCAACACAGTGGCCCCAGGGACTGCAGCCATAATTACGGCCACTGCCGCGTGGAAGGGCAGAGGCGGACAGAGGCGGACAGAGGCGGAGCAAGTTTCAGCTCGCACCACCGCAGCTCCGCTTGGCTCAAAGGACACTGAGCCAGGAGTGAAATCTCCCGGGATTTAACTTCCTCCCTGCTCACAACCTCGGAGGGGAGGACCTGGGCCTCCAAAATGCCTGGGGGGAAACTGAGGCTTCAAAGGCGTGGAACTTGATGGAGGTCACATGGCTCCCTAGAAAGCCACACAGTCTCTCTTGCACTTTCCTTTGCATCTCTGCCTTTGAAGCCCTTCCCACAATGCTGTCCCCAGTATGCACCCAGAGAAAGCCCAAAAGCCCATTGGGCAGTTCCAGCCTCCCTTCCCTACATCCCCAGACCCAGGCATCTTTTCCAGGGTCTCAGCTGCATCTGTACTGCTCTGCACAGATGTCAAGCCCCAGTGGAGACTGGGGTGAGTAGAGGTTGGCAGCCTGAGCTTCTGCACCAAGAGACCCTGGCCTCTTCTCCAGGCTGAGGCTCCCTAACCCTGTGCACGCCACCCCAAGCTGTCACCTTGCGGCAGCTGTGGTCCCAGGTAAGCGGCCTGGTCCTGCTGAGCCCCAGGACTCCTCGAAACCCACAGCATTGCCTCCAACTACCCTTTAAAGTGCCTTCTGCATGCAGAACACGCATGATGCCAAGGTGGGACAGGACCTGAAGACAGGAGGCCTTCATCTGAGACTTTCCACCTGTGTGACCTTGGGCAAGTCCCTAGTGTCTTGGTTTCCATGTCTCCTGTGTTAGTGTCTTGTGTGCTAAGTAGAGGGGCACCACCGTAGGAAGCTGCGAGACCTTAACCCCAGCAAAAGCTCCTAGCCCTGGGCCAAGCACGGGTGGCCCTGCGGGCACAGACAGCTGAAGCTGGCCTCGCAGTGTGGCGGCACAGAGTACCTTGGAGCTGCAGCTCCTCTCGGGCAAAGCCAGGACTTTCTGAGAGGGAGCTCAGACCCCGCTGAGGGCATGGGGAAGGGGTGGAGGAGGCTGCAGTGGAGGCATACAGGAAGGAATGTGTAGGGCGTCCGCAGAACTGAGAGCCACACATTTGCCTGACTGGAGGGCGGAAAGGGCTGCGCAGGAGAAGGCTGCAGGGTGGGCATGGCCAGGCGGGCAGGGCTTGATCCTGATTTAGGCTGGACCTGTCTGTCCACAGCATTGCCATTGAGGCTTTTGCGGGGGCAGGGCGGGATGTGCAAATTGGTGTATTAAGAAGATTAATCTGGCTGCAGTGGTGGATGCCTGCGGATGGCTTGGAGGGGAGAAACGAGATCAATTAGGGGTACTGCAGCAGTCCAGGCGGGAGGCCGGAGAGCTGGCCTGGCAGCCTGAGACGTGTCTTCCGCAGGGAAGGCATGAGGGGGTGGACAAGCCCAGCCCGGCAGGAGCTGATGGGGGGTTGGCACAGGTCACCCAAGTCCCATCCCAGTCACCATCTCTCAGCTCCCTCCTGCTCCCCAATTCCCACTCCTTGGCTCCCCTCCTTTCTGCTTCTGATGGTCCTGCCTGCTGCTCCAGAGCTGGGACAGGGGTCACTGAGTCAGGGGGACATCGCAAGTCAGTCATCTGCGTGGCAGGAGGGTCCCAGGGAATGGCATATTCCTCCAGCACCACATGCCCACTGCACCCTGAGGGGTATCCCTGTGTCTCTGCCACCCTTGAGGTCCCCAAAGGCTCCCCTAGTGAACACACAGGCCAGGAAGCCACAGCCCACCCAGGTCCCTGCTCCTTAACTCTGGAGCTGCCACCCTGCCTCTCATCCACCCAATCTCTGGCCTAGAGCCCCAGGTGGACCCTAAGGCTGCCCGGTGTCGCAGACTTTAGAGGCACCTGGCCCAGGGGAAGCCCCTGCCTGCTGCCTCTGTGCTACGGGTCCGGAATTGCTGAGTGCAGCTGGAGAGTCACGAAGGAGGCCATGCTGACTGGCCAGGTGGCACCTGCCGGGTGGCCCCAGGGCTGCTGTATGCCTCCACTCACAGCCCACTGCCCCACCCTTATTTCTGTCCGCCTTGAGCTGTGCTCGACCATCCACGTGCCCATCCTGGCCTCCTGCTTCAGGGTTCTCATTTTCCTTCCGCCCTAGAGGCGAGCCGCCCCTCACACCTTCACTGGGACCTGATCACTGTCCTCTGGGCTCCTGGCCTGGTCCATCCCACACCAACAACTCTCCAGCCCTCACCAGGCCTCCTCCTGGTGGATGCCTGGCACCACCCAGCCTGTGCCAGCCCCTCCGGCCTCACGCCTGGCCTCCTCTGGCTTTCCTGGCCCCGCGCGGCCAGGTCCTGGCGCCCTGTCTCCGTCTCTACCTCCTTCTCTGCCAACATTCCGCAGAGTTCGGTCTGGCCCCCTCCCTCCCGTCAGCTCCCTTCAGCATCACCCCCACTCCAGCTCTCCAGCTGTCACTGGGGTGTAGACGACACTAAACAATCTCTCTCCAAGCCACTGGCTCCTCATCCAGGGAGCGGACGCCTGCTTGATCTCCCTCCCTCTCCCTCCCGGCATGGCCCACAGCCATCTCAAACTCAGCGCCTCCAAAACAAATCCTCTCATCTCGTTCCCCCACCTGCTCCTTCCCCCTACTCTTGAACCTTGGGGTTGTCTAGGATTCGTGCCCGTCTTTCACTCCTGGCAGTCAGGTGCCCAGGCCCACAGACAGGCTAGTGGAACTGTCCCCCCACCTCACCCTCACAGCCCCAACGTGGGGCCCTCAGTGCCTCTGACTGAGCAACAGAAATAGCCTCGCGGCTCCTCCCCCACCTGGCCCGCACCTGCTGGGGGCTCTGGCATCCTTCAGCAGCCCTGGCCTGGACTCCTGTCACCCCTGCTCAGGCATGTCGCCGTCCTGTGCCACCCGGTGCATTTCCCAGCCAGGCTGCTAGTGTCCCCTCGGCCGTCCTCCCAGACCTCTCCACCCTTAACTCCAGCTGTCATCCTACCCATACTCCCAGGCCCTTCCTAAAAGCCACCTCCTTGCTGGGCATGGCGATACATCTTTGTCATCCCAGCTACTTGGGAGGCAGAGGCAGAAAGACTGCAAGTTCAAGTCCAGCCTGGGAAGGCCTTAGCAAGACCTTGTTCCCAAATAAATTATTGAAAAGGGCTGAGGATGTGGCTCAATGGTAGAGCATTTGCCTAGCACGTGCAAGGCCGGAGTTCAAAGCCCAGCACTGCAAACAATAACAAAAAAGAATAAATAAAAAAAGGTGCCTCCTTTGCAAAAGCTTTCAAGTCCTTTGTCTGGGTATAAGCGCCCCTGCTTGTCCCCCAAAGTGTCCCTCATTGGCACTGGGCATGAATTGTCCATGAGACAGAAGGACTTTCCCACTAGAACCCAGGTTCTGGGGTGCCCTAGCTCTGCCCTGGCCCTGAAATTCCGGTGCTGTCTTCTAGCATGTGTTCCCGTGTGGACCTTGGGAAGCGGGGGGCACCATCTCTCAAACAGCACCCTTCCCGCCTCCACCCCTATTCACCCCACAAAGGGTGCGGGGAGGTCAGCTAGCAAAGAACTGTCTTGCAAAGCCTCGCTTGTTCCCCAGCCCCAGCTCCTTTTCCTGGAGGCCAAGGGACAGGCTTAGGGGGAGGTGTCCATAAACCCTTGCACCTAAAGGCGACAGCTGTGGTGCCTGCACGTTCTGTGAGGAGATAGTTCCCCAGCTTTCAGGAGACTCACACAGCAGTCTGACTCCTTTCAAAAGTTGAGACCAGCCCATCTGCCCCACCCCCACCCGCAGCTTCCCGCACTGGGAACAGCCGAGCTACTCACTTATAAATAGAAACCCTCTCTGGACATGTATCTGGAGTGACAAGATGGGCCCGGAGTCTGAGTGCCACTCACAATCGTCCCCTGCCCTGTCCTCCTCCGGCCTGCAAGGCCATCCACCCAGCTCCTTCTGTTGCTCTTCCCCTCGGTTCCTGTCCCCACGGGCTGTCATCTTTCTTCTGCAGTGTGAGGTTAGCACCCGCACCCCCACTGGGACTCGGAGCCAGGAGGGAATGACTAGGAGGCACCTTGTGTCCCCAAGACCCTGTCCTGCAGGGTCTTCCCGCGCCTCCCACCACAGCCTGGCCCAGTGCAGCCCCAGGTGGGAGCCAGGATCCACAACCACCTCCTTCCTGGACTCCCACAGCCTGCTGGATACCGTGTCAGGATGGCCCCCCAAATCCCCTCAAGCCCCGAGCGCCCACCCCAGGCAGAAGCTTGACGGTCATCCTTGTCCCCTGCCCACAGAGAGCCAGCGGGTGCTGAGTCCTGCAGACTCAGCCTCCTGACAGCCTTCCCAGCCGCTCCTCTCCATCTCCAGGACAAAAAACAACAGAAAACCCAGCATGAACTGCCTGCATGCCCGCAGTAGCCTCATTCGCAGCCCGCTGCCCCCCACTGTGTCCGTCCCCACAGCCACCCCACGCATGACTTCCAGGGGCCCTTTGAGAAGGCACCAACCTGGTCACACCGCTGACCCGCCTAAAGCTTTGCTGAGAGCCTATGAACTTCAACATCACGCCCAACTCCTTCCTATCTTCTCGGGATCTGGCCCCATCGCATCACCTGTCCATCCCAGCTCCACCCAAGCCCACACACATCCTGAATGCCTGCGCTGAATTTGGGTGTCTGCCTCTGGGCCCCCCATGCCTGCCTGGCTCCCATAGTGCCCACCCTTCAGGCTCAGCTCGGTGTGCATCTTCCCCCAACTTCACATTCAGGGACACGATGACGGCTTGAGCTATGGTAGGAGCGCACTTCTACCATATAAATTGGAGAACTCTAAAAGTGAGATCTGAGCTGGCCATGGCGGGGCACACCTACAATCCCAGCGTGCAGGAGGCTGAGGAAGGAAGATTGCCACAAGTTCGAGGCCAGCTCTCAACGGCATAGTGCAACCCTGTCTCAAAAAGACAAAAAAAAAAATTGTTTGGGTGTTTCGAGGGCTGGATATTAAACATTTCTCCGCACACCACTGCTCAGGCCCAACTGTGACACACAGTACATGTGGGATGGATGGATAGATGGATGGATGGGTGGGTGGGTGGACAGATGAATGGATGGATGATGGATGGGTGAATGGATGGGTGGAAGGGTAGGCAGATGGATGGGTGGAGAGATGGATGGGTAGGTGGATGGATGGATGCAAGGATAGATGGGTGGATGGATGGATAATTCACCAAGTCAGAGCTCCATGTACTGCCCCCTGGAGACTGGGGCAACATTCCTTTTCTACGTCAGTTCACATACTTCCTGAGCTGGGATTTTTTCTCTAAGTGTCCTGTGTCCTTGTGCCTCTGTGCACATCAATCCTGCCAGTTCTCCGCCCGCTGGTGCTTGAGGGGTACAAGAAGCAAGAGAGAGTGGAGGGCACGGGGCCGGCCTTGGGGAGGAGGGACTATGACAAAATGCTGCTCCCCAGTCAAGAGGAGGGAGGAGAAGGGGCCGGGGGTCACCATCCCAGGCAAAAAAGCTGACAAGCAGAGGTAAGAGCGAAGAGGACAGGGCCCTCCAGGGAAAGAGGACTGGGGCTCCAGGACTGTGGCCACCCCTTCTCTAGGGCTCCCCAGTCTAATCAATAGCAGGATTGGTGGACGCCATTGGCTCATTAAGAGCGCCGCAGGGAAAGCGGGTGCGTCAGGGCCCCTGCTCCCCTCCTTGGCAGTGCCCCCCTCAGAGCGCCGCCCACTTCACGGCATCCAGGTCTCGTCCCCATCTTCAGCTCCCTTGTCTCCCCAGTGTCCCGCCTCCATCTGTCTCTGAGCCCTGTCTCCAGCTCTCCCTCCACTCCCGGTCTCCCTGTCTCTGTCCTCTCCGTCCTCCTCCCCTGGGCCTCCATCTTGCCCTCTGTCTCCCCACCTGAGCTCTGTTGGCATCCCCGTCTCTCAGCCCCACGACACTGCCTCCCTGGCACCCCCTCCAGCCTGCTCAGGGGCCCAGATGGTGAAATATTCATGCCGCAGTGCTCTAAGCATAGGGCCATGGCAGCTTCTGGGGCGTCTTATCTTCCCAGCTCGCTGAGGACTCTCCCTCGCCCCACGGGGCCCTCAGCAAGCCAGTCCTGGAGTCACCTCCCCTGCGGCAGATACTGAGAGAGGCCTCCCTGCCACAAGGGCTTGGGGGAGCTGCGGGCTGTCCCCCCTTTCCTCAGGAACTCAGCAAGGAGATGCTACAGGCACCCCAACTGATGGCTTTTATTTCCTCTCCAAAGGGGCGTCCTTCTTGATGTCTAACTGAAAGCCCTCTTGCTGTGGCTTCATCTGTCCTAGGTCTGTGTGACTCAGCTTCTTCCTAGAGCCATCAAGGCCTCCACCAGCAGCACTGGCTGGGCAGGGACAGCTGGGTGCACCTCCTGGGGAAGAGGGGAGGGCACTGAGGAGCTGCCCCCTGCAGGGAGGGGACCTGACTAAGGTAGGAAGGAAGTTGTGGTTCAGGCTTGGGGTGGGGGCACGGTCACAGGAGGTTAGGGGCTGCCACTACCTGGGTCCCAGGAGAAAACACTGTCCCACCTTCCCCCACCCACCTGGCAGCACAGAGCACCTCTCCCCGGGAGGCTGGCAGAGCTGGCATGTGCTGCACACCCACGCCCCACGCAGCCCAGACACAACACGCCCACCGCAGGGCCACGAGAGCCCACCTGCTGGCTCTGCAGCCGGTGTCCTGCCCCCTGCCTCGCTGCCTCCACGGGGAAGGAGGGGGGAGGGCTGCTGGGTGCCGGGCTGCGGAGGCAAGAGGGAGGGGTGCCCACGTGATGGTATGGCAACCGGGAGGGCAGCGTGGGTAGGAACTGAGCACGCACCACCCGACAGCAGCAGAGGTCCACAGGGCAGGCAGAGGGCTTCAGAGCATCTTGCTGTGTGCCCCAGGTGCCTCGACCTGCCTTCTCCTCCCCCTGCCTCCTCCCCACCATCCCACCGCCCAGCCAGACCCTGGCTGGCCCAGATGCCCCTTCCGAGGCCGCTGTGCTGGCACGGACCCCTCATGCCTCTGTCCCCTATGCGGCGAGGAGGGCATAGTATTGGCCCCAATCCAGAGAAGGTGGGTTCTGGCAGCCCAGCCCCCTCCCAGCTGCCCCAGGGGGTGAGAACCCCCAGAAGAGAGCAAGAGAAGAGGGAGAGCAGGACCAGTGTGGAGCACCTGCCTCCACGTCTGCCTCCTTTCCTGGGCACCAGCTGAGGGGGTGACCTGCAGGGACACACGATGAGGGAGGGGAAGCCAATCCTGCCTTGGGCCCCGCGGAGCAGTGAAGTGTGCGCAGCGGGGTCCACAGTGTGCCCCAGGCCTCGCGCTCTGTCTCTGCACAGCACGGAGAGGAAGAATGGCCTCCTCCCCTCAGCCCAGATCTCACGGCTCAGCCTGCTCCTCTTCCCTGCGATGACGGCCCTTCAAATATTTGAGGACAGCTCGCCTGCCGCTGAGCCTCCTCTTCTCCTGACTAAACAGCCCGCTGCTCAGAAGGAGCCCTCGATGCGCTGGCTCCAGGTCACCTCACCATGCCCGGCGCTCTCATCTGCCCAGAGCTGCCCTGGTTCACACCGCGGTGACGACAGACGACAGAGCCGTCCCTCATCTGACACTAACACCCCCAACACAGTTCTGCCTCCAACCAGTCACCCCTCTCACTGAGCCAGGTGAGTGCTAGGGCACCTCCAGCCCCCACACCTTCTCCAAAGACCCAAATCCTTCCAGAGACCTGTCTCTCCCCACAAGCTATGCTCATCGCCTGCTCTCAGAAAACCTGTCTCCTCCGAGAAGCCTGCTGGGCCACAGGCCCGACCCTGCCTGGCAACTGCACACTCCAAAAGAAATTCGAGACATCACTGCCTCAGCCTCCAGAGACGCCACACCCTTCCTCCCCGCCATGCAGCCAGCAGCTTGGAGAGGAAAGGAGCCCAGGAGAGACACCAATCGCGCGGGCGGCGGGCACCGCCCCAAGGGAAAGCAGGCTTTCGGGAGCTGGCCAGCCCTCAGCCCTACCTGCTCGTGGTACTCGATGCCCATGCTGAGGGTGTTGACCAGGATAGCGATCATGATCCCCCGGCCGAAGTACTTGCTGTCCACAATCTTGCGAAAGGTGTCACAGATCAGCCTCCAGAAGGCCAGCACGGGGCTGGGCTCTGCGTCCAGGCCTGCGCTCCGTCGCCGCCGGCTGTGGGGGTCTCGGAGGTCGCTGTGCTGGGCGTCCTGTGTGAACTCATACACGGCCTCGCTGTCGGAGTCTGGCATCTCCGGGTCGCCGGGCTCCGGCTCTCCTGACGCCGTCCGGGCGCAGTAGGGGCAGCTGTCAGGAGCGCAGGCCGCACTGTCTGCCTTTGAGCAAGGGCTGGAGAACTTGCAGGAGCTGTGGCAGGTGCCTGCGATGGGAGAGGGACAGTGAGGGTGGCAGGGGTGATGACAGGGACAGGGTACGAGGCACTCAGCAGGCCAGTGGTGGGGATTGCCCCAAACGTCCATAACACCCTGCAATGGTCACTGTGCAGTGTCTGAGGCATCAGACAGAGAGGTGGCCTCCCTGTCCTCGGCGGTCTTGTACAGCCCCTGTTGTCCTAGGCAGCAAGGACCCTAAGCCATCTCTCTTTCCCAGGGAAGCCAGGTCCCGTCAACACTGCTACAAGTAGCAGTTTTCAAGGGATCCTTAAGATTCACACCCACACACATGCACTTGTGCCCACACACACCAGGCATGTGTACACACACATGGGCGCCACGTGCACACACTCAAGCACACACATGTGCATTCACTCCTCCTCATACACAATATATGCACACACGCCCAAGCATACACGTACACAAACACACACCGCCCAATGTGCAGATGTCACACACACACACACACACACACACAGTCATGCATACAGAGCAGGAAGGAGACAACAGCCATGAGCACATGCGCACACACACACACCAGACGTGGGTGTACACATGAACAGCATCCATGTACAATCATATGTGCACATACACTGTACCCCTTCATATATGCAAATACATCTATATACACCAGATGTGCTGTGGACACACACGGTGCTCTATCCTGAAACACCAATATCATTTAGTATTCTTCTATTTTTATGTTATTTTATTTTATTTTTTGAGACAGGGTCTTGATATGCAGTTCAGGCTGACCTTGAACTCACTATGTAGCCCAGGCTGGCTTCAAACTCATAGTGATCCTCCTGCCTCAGCCTCCCAAGGGCTGGGATTACAGGTGTGTGCCACCACCCCCAGCTACCAATATCATTTAAATCCATTTGATCACAGAAAAAAACCTCGAGACCACCCAGGTAAAGGTTCTTACGGAGCCTCCAGGCTCAGAGTCATGCCTCTACTGGGCACAAAGCAACCTTTCCCATCCTGACTGCATCTGTACAATGCAGGGCTCCCGTAAACACACCTGACTGCAGTGATGGCCCCAGCCCTGCCTTTTACACAAGAGGACGTGGAGACACTTGTGCGCATGGGTGACCTGCGATGGGGGCCAGCGGGAGAGGTGGTACTCTGTACTCTGTTCTCTGGTAACACCTTCTGGCCCCAAAGACATCCCCACAAAACATCCTCCCCGGTATCCCTGATCCCTATGGCCATGTCCCTCCTGGAACCCCAGTCCTGGGCTGGAAGCAAGGAAGCGGTCCAGGAAGCATTCATGTTCACTCAGGCTACGCTGAACACAACTGCTGAGGAGGCCACCCTGCCCATGGGGCCCATCCACAGGCAGCATCCAGTGTCTCACCCACGACACGGGTGTCCCATGGCACCAGCAGCTTCCAGCACTTGCTGCTTCACCCTGGGCCTCTCTGAGAGGCGGGAATGAGCTTCTTGTCCATGATCCCCCTTAAGTGGGCACACATTGGGCACAGTGACATGCTATTGCTCTTCTGAGCCTGGTGACAAGGAGCACAGCTTGTGGGACTTAGAGTCAGGTGGCCCTGCCGCCACCACTCCCCAAGAACATAACATTGGGCAGGTCCTGCAACCCCGCCGAGCCTGCTTTCGCCATTCATACAATGGGGACACGGGACAAGCTTGTCCCTGAGCCGTCGGGAGGCTGCAAGGGGCTCTTGCCTGCAAGGCACGTGACAGACAGACACACGTTCAGGCATCAGCGGGCAGATAGCATCACAGCAGCAAGCGCTGGTGCACATTACAGGACACCGATCACTATCACGGTGTGTGAATTACAGCTCCCATTTTAGCAGGTAAGACAGCAGGATTCAAAGAAGTGGGGGGACTAGTAAAGGTGCCACAGCCATGAGAGGCAGAATGGGAATCTCAGCCCTGGTCCCCCTGACCCCACACCCCTCGTTCTCTGGGAGCCCCCACCCCGGTCCCCAGACGAGGGGCCCCCGCCCGGCGCTCTCACCTGTACTCTGTGTCTCTAGCAGCTTGTGCATGGAGCTGTAGGGCCCAGGTGGGATGTTGAGGCTGGTGAGGGTAGGGGGCCCGGAGCTGGGGACCACCTCTACAAGCGCCTTCTCCTTCAGCATCTCTGGTGGCGGGCTGGTGTGCACAGTGGGGTACACCTTCCCGCTCCCCACAGTCCTGCCAGAGGCCTCGGAGGGGGACCTGGGAGGGGGTGCCTGGCAGCGGACCGGCTCCAAGTGGCAGTCAGCATGGTAGAAGCTATGCACGGACTCTGCACCCCCAGGGGGGGGCCTGGCGAGGGTGGGCGTCGAGGGTGGTGGCAGCATAAGCCGGCGGGACCCGTTGGCACCCTTGTCCTGGATCTCTGGGCTGGCCCGGGGGGCCCTGAGCGTCCCGTTGCCCAGGTGGTAGTGGTGGTGGTGGTGGTGGTGGTGGTGCACCAAGTGGTGCACGGACAGCCGACGGCGTGCTCGGGAGCAGCTGCTGCTGGGCTGAGGCTCCTGACCCCCGAGGGCCACTGGGCTGCTCAGGAGCCCGGCCCGCACGCCTGCGGCCCGAGAGAGCCGGGCCAGCCTGCGGGCTGCCTTGCGGAGGATGTACACCAGGTACTTGAGCAGCTCCTCGTAGCAGCTGCCCGGCTCAGAGAAGCTGGCCAGGGTGCTGGCATTGGACAGGAACTGCACGCGCTGCTCCCGCATCAGCTGGCTCTCCCGCTGCTTGGTCTCCGAGAACTGCGTGGCAATCACCACCAGGCACAGGTTGATCATGAAGAAGGAGCCCACCTGTAGGGGTGGGGACGGGAGAGGAGATGTCCTGAAGAAAAGCGGATCGCCACATTCAGCGAGCTTCCTGCTGGCCAGGCGCTGGGCTCAAGGATTTCCCCAACATGATCTCGTCTCGTTCTCAGGACAGCTCTTACAATCGCACCTGAGCGGTGAAGAAGCTGAGGCTCGGAGAGGTCAAGGGATTGTCCAAGATCCCTTGGCTGAAGCAGAGCAAGGCTAAGACTTGAGCCAGACCCTGTGGAACTCCAAGATGCTGCGATGGATTATCATGGTGCCCTACAAGGTCGCCTCCCAAATTCCTGCTCCTGAACACAACTACTTGGGAAGACTCTAAGCATCCCTTGGCTCCTACAGGAAAGCGAACACTGTGGAAATGGACGCACGTGGAGGTTGGGGGCATTCAAGTCGGACTGAAACTTTGGGATCTGTTCACAGGATTCCCCCCCTTGTGGCCCCAATCCTAGCTGTGCGAGCTCCTGAACCATGGGGCCTTATCTGAAAGTGAGGCTCACTGGCCTGGCCTGAACCCCTTTCACAGTGCCCCTCCCCTCCCCCAGCAGAGTAAAGAGCTTAATCCTGGACCCCGCGGATCAGCCTAACAGCCTCTCCAGCTTGCCCATCCACCAGCAACTCCCATCGCTTGCCTCAGTCTCCCCAGGGCCCTAGGCCAGCCACTGCTTGGACCATAATCCTGAAGGATGGAAAGGAGTATTTATGGTGACAAAGCAGATATTTTTTTTCTAGATCATGTCCTAGTAATTATGATAATTAGCTTCACTGGTGTGATTCCAGAGAGCTGTTCGGAAAGATTTTTCGGAGGTGTGTGGGAGGGAGGAAACTAGGCCCCTCACCTCCCTGTCTATACCCCATCCCCAAGCAAGGCCGAAGAGAGCAGCGATTGTGCGAAGTCTGGCCTCCCTGGAGCACCTACCTTGCCCTAAGGTGGTAGGGGGGTGGGACCAGGTTCCCAGGCAGGCTCTACCCCAAGCCCAGCCTCTCTTCCACACCAGGGACAGTTATGGAGGAGGGGGCGGTGCGCCGGCAGCCTGGTCTTTCTAGGGGTCTGTCCCTGTTGGCCTGGGAGCTGCCTCCTTCTGCCTTTACCAATCTGGTGCCTGTCATTGGTCCTGAGCAGATCTTAACCTCCTCCCATCAATATCTGTCCCTCCATCTGGGTGTATCATTGGTCTGTCGGTGATAGGGACCAAGGGCTGGCCTTGGAATTAGCAGCCTGGAGTTGAAGTCTCAGCTGTAGCCCTTACTTCCTATGAGATCTTGACCCAGTGACCAAACCTTTGGAGCATAGTAAGTGCTCAACAAATATCAGCTACCAGCGATATCAGCCATGAAATGATTAACCATGAATGGTAGAGAGTATTAAATACCACTGCTTTTGCCTGGAATTTCTGAGATGGAAGGAACAAGAGACCACACAGCGTTTCTCCCCGTCCCTAAGATCCCCGGTTCCCACGGGGCTTAGAGGAGTCACTCACAATGATGAGGAGGATGAAGTAGATGAAGTTGTAGAAGGAATGCGCGTCCATCACAAAGTACATGATGTCCACCCAGCCCTCCAGCGTGATGACCTGGGGAGGCCGAGAGGGACAGGCTGATGCTGGGCCCCCGAAGTCCAGAGGCGTGACCCTGACTCAGGTCTGCAGAGCGACCTCTCCTGGGCCGCACAGCGCCCCCGCCGGCCTACCTGGAAGATGGCGATCCAGGCATAGCCGATGTTGTCAAAGTTGATGGCGCCCTTGAAGGGGTTGTGCTCGCCCGCCGAGCAGTTGGTGTAGTACTGGTTCCAGTTGACGCAGGTGGTATTGCTGGAGCTGTTGTAAGCCTCGTAATCCAGGCCGCAGGGCGGGCCGCCGCCGCCCTCCCCGCGCAGCGTGGGCACGCTCCTGCAGGAGCGCATGCCGTTCTCGCGCGGCTGCGAGCAGATGAACGGGCTCTCGTCCTCGTTCTCCGTCTGGTAGTACGGCTCCAGGTCCACGCTCAGGGGCCTGCAGGCGGGGAGGGGCGACAGGGAGGAGGCTGTGGAGAGCACCCAAGAAGGCAGCACCGAGGTGCACAGGGTGGGCAGGCCAGACCTGAATGCGAGACGGGAGTGGCCAGGGCAGGAGTGTGTGGGCATGCACAGGGGTGTCTGAGGCCCAAGTTTTAGAGCAGTGGTTTTCAAACTTTGCTGCACTCTAGGAGTTTCGTCTGGTTTGTTTGTTTGTTTTCTGCCTTTTTGAGACAGGGTTTCACTCTGCAGTCCAAGCTATCCTTGAACTCACTTTGTTGCCCAGGTTGGCC
This sequence comes from Chinchilla lanigera, assembly GCF_000276665.1. Classification (NCBI taxonomy): domain Eukaryota; kingdom Metazoa; phylum Chordata; class Mammalia; order Rodentia; family Chinchillidae; genus Chinchilla; species Chinchilla lanigera. The sequence continues at coordinate 11,183,717 of NW_004955451.1, forward strand.
TTGAACTCACAGCAATCCTCCTGCTTCAGCCTCCAAGGTGCTAGGATTACAGACATGCGCCACCGTACCCGGCCTGTTTTGTTCTGTTTTGGAGGAGTTTTTTTTGGCTGTACTGAGGATTGAACCCAAGACCTTCACACTGAGCTACATCCCCAGCCCTTTTTTTATTTTTAAGTTTGAGACAGGGTCTTACCAAGTTGCCCAGTCAGGATTGAAATTTTTGATCCTCTTGCCTCAGCATCCCAGAGTGCTGGGATTGCAGGTATGCCACCACACCTAGCACTATAGGTGTATCCAATCTGAACTCCAGACCAATGCAACCTCAGTCTCTGGATGGGGCACCCAGCCACCTGGAACTTTTAAAGCTCCTTAAGTTATTCCAATGTGTAGCCAAGTTTGAGGACAAGATGTGTCTCAGGTATAAGAGCAGATCTGTCCTTGGCAACAGGAAGCCAGGGCCCAGGGGAGGTCCCAGCCCTGCAGTCACTCCCAGGTCACCCACCCACCCCCAGCCCCGTCCGCCACTCACAGGCTGAAATTTTCGGGCAGGAAGCAGCGGTTGCGAAGCAGCCCTGCCCACAGCTGGACGCCGACGATGCCGAAGATGAAGAAGACGAAGAAGCAGAGCAGCAGGACGTTGCCCAGCATGGGCAAGGTGTCCAGCAGCAGCGTGACAAGGATGCGCATGCCTGTGGGGGCAGAAGCCACGCTGGGGATGCCCAGCTGACCAGGCCAGGCCGAACTCCCAGAGTGGGGCTGATGGGGGAATTCTGAGTTGAGGCAGCCTGGCTCCAGCTGGAGAGGACACCAACAATCACCTCCAACTCCCCAGACAGCCTCTGCAGCCCCCCGAGACCCCCATTTAAGCTGTGCACAGCATCACCCCCAATGGGCCAGAATAACTGCAGTTTCTGACCTCATCTCATCACGCACTGGGTGATATCACCCCAATTTACAGACGGGAAGTCTGAGGCTCACAGCAGTGACGCGCACGACTCGCTCAGCATGAGTGCTGCTAAATGTAGGCGCCGAGGACTTAAATTTAGGCTTTGTGCTTCCAAATCCTGCTCCGTAACACACAAGCGCAGGCGCACGCCTCCCACGGCCTTCTCTCACCGCACACATCACCTGATCCCTACAGTATCACCCTGGGGTCACTGGGGAAACCCAGGCAGAGAGCCCCAGCATGCTCAGATCATGACAGGAAGAGACACAACTTTTCCCTCCTTGGGGAGAGCTGTCGTGACCCCCCCCATACAACATGTCCTGTTGGGGATCCTGTCCCCTGCCTCACTCCAAGTCTGGGGTCCAACAGCCCTGAGCCCCCGAGCCCTTGGGAGACAGACAGGCCTCAGCTTTGACCCCCAAAGGCTCCCTCGATGGTCCCTGCTCCCTCCAGGACAGAGCCTCACGCGCAGCAGCTCCTGAGCCCTCTTGGTGACTGCATCTCCCTGCCCCCAGCCCGCCAGCCCTGGCTTCGGCTCTGCCCTCCCCCCTCCCCTCCCTCTTGGCCGCTCCTATTCCAACTGAGATCAGTTCCTCTGAGTTTATTAGGGGAATTACACCGGTGCTTAGACTGTTAGAAGAGGTCTATCAATCTGCCAGCCAGCACCTGGGGCAGGGTGGAGGCGGGGCACGCCCCTCTTCTGGGGGCTCCTGTTAACACGGGGGGCACCCTGCTACCCCCCAGAACACACACACACACATTGCAGCTGGGCCTCCCAGAGGCAGCCACACACCACACACACACACACACACACACACGTACGCACACGCAGAGCACAGGGGCTGCTGCTACGCCAGGCACACAGTCAGGCACGGTGCCCCAGAAACGCACTCCCCCTCCAGGGGCCGCAGCGGGGACCATCTGCAGCTTGCGGAGGTCGGGGAGGTGCAAAGGGGGCCTGAGCGCAGGAGGGGGCAGCACGGCGGGGGACCAGAGCTGCCAAACCTTCCCTGGCTCCAGAAACCCATGCGGTTTAATTTAGATAATGGTCCCGGCAGTCGCTGCATCGAGTTGGAAGGGGATGCGGAGGGGGAAGGGGACCCAGCCGCCAGCCCCGGGAGGGAGAGGCACGGAGCGGCCTTGTCTGGAGAGAAGCCCCGGTCTGTGTGGCCAGTGTGGCCTCACCAATGATGGCCAGGCTGCCTGAGAGGTTGTGCTGGCCAGCAGAGGCCATTAGCACTTCCTGTCCCCCCCTTGCACGCCTGGCACCCTCTCCATCTGTCCCTACCCAGCCGGATCCCCCGGGAAGGGTGATCTGAGATGCTTCTGAGACTCTGACCTAAGCCAGGCTGAAGTAGGGGGAGGGGTCTTCCCAGGTAACGCTCCCAGCGCCCCAGCCAGGGGCTCTGTGTGGCTCTAGCGTCCCAGCTCCCAGCTGAGCCCTCTCTGCCCAAGCCTGGTGTGGCCACGGCCGGAGGAGGACTGTTTGGTAGGGGCGGGGCCTGAGCTGGCCACAGTTCCTCTTGGGGCTCTCTGTCCAGGGGCCGAGGGGTTACTCACTGGGCACCCGGTTAATGGCCCTGAGCGGGCGCAGCACACGGACTGTCCTGACAGCTGAGAAGCTGACGTTCTGCAGGTCCAGCGAGTACTCCAGCATCCTGCGGGGAGGGGTCCAGAGGGGGGCCCTTTGAGTCTGAGGCCACCAGGGCATCAAAAGAGGCCAATGAGGAACACCCTGACTCCCCCTCTCCTGCATCTAGGGTCCCAAGATCAGCTCTGGGGGTGGGCACTCCAAGAGGACAGACCCCTCAAGAAAGAGGCAAGAAAACTACGGAAGTCGGAGAAGTGCCGGCCAGAGCGCTGCAGGCAGGCAGCCTTGGCCCTGCGTGGTCAGCCAGGGAGGAAACAGCTGTGCCCGAGCAGGGTGCGGGCAGGAAACCCCCAGGGAAGGCATGGATCTGACCCATCGCCCTCCCACCCCCAGCGCAGGCCCTCACCCAGCGATGACAATGAAAAAGTCGAGCCGGTTCCAAGTGTCTCCCAGGTAACACTTCTTCCCGAAGATCCCCAAGGCCACCATCTTCACCACCATTTCCACGGCGAAGAAGGCAAAGATGAAGTCATCAAAGGCCTGGTGTGGGGAACGAGAGGCTGCTGAACCTGAGGAGGGAATGGGAGGACCATGCCCACCCCCACCCAGTCCCACGCCCCCAGCTGGAAATCAGAAGCTTTGAGATGGGGTGCTGAGCCCCCCTCACGCACACTCACATGCACACTCACCTGCAGGATCCGGCAGCGCTGGGAGTCGCAGGCGATGTCCTCGCATGGCCGGAACATGCCCAGGGTCACGCAGTTGAGAAGGATGACCAGCATGCTGATCCGCTCGAACCAGGTGTCAGGGGTCAAGGACACAGCTGGCAGGGCTGACTGGAAGTGCTCCCCGCATCCCGCCCTAACACCTGCTGCCCGCCAACCTCCCAGCCCCATCTGATTTGCAACGCAGTGAGACAGGAGGGCCCTGGCTCACCTTGGTGATCTCATCCCTCCGGACCCAGCCTCCTCATCTGTAAAGGAGGACCAGTCATAAATACCCTGACTATTTGCACAAGCCATTTGGGGAACAGAATCGATCGTGCTTGTGGAAATGCCAGGCGCCACGAGCTTGTTGCTGAGTCGGAGCTGCTCTCCCTACCTCGCAGGGTAGATGTGAGAAGGAAGTGAGATAATGTATGCGAAAGTGTTACACAAACCTACAGTCGGATTATGGCTGCCTTACAGTTTACCAAGCGCTTTCACAAATGCCATGGCAGATGCTCACAGCAGCCACGTAAAGTACCCAGGCTGGGTCACTTGGTTCCCCGGAACCCAAGGAAACGGAGGCAGAGAGAGCCGAAGTCCCTCAAGGAGCCAGGGTGAGACAGACGCTTCCAAGTGCCCCATCTACAATGCCAGCTTCTGTACCCTGTAGCTGTCCAGGTGGACATGGAAGGAGCTGCCAGGGCCACCCTGGCACATGGCAGACAAGGACCCCGTGTCTGCAGCCCCGACCTCTCCAAGTCTCAGTCGGCCTTGACACGGTCAGGAACTTCACTATGGAGGCCTCATGCCACGCCGTGCACAGTGCTGGCATAAACCCCACGCTGGGCCGTGGGCAGCACCCCACACACGCCACGTTGCCCTCATACCTTTTCGTACCTTCCAGCACAGCTCAGAATAGCAGTGGAGGCTGAGATCTTTATACTGAATCTTCTCTGGCCGAGGGACTCAGTCCAGCCTGTCGGCAGGAGAATAGGCAAGCCAGCCTCTGGACCTCAGCAGGTTCCAGGCCCCAGACAGACAGAAAAATGACCAAGCAACCTGTTTTTCTCATGGGAAATAGGACGAGGGGAGGGAAGAGCAAAGAGTCTAAGACCAAGCAGAGGTGGGGTGCGGGGGAGAGGGGCTGCCCAGGAATGGATGTGGGGGGGTCACAGCAGCCCCCCTGCCTGCCTCACCACGCCAGACTCAGAGGGGCGCAGCACACGCAGTCTCCTGCTTCAGCCCTGCCTCAGGAATGGGGGGTTCTGGCCGGGCGTGAAGAGATCAGCAAGAACGTCCACGGCCCCGGAAACCCCCTCCAAGCAGGTCCGAGCCATAGCCCATCTTTCTCTTTCTACCTCTCCTGTCACCTCGACTCTTTGCCTCCAAACACACATCCCTGCCCACCATCTGTCCCTGGAACCTCAGAAGTCCCCAAACACTGCCATTTCCCTAACCTCCACCCCGTACCGGAATGAGTGCTTTAAAAAAATGTTTGCGGTTTGGGGGGTAAGCAGATGGAAAAGGGGAAGCACGCTGCTGCAAAGGCGTTCTCTTCCTGAGTGCAGCCAGAGCCCAATGGATCTCTCCCCAGAACAGGGGTCAGCCAGGGGTCACTCTGGAATCGGGGGACAGGGAGGGAGGGAGCCACCTCTCGCAAAGGAAAGGACACAATTATCCTTTAGAACTTGTCACTCTCCTCAAGCTCCCCACTCCTCTGCTCTGCAAGGGGGAGCTGACATCTCCACGCAGGGACAAGCGGTTCTCCCGGGCAGAGGGGCTCAGGCACATCTGTCTGAGCCCCTCCAGGCCCTGACTGCACCATGTGAAGTCATCTGCACACTTGACTCCCAGCCTGAGCTGTGGGCTCCTGGCAGGCAGGGCCATTCTACCATGTCCTCCTTTCCCTCCAACAGAGCTCAGTGCCGTGCCCGGCAGGGAGCAGATGATCAAGGCACGAGGAGAACGAGTGAATGAATGAATGAATGAACGAACAAACCAATCGATCAGTCAGTCAGTTGGCCTGTCCAGAAGCCAGATGTAGCTCAACATTCATGTCCTCCGTAGTGATGGGCTGACTGTAGCCATGGGGAGAAGGGGAGAATTGACCCTGGAGCAACTGCCCCTCCTGTCCCCCTTCACACAGGCTCAGACTGGGACTTTGCCTAGCCAGAATCTGCCCACAGAGGCTCTTCACCAGAAAAGCCCCTCCTCAAGGTCCCGTTGGCATTCAGCCCACTGCCAGGTACATCCTGCCTGCTGCATCTCTCTCCTCTTCACCCTAAGTTGGCATCAAAGGACAAGCACATTTGGGACAATCTGAATAGAGGAGTAATTCATGGGGATGGGTCTTTCACCCTCTTCAGGGTGGGGCTCGTTTCCTTGGGAATGTGGCAGTATGTCACTGTGATGCTCTTCTGTTGCCATGATGACAGGAGGATGTGTCACCAGGCGGTGTGGATTTGTTGCCATGGTAATTAAAGAGACCCCCCCACACACACACACACATGATTTCCCCTTACCCAGACTGCGGTCTTCTCCTCACGCAGGGGAGGGGAAGCAGGGAGACCCACAGGTTATCAGGTTGGGGGGAAACCATGTGACAGATCCCCATGGTAACCAAGGGAACGGGGGACACTGGTTGCCATAGTGACTATGAGAGACCTGTGCAGTCACATGCCTACTGTTGCTATGGTGACTGTCCAGGCTGGAGTGGATCCCAAAGGGGGGGCAGGAGAGGGGAGGATCTTTCTTCTCCCCACAACCCACCATCAAAAGCAGAGAAAAAGGAAATGGCAGGAAAGGAACCCTACTTCCACCCTCCTCCTCCTCCTCCTCTCCCTCCTGGGAGCGAGAAGTAGAGCATGTTATCTCCACAAACGCGTCCTCTCTGCGGAGCTTTATCTAGACAGAGCCCTCGCCCGGCCTGGCAGCTAGAGGGGTGAGAGGCACACTGGGGGCCTCCAGGGCTATGGGGCTCTGGGCATGATCAAGGGAAGCAGGCCCCACAGCAGCGCCTCCTTCCCTCCTAGGAGTCTGGAAATCTGAGACTGACGATCCTTGAGGAGGAAATGGGCCTGGACCCAGGAATCCTGGCCTTCTAGTAAGAGTTGGAGAGGTAGGGTGAGTGGGTCCTCACCTCACCCACCCCACAGACAGCCTGCTGGGCCCCGGGTTCAGGACTCCCCAGGGTGGACAGGGATACAGCCTGGTGGCTCCCGCCTGCCTGGTGGAAAGGGGGATTCCCCAGCCAAGCCCCCTCCTGCAAGGGCTTCCAGCTCCAGTGGGCGGGTGTGTGAGGAGGAAGGTTCCAGCTGAACGGAAACCTGAAGCCAGCAGCAAGGCAGCAGCCGGCCCCACCCCGAGACAGAGACTCGAGACATGGAGACACCAGAGACACGCGGCCGCTGGAATCTTTGGGAGGGGAAATAGGCCAGAAATCTGATTCAAGCGCCTGTGACTGTGTGTGCGTGTGCGCGTGTGCGCATGTCCGCGTGTGTGAGCACTGTGTCTGTCGCCATCCCGGCTAAGGCGGGCAGGGCGGGGTGAGAGCCGGGGCGGGAGCAGCCAAGGATGGGAGGACCGGCGTGGGGGGAGCCCCAGGAATGGCTCCAACTGGCACTAGGGGTGACGGGGAGTCCCTCAGCTGTGCAGTGGAGCTCAGTGGGTGGGAAGGCGTGTGTGTGACCCACAGGGAAGGTGGCCTGGGACAGAGACAGCTCCACGGGGTGCTCTGTCCACCTTGATTCTGCTCAGCTCCTCTCCCCAGAATCCTGTCTGCAGAACCTGGGGATTGGAAATGGGAAGAGGGCATTTGTGGGGAGTCAGGAACAACCCCCCAACACACCCTACTTCCTCTGAGGACCAAAGGGAGCGATCTCCCTAGGTAGAAGAAGCAGGCCGACTCGGGGCACTGGGACAGCAGCAAGGAAGACTCCAGAAATTCCTGGGGGCCCCTCCTTCTCGAGGCACACACTCAGACACACACGGTGACGCACGGTCACACACTCACATCCACTTCTGGAAGCCATTAGGGCTCCTGCCATTCAGGCCTCCCCCTTCCTTCCCCTGCTCCTGGCAGGCTCCTTCCCCCCACTCCCACTCCCCCCCCCCTCTCGGCATCCCAAATGCCAGCCTGTGATTTCCAAATGAGAAAAAGCTGCGCTGGGCTCCGAGCTTGGAGAAACTCCTACACAAACTTCCAGATGTGACACAACAGCCGGAGAGGGAATGCTCAGGATCTCCTTCCCGGGAGGGGAAACGCACGCCCGCACACTTGGAGAAACACACGCTGCAAAGGCCAACACACCCCTGTAACCTGAGGGCGGGGCCTGCTGGCTCTGAGTTGACTGAGCCTCTCCCCTGCTCTCCCCAGTACTGAGACACGCACTTCTGTGACACTTCCTTCTGCTGCCCTTCCACCCTCCCCAGCACACGCATACACACACACCCACTCGTGCTCACACTCACACACGCAGCATCCCCTACCTACTAAGTCTAGATCTCCTCTCTAGGAAAGCTGGTCTCCTAAAGAGGCTGAGACAGGAAGGAGCTGAAAGGAAGAATGGTCAAGAAAACGCTAACTAGCTCCAGGTAGCTGGGCGGAGGGGTCGTCTGTCCCTCAGACTCGGAGGTGGAACCTCCTAGAGCCCATGGAGGTTTTACAGACGCCCAAAAGGGCAAAGGAAGAAGGCCAAGGCCCCAGACGCAGTTCAGAGCCCCTCTGGCAGTGAACACACAGGTTCCCCTTGGCACTTGGGTAGGTCGGAAGCACCAGGGGCATGGCTTTGGGCAACCGCTTTGCCAAGAAGTTGTTCTCAACACATCCTCAGCCAATGCAGGCGCAGCTGCTAGCCCTGACCCAGTGATGTGGGTGCCCCGCACCCCACACTTCCACTCCCCGAGTAAACCTGCTCCCTACCCTCAAAAGGGTACTGGGCTCCTGCCCATCTCTGGCCACTTGCCCTCTTCCACAAGGACATCTGTCTCCAGACCCTTCACTGCACCTGGAGCCAGGGCCAGGGGGCCTGCTTCTGAGGGGGTGGGGAGGGAGAGGAGAGAGATCTCATGACCTCCCTGGGACCCCCAGAAGAAAGAGAGGGGGCTGGAGGGTTTTCCCATTCACAGAAGGGGCAGGTGGCCAGGGATACAGAGGATGGATGCCCAGGGTCCATCCTTGTCAGCAATATTCTTTTCCCACCTCCACCTGGGCTATGGAGAAAGGGGCTGGGGGTGGGGACCCTCAGCTCAATAGGTGCCTGTCTCTGCAGCAGGACCACAGACCTCTGAGGCCCCCATCTCTTTCTGCAGCTCAGAGAGAAGAGAGGAAGGGGCTGGGGCTGGGGGAGCTTCCCAAAAACCCAGGATTGGCGGAGCGGAGGGGACTCACATCAGGCTTTGCATCCTAGATGCAGCAGAACCGCAGAGGGAGGGCAGAACCAAGATTCTCACCACCCCCTCCCCAAAGCAGAGCCCTGGACCTGGGGTCTGCCACCCTGAGTCCCAAGAAGCTTTGAGCTGGCAGGACTGAGCCAGGCGAAGGTGTCATGACCAGGGATGACAGCACAACCAACCCCCTCCTTTCTCGGGAGCCTGGCGCCTGGCGTTAGACAAACAGCGCTTTGTGCTATGGGTTGAGAGGGCTGGGGTCTCCCCGACCCCTCCACACAAGGCAGCGGCTAGGGTACGGTCCTGAAATGTGGGGCACCGGTCCCCAATCACAGAACAGACCCTGGAGTGGTGGACCTGAGTTCTTCTTAGCAAGCACACAGCCCCCGAATCCTTCCACAGGGCTGCGGTCTCCCATACCTGCTCTGCCGTCAGCCCAGCACTGTTCGTGAAAGGGGAGGGGTAACTTGGATGGGCTCCATCCCATCCCCCCAGTTGCCAAAGCTTCTGCCACAAGAAAAAAAATCCAGCACAAAACTCCCAACCCCGGGGCCGGAGATACTCTCAGCCGCACAGTGCCTGCCTGACAAGCGCGAGGTCGCGAGTTCGGTTCCCGGTACAAAAAAAAAAAAAAAACAAAAACCCTCCCAGCCCAATCCTAAGCACTAGGCTTCAAACGAGGAATTGAGGTGGAGGGAGGCACTCCCCGCATTGGGTTCCAGCTGAAAGGGGCTCCGGTCCAGCTCCGGGGGCAGACGGCCCCCCCCACCACATCTTGTTCTCATTTTGCACCCCTGACATCAGCCGCCGCCGGAATCTCCTTGTTGTGCCTCCAACCCGCGGGATGGGGGCTTGGGGGGGTGAAGACCTGGTCTCCGCCCCCGCAACATCTCCCTCTGGGTCAGTAAAGACCTCAGCCCCCAGAACCAGGTGGTAGGGATCACACCCTAGAATCAGCCGCAAACTTTGGGGCGGGGGCAGGAGGAAAACCCAGGAGATTGCGGTCTCCCCTCCTCCCCCCGCAGCCTCCTCCCCACCCCAGCCCCCAAACTCGGAAACCGAACCCAGCTCGCTAACCCGCGGCGGGTGGAGGAGACAGTCCAGGCTCCCGAAGCTCCCCACATCTGGAGGATGACGACCCTCCGCTGCCCACATCTGGAGAGCATCCAGCTGCAAACCAGCGGGGCACGTCTCCTCTCTTTTCCCGGCCTGGATCTCAAGCCCCTCACCCCAAGGAGGACTGAGGTGTGTGTGGATGGAGGTGGGGCTCCCCCGGGGTCCGCACCGGCCCAGTTCGTCTCTTGCTCCCATCGCGATGCCCCTCCCCTCCTGAGCAGCCCCCCTCTCGCCTACCCACCCTCGGGGCTCACTTCTCTGACTTCCCTGGCTCTGGGTACCCCCCCACCCTGGACCCTCTAGCCCGGCCCAGGGCGCCCCGAAGGATATGGGTTACAGACCGTGCGGAGGCACCAGCTCCGCGGGCGGCTGTCCTGGCTCAAGTAGAAGAAAACCACGGGGGCCAGCGCCGGGTACGGCAGCCCCTCGGCCTCGGAGTCCGCGCTGCCCGGGTCCTTCTCCGCCGACCCCGGCCCCGGCCGGACCCCGGCCCCGGACAGGTCGTTGAGCCGAAGGGCGCTCCGGGGCTGTCCCGACTCCTCGGCGCCCGCGCCATCCTCCTCCTCGTCCATCCTCGGCCAGCCGGGGCCCAGGGGTTCGGAGAGGGGCAAGGGCGCCCCTCGGAGGAGGGGTCCTCACGCAGCCGGGGGGCACCGGCGGGGGCGCATCGGGGGAGCCCTAGGGCGCAGGCTGAGCCCCCAGCAGGGCCAGTTCAGCCCCGCTCCCATGCTGCCCGCGGGGCGCTGGCTCCAGGGCAGCCCCCCGGCGAGCACCCCACTTCCCGGGGTCCCCGGGCACCCCGGGCCAGCCGGCCTTCTCCCCCTCACTTTGTCCGGCTTCTTCGCTCGCCGCCCAGGCTCCTGTGCCGGGATCCGCGCTCCCTTCGGCAAGGCGGCCGGGAGATGGGAAGGAAGAAATGGGGGCGCCCGGCAGAGAGTGGCGGGGGTCCGGGGAGGGCGCCCCCTCTTCTCGCGGCGCAGCTGGAGCCGGATCTAAGGGGTCAGCATCGTCCCAGCCCCGCGCCAGCGGCGGCGGGGGAGGGGAGGAGCGGCTCCCGGCGGGTGGGTTTGGGGGGGCGGGGGGCGGCTCCTTCCTCGGCCCGGCGGCTGGCGCACAACCCGAGGGGGTGGGCGGGGAGACCGTGGGGGGCTGTCCCGGGCGGGGGTGGAGGCGGAGATGCCACCGCCGCCGCCGCCGCGGTGGCTGCCGATGCCGTAGCTGTCGCCGGCGCCACCGCCTCCTCCTCCGGCCGAGACGCGGAGAGAGCGAGCGAAAGCGGCGGCGAGGAGCCCGGCGCGCGCCGCAGCTGGATCGTTCACTCCAACTTCAAGCCTTGGCCCCGCCCCTCCCTGGCCGAGCCCGCAACCAATCGCCGCACGCCGCCGGCTCTGAGCCGCGCGCCCATTGGTGGGTAGCCGCGGCAGTGCGGGCGGGGCGGCGGGGGGGAGAACCACAGCTGGAATCCTGTTCCCACCCCAAATCCCAGGACCGCCCCTCTCCCCTCCCCTTGCCCCTGGGTCCGCTCCCGAAGGCTGGAGCCAATGAGATGGCTGCCTAGGCCGAACCCACTTTCCGATTGGCCACTGGGGTCTTTGGGACTCCCCTGGAGGGAGCCCCGGGGAATCAGAGTGTTTGGCGCCGGGTCCTGGGGTAGCGCCACAAGCCCCGGGCATCCTTTGTTCAGGACCCCGAATTGGACAGCAGCCAGAGGGCGGAGCTCAGCTCTGGTCAAGTCTGGAGAAGGCAGGAGGCGGTAGGCACGGGGGCAAGGATTGCGACCTGGGTCCCAGAGCCAAATTCCGGGTCTCCACCAGGTCTATCACCTACCGAGTCGATGGACCCGGGAGCGGGCCTAGGCAGGAGGGGAGCAGGGCCGACGTTCCGGGGGCGGGGCCTCGGCAGGAGGGCGGAGCCAGGGAAAGGCCGAGGTAGGCCAGGTCTGCGCTTGCCCTCTACCCGCCTCCTGGGTTTATTTATTGGGTCCTGGAGCCCGGGCCCGCGTCAAGATTGACCCGGACCTCCTAACTTAGCGTGCAGACCCTGAGGTCCAGCCAGTGCCCCTAGGAAGGCTGAAGGGTGTAGACTCCACTCCAGGGGACTCCTGCTCAAACTCGTAGCCCAGCCGGGTCACTCTGGACTGTAGAGCCCGAGTCTCCGCGAAGGGACCTGCGGGAGCCTCGAGTGTGTGGGAGGAGTTAGCAGCACCGGCTGGCCTTTATCAGCTCCTGCAGAGAGCTCCCACCCGCCCCTCACTGTGCCTCAGTTTCTCTCCGGAGTCCCTGTGTGGCTTAGGGGGAGACTGACCGCAGGACAGTCGCTTTGCTGAGTTCCCTGTTCACCTTCCCAAGCGCGCACACCCTCACCCAGACCCCGGCCTCGCCCCCATCTCCACCCCGAGTTCTGCGGCGCAGGCAGCTGTAGTTCCCTCCCGCCGCTGGCGTCAACCCCAAAAACTGGGTACCGGATAACTGGGGTCCACGAGGATACTAGGCACGGGGGCAGAGGCAGGGCACCGAGGATTAGAGCCCAACCTCTGCGGAAGAGGCCGGAGGTGGACCGGTGGCCCCCCGCACCCTTCCCGCGGCTCCCCGGCCTCGTTCCCGCTGCCCCAGCCGCGCCGCCCACGTAGCCCCGCCGGCCCCCCGCGGCGGCGTGGGTGGGGGCCGCCCCAACCCCGCCCGGCCGGTGGCGCAGAGCGGCTGCTGCGCCCTCGCTTCCCCAGTTGCCCTTTCGCCGAATCCGGGCACCGAGTTGTGCAAATGAGGCCGGGCTTATTTGCATCTCATGCTAATGAGCAGCTCCCTTAAGTGCCTCTGTCTCAGGCGGAGAGTGTGTGAGGTGCTCGGCTGTCTTGAACTCGGGGCCATCTTCTCGGAAAGGGGGGCTGTTTGTGGTTTGCTCCGTGCGTCTGACACCTTCCTGCCTCCACCGGGTCAGCAGTCTGGCAGGCAGGCTTGCCCTTCTGCCCAGGGTCCAGAAGCCCCAGAGCGGCTGGCACAGGGAGGCTTTGCAGAGGGGGAAATGAGGAAATGAGGCCAGAGAGGCTTTCTGGTTCCGGCGTTCAGCAGGCCCCCACCCCCGAGCATCTTCCAGGCCACCCTTTCCCTGGACTGCTCCCCCTTGGAGAGGGGACAGACGCCGGCGCACTGAGAACTGCTTGCCTGAGTTGGTGGCCTGCGGGTGACCTGTACCTGGGCACTAGGGAACTATGACATCCTGTGTACCCAGCTTTCGGGGTTGGCACCAACAGCCAGAAGGCTGCCAAGCAAGACCAGAATCTGTCTTGAAGCCCAGCCCTGGGGGTCCTGGCTCTGAGAGCCCCTCCTCAGCCTGGCTTTCTTTCCATGTCTGTTAAGCACCAGCGTGCCTCGGGTGCAGAACTGAGACCGAAGTCTCCGTCCTGGGCAAGCGGAAGTGAAAAGAATTCAGATGTGTACCAGCGCCAACTCCCCACAATGACTGTAATCATTGTACCACAAATGGGTATCAACAGAAAATTTTTTAAACTATTTTTAAAAGTCTACATCCTCTCAGTACTTAGCCCAGGCTGGAACCATACCTTTATGCTTGTGGTAAAGAAATCTCTGTCTCCCCCTCTAGGCGATTTATATCCTGAGGCAAGGACAGTGTGCATTTCGCTCACCAGGGCCTAGTCGAGTGTTTGGCACATAGTAGGTGCTCAGTAAATTTTTGTTCAATGACTGAATAACCTCAGGTAGGGAGAGAGAGGACAGGGACAAGAAAGTCCCTTTCTTTGGGCCTGTTTTCCCATGAAGAAGTCAGGCCTGCATATTATCTGAGGTCTCCTCCGGGTTTGAGGGGCGACCCCATATGTGCTGCTTGTCAGCCCCTTAGCCTTCACCCCTCCCCCTTCCCCCGTGGCTCCCAGGAAGCCGAATCTCCCCACCTGTGATACTCTTTGCTCAAGGATCACGCAAACATTTACCCTCTTTGGTCACCTCGACAGCCCTGGACAGACGCCACACACACCTGGAGACCAAATCTCACATCAGCGAGGTTTACACTCAGTCTCACCCTCTAGGGAAAATGAAGCACTCTTGGGTGAACGAGCCCTCTAAGGCCTTAACGCCTTCTGGACCCACTTGCAGGAGTGGTACCCGAAGGGAGATGCAAAAGGGTGGCCAGGTGGAGGGAGGACCCTAGACTCGCCCTCCTCCACGGCGGGGCCTAGACCTCCTGGGGAAGAGGACACTTTGTGATCCCCACTGTACCCCGACGACCCTGGGGGGTCTCAGGCCAGACCCTTACCCTCTCTGGCCCACAACTCTCTGCTGAGGCTGAAGTTGTCTCCCCTCCCCGCCCATGCTGCTCTCATGCACATCAGTGCAACGGTGGTGGCAGAGGCTGTGCAGACTGCCCAAGCCTGTTCAGAGCCAGGGCCCTGGCTGCCAGAAAGGCCACCTGTGCTGCCCCACGCCACCCCTCCCCGCCAGGCTCCGCACCTCCGGCCTCTGACTTCCTGGCCAGGCCAAGTGGACTCTGACAAGGATGGGCCCAGCCAACCTCGCTGGCCACCGCGCTAATCCCCTCCAGATGGGCTGGCAACTTGCACGGAGGGCTGCCTACCCAGAGCTGACGCGGTCCCGGTGACCATGTGTGGCTGTGTTCGGCCCTGTGTAGGGAGCGACTATGCAGTCTCTTGCTCTGTTCCTCTCCACAAGCAGTGCCCAATCCAGGCCCTTGTCCCCAGTAGCTTCTTTCAGCTGTCGGGCTTGTGCAATCTGGGGAGCTGGGAGGATGCAGAGCCCTGAACGGCACCAGGGCAGCTTCCCCGCCACACCTGGCAGCCCCGTCACTCTGCACCTGCCCTTCCCAGTTGCCTACATGCATTTCCGGAGCCCGAAAAGATGCACGTGCCATGGACAGGCCTCAAGGACATCTCCCAGCATAGTGGGGGCACCGGAAGGCACCAGCTTCCTCTGCAGCAGGAAGGACTGAGATAGATTTGCAGAGAGACTTGAACCCAACACACGCCCCACACAAAAGCAAGCTCTTTCTAGGACCATATACGTTTCCCAGCAAGGAGCGGGTGAACAGTGCCGCTTCCCTCAGAGTCCTTGCCTCTCTCCTGGTGAGGGCCTGGGGTGGGGGAGGGGGTTCCCCCAAAGAAATGTCTTAATCCTGATGACACACTGTGCACCAGGGCACAGCAAACTGGTCACTCTGTGAAACGCTGGCTCTCATGAAGCACCCCCGGGCCCTTCTCCAAGCCCAGTGCAGGAGCCACGCCGGGTGGTGCAAGTCTGTAGTCCCAGCCCTCTGAGAGGCTGAGGTAAGAGGATCACAAGTTCCAGCCCAGCTCCAAGGGCCTGGCTTCAAGCCTCAAATACAGCAGAAAAAGACAATGGGGGAGGAAAACAGATCCCCTTCTTAGCCCCCCTCCTAAGGAGACGGACTGGGGTTTCCCCTCCTGACCTGGTACATACCCTGTCCCCAGCCTGGTCCTCTGCACTCGGCTTAGTTCCCTGGTCTTGGTTTCCTTCAGATTCATGGCCATGTGGGGGGGGCAGGGGCAGCCTGGTGACCACCGGAAGGTGAGGAGGGGACGGGAGAGGACAGGGTTAGCTGGGGTCTCTCAGAGAAAGGGGTCCGGGACGTAGGTTCCCTCGCAAATGAAGCCGAGCCCGGGTTACCACGGGATGCTGTTAGGTTTATTCCAGGGTGCATGGGTGCCCATGGGGAGCAGAGAGGAGGGCCAAGGCCACCGGGTGGCCTCAGGCTCCACTCAGCCCTGCAGGGTCGGAGTCGGCTGGGAAGCCTGACCTTCCGCCCCAGCCCTGGGGTGAGCAGTCACTGGAGAAGCAGTTTCCGTAACTCGCAGGGCTCCGTGATGGGCATGGAGCAGGCCTGGTTCTCATACACGTAGGCGGTGGCCCGGTCCTCCAGCCGCCTCAGCGTGTTCAGGAAGGGCAGCTGGCGGGATAGGAAGCTCGAGGGGTCCCCGTCAGCCAGAATCAGCACCTGGGGCAGGGCACAGCAGAGGGCATCACCGCGAGGATGCTGCGAGGGACAGTTCCAGGCAAACGTGCCGGGGAGGGCGGGGCGGGGAGACAGCACCTTGTTGGGGACGTAGAGGGAATGCACGCACTGCAGCAAAGCCCTGGTGTCCTTGGCCTGGGCGTCTCCGCAGATCACAATCTGGCCAGAACAGAAAGGTCACTCCAGGGTCACAGGTGGGAGGGGACCTACGGGGCTTCCCCACCATCCCTGCACCCCGCCCTGTATCCCTAAGAAGCAACCAAGAGTCAGCACCCAGAGGCCACAGCAGATGTAACGTGTGGCAAGCAGAAACACACAGGCTCACTCGCAGGAGAACACGCGTGTGCCGTGTCATACATGGTGTGGACTCCCCCAGAAGACCTGACACACCGCAAGACACACGACATCCACACACAGCAGGCACGCGTGCACACGGCGGCCACTGCACACGCTTCATACATGCACACGCGTACAGACAGACACACATGTAAGCAGGCAGACCTGCAGTCGGACACATATGTGACAGCAGACAAACGGCATACACCCAGAAAGGCAGGCATACACTCCCCGACACCTCTGGGGTTTCGCACATGGGACAGAAATAATCAGACTGATACACGGAGCCGCATGGAGGAGCGGGGACCCATATTTAGCCCCTGCCACCTGCCCCCATACTGTGACAGCCCAGGGACAGTGCTCAGGCGGGCACGGGCCTGCTCAGACACCATCCTCCCACACACCAGCCTCCCGGGCACCTGAACACACGGCCCTACGCGGGGACAGCCCCAAGCCCTGCCCACGTCGCCGTCCCCGCTGTGGCCCCTCCACCCCGCCACCCCTCCTACCTGCTTGAGGCCCTGCTGGTGGGCAGAGAGCGCGCGGACCATCTCGGGCAGCGCCACAGGCACGCGGCGCATGCGCTCGGAGAAGGCGGTGAGCAGACATGCGCACTTGTCCAGCCAGTCCTTGTGGCCCGTGAAGCCGTGCAGCCGCAGCAGGTTGTGGGCCGCCACCGAGTTGGCGCTGGGCTCTGCACCGTCCTGGTCTGCAGGGCAGGGGGAGGCGGGGGTTGGCAAGGGAAGGTCCCCGGGTCTCAGGAGGGAGGACTGCTGCTCCCTGGCCAGCGCGGGCTCCCCAGCCCACGGCCGATCCTCCCCAGCACCCGCGGCCTTGGCCCGGATGGCACCTTCCTTCCGGCTTCCCGATCTACCCGCGAGCCACAGCAGCAGATCCCCACCCCAGTGCCTCCCGCTCCCCAGCCCGGCCTGGACAGCACCTGCACGATGGGCCTCCTCGCGGCTCACCCTGTCTCCCGTCCTTTCTGCATCACGGGTCAGGGTGGCCTGAGATGCCCAAACCAGGGCAGGTCACAGCTGCGCAGCGCCAGCCTCAGCGCCCTCCAGCCCCGTTCAGGGCTTCGGCTGCCTCCTCCCCAGCTCTCCGGGGACCACAAGGCCCCTAAACGACACCTGTCACACGCTTAATCGAGTCTGTCTCCCAAGGCCCTTCCACCATTCCACTAACATCTGCTGCGCACCTACCGTGTGCCAGGACTGTCCTAGACGCTGGGGACACAGCGGTGACAGAGGAGCCTCCTTGAGTGCTAAAAAGTGAGTCCTGCTCTCTGAGGAGATGTTAACAACAGACAAGACGTGGGTGACCAGCAGGCTCATGGTGCAGGGCTGTTTTTTCCTTAGGTACTGGGGGGTGAACCCAGGGCCTTTGCATTTAGCTACGTCCCCAGCCCCTTTTTAGTTTTTATTTTGAGACAGGGTCTTGTTAATTCACTAAGTTGCCTGGGCTGAACCCAAACTTGTGATCCTCCTGCCTCAGCCTCCTAGAGTACTAGGATTACAGGTATGTATCACCATGCTTGGCTTCTAATAGCCTTTAATTTTATTTTGTTCTTTCCCTTTTGTTTTGGGGGGGTTTTTTGTTTGTTTGTTTTGAGACAAGATCTTGCTACGTACATAGTCCAGCGTGGCCTTGAACTCACTGTGAAGCCCAAGCTGTCCTTGAGCTTTCGATCCTCCTGCCTCAGACTCTCAGAGGAGCTATAGGCCCATGTCACCATGCCTGGCGGTTGGCTCAGGACTCCTGCTTCCTCCCGGCCTTGCCCCATGGTAACTGCGTGTGACACACGCGTGCTTGCATCATTACTGAGGGGGTGAACCTCATGCGGTGCCTAAACCGGGGGGCACCTGACTGTAGCGAGAGCAAGATTCATGTTCCTCTGCCCCCTCAGACAGCACCAGCCCTGACTCCCTTTCGCATGAGAAGAAACAGGTTTAGCAACCTCAGGAGACCCCAGGAGCTACACAGACGTGTTACCAGATGCCACGGCCACACTGTCACCACCGTGCCGCACTCGCACCGCCCTTGGGAAGCCAAGCCCTGCCTGGTCCAGGGCCCCAGTGGCCGCTGCCCACACTGACCATCCTTCACGCGCAGGGGCAGGCCGGCCCCCAGCTCGGCCTCACTGCAGAAGTAGCCGCCACCCTGGGAGTCCCAGAAGAGCCTGTCTTGCGTGTCCTGCAGCCGCAGGGCCCACTCCAGCCACGCGCTCTCCTGTGAGGCCTCGTACAAGTCCAGCAGGCCCCGCACGACGAAGGCATAGTCCTCCAGGAAGCCCCAGCAGGGTGGCTCGCTAGGGGCAGGGGCAAGAGGGGACAGGCTGGGGTCAGGCCCAGGGCTGTCGCAGAGGGAGCCCTCTGCACGTGTTCTTTCATCGTACCCTCAAAACCCAGCTCTCCCGCAGCCCGCGCTAGTCCAGTCCCCAGCCGTGTAAACGGGCCCAGCGAGGTGACCCTCTCACGATGGACACACTGCCCAGTGCAGGCTGGGGACGTGCTCGGACAAGAGGCCGCCGGCGTGCCCGGCCCCTCACCTGTGCTCCACGGTGGCCCCGGTGCCAGCGTAGCAGGTCCGCTTCAGACGGCCAGTGGCCACGTCAAACATGTGCCGCTTGAGGAACTTAGCCCCATTGGTGGCGCAGTGGACCAGCTTGTCTACACCCAGGACGGCCCCGGTCACAGCGTAGCCAGAAACCATCAGGCCTGGGGGGAGGGAAGGGCAGGGGCCAGAGGGATGGGTGACAAGTGGCCAGGGCCCTGCAGAGATGCCCACCCCATCCCTACCTTTCTGGATCTTGGTCTCAGCACCAGGCAGGGTTGGACTCTGGGCCTCATGCATGACCTGAGTGGGTTACTTAGACTCTAGTCTCAATTTGTTCATTTATAAATTAAGGATCATGGCTGGCACTGCGGCGCACACCTGTAATCGCAGCACATAGGAGGCTGAGGCGGGAGGATCCCTGTGAGTTCAAGGCCAGCCTGGGCTGCAAAATGAGGGCCTCTCAAAGTGATGATGATGACAATGATAATTAACTAAGGATAATAAACTTAATAAAGAATCTGCATTTAGCCCAACAGGCATGAAGAGTGTGGTGAAGGAGAATACTGCCCACAGGAAGAGGCCTCAGCCAGGGCCGCCTCACCATTCCAAGCAGCCAGCATCTTGCTGTCCAAGTGTGGCTTTGGCCGCTGCTTCCGGGCCTGGAAGAGCTTGTCCAGCCCCGCTGTGAGCAGGCTCCGCACTGCCTCGACCTCCAGGCCGAAGCGGGCCGCAGTCAGCTCCAGCGAGTAGCGGACGGTCAGCACGTTCTGGCCCTGCAGCTCCCCTTTGGGGTCCTGGGGATAACGGCCCTTGTCCAAGGAGTCCACATATGGCCCAATGGCCTCCATTCCCCTCCTGGAAACCCCAGATCCCTTTACCTGAGAGGTGTTGATGTTGCCGGCCTCTGTGAGCCCATAGTGCTTGGTGAGGAGCTGGCCCGAAGTCAGCGGCTCCGTGGCGCCCGCCACAGGCTCCGGGAGGAGACGCTGGACCTCCTTGGCTGTCCACACGTAGAAGGCACCCTCCCTGGGCCGCATGCCTCGCTCCGGGGGCGAGTCTGCGTCCTCTGCGCTGCAGAAACCACCAGACTGCGGGAGGGCCAGTTGTCAGGCCGCAGACCCAAGGGCAGGGGAGGCCCGGCCCCGCCCGCACAGGCCCGCCTGCCTCGGTGCACACACACACCCGGTGGCTCAGGCTCCGGCTCACGTACTGCAGGATGCCCTTGGCGACATCAGAGTAGAATTCATCTCCAGAGATCTGGGAGCGGGAAGGAGGCTGTAAGCAGAGGTCACGGGGTGGCCCAGGTACGTGGGGGCCATGTTCTCCCGGGACGGTGCAGGGGACAGCTGGGGAGTGGCGTGTGGGAGCGGGTGCCGGGGAGCTAGGGAGGCCAGGCGGGGCTGGGGGTGACCTGGAAGGCCTGTGAGTAGGACACCGCGAGCTGCGCCTGGTCGTACAGCATCTTCTCAAAGTGGGGCACGTGCCACTGCCGGTCAGTGGAGTAGCGGTGAAAGCCCTGTGCCAGGCGGGACGTGGGGCTGGAGGCCGATCCCAGCCTCTGTCCCCACGCACCGCCTCCACTGCACACACAGCCTCCCTCACCTGCCCCACGTGGTCCCGGATGCCCCCGTTGGCCATCATTTTCAGGGTGTGCAAGGCCATCTGCTGGGCCCGAGAGCCATCCTGGGCCAGCCGGTGGCCAAGCCAGTAGGAGAACAGGAAGCTCAGGATCACTGCCAAGAACGTGAGGATTTGGGGAAGGGGGGAGGTGCAGGTTACCGGACTCGCAGCCTCTGGCCAGGCTGGGGTCAGGAAGCCAGCAGTCAACCCTGAGGTCGTAAGGTCACTGCCCGAGCCAGAAAGCAAAACATCATCAGAACCGAACATGGTGGCATACTCCCATAATCCCAGCACTCTGGGAGGCTGAGGCAGGAGGACCCAAAATTTGAACCCAGTCTGGGCAATTTATCGATTTAGTAAGACCCTGCCTCAAAATAAAAATAAAAAGGGCTGGGGATGTAATCCCCTGTGAGGGCTCTGGGTTAAAAAAAATCAGGCCACAGGCGAACAGAAAGCTACTGACAAGACAGTAACCCGAGCCAGGCCAGTGTCAAGGGTCCAAAGCTCGTTGTGTAAGCCTGGGGTCAAGGGTTAAGGACGCCAGGCACTGGCTAGGGCAAGGGCTCAACAACCAAGGCCAGGTCTGAGGAGCTGCTCTGGGCAGGGGGGCCGGAGGGTGCTGACCTGGGGTGGGGAACTTGGGGGCCTCCGCGAAGCCGCCATGCTCCTCGTCGTAGCCCTCGTCCAGCTGCTGGAAGCAGCGGCTGTTCATGGTGGCGGCCGAGGGCGGCGCCTGGCGGTCGCCCATGCTGATCTCTGAGCGGGCCAGGAGGGCCGTGGTGACACGCTGGCTGCTCTCTAGCAGGGTGTTCTTGTTCTGCTTCCACTGCGGGGAGGGGTGCCCCGAGGTCAGCACGGTGGGGGACCCCTCCTTCCCTCATCCCGACCCCAAGGCCTCTCTGCCGTCGCCCGCACCCACCTGCTCCCGGATTCTCAGCAACACCGTGCGGAAACCCACTCGGGTCAGGCCGTCCTCGGGGGGGAAGTAGGTGCCCCCCACGAAGGGCTGGAGGCTGGGGGTGAGCCACACGTTCATGGGCCAGCCCCCGCCGCTGCTCGTGGCCTGCAGGGGCAGAGGGGGCCGGGGTCAGGCCAGCCGCCCACCAGGCGCCTCTGCACTCGGGCGCACAGGGCTCACCTGCACGAAGGTCATGTACACCTTGTCCACGTCCGGCCGCTCCTCGCGGTCCACCTTCACGCTGATGAAATCCTCGCTGAGCAGGCGGCCTATCTCCTCGTTCTGGAAGGTCTCCTCCTCCATCATGTGACACCAGTGGCAGGTGGAGTACCCCACTGGAACGGAGGTGGCCCTGACTCCAGCCTCCTGGGGTCCCCCACGGCCCGAGGCCCCGTCCCCCTTCCCAGTACCTGTCCCCCCTTCGGGGGTGGCGGGTGTGTCACCTGAGAGGAAGATGGGCTTGTTTTCTTTCTTGGCCTTATCGAAGGCTTCCTGTCCCCAGGGGTACCTAGGCCCAGCAAGGTGGGACATCACTCAGGAGTCGGGGCGCGCAGTCGAGGAGGGGCTGCCCCCGCCCCCACTGCTTTGGGGAGGGCATGCACCAGTCCACAGGGTTGTAGGCATGCTGCAGGAGGTACGGGGACTTCTCATTGATCAGGCGGTTGGGGACCTTCTGGGCTGTGTTGGTGGCACTGCTGGACCGGCTTCCCTTCCCTCCGGCAGGCATGGAGCTGCTGACCGTAGCACTGCGGTCCTTGTCCCGGGTGGAGCTGCCCCTGGTGTGGGCAGGTGGGTCAGGCAGGCAACGGCTCCCTGAGGGTCCCCCCCCCCCACTGCCCCGGCCTCGGGCACCACCAAAGGCTCCTGCTCAACCCACCTTTCTGAACCACGGGGGAGACCTCTGCCTTTGTGCTCCCCCTTGTGTTTCGGGGGTGATGAGGAGGAGTGGCTCATTGGGGGCTCCCTGCCAGGTTCGTCTCCCCCAGCCTCTTGGACCTGGCGCAGGGAGGTGAGCGAAGTCAGGCCGGGTCACAATGGGCAGAATGGTGCTTCCGGCTCTGTTCCGTGCTCGGGCCAGGCCCCTCCCAGGGGATTCCTGGCATGTGTCGGGGGCACTGCTGGTGGCCGGACAGGTCAAGAAGACTTGGGTCTGGGACTGGGCCATGGCGGGCAACCAGAGGAAAAGAGACAGCACAACTTCTTGGTCACCCTCCCCTGCCAAGCAGACCCGCAGGCCTCCCAGGGGATCAGAAACACCCTCAGCAGGACCTCAGCCTAGAAAACAATGCTGGGGACAGACCTAAATAATGAGGCCCAGCCGGGCATAGCCATCCCAGCATGCTGGGAGGCTGAGGCAGGAGGGCTGCAAGCTCATACCCAGTCCTGGCAATTTAGCGATTTAGTGAGACTATGTCTCAAAAGAAATAAAAACGGTCTGGGATGTAGCTCAGTGCCGAGGCCCTGGGTTCAATCCCCACTACTGTAGGCTCTGCAGCTGCACAGGACCGTAAGTCTGTAACCCCCTTGGTGTGTGCTGCTAGGGAGGGGCCTTGGCCGGGCACTGGGTCCTGGGAGGCTTCCTGGAGGTGGTGTCAGCACACCTGCAGCTGGAGTGGAGGGGCTCAGCAAGGAGAGGCCTTTCTGGGGTTCAGGTGTGCAGCAGGGTGCAGCATGGACGTGCATGCAGGGGTTGTCCAGAGCAAGCACTACCAGCCAGCGCCGGGTTGGGGTGACTTCACCCGGCTCGTACCTGCCGCTAACGGCTCCACCCAGCCCAGCGCGGGGCTGCAGAAAGAAGGCCGTGGCCCAGCCAGGCCCGTGCGCACCAGGGCTTCTCGGCCGCGGCGGACCGAGTGTTCCGGGCCGGACAGCGTGGCTGGTCTCCGAGCGCCGCCCGGCGGCCGAGTGAGGAACTGTAGAAGAGGCGGAGCGGGCTTCGGAGGACCCAGGTTTGTGCCTAAAACTGAGCTCAGCTTGCTCTCCACTCACCCCAGAAAGCTGTGGGATGTAGGGTCAGCGATTTCACAGTCTCGATTCATCTGGTGCAGCTTTTGCTCCCTTTAAAATTCAAAATAAGGCTCGAGCCCAAGGTCTTGTCGGGATTCACCTAAGCAAGCAAACTGCTTGGCTCAGCCTGCCCAAATCGCACCTCCCCGGGAGGTTATCCACAATGCGCAACTGCTGATATCCTGTCCGTGCATCTGCCCAAATGTGCCGAGTGCCCACTGACCGACATTGCCGGCACTGACTCTGACAGCCACGCAAACGTATATTCAGCCACCCCTACAAGTGTGGTGAGTGGGTGCAATGATGAGGCGCTGGCAGGACAGACAAGGGGGAAGGCTTCCCAGGAAAAATCACATTCGTGACAGAGAGGACTGGAGGGAATGTGGAAGGAGTGTGGGGTGAATATCGGAGAGACAGGCAGAAGGAACAGTGTGTGCAAAGGTCCTGGGACACACAAACAAGCTGGGGCTGGAGATAACAGCAAAGGGAAAATGAGTGGTAGACCAGGTAGGGTGGCTGGGAAGAAGGGCGGCGGACGTTGTCCCGCTGGAGAGGGAGGTGGGGGAGGTGGAGGGTACTCAGTGACAGGGGAGACACCAGCCGGAAGCAGTGAGGTTCAGATGGGGAACAGGAAGCCTGCTTGGGGTGGGAGGAATCTGGGCCAGTGACAAGGGTGACCATGGCACGGGCAAATGAGGCCAAGGGCAGCCAGGGCATCCTCTTGGGTAAGGGCGTCACGCGGCATGGGAAGAGCTGGTGGAAGTCTGGTGCCAAGAGGGAGGGCATCCCAAGAAAGAGGTGTGGCGGGGGCGGGGTGGGGGGAGGACGCAGGCTGCTCCAGTTAGGATGAGGGTGACTAGAAGTGGCTTTAGGGACCAGGAAGTGTCACAGACTGAACAGCCCCCAGGGAGAGCTGGGTCTGGGACCAAGGATGATGGAAACTTCCAGCGTGGGGTCCAGCAGAAGACAGATGTGGACTGGCCTTGGGGTGCCGCCTGGCAAAGCCAGAAATGGGGGCAGGGTGGGCTTCCTCAGTGTCGAGGCGGTGAGTCCTCGGGGGG
Organism: Chinchilla lanigera; assembly: GCF_000276665.1. NCBI lineage: Eukaryota > Metazoa > Chordata > Mammalia > Rodentia > Chinchillidae > Chinchilla > Chinchilla lanigera. The sequence goes on from NW_004955451.1 coordinate 11,208,006, forward strand.
GACGGACACTGGCCGCACAGCAGCCCCACGAGGAAGGGCCCCCCGTCCCACTGACGAGAAAGGAAGCAGAGGCACAGACAGCGAGGTGCAGTGATTTACTGGAGGTCAGGCGGAGTAACCACTTATTACGGTAATAACCCGTTATTATCATTAAATTCAACCGCAGAGCAATTGTTGCTGAGCCCTTGGGTCTGACGCCTGAGGAGGTGCCCTCGTCCATCCGGTCCACAGCAGCCTGGGTGGGACCCCGCCCCCACCCCAGCCCGGGCAGGGGCGTGCCACGGTTTCCCCAGCCACCAACTTTGGTATTTCTGGCCCCCGAAGGGAGTGGGGGAGCAGCAGGTGCCTGCAGGGCAGGTCCCTGAGATTGGGGACCCAGCAGTGACCAGTGATGGCGGCATCGTTAGAAGTGACACGACTGGGGGCGCCCAGGATGGAGGGAGTACCAGGGTCGGCCCGCCTTTGCCTTTGTAGACTCTGCCGAAGCCCCAGGGGGGGCCTGTCTCACGTGATGGCTGCAGCCCCAGGCGAAGGTGGCCGAAGCTCTGATTCTGGAGTACTCCGTAGAACAAAAGAGCGGGGGGCTCCTGGCACTGTCTGTGCTGCAGCCACGTCCCCTGCCCGTGTCCTGTCCACTGAGCTCCTGAAGCTGCGAGCTCAGCAGTTCCTGGTTCTTAAACCTGGGGCCCAGCCTGGGAGCTCCAGGCTGTGGTACCAGACCACCTGATTTAGAATCCCTGCCCCACAACATCCTAGTTTGGGGACTTGAAGCATTTCCCTCAACCTCTTCTACCAAAGGGCAGCCACATGAGTGGCCAGTGCAATTGCCCTGGGAAGGGCTATGCACCTGGACTGATGTTTGGTTTTCTTGATTTAAGATTCATAGGGCTGGGCCGAGTGGCACACACCTGTAATCCCAGCATTTGGGAGGCTGAGGCAGGAGCATCGCTGCAGATTGGAGGCCAGCCTGGGCTACATAGTTCAAAACCAGCCTAAACTATATTGTGAGAACCTGTCTCAAAAACTTAAAAAAAAAAGAAAAAATCTTGATCCAATTTTGAGCAAGGAGCCCTGCAATTTCATTTTGCATTGGACGCAACAAATTCTGTGGCTGGTCCTGAATGAGAGAGGATTATCTCCCTCAGTGCCATGATTAAACAAAGTTTCCTGCCTAAAGTGCTTAGCCCGCTATGAGTGCGCGATGCATAAAACAAGTCCCTGTTGTCCGCGGCTGTCAGACCAGCCCCGGTGCCTATGAGTAAGGAACGAGCCGCAGCCAGGGAGCATCTGGAGGCGGAAGTGCCAGGCTGACGGGAGAGGGTGTGGCCCTGGAAGAAGCGGGTATCTGCTCTCCCGATTGCGGAGTCATCATTTCCTCCACAGCCGAGCAGCCGCGCTGTGTCCAGACCCAGATGCCACACCTGGCAAAGAGTCCACTTGGTACGAGCTGAGGGCCTGGGTTCCAGTCTTTATTGTGGGGGTGTGGTCTCGGCTCCCCACGCAGTGGTCCATCTCCCGCTTCGCGAGCTGTCAGCAGTCCACGGAGGCCCAATCAGCGCTCAAGCTGCACAAGCGCCCCGCCCAGGCCCGTGGGGGGCGGGGCCTCACGCGCCGTCCGGTGCAGGCGATCAGAGGAAGGGGTTGGTGCCCGCCTGCGAGGACGCGTCCAGCGGCCCAGCCGAGCTGGACATGGGCAGCAGCGGCGGTGGCAGGCCGGGGGCCAGTGGGGTGAAGACACTGGCCTGAGGGAAGGCACTGGCCGAGACGGGGAGGGTCCTGCCGACCGGGACGCTGCTGAGCGGAAGGGGCAGGGAGGCGCTGTAGGTCATGGAGCCCAGGGGCGGCCCGATGGGCGCAATGGGCACAGGTGACCCCGTGCGCATCTGGTTCAGGGTGGGTGCGACCTGCTCGCCCGCACCAAAGGGGTTGGTGGAGGAGGGAGCGCTGAGACCTGCGGGAGGGGTGAGGGGAAGAGGGGGAAGAGTCAGGTTCTAGAGCTCGGATGGGACCACAGAGAGAGCGATGCGCCGGGTGCCCGCAGGGACCAGGAGTGCGCTACCTGTCAGGAAGGGGTTCCGGGTGTGTGCAGCTTGCGGCACCCTGACCAGCGAATCAAGGTTGACCAGGGAGGAGGCTGAGGGGCCCAGGAAGGACTCTGGGGTGCGACGGGCAGGGACCTCCTTACTGGGGGGCGCAGGAGACAGCGCCTCCCCCAGGGCCCCCAGACCAAAGGCGTCAGGCTCCTGTGTGCCATTCTGCTTGGAACTGGGGCCGGGCTCTCCGAACAGGTCTAGATCTGTTAGCAAGGAGACAGAGCTTGTTGTTGGGCAAGGGTCTGGCCATGACGCAGAGAGCAGAGGCTGGCCTGGGTCCCCCCCGCTCCCAGAGCCCCAGTATCCTGGGCCTTCTGCTCACCCACGGGGCTTCCCGGCTTCCCAGAGGGCACGGCCTGGGCACCCTGCAGCTCTGCCTTGGTCTCTGTGGGTTCTGGGGTTTTGGCAAAGGGGTCGAAGGTTGAGACACCTCCTCCAGCTAGCAGAGGAGAGAGAAGAGCTGCGAACTGGGGAGGTGTTGGCCTGACCCGTGGAGCATGGCCACGGTAAAGGCAGCACCTGCTGCCCTTGCAGCCCTGGGGGCAGGGGACCCAGAAGTCTCCTGCCTGTCACAGTACCCTCTGCCTCCACTTACCAGGTGTGTCCTTGGAAGGCCCCCAGGGGTCAGCCCCGGTGCTGGCAAGTTTGTGGTGGGGAGAGTGTGGTGCCCAGGGGTCCGTGGCAGGGGGTCCGGCAGGCAGCACTGGGGTCCTGCCCCAGGGCTCTGAGGAGGAGAGTGTAGGAAGCAGGTCCCAAGGCTGGCTTCGGGACAGAACATTTCCCGATGGGACTGGAGACCAGGGATCTGCAGAAGGTCCCCAGGAAGAGCCGCTGGGCTCCGTGCTTGGCCTGAGACCTGCAGTGGGAGGGACACAGACGTGATGCAGACCTCCACAGCTCTCATGCGGGCCCCTTGCCAGCTCCCCAGGCCCCAGAGAGAAGCGTGGGACTCTGACACAGCAGGGATGCCGATGCTGGGCCACTCGGTGAGCTGGTGCCCGTGTTCAGCAGGGCCTCTCATCAGCCTGGACCCCCTGCTGCGCCCGGCCCAGGCGGACCCTCAGCTAGTAGGGGAGGTGGTTTTCCAGCAGGTAGCTGGGAAGGAAGGGGCCCTCTGGCGCCAGCGGGGAGCTCGTCACCAACCTGCGTGCCCACCAGGAATGTCCCACGGGTCAGCAGAGCAGTGTGTGGAGGAAGGTGCGGGGGCAGGTACGAAGATGTCAGCCAAGTCCAGGATGGAGGACTGCGGAGGGAGAGGCAGCTGCAGATGAGGCGGGCGGACCCAGAGGGAGGCCAGGCCCTGACCTGCCAGCCGACTCGGCGGCTGCTTCCTGCCTTTATTCATTCCACAAACATCCCTTCGTGACCCCTCACCTCTGTGCAGCACTCCCAGTTCATAAAATGCTTCCCCATCCGCTGAGTTCCCGATTCCTCTAAGAATCCCGCAGGCAAGGGAGAGCAGGTGCTGACCTATTTATAGCTGAGCCCTTGAAGCCCAGAGAGGACAATGATTTGCCTGAAGTTGCACAGCTAGGGAGACGCCAAGCGGGGCTAGAACCCAGGCCAGCAGAAAAGACAGGTGGAGACTGTACAGCGAGCCTGTCTCCCTAGCTACGTGTCCCAGGTGGCTGGACACTGAGCTACATGGCTACAGTGCACACAAGTAAGGGGACAGCATGCACAGCCCGGGGGTGGTCTCGCTTGGGAGCCCGCGATGTTCTCAGCCATATCTCTGACCACAGCCTTAATCTCCACTTAGTCTCCCGTCAGCTAAGGCATCACAGCCTGAACTGCCCCCTCATCCGCCTACTGTGCAGAAGGAGAAACTGAGGCAGGACAGTCCTAAAGTGGCAGCCCATCCAGGGTCTCGACCAGGATCTTTCCACTGCTTCCTGCTTTGCTGTCGGCTCAGTAGCCAGCCAGCGCAGCGTGGGACCAGGGGCTGCTGCGGGCATGTCGCCACCCCCGTTTCCTTTAATAAGTAGGTGGTGCTTCCTGAGCGCCCAGTGCGTTCTGCACGACTCCGTCGCCGCACGGCCGGCTCGCGCTCCACCACCTCTTACCTGGCTGTTTTTCAGCTTCTCTTCCTCCTTTCTCTCCTCTCTCCCTGGCTCTCTGTCCTTCCAACGGCGGGCAGCAGCCCCTGGACCGTTGGCCACGGGGGAGTCCTCTCCTCGCCAGGACCTCACCTCCTGCAGAAAGCACAGAGGAGGAGGGGCGCGAGCAGCCCAGGCTGGACGCGGGGACCTGGGCGCCCATGCTGGGGGCAGGGACAGTGGGAGGCAGGCGCCAAGGTTAGAGCAGCGGAGAAGAAGCCGTTAGTGCCCCCTAGCACCGTCACCAGCACCTGCACCGCCGCCGCCGAGGTGGCTTGGCCCACGTACTACCTTCTCGTGCTCCTGCTGGCTGAGGCGCAGGGCCAGCTGCAACTGCAGGTCCTCGTCCCTGTGGGAGGCTGGGGGGACTGGCTGTGAGGAGGAAGACAGGGGTGAACTTGGCCTGGTGCTGCCAGCCCGCGGCCGGCACAGCCCTGCCAGGGGACAGGGGTGGAGAGACAGAAATGTCCGGTGCGTAGGGGTGGGAGGTGAGGCTGTGCCCTTCTCCCTGCTTCTTGAGACATAGCCGAAAGGTCAGGAAGCTGATCTCTTTCTTCTGGGTTCCCGAAGAGCTCCCCTAGGGCTGCCATGGGAGGCCCCCCTGGTTCCTGCCCTGTCTGCCCAGATCCACAGAGGTCGTGGCAAAGGAGGTGATAGCAAACCAAGTGTGGTGGCGCACACTGGTAATCCCAGCACTCTGGGAGGCTGAGGCAGGAGGACTGCAAGTTGGAGCCCAGCTGGCAACAAAGCCAGACCTTGTCTCAAAATAAAAAACGGATGAGGATGTAGCTTAGTGCAAAAGCCCTGAGGTCAATCTCCAGTACCAAAAGGGGAAAAAAAGGAAGAAAAAGGAGGGAGAAGAGAGAGGAGGAGGAGGAGGAGCAGTTGATAAAGAAATAGTAGCAGTCTGGGGTCCTAACGGGACAGCTCGAAGGGAGCAGCAGCCCCTATTCCCCAGGAACGTGGCAAACAACTCCCAGCCCTTCCACCCCGTGAGGATGTGGTGGGCCCCTTGGCCACACTGGGACCCCAGCCCCACACAGCCCTTTTCTGGGCCAGGGACGCAGCCCCCACCTGGGCCAGGCCCAGGACACAAACAGGGCCTGTGCTGTCCTTGGAAGCCAGAGGGGCTTCAGGCCCAGGTGGGGGCCTGCGCCTAGGCCATGGGGTGCAGGCCTCACCTTCTCAGCCTCCTCACGGCTCATGGCCAGCGCCAGCTGCAGCTGCAGCTCCTCTTCTCCCGATGTCTGGGGCCGGGCCTGCTCCAGGTCTGAGGCGTAGCGGGGGGATGAGGAGGCAGCTGCAATAACCATTGTGGCTACTGTGACCAAACCAGGCACCTCAGGCCCCCACACCCCTCTGCCTGCCAGGGGCCTGAGGCTCAGAGAGGGAAACTGAGGCAAGGGGGAGCAGTGAGGGTGCCAATGAGCCAGGCAGCAGGCCAGGCTCCTGCTGTTAGATTCCCACTGCACGGGGCTGCAGGACCGGGGCTCCTGAGCAGGGGGCAGCAACTCAGAAGGGGCTGGACTTGAACCCAGGCACCCTCCTCCAGCCTCTGGACTGCCACATGTCTGGGGCCAAAGGGAGGGGCTTCCGATCCAACAAGCTTGCAGCCTCAGGGGCCCCAGCAAACTGCCAAGGGCTTGATCAATGGGCCATTCTGGGGTTCCTCAGGCCAGGGGAGCCCCCAGCACTGGGGAAACAGAGCCAGAAACTGCCCAGCAGTTGCCCCTATGTTCAAGGGCAGTGCTTTGAAATGGGGAGATTAAGGAAAATTCTCTGTATCCAGGCAAAGGGTCGTAGGTATTCTTGAATCAAGTCACATTTACTTCTCAAACAGTGGAGAGAGGCAAGATCATCCCCATTCTACAGAGGAGGAGACTGAGGTTCAGATTACTGGTTGTCAGGTTGCATAGCTTGGAGTGGGGATAATAAAGGGTATATGATTCCAAAGCATGGGCTTCTGCCATCGTGCCATCCTATAAACAGCTAATTAGCAAGCAGGCATGGTGTTTCACGCCTGTAATCCCTGCACTCAGGAGGCTGAGGCAGGGGAATCTTTGCAAGTTCAAGACCAGCCTGGGCTACATAGTGAGTTCAAAGCTAACCTGAACTACATAGTAAGACTCTGTCTCTAAAATAAATAAATAAACAAACAGCTAATTAGCAACAACGACACATAAATAATGACATTCTCCTGTGGCTAATTTGTTGAGTACCTACAATGTGCCGGGCACTGTGCCCCTGAGTCCTCAGAAACTGATAGCCACAGCTCAGAGTTGCAGAGGTAAGCCTGGTACTCGGGCCCCTCCCTGTCCCGGCCACACAGGGGCAGGGGGGCACTCACAGTGGTAGGAGGAGGGGGAGCCCCGCGGGAAGCCCAGCTGCCCGCTGCCGATGCCCGCGCCTTCCAGCGCCATGCGCTCCTTGGTCTTGAGGGCATGCGTGCGCTCCTGCCGCAGCCGCTCCTCGTCCCTGAGCAGGGCCATGACCTGCTTGACCTTCTCGCGCACGTTGACGCCCTGGTCCTTGCCGTCGCGGTCGATGTACTGGAAGTCCTTCAGCGTCTGGATGGTGTAGAGGTTCTCGCGGCACTGGTGGGCCACGCGCTCCGAGCCCGTCTTGAGCAGGTAGTCCAGCAGCGTGAGCGCCTTGTACACGTGCCGCCAGTTCTTGCCGCTGTCGTTCAGCCGCCGCCACAGCATGCCCATGACCTCCGCGAAGGCCACCGTGTTGAAGGTCAGGTCTGCGATCTCCGCCATGAGCGAGCTGGGCGGGCCCCAGGGGTCATTGCTGGTGGCCTCTCGCACCTTGATCTCCGCCTCCGAGTAGTTGCGCATGATGTTCTTCACCTGGCGCCGCAGCGCCGAGGTGGTCATGGCTGGGGACTTGGAGGTGGGCGGCCCCCGCCCCCGCCGGAGGTGGAGGGCCGAGGGCCACTGCCGCGAGGTCACTGTCTCGAAGGGCGGGCCGCCGTGCTCTCAGCAGGGCGGCCGTGTCTGTGGGCTCCACATGGGGCTGAGGAAGAGAGAACACCTGGAACTCAGCGACAGCGGCCCACCTCGCGGGTCACTCAGCCACAGACTGCCTGAGCCTGGCCAGCAGCGTCCCTGCTGCTGGGGACAGGGTTCCAAAGGCTCTCACTTTGGTCTTTTCATTTTTGAGACAGGATCTCTCTATGTAATGCAGGCTGACCTTGAACTCACTATTAGCCCAGGCTGGCTTCAGACTCACAGCAATTCTCCTGCCTCAGCCTCCCAAATGCTGGGATGACAGGCGTGCGTCACCACATCTAGCACTTTTGCCTGTCTTACATTGTTAATTATTCAACAGGCACTTCTAACCGGGCAGGCCCGTGTGCACGGCCACCCCCATAGATGCTCTTCCTGCTATCAGCAATCACAGGTGGGGCAGGAGGCTCAGCGAAGGAGCCAAGGACTTGTCCAAGATCACAGAGGGGTGTGAGGCCCAGGAACCCCCTCTCCCAGATGCATGGCCTTAGCGAGGACCTCACATGGCCGGCGGGAACGTCCCCTTGCCCACCCCATTCATGTTTGCCTCCCTCTGCGTTTCTGCCGAGTTCTCGCCGATGACCTCTCCGGATTCTCCTCTTTTCTCCTATGGCTAATGTTTGTAGTTTGATGGACTCAGCACCTACTTCCTGGAGGCCTTTTCTGAGCCTGGCACAATGCCAGGCCCAGGACACACGGTTGGCCAATGCACGTCCAGGTGCACCCAGGAGCACAGAAGACCCGGGCGAGGAAGTTCAGGGCAGAATTTCCGGAGGAGGCGCTGGCTGAGAGGAAATTAGAGGCCCAGGGGAATGGGGAGGAGGAGGAAGGAACCAGCAAACCAGGGAAGGATGTGAGCCCGACCCGTGGCAGAGGGCAGGCGCCTGTCATGGACACCTGGCTGCCATCACCTGGCCACCCACACCCACCGGACAGGGGCCGTGACCTGCCAACATCACACAGCATGTAGGTGGAAGGGCTGGGACTGGCACCTGGGCCTCCATAAGACTAATCCAATACTTACCACCCCTGTCACCTAGGTTGGTAATTAATGGATCTGATTATTTTACCATCTCAGTCCCAACTTCACAGCCAAAACAGAAGCTCCCGGCTCTCCACAACCCCAAGTCCCGGCCACAGAGAAGCCTTGGATAGCCCAGCAGAGGGAGGACGGGGGCCAGGTGACATCCGGTCCCCGTGGCCTCAGGACCGGGTCCGAGACAAGTCCTCCCTCGAGCCTCTCAGTGACCCCACCACATCCGTGTGGCTCTGGAGTGCAGAGGTGTCACCCACTGGCTGGGGCCGCAGCTAGTGGCCAACCCCTAGGGACATCACACCTCCTGGCATCACCCCCAACCCAGCCTGGCTGAGTCTTGTTCTGGTTCCCAGGCTGCTAGAGGAGAGACACCTAAGCAGGGCTGCTCTCAGCCCCCAGGCCCCCAGGCCCCCAGTAATCCTGTCCTTCCACCCTGATGCGAGCCCTGGACTTAGTTCAAAGGGGCCCCGCAGGCCTCGGCAGGTCCTATCCCGGCCCAGGGGCCCTCCAGGGGAACCCCAGGCTCGGGAGAGATGGGGCGTGCCCGGCTTGGAGCTGCCTACCTTCCTCTGTCTGTTGTCTTTCCGTCCAGCCGGAGGCAGACTCCCTGTGGCGCTGCCACAGCCACAACTAGTTTAACTCCTGCCCTCCCCCTGGCCGTGACTCAGACCTGCCTTCACCTCCCAGTGGGCGGGAGGGCTGGTGGTGGCAGAGTGGAGATGGGAAATAATTGTGCCCGAAGCCCGCCCCGGTGCACGCCCCTCCCTGCTGGCCACTGGAACCAGCAGAACCGGTCAAGTATCCCGACTCCACCAGAGGCGACCCGGCCCAACTGCCCTCCTCCAGGCCGGCGGGGGGCGGGGACCCGGACCCGGGTCACTGGCAACTCTGGCTTTTGCAGGAGAGAGCTCGGCGGCAGCCTGGACTTCGCTCCCGGGAAGGAGGTGGGCTTTCTCAGCACACCTTCGAGGGGCCAGGAAGGGAGAGGTCACAGGCAAGGGAGGGGCTTGACCTTCTCCCCTGGTGTCTGAGGGGACGGGGTGAGGCCCTGACCCTGTGGGGGAGGAGAGGCAGGACGCAGGAGGGAGCGGCCGGGAGCCCTGCCAGCAGGGTTACAAGCGAGGGTTTTATCGAACACAATATGCCCAGGCATAAAAGGCCGTGAAACCCAAACCTGCTGCCGATAAGGCGCTGCGGCGGCGGCCCCAGGCAGCTGTATGGAATTACTGCAGTGACCTTGAGCCAGACCCTGCTGGGCGCAGGGAAGGACACCGAGCGGCCAGGGCCCAGGAGGCCCGTTCCGAGCTGGGAGACGGCAGAGGCTGGGCCGGAAGGCGTGGGGGGGCGGGGTGGGAGCTCTCTCCCTCCACTGGGCATCCCAAGGAGAACTTCGGGGGCCTGCGGGAGGCCACGCTTCTCAGGTCCTGGAGGACAAGGGTGGGGGACCTGGCACGGTTCAGCCTGAAAGTCGGCGCTGAGGAAGCCGATAGCACCCCACACCAGTGTGGGGGTTCAGGGGGACGGAAAGAGAAGCCAGAGCTGGCTGGTCACGTGCACGTGTTTGCCAAAGCCTCTGCGCGGCACCCGCTTCCCACCCTCTGTCCCCAGTGGGTCCAGTGGGAACAGCGGGGGGGCAGGGCGATGCCTGTCCTGCTGCTGGAGGCACAGCGCTTCCATCCTCCCCAGCCCCAGGAGAACTGCGTCTAGGGGCACCGTGAGGCCAGACCTGCAGCCATCTGTGGGGACCCAGCAGGGGTCCTGGATGCCACCACAGATCCTTGGGGCACAGGTAAAAAGCCTCCCAGTCCTCTCTGGGCCTGGTGCCCCCTGGCAAGACTACGCCCCAGCTTCCTCTGTGTCTGTCCTGAGGCAGCACCGCTTACCTCCAGTGTGGGCTCCCCTGGCCCCGGCCCCAGCCCCGGCCCCGGCCCGAGCAGCCTCTGCAGCGATCCTACAGTCCACACAGCAGAGGGATGGCTCGGCCTCGGCAGCAACTCCAGAGCCATCCACGAGGGGCGCAGACCCCTCAGCAGGGCAGCGCACGGTCCCCCGCGGGCTGCAGCTCTGCCTCTGCCTGGTCAGCGCCTAGACTCCAGCCAGCCAGCGGCCGACACTCAGGAGGAAAGTTGCTCGGCTGGCCCGGCAGGTCTGCCTCAGCAGTAACAGGACACAGGAGGCTGCCGGGCGGGCGGGCAGGCGGGCGGGCGGGCAGCCGGGGCGGGTTAACCCTTGTTACAGCCAGCAGGGGGGCGGGGCCGGCATCCTGGCTCACTGTTTTGGGACCCCAGGAGGGGCGGAAGCTAGAGCCTGCGCCCACTCCCAAGCCCTTCCTCTGCCTCCTCCTCGATCAGGAAGCAGGAGCGGTGTGGGGTCAACACCCTCCCCCTCCCCCTGGGGCCACAGGGACACTAAAAGAGAGGGGGGTTGTCCTCCCCAGCCCTCCGAGGACACCGACTCCACCCCTCCAGTTCCAGGAGGGAGGGCGCGAGTGCGCCACTCTCTCTGAGCCTCTCGGTCCTGAGTCCCACAAAAACACCAAACGTGAACCCCAGGGGTCCTGGCTCCTCCCCTGCCTCCCACCCGCACCATCTTTGCTCCGATCAGAGTGGGGGGCCCGAGCCTGATTCCTGAGGAAGCGCAGGCTGCTGCGAGAGGTGCAGGTACAGCAGGCAGTGCCGGGCTTTTTTTTTTCTCCCATTCAGATCTGGGGGCTAAACCCAGGCCCTTTGCACCGGCCTTTTTTATTTTTTATTTCAGGACAGGGTCTGCCTGTCTCCCGATTGTGTCCCTTGTCCTGCCACCAACTTGCTCTCCTCCTGGTCCATCTGGTCCGTCTCCCACCACCTGCCCAGGCGGGGTCAGCTCCGGACACTGGGAGGACCTGGGCAGTGACTGACCCTGTGGACACCCAGCACCAAACACAGAGGCACAGCACAAGTGCTAGAAACCTAAAGGCTTTTATTGGCATCATTGCTAGCCAGGAGGTCTCAAGGCCCAGGACAGCTAGACAAGCAGCTGCTCCCCCATATCCTTCACAGGGCTGAGCTCATCAGCCAGCACCATCAGGTCGGTCACCAGGGTGTCCAGCAGCCCGTAGACCTGGAGGAAAGTGACAGAAGTCCCAGGGAAAGGTCTGCTCGGTGGAAAGCACCTGCATGTCCACTGCACTGTCTCACAAAAACACCAAAGTGAGGGGTTGGGGATTTAGCTCAGCAGCACAGCACCTGCCCAGCAAGCACAAGGTCATGAGTTCAATCCCTGGTACCAGAAAAAAAAAAAAAATTTCTAAGGGGCTGAGGATTTAGCTCAGCAGTACAGTGCCCGCCTGGCAAGCGCAAGGTCGTGAGTTCGATCCCTGGTACCGGAAAAAAACAAACAAACAAAAAAAACCAGCAAAGTCGTGCATGCCTGTCATCCCAGCCTTCTGGAGGCTGAGGCAGAAGGACTGCTGTGTTTGAGACCAGGCTGAGCTGTATACATAGTGAGTTCAAGGGCAGCCTGGACTACATAGTAAGATCTTATCTCAGTGCCACACAAGAAATAAAAAATATGTTTCTTTCCTTACAAATTACCCAGTTGTGGTATTTTGTTATAGCCACAAAGATGGACTGAGACACCTCACAGTGTTCTTCTCCCAAGGATCACCAGGTACACCTACTGTGGGTGGGACAGCTGAGAGAAAAAAGTGTCCTCTTCTCTGTCCCTTAGTCTGCTTTCCAGACGGAGGCAGCAGCAACCCTCTGAAGCCTAGGCGAGGCCAAACCGCCCCCCATTCAAACTCCGTGTGACTCCACCCCAAGTCCTCACGACGGGGACGGCCAGCAAAGCCCCACATGGTCCCTCCACACGCTTGTCTGCGGCTTCCCCAGCTCAGGGCACCCTTCACCCTCTTCAAGATTTTGCAGGACGTCACTGGCTCAGTGAGGCCCAGCCTGCCCCACCCGGCCTCCGAATGCCCGGCCCTGGGTGAACCCCTGCCGCCAGGCTCTGTATCGACATTCTTTTTCTGGGGTGCCTGTTTATGAGGTCTGCATGGCTCATGAGAACAGCCGCCCTTTGTGGGGCAGGGGCTCTGCCTCCGTCACCAGCAGAGGTGGCACTTATTACAGTCACAGCAGAGCGCACGGCGCAGGCGTTGGGGGCGGGGGTGTGACACAAACTCTTCCCGCACCTCCGTGTGCAGCCGGTGCATGTATTTCTCCATGACCAGGGGATCGATGGGCTCCTGAGACGTCCTGACACTGTCAGGCGTGGGGTCTTCCAAGGAGAGCCTGTCGCGACTTGTAGACTTGATTACCTTCTTGTCCTCCTTTGCCTTCTGCTTTTTGCTGTTCGCACGGTCCTGCTTGGGGAAATGGAGTCCCCATGGCTCCCGAGGTGGGCCCTGGGCGCTCTGCATAGCAACTCTCTGGCACCGCTGCCCCCTGCTGAAGCCCCTCCAGGGCCCTGAGCCCCCGACCGGCCCCGCATGCCTCTTTCACGGGAGTCTTTGCTCCTTTTTTGTCGTCTTTATCTCGGACTCCCCCTTGCTTCTTCTCCTGGGCGGTCCCTTTCCGTTCCTCTTTCCCGACTCTCCCGGCCGTTGCCTTCATTTCCGTGGTGGGAAGTGACTTCTGATCTAAGGGAGGAGCAGCAAGCACGGCACCCGGCAGCCTCACTGACATCCCAGGCTTGCGATGAAAGAGTGAAGGGGACAGCCCAGAGCCCCTACAGGCTGCCTCAGGTGAGGGACAAGAGACCGGGTTCCACACCGGCCTGGACTACAGAGTGAGTTCAAGGCCAGCCTGAACTGCATAGCAGCGAGACCCTGTCTCAAAAAACCAGAGCTAGTCCAGATTCTCCTTCCAGTCCTATCCCCTGTGCACGGCCATGGAAAAGTCTTTTAAATTCCACCCGCAAAACAAGTGGGGATCACTAAGGGGGTTGCTAGGGCAGCTTCAGGGTCCCACATCTTGGCAGCAGATGGCAGGGTGCTGGAGCTCCACGGGCTCCACCTAGCAGGGCACCCACCACAAGGTAACAAACGGCCAAGACCCCATAGCTCCTAGGGCAGGGGGCTGGGAAAGATGACACAAAGGTGTGGCTGCCCAGGCTCTGACCTTGCTCTTCCGGGACAAACATGTACACGGTCTCCTTCTCTGGGAGGCCCAGCAGCACCCTCAGGTACAGGGAATGGCTCACCAGGCTGTCGATCACATCTCGCCACAGCTGCAAACTAGAGGGCGAGACCTTGCAGAAAAGCCATCGTTCCTCACGTGCCCTTGAACCTGCAGAGGCCCAGGTCCCCCGTGCCAGGAACTACCATGAAACTACCACGAAACTACCACGGGAGCACCACCAGCCAGCATCCTCCCTGCTGCTCAGATGGCATCTGGCTTTCCAAGAGAAGCTGGCCTAGGCCAGAGGTCACAATCTCACGCCGGCCTCAGACTCCTGCACAGAGCCACGGCCGGATGTGGGGCCTGCCCTAAGGGAAGGGCTGAGCCTTGCAAAAGGCCCCCAGGTGTACACAAGGGAGTTTGGGCCGTGGAATGCAAAGGCTGACAACACAGAGGGGAAGCCGGGGCTGGGAGTGGGGGGCACCTACCACAGCTGGTACAGGAGGTCGGGCTGCAGCGGCCTCTGTTCTGGGCATAGCTCCAGGGCTGCCCTGTTAAGCCTGATGAGTGCGTCCTCTCTCTCGTGCTCCTCAGGGAGGGTCATCACGGCCTGGTCAGGGTCACGGGCGCCATGGGCAACTGCTCTGCTGCAGGACTCCAAAGGTCCCTCTGTCCTCTACTGATGGGCATGGTGATATGGGGCAGGTGGTGCGGGACCAGGGGCCGTGGAGTTTGTCCAGGGCACCTTCTGTGGGGCCAGGCACCTGCCTCGGAGGTCTGTACCCATGAACCCTTCTCTAAGGTTTGCCAGGGTCCCAGAGGAAGCCCTTCCTGTACCACAGACACCTGGGAACCCCAGAAAAAGAGATGTGACCTAAAAGATTGCTTTCTCTGGCCCTCAGGAGGATTAGTCTCTGTGCATGGGGCTGCTGGGCTACCCCTTGTTAGCTCTGAGCTCGGCACCCAGCTGTCCACCAGTCCCCTCCGAGTCCGGGGGCACCTTTCTGAAGTCCTCCAGGCAGAGGCTCCACTCCGGCAGGGAGAAGCCATCCGGCTCTGAGCGGCTCGTGGCGCTCTCCACGTCTGGGCCCTCCTCCACCAGGATCTCCTCCATGATGCTCCTGCGCAAGGTGTTCTTGGTCCCTGCTGCGGACCTCTGGGACAGGGAGGGATGGCGGGAGTCCCTGTGGGACTTGCTCTCCTGCTGGGGCAGCTGGAGCTCGGCATTCGCGGGAGCCTTCTCCGGAGAGGCTGCCTGGGTCCTGGAGCTCAGGGGCTCCTCCTGGCTGGGCCGGGGTTCCCTGTCCTTGAGGGGCAGGATCATATACTGGTTCCACAGCTGGTGCAGGCCTTGAACCACCTGGTGCTGGTAGCGCAGCTGCAGCAGAGGCAGGAGATGACAGTGAGGGGGAGGCTGGCAGGCGCACTCTGAGCCCACGGTAGTCAGCTACCATTTCCCCTTTGCGGCAGGTACTGACTAGGAGTGAGGCGGGGCAGGGGCTTCCCACTTCCCCTTCAAGCCGAGCATTTCCAATTAAAGCTGATTTTGCATTGGGGCTGCCGAGAAAGACTGGGTTTTGCTGGGCTTGGTGATGCATGCCTGTAATGCCAGCACGTGGCAGAGTGAGGCAGGAAGATTGCCACAAGTTTGAGACCTGCTTGAACTACATAGGGAGACTCTGTTGAAAAAAAACTAAAAAAAAAAAAAGAAAGAAAGAACACAAGACTGGGTTTGAAGGAGTTTGTGCCGCTTTGCTCCCATCAAGCCTCTACTTGCTGGCTATCTTGGCTACGACCCTTAACCTCTCTGAGCCTGGGTGTCTTCAGGGTAACAAGAGGGTGAAAACAGCACTCCAATCCCATAGGGCTGCTGCGGAAAGGGGAACGCGCGGCATGCAGCCTGTACCCCGGGGTTCCTATGGTGGAACAAGTCCTCCTCTGTCAGGTAAGCATCCACAGGGGACGGCGTGCGCTCCGGGGTCAGGATCCCTCTCAGCAGCTCCTGCAGCACGCGGTGCACTACGGCGACCGACTCATGGGCAGCCAGCTTGCTCTGGGGAAGGGAAAGTGGCACATGATGACACCCCAGGCTCCCAGCGCCCTGTGTCCTCGAGGGGGGCCAGACCCCTGGAAGCCTTGCACCTCCATAGGGTCAGATTCTGCCATCATCTGTCTCTCTCACACACACGCACACCTCTCCCAAGATGCAGAAGCCTTTGGGTGTCTCTCTCTCTCCAAACATCCTCGTTCCCTGGAAGCAGCCCAAAGGACAGAGGCTCTGGAATGGGACCTGGAGGTCACGAGTTAGCATCCACCCCCATCAGGAGGAGGGGGCGGCGTGCACGGTTTGGGCGCCGCTGAGAAGGGCAGTGACCTTTCACTCAGCCTGGCCAAACCGTGGCCAGTCAGTGGGCAGTCAGTGCCACGGAAACCCAGCGGAAGGACATCTCATGCGGCATCAGCCCTACAGTCAGCGAGTTTAGGGGGCCTGACGTTTGCTAAAATCACCTTTGATCACCCTGGCTGAGGCCCAGCTCAAACAGCTGGCTGGGTCTGGGGCCTCAGGGAACAAAGCCACACAGCTCCCCGCGGAATCCCGCAAAGCACCGCCTAGGACAGCCACGGGGGAGAGGGGTGGCAGTTCCTGGGGCATCAGCTACACACAGGGTGTGGAGACGGGCTATTACATTGTCGCCTCTGGTGTGGAAGTCGTGTCTGTGAAACGTCCCTCCACTGCTCAGTAGCAGCCAACAGGAAACAAAGTAGAGCCGTGGGTCACATGATCTGCTTGGGAGGCACTTTCCTGCCACCTGAATCGCAGGACTCTGCATTCCTTTCCAGCTCAGTGGGGGCCCCGCCTGGTGGGGCTGCCTGCTGCCCTCCCAAACCTGCCCGCCCCATCTGCTACATCCCAAAGCACTGGAAGCCGGAAGCGTTTATTGAACAAGCTCGGTTGCCTGTTTGTGAAAAGTTTTCCCTCCCTGGGCAGGGGGAAATAAGATCCCCACAGCACTGCCAAGAACACCCGGGTAACCTACCCGGTGTCCCCACGGGCCGAGGCCTTGGGTCCCTCACCTCCAGCAACTTCCTCTCATCCCTAAAAATGTCCTGGGTCAGGGACACTGCCTGCAGGGTGACCAACAGGAGGGCGCCACCCAGGAGGGTGGGGTGGGTTCGGAACTCCCAGGACTCCCTGAAGATCCCGGCATTCAAAGACTTGAAGAAGAAGGTAAAGGTCCTTGTTTCTCCGGGCAGAATCACACCTGAGATGGCCAGAGAGAGCGGTGAGGGAGAAGCCAGACAAGCCCTAAGCCTGCATGCAGAAAGTTACCTGAGCCCCAAGCTCCACTGAACTGCAGCCCAGGTCTGGGGACCAACCATCCCGGTGTGCCCAGGACTGAGAGATTTCCTGGAACGGGTGACTTTGAGTGCTAAAGCTGGGGGAGTGCCAGGCAAGCGGGGACAGGTGGCCATCCGCGCCCCAGGCCCGTGCAATGTAGGTAACAGTGCCCCAGAACAAGTCGGATACCAGCCTATGTTCCCGAGTGGTCCTCATTCTCTAAACAGATGCAAGAATGTAGACTGAGGTAGGACAGAAGTAAAGATAGGTGGAAAACAGACAAGGAAAATCACAACTTAAAAATTGTACTTTCACGGGGCATGGTGGTGCATGCCTATAGCTCCAACATTTAGGAGCTGAGGCGGGAGGATCACCACAAATCCAAGGCCAGCCTGGTCTACATAGTGAGTTCAAGGCCAGCCTGGACTACATACTGAGACCCTGTCTCAAAACAAACAAAAAAAACTCCTGTACTTTTAAGACTACAACTTCCAGGACACAGTCACACCTACCCATGCCTATCCATATGGGCGTTTCCTCGGTTAATTATACTGCTTTCCATCCTTGTCCCCTCACACCCTAAAGTCCTTAAGGGCACTGGAAGTCCATCAGTTAGCCTAGTTGAGAAAATAAAGTGTGGGAAGGTGATCTTATGATAAAGGAACAAATTTTTTTTTTTTTTTTTTGCTGGTACCTGGAATCGAACTCACGACCTCGCGCTTGCCAGGCAGGCGCTGTGCCGCTGAGCTAAATCCCCAGCCCTAAAGGAACAAACTCAGAGAATTCAAAGATTATTTATTATCCATCTTTAAGAAAAAAAACAGCCAGGTGTGGTGGCACAAGCCTGTAATCCCCGCACTCAGGAGGCTGAGGCGGGAGGACTGTTGTGAGTTTGAGGCCAGCCTGGGCTACAAAGTGAGCTCAAGGCCAGCCTGAACTGCATAGTGAGACCTGTTTCAAAAAGACAAAAAAAGAAAGAAGGAAAGAAAGAAAGAAAAGATAGCAAGCAAGCTGGACTCACTAATTATCCTGCTGGGGGCTGAGCCATCTTTTCCATAATTTTGCCCCCCTCAAGAGAAACACAAATGTTTCCAGGTCCAACAAATAACGTGCCCCTCTCTCAACACCTGACACTCTATTTTTTCAAGTGGGTGCTTTTAAAATTCTGTCTAATAAATCCTTTATGCCTCTTCCTGAGGCATCTTGAAAATTCTTTCTATGTGATGGAAGCCAGCAAATCTTCAACCTGTCCCACGGATGGGGTGAGGGAAGTTGGCTCCCCATCTTTGTTTTTCGGGCCTCTGGGACCCTGTCTGGCAATGAGACCACACACTTCACAGGAGAACTGGGGGGGCAGGGTGGGAGAAGGGCTCAAGCTTGGGGGAGCCAGGCGCTAGGTAGAAGCTGGTGTCTCCCGGATGTTGACAAACCCAGGAAGCGAAGGGAGGGCAGCTTTGGGGTACCTTCCCGGTTGTTGAAATAGAACCGGTGCATCCTGGTTCTCTTCAAGTCCTGGAAAGAGTCTGGCTGGGGCCGCCGCCGCCAGTCATACCAAATGGCCACCGTGCCGTTATTGACCACGGTCAGTTCTGAGGACGTCTTCTCCCCTTCGAGGGTTTCGAAGGTCAACCGCACTCCAATTCCGACCTGGCTCTGAGCAGGGAGCAGGTATGAGAACTATCCCGGCCAGAAGGTGACCAGCTCATCCCTGCTTGCTTGTGACTTGTCTGGATTTAGCACTAAAAGTCTCCTGGTTCCCCGGCCTCCAGGGCCTGGCCCCCTTGGAATGGTGTCATTCCCCCAACGTGGCTGTCTCCGAGGTTACTATCAATAGTAAGAAAATGAACACACATTTCCGCTCCTCGGCATCTGAGGACTATTTTTGAACTTCTTAAGGCCCTCTCTGTGTGAGAGTTTGCCTAGCTACCTGCTTGGGGACTAGGTACAAACTGGGCAGCTTGTGACACTCTTTTTAGTGTGATTTTATTCCGGCTTGAGGTAATGTTGCTGTTGCCGTTTTCAGTCGCACCAAATGTGTGACCAGATAAAAATGCAAACAGGAGAGCACGCTGGCTCCTTGTGACTGCCAAGGTCACCTTGGGCGGCACCCGCCTGGGAGGCCCTTCCCCAGGGTGACGGTGAAGGCGGCTTTACCTCGTCCTGGGGGTTGCGGCCTCTGATCCAGCAAGCTGGCTTCCCACAGAACAGCAGAGAAGGGCCAAGAATCGGCATGGGGGCTGCGTCGCCTGGACCAGCCCAGAAGTCTCTGTAGGGGAAACCAACACCTTGGGGTTCTGGAGGCCAGGTGGGGCCCACAGACATGCGGCCGGGAAATCTAGACAGGTCCCGCTGTGCCGACGGCTGGGAGGGAAACCTGCCCCTCACACTCCTGGGCCGCTGTCGCTCCACTCACTGGCAAGCTGTGTCTTCCGAGGCAGTCTCCTGGCTCCTCTCAAACGCTGAGCTGTCCTCCACAGTGATGGAGAAGAAGGGCTGCCCTCGGCCCACCACCTCCAGGCCATCAATATCCTCGGAGGGACACGGAGAGGACAGGTGAGCCGACCAAAGGCACGCACGACCCTGAGGACCCTCAGCCCGGATCATGAGGCCCCGCTAACCCGCTGGCTGAAGTCCAGCTCGGCCATCAGGCTCTGCAGCTCCTTGCGCCGGTAGATCAGGAAGAGACTGCGGTCCCAGGCGCGGCGGTACCCAGAATCCTTCGGGGCAGGTAACCCTGGGGGTGGCAAGGGCCTCAGCACCAGTGACTGCCACGCCCCCCTCCCACCCACTGCCCCAGGGACACTGTCAGCACCCCTTGTCTCCGACAAGGATACAAATACAGCCTCGAGCGGCCTCTAGATCCCCGTCCTCTCCCCATATGCTCAGAGCCCTACATAGGATTCCCACAAAACTAGTTTCCAAACACCAAATCTACGGGCCACCATTAAAAATGACGACCGCGCTACATTTTTCTTTTCCATTACTGGAGTTTGAATCCAGGAGTGAGTTATATCCCCAGCCCTTTTTATTTTTCATTTTGAGACAGAGTTTTGCTAAATCACCCAGGTGGAACTCAAACTTGTGATCCTCCTGTCTCAACCTCTCCCAGGGCTGGGCAGCGTTTTATTGAGCCTGAACGCCTTAATAAATATCACGTCTCATTTAACTCCCCATCCCTCTGTGTGGTCTACAGATGAGGAATCATGGGCCAGGGGAGTCAAACACAGTGCTCAGTGGTGTTCAGAAACCTAGTACACTGGGACCTGGACCCAGGCAGCTGGCAGCACCAAAGCAGGGCTCCCCACACACAGCATAACACAAGCCGCACATGCAAGCCATGTGCGTCACTGCGAACTTTCTAGACGCTACGTTAAAAAGGTAACAAGAGGTACAACTCACTTCATATGGCTTATGTAACTCAATGCATCAAAACGATCACCATCCCCACATGTAACGGATATAAAAATTATTAATCCATTCCTCCAAACCAGTCTTTGAAACCCAGGGTGCAGTCTACACTGCCGGCATGCGGTTGAGCCACATTCCAGGTGTTGACAGCTGTGCATGGCCCAAGGCTGCCTTTTGGCCTTTTCTGTTGCCATTTTACTAAAGCAGAGCTGGATCTCAGGAAGGCTCTGGGGCTTTGCCCAGGGCCACAGAGAGCCAGGATCTGGTCCCAACAGGCCAAGCTGATGCCCACGACTCGGCCTGTGCCTTGGGCAAGCGCCAAAGCCAGTTGGTTTCCAGCTCTGCTCACCGGTCTCCGCCTGGATGGAGCAAGGCTTCCTGACACACGTGATGGGTTCCACCAGGCCACGCTGAGTTTTTGTCTTGGTGATGAGCAAACCCGTCCTCTCATCTCCCAAGTATTCCAGGGGACTCCAGAACGCACTGGTCTCCTTGTAGTCCTGGCGGGGGGCACACAGAGGGAGCTCTGGCAGTCACTCAGCATCAAGTCGATCACCATGACCCACACCCCTGGCTGTTATTAAATGAACCCATCCTCTGACACCCAACGACAGAGCTCTGTGAAGGCCCTGAGTGGTTCACAGTGCTTTGCAAAGGTGAGCTTGCTTCCTCCCCAGCTGTGCAGCCATGAGAAGCCACCCCCGGTCCACACGCCTGCCCTGCACCGCAGCTCTGCCAGGGCACTCGGCACCGGCCATGCTCACTTTGCCGTCGTGCGCCGTTGGCAGCCAGCGGTCTATGCACTCCCGTTCCTCCTGGATCTGTCTGTAGGTCTCGCCCGAGTGCATCAGTAGCTCACTCACCGGCTTCTTCAGGTGCTCTGGGGAGCGAGGGGCGAGAATGCACTGCCTGGCCAAGTCGGGACCCAGGGCCCCGGTGCCCTGCACTGCAGCACCAAGGCGGTGGTTTTGCTTTTTGTTTTTCAGTACTGGGGATTAAACCAGGGACATTCCCACTGAGCTCCATCCCCAGCCCTGTATTCTTTTATTTTTGAGACGGGGGTCTCCCTAAGTCACTAAAGGGCTAGCAAAGGGTCTGGGATTCCTAGTGCTATGTAAGCGACTAGGTCTTCTTGAGTCATTAAACTGCCCAGGTTGGGTTTAAACTTGCAGTCCTTCTGCCTCAGCCTCCCACAATGCTGGGATTACACACCCAGAGGAGCACAAAGGACAGGTGGGGGAGAGCAAAAATGCCAATCAGAGCCTCTGTGCCAGATGGAGGCCAGGTAGAAGGGCCCCCCAAGCTCTGCTCACTGCTGAGGGCTTCCTGCTGCTTCTTCCGCAGGGCCACGTGCCACTGCCAGTGTGTTAGAAAGTTGTGCTGAGGCGGAGGGGCCTGGGGCTGCTGCTTCTCCTTTGGGGCCTTTGGTGTTGGCTCTTCAGTAGCTGAGATGAGGGTCATGAGGCTAGGTGGGGTGCATATCAGCTCAGCCAGCTGGAAAGCACAAGGTGGGTGTTGGGCAGGGGGATCTGAACTGCAGCCCAGCCAGGCCTGCATCCCCCAGTGTCCTGCTCCAATGAGAACGCTCCTTCGGACCTGCAGGTGGCGGATGACAGTAAATCACAGGACCGGGGGACACTGACTCTCAGATTTTGGTGAGCATCTTTGAGTGTTGACTCTGCCTCACAACTGATGTTAAGTGGCACCTTTGCCCTGGCTGACTGAGCCGTTTGTATGCCACCCCAGGCACCCTGACACCATGGAAGAGGAGGCTCCGAGGACAGAGAAGCACTGCATGATGGGAAGGCCGCCTGGGGACCAGTGAGAAGCCATCTTCCTCCCCATGTGACCCTACTTGACTCCGTAGGTGGTGGAATAAAATGCCCTCTGTAGCTGCTTTCGGCCAGGCAGCTCTGTACAAACAAACCTGGGCGTTCCCTTGAGCAAGTGCAATTCTCTTGAAGTCCTGCAGAGTCCCCAAGATGTGGTGAGGCAGGATCTGGTCCCGGCCGTCAAAGCTGTCGCTAGGACCTGCAGGGGAGAGAGAGAGACAGCAAAAGGGGAACTGCAGGTGGAGGATGAAAACCGTCGAACGGGGCAGCTTTCCGATGAAGACCGGCCCTACCTGAGTAGTCTAGGGGCTTTTCGGCCGCATCTGGGTTTGCAGGATGAGCTACTAAGTGGCAGATCTTCTTCTGAGAATCCTTGGGTTTCAGCTTACGGATGAAAACTTTCTGGGTAATGACAGGGTTGTCTGCAGTAGGGCGAGGGACGTGTTGCTAAAAAGAAAACGGAGGGAGATTGCACCTGCAATGAGGAGAATGAGGAGGAGGAGGAGGAGCACCCATCTCCTCTGTGCCAGCCCCTGCTGGGATTCCTGGAGGTTGGCGTGGCTGCTTCCCCCGCTCAGCCCATATGTTCCCTGAGGAAACGACTGTGAAACACATACAAGATGTAGGTGCATTCTGGGGAGAGAAAATAGCAGCGGCAGCCTCCAAGGAGCTCAGGTGGGGAGTGGCTGGCAGGTACAGCAAGGAGTTAGAACTCAGTTCTAGCCACATCTCCACCTCGGCTGCCTAAACTCGCTTTTCAGCTGGCCATGGTGGCACGCACCTGTAATCTCAACATTCTGGGAGGCTGAGGCAGGAGGATCGCAAGCCTGAGCCCCGTCTGGATAACTTAGTGATTTAGCAAGACCCTACCTCAAAATAAAATTTAAAATTAAAAAAAGGCTGGCATGCAGTTCAGTGGGAAGGCTGTGGGTTTAATTCCCAGTAACACAAACAAATAAACACTCATTTTCTCATCTCTAAAATGGGAATGATGGGGTGCTTGCCTCTCTGGGAAGCGAGATACCTCGCTCTCTCACGTGATGCCACAGAGATCTCAGAAATGTGCAAACAATGTGATGAATTCGTGCAGATGTGAAAGTGGAAAGAGCTGGTGTTTTTCCATGGACACAGATGCCCTCGAGAGCCTGAGAACCAGCGGAGAGACGGGGTGTGGCTGACGCTCCAGGCAACACAGCCGGCAGGGCCCAGGAAACCTGGGTCCGAGCTCACCTTCTTCAAGTCCTCCTTCTTAACGGCCAAGGCGAGAATGTCATCGCCCTGCAGCACGTTGCTGACGGGCTCAGGCTCTTCCTGAATGGGGGGTGTGGGTTGCTCAGGTATCTTTGTCCGCTTCTTTTCTGAAAAACAAAACAATTGCAAGTTTTTATGTAGGAAAGTTGCTGTGTATATATACATAAAAATAAGAGGACAAGGGGGCTGGGGATTTAGCTCAGCTGCACAGCGCCTGCCTGGCAAGCGCTAGGTCATGAGTTCGATTCCCGGTACCAGAAAAAAACCAAAACCAAAACCAAAAAAACAAAAAGACGACAAGACTGCACGTGGTAGCGTATGCCTGTAATCCCAGCACGTGGGAGGCTGAGGCAGGAAGATCCCTGTGAGTCTGAGGCCAACCTAAGCTACTCACTGAGTTCAAGGCAGCTTGAGCTACATGGCAAGACCCTGTCTCCAAAAATAAGTAAATAAATAAATAAAATGGACAAATCCATATTAGAGTGCATAGAGGAGCAGAACTGGCTGCCTGGACAGCCTGGTGGGGGTCTGGGTGGCACCTTGCTGGGCTATGGGAGGTCTCTCTTGAGGGTCCCCTACCCATTGTCGCTGGACTGACACAGTGACTGAGGCATCTGTCGCTGGAACTGAGATCCAAAGAGGTTGCCCTGCAGGCTACTTATACACTGGACAGCCCAGAAAAGCAAGACTGTACCTCCCTAGGCCTCCATCTCCCACTCTTAAAAAAGAAGCAGCTGAACTACATCAGTGTTCCCCAAATACCAGTCCAGTGTCTGTCTCAGAATCTTCAGGAGGAGTTTTACAAATATAGCTCCCCGGCTACTATGTGGAGCCAGAGCATCAACTCCCTTGAGTTTAAAAAATTAAATCCTGGAAAGCTGGGTATAGCAGCCCACGCCTGAAACCCCAGCACTGAGGAGGCTGAGGCAGGAAGATCCCTGCAAGTTTGAGGCCAGCCTGGGCTACACAATGAGTTCAAGGCCAGCCTGGACTACATAACGGACTCTATCTTTTGTTTTGTTTTTTCTTTTGAGACAGTGTCTCCTTGTATAGTTCAGGCTGCCCCTGAACTAACTAGGTAGCCCATGCTGGCCTCGATCTCCTAGTGATCCTCCTGCCTCAGCCTCCCAAGTACTGGGATTACAGGAGTGTGCCACCACAATGGCTGAGACTCTGTCTTAAAAAAATAAAACAAAATTTAAATCGTGGTGGGCAGTGATTTGGGACAACTGGACTGGACCTTTCCCTGGCCTCTTCTGGTGCTGGCACTCTGGTTCGGGGTGAAGGTACTGAGTTCTTAAGACACTGGTGAAAAAAACAAATGCTCTGTGGGAAATAGCACATTCTCCACAGACCCTTTGTTTCATATTATTTCATCGACTAATGCTGGCTTATGAAGCACGGTGCTATGTTCTGGGGACACAAGGCAGCATCTCAGCCTACAAAGGGCACACACCCAGGGGTCTGAGCCAGTGACACTCAAGACATCCAGGGGTCCCAGCCTCACCTACGGAGAGGACAGGGAAGGCTTCCTAAGGAGGCGATGGTTAAACCACGCACGAGGGGGTGAAGGGAAGTCAGGCCGGAAATGTCGCTGGAGCTCATGGAGGCGGAATCTGGCAGCCACACCGTGCCCAGCTCACTGGGCTGTGCCAGGGTGAAGGACCCCGGCCTTTTCCCCCTGGGCAGAGGCCTGGCACAAGATGGGCTAGGGGGCAAGACTAGGGGCTACACTATAACAAAGGAACAGATAACAACTGTGCTGGAGGCTGGAAGCGGGGAGGGATCAGACCCGCGTCGCCCCCATAGCTGCAGGAAGCAGGGATGGGAGGACACAGGACTGTGGCTGGCTCCTCCCCTGCCAGACTGAGCCCTGCCTGACTTCGGGGGGCTTCGCCGGGCAGTGTGCCTCTCCTTCTGCTGGCTGGGACCCCGGCCTTCTCCCCCTGGTTCCGGATGGCACAGAACAACGGCAACAAAACCTAAGCCCTGGCCTCAAGGCTTTTAAAGCTCAATCTAGTTTCTTCTGCCGCTTCTCAAAGTACCTGAATTTTTTTTTCCTTTTGTTTTGTTTTGAGACAGGGTTTTGCTATGTAGCCCAGGCTGGTCTTGACCTCACTATATAGTCCAGGCTGGTTCTCAAACTCAGCACCAAGCCTCCTGCTTCAGCCTCCAGAATGTTGGGATTACAGGTGTTGTGCCACCACGCCTGGCTCAAATTCTCAACTTTTAAAGAGAGAATGTCACTAAAAGCATCTAGGCAGGGGTTTTGGTTAACAAAATCAAACTGTGTGTGTGTGTGTGTGTGTGTGTGTGTGTGTTACTAGGGACTGAACCTAAGGCCTTCACACTGAGCTACATCCCACCCCTTTTTATATTTTGAGATACGATCTCCCTAAATCACCAAATGGGCTTGAATTTGCCATCCTTCTGCCTCAGCCTCCTGGTGTACTGGGATTGCACTCCTGCACCACACCACCATTCCGGGCAAAATCAAAACTATTTTTAAAGGAAATAGTTGCTGGCAAAAAAAAAAAAAAAAAAAAAAGCCCCCATCTTGGGCCAGGAGTGGTGGCGCATGTCTGTAATCCCAGCACTTGGGAGGCTGAAGCAGGAGGATGGTTGTGAGTTTGAGACCAGCTGTGCTATGAAGTAAGCTCAAGGCCAGCCTGAACTGCATAGTGAGACCCTGTCTCAAAAAGAAAAAAAAAAAAAAAAAAAAGCCCCATCTTTCCAAACAGAACTCTAAATTCTGCCTGGGGCCATGGTCTATTACACACACACACACACACACACACACACACACAAACGCGCGTGCGCGTGCGTGCGGGGAGAGCTGATCTGCCCCGTGCATGCCGACACAGCCTTGGCCTTCAATTTCACCTCCCTCTGACACAAACCCATCAGCTGGCACAGCCCACAAGATCAAACCCTTCAGCTGGCACCAGCTGAAGGCCCACATTTATAAATGTTTTGGTGTCACCTCTGCCTCCAGGACGTTGTTTTTCCTGTCACCTTGGTTGGCCTGTGTCTTCCCACGGGATTAAACACCTCCACTGTGTGCTTCTCCCCAGTGGGTACAGAATCACCTCGGGCCAGTACAGACCTTCAACCCCACTGCAGATTCCAATGTTCCCATCTCTTTTGGTGACACGGAAGCCACTTTCTCATGTTTAAAGTGGAAGCAGCCAGGGGCACCGGCCTGATGTTTCTCTGAGTCTGTCCTCTTGAATACAGTGCAATAAATGCTCCGTTACTGAGCCGTGTCCGGTGAATGAAATAATCATTAAAATGAAATAGGCAGCCAGTATAGTGGTGCATGCCTGTAACCCCAGCACTCAGGAGTGTGAGGCTGGAGGACTGCCGTGAGTTTGAGGCCAGCCTGGGCTACACAGTGAGTCCAGGCCAGCCTGAACTAGATAGCAAGACCCTGCCTACAAAAATAAAACAAAACCAAAACATGAGATATGCATTTTAGCTTGGCATGCATTTTAGCATGGTGGCACATGCCTGTGATCCCAATACTCAAGAGGCTGAGGCAGGAGGATTACCAAAAGTTCGAGGCTATACTGGGCTCTTCAGTGAGTTCAAGGCCAGCTTGGAATACATAGGGAGACTCTGTCTCAAAAAAAAAAAAAAAAAAAAAAAAAAGAAAAGAAAAGGTAAAGAGAACCCAAGCTGAGTACTGCTGGCATTTCTTCATTCATCCTGACAGCTGAGGGGTCAAAGGGACCAGCCCCTGGCCCACGGCAGTGAGGTGACCCCTCTACTGGAGGGAACCATGGAGACAAGAAAAACCTGGCTCAAGGCTTGTTTCTCATTTGGTTTGGTTCAGTTTGGTTTTTATGAGATAGGGTCTTGCCACATAGTTCAGGTTGCCCTCAAAATTGCAGAGAGGCAATTCTGCCTTAGCCTCCTCAGTGCTGGTATTACAGGCATGAGCCTCTGGTACACTGGGAGAACCAAGGCAGGGACCGTTTCAACCAGGACAGCGCTTTATTTGGCAGGGAAGAGGGATGGGTCTGGACAATGGGAAGGCTTCTCTGTTTCCTAGCAACAAAACCAAGGAGAAACCTGGGACTCTCAGGCCCCTAAACAGGTTTCCTGTCACTGAATTCTTTTTTCTTTTCTTTTTCCTTTTTTTTTTTTTTTTAGACAGGGTCTCACCCTGTAGTCCAGGCTGCTCTCAGAACTCACAGCAATCCTCCTGCCTCAGCCTTCCAAGTGCTGGGATTACAGGCTTGTGCCACCATGCCCTGCTGGTCACTGAATTCACTTGCCTTTTCTGCTCATGATTCCAAGTCCATGGACAAGATTACAAGACATCAGCATCTGACCATTCTGTGGGCTTCCCTGAGGAAGTTCAGGAGAAAGGGCTCATACCCGCTGAACCCTTCACTTTCACCTGCCTCACTCTGGGGCATGTTCTTAACCTCAGGGCTGTTTAATTTTCCCTTTATTAAAAATAAACCCAGTGAAAAATCTTCCATTGATTTGTTTACAGCAGAAAGTTCAAATCTGATTAGGATCGCGCAGAAATAAGGTGAGCAAGGAGCAGTGGCTGGAAAAGCCCTTGACTGCCCTTGGAAAGGAAGCCAGATTATTTTGCTCCTCTCTCTCTTAACTATTAAAAAATATGTCATGAAACAGCACCAGCCTTTTGCACTGTGAAGAAGCATAAAAGAAAGCCACACCGAACGCCACAGGCTCCTGTCACTTTTCCAGGTCTCACAGGGAACCCCACTGACTCCAGGCCGGGCCATCTCACACCCTGAGTTTTTGCTGAGCAGCTGCGGCTGGGACCCCAGGGCCTGCAGGGCCCCAGACGCCCCGACCCCGCACAGCCGGGCCGCCTGCCTGCAAGCCCCCTCAGCTCTCAGGTCCACGGGCCCGGGAGCCTCTGCAGAAGCACCCTCTTGCCCCTCCCCCTTTGCTTCTCTTTCTCCCCTTCCTTTTCCTCCCTCTCCTTTTCTTCTGCCATAAATGTCAGCTTTCTCAGGACCCCCTCCTCCCTAACTGTACCACTCCAGGCCTCGGTAGGTGCTCGGAGCCTCCCAGCCCCTCAAATAGCACCTAGCACCTGCACCACCTACCCATTCACTTTTATCTCTGGGTCTGCCCAGACTCGGAGTCTCTGAGGGGCTGGGTCACACACCTAACACTGACACCCTTCATTCACGTTCAGAAGTACAACGGCCCCCAAAGGGTCCTGTGTCTGGCTGATTGGCTGACGCGTGTGTTAAAGCTGCTCCCAGGTAGGGTCTGATGGGAGACGCAGGTCTCTGTGGGCGGGGCCTGGAAGGGTTTATCTCCTCCCCGCTTCCTCCCTTGGCCCTCTGCTTCCTGTCTTCCAGGAAGTGAGCAGTGTCCCTCCACCAGGCCCTGCCACCACGCTGTCCTGCCTTGGAGCCAGGGTGTGGAGGACCACCTCGGAGACTGTCCTTGAAGGAAGAGTGATTGTCTCTATTTTGGCTGAGCTTGATCCTATTTCCATGTATTGATGTGTTCAGAGCTGGCTAGGACTTTTCCTTATCCCTTCAGCTGACTTTAAGCAATGTACATCAGTCCAGCCGAGGTGCTGATATGTAGTCTTTGAAGCACAGACGACAGAAGAGTGTTTCCCCAGCCCCTGTAGCTCCCATGTGTGAACTGGGGCAAGGCAAGATGGACAGCCGTGCTCCACGCTGTCCACTAGGACGGAGCCTCAAGATAAGAGGCTATGACTTCCACAGCGTAAAAGATTACACATCAGAACGGAAGCACCAACCCCAACACATTAGATACAACCTCAGCTGTGTTATGCAGATTATTCCTTCTGCATATCCTTCTGCTTTTTTTTTTTTTTCTTTTTGAGACAAGATCTTGCTATGCAATTCAGGCTGGCCTTGAGCTCACTTTTTTTGTTTGTTTGTTTTTTGTTTTTTTTCCTGTACCGGGAATCAAACTCACGACCTTGCGCTTGCCAGGCAGGCGCTGTGCTGCTGAGCTAAATCCTCAGTCTCTCGAGCTCACTTTGTAGCCCAGATTGGTCTCGAACTAGCAACGATCCTCCTGCCTCAGCCTCCTGAGCACTGGGATTATAGGTGTGTGCCACCATGCCCGGCTTTTTTCTGCATATCACAGAGGTCAGGCCTCCTACCTGGCCCAGCTCAAGGCGCTCACCTACTTCCCACCATTCTCACAGTCACTCATCCTCAAGCCACTCCTTTCTTCACAAATTAATAAAACCCAGGTTTGGCCCTTGTCGAGGCCTTTTTTCCGCTTAGCCATCATCATGGCTGGACTTAGGGACCCCTTGGCTCCCCATAACTGCAGATATGCCTTTGTGTCTTTATTCCTGCCATGGTTTGCTCTGGAAGTGGTAGACTGGAATGAACTCACTTGAATTCCAGTAACTTTTCATGGGATGGCAAATATAAACTTCCTGGCCTCAGTGGGCACTGCAAGGGCTCTCTGTACCAGGGGTCTATGACGAAGTGTGAGCCGAAATAAACGTCTCCTCCTCCAAGCGGCAGGTGTCCGGCACTGCGTCCCAGAGGTGAACACAGTGACTAAGACGCCCCTGGGACCCTGCACAGCGCCTGCGCACGCAGGCCCTCGACAGACAGAAACAGGGCTGCGGGTGCAGCTCGGTGGTAGGGTGCTCGCCTAGCACCAGCCCTGAGGGCCGAACGGAGGAGCATACTGCAGTGGGAACTTGTCCAGTGGGTCAGCCAGCCTGCGGCTCTCAGGAAGCAGGTCTGTCTGGCGACTTTCCAGGTCAAACAAGCTGGACAAGTGTCCTATTAAAGGGCAAGTGGTAGGAAAAGGCAGTCCCAGGCAGGACTCCCGGAATTCAGCATTTCTCAGGGGTTCTCCCAGCAGGACTGGGAGGGTCCCCCGCCCCGTCCCGTCCCATCCAGGTGGCTGCGTTCGCCACCTTCACTTGTTTCCGGCACTCTTTCCCCAGCTCCTCCTCCAAGGACCCGATTTCCTGGACTCTCTGGCCTTAAACTCCTTCCCGGCTGTTAAGTACCTCACCCAGGGCACAGACCTTGCTTCCTGCCCGCCCCTAAGATAAGGCTAGAGGTGGAGTCTCCCTCCTCCCGCTCAAAGCCATCTCCTGGGCCACTGACCCCCGGAAGCCCTGTCCGTTCTGGACCTGCTATGTCCCCAGCCCAAAGGCCAAGCACACTGGTGCCGCGCCGCCTGCCTTCCGGAGCCTCCGCCTTGTCCATCTGTGATCCTTAAGGCTCCTGTGTCGTGAACCTCATTTCCCAGGGGTATTTTTTTCTGGTATTGGGGATGGAACTCAGAGGCCTTCACCTTGAACTACATCCGCAGCCCGTTTTGGAGACAGGGTCTCACTAAATCGCCCAGGCTGGGCTGGAACTTACTATCCTCCTACCTCAGCCTCCCCAGTGCTGGAAAGGGTGTGTACCACCACACCCGGCTCGGTCACTTGACTCCCACGTCCCTAGGGTTACCCGCGTCCTCCGGGGCAGCTTAGAGCCCCATCCTGAGCGCTCCCCTCTTGTGTTCTTGAGTACCGAAGAGAGCCGGAGTGACTCGGCGCCAACCTTTGATGTTCTCGGTGGGCTCCAAGACCCTGCCAGCGGGGACTCGGGAGCGGGAGTCCTTCTTGGCCGACTTCATGGTGCCGCCCCACCACGAAGCCACCCACAGGAGACCCCGGCGAGGCCGGTAGCCCCGCCCCTCGCGACCGCCGGGCGTCCATAGCAACCAGCAGCGCGCGGGCGGCGCACTCACCCGCCTGCCGGGGAGGAGAGGCCTTGTTGGACACCTTCCTCGTCGTCATCGCCTGCCCACCGTGGGCGGCTCCTCCCTTGCCAGATCCGGGAGTGATCGCGGCCAACGTCACAGGAGGGGCGTCTTGACGTCACACCCTAGGCAGGACGGGGCGGGACCCTGCTCCGTTCACTACTCCTCGATCCCTTCTCAGACCAGCCACATTTCACTGCAATTTGGGGTCCTTGGAGACGGTTACCTAGAGTCCCTAATTTAAAGTACCCCTTCTAGACGGGTGTGATGGCGCACGCCTGTGATCCCTGCACTCGGGAGGCTGAGGCAGGAGGACCATGGTGAGTTTTAGGCTACATAGTGAGTGCAAGGCCAGCCTGAAGTACATAGCGAGACCCTGTCTCAAAAAACAAAACAAAACAAAACAAAAAGTGGAAATAAACGAGATGCACATGTGCAAACACGGTATTGTCAAGATCCAAAATATACAATAGATATTGTAGAGTGGGAAGAAACTGTTCAAAAGGAAAGAGAAATTGGAATGGGGGAAAGGAGAAAAGAAGGAAGGGAAATGCAAAAAATATATATGCACATATAGTTATACTACTTTCTCTTAGTTCGTTGAAAAGAAAGGTTTATGCTAGTATTGTTTGAACAAATGCCTGTAGCTTGTACTCTGAGCAACTAATATAAAGATGATTTGCGATGTATGAATCATTGTTACCTTCCTATTATCCTGTTTTGAAATTCTGTTTTTTTCTCTTTAAAATAAAAAAAAAGTATCCCTTCTCTGTAATCTTTAATTAATTAATGCTGGGGATGGGACCCGGAGCCTTCCCACTGAGCTATATCTTGAGCCTTTTTAAATTTAAATTTTTTAAACATTTTGAGACAGGGTCTTGTTAAATCCCCCAGACTGAGCTCAGACTTGCAGGCTTTCTGCTTTAGTCTGCCAGAGTGCAGGATGCAGGGTACGGTTACAGACGTGCACCACCACACCCGGCTTGTGATCTCACATTTATAAGCGCATCTGATTTATAAGTTTTTCAGGGCCCTAATGCATTCTGGAATGATTTGTTTGTGTATGTGGGAGCCCACTGTCAAACTCGCTACCAGAGTGTAAGCTCTATTAGCACAGGGACTTCTGGTCCCGCACCCCCTACCAAGCCACAGTGTAGTACAGGAGGGTCCCTAAGCAATCCTGTCCCATCAGGAGAGGTTCTAGAGATCCAGACAGATCCAGTCCGCCTCACACCTCTGCTGCTTGCTGCGTGCCCTCGGGCCAGTCGCTTACCCTCTGTTTTTCTCACTTGTATAGTTTTTTTTTTTTAATTTTCAAGAGAAACAATAAAAACGATACAGAATTTCAAAACAAGATAATAGGAAATTGACAATGGTTATTATATTGTGTATTGTTATCTTCAAAGTAGTTGCTCAGATTCCAAGATATAGGCATGCAAAACTGATCAAACAATATAAGCATAAACCATTCTTTTCAAGAATAGAAATTAGTAGTATAATTATCTTAGCTATCATATATATATATATATGTATATAGTTTCTTTTCTAGTTCTCTCACCTATAAAAGGGAGGTTATAATGTCTCCTGCACTGAGCCCAGATAAAATAACTGTGCATTTAAAAAATAACTGTGCATTTAAAACCAATTTCCACCGGGCATGACGGCGCACGCCTGTAATCCCAGCACTTGGGAGGCTGAGACAGGAGGATCATTTTGAGTTCAAGGCCAACTTGGGCTACAAAGAGAGTTCAAGATCAGCCTGAACTGCATAGTGAGACCATGTCTCAAAAAGAAAAAAACAACCCAAAACCAATTTCTCATTTAGAAAAAAAAAAAGGGCAGCTCATTGCTAGCACTCATTTAATTTACAGTGATCAAGAGTCGCCATATTTTCATTTCTTTTTTTTTTTTTTTGGTGCCAGGAATTAAGCTCACGACCTCGTGCTTGCCAGGCGGGCACTGTGCCGCTGAGCTAAATCCCCAGCCCCATTTTTTTTTTTTTTTTTTTTTTTTTTGCATGGGGAATCAAACTTAGGACCTTGTACTTGCCAGGCAGGCACTTGTGCCGCTGAGCAATATCTCCAGCCCTGGAATTGCCATATTTTCTAAATGGCAACAGCACTACTAAAACAGGATGCTATAAATTGAACGCCGCCTTTTGTTTCAGTACTCTAGAGCTACGTGGAAAGGAAAATAAAAGCAAGCTACGTTGTGCAAACTGTGGAGGGAAGGTGACAACTAAACTTCACAATCCTATGGGTTTGGAGGGAGGGTAGCAGCTCCGTATGCGTCGTACAGAAAAACAGCTCAGAGAAGAGAGGACGTAAAAATCACCCCGACTAGAGAGAAGCAAAACTTCTCTGGTTTCCCCAAGTTCAAGGCCAGCGGGAGAGTGGTTAATGTGCTTTTTCAAGGCAGGGGATGTGGGTCCCAGACGAATGGTCGCCGCCGTTTTCCTGTGATTTGTTTTTTTTTTTTTGGTACCGGGAATCGAACTCAGGACTTTGTGCTTGCCAGGTAGGTGCTGTGCTGCTGAGCTATATCCCCGGCCCTGTCCTGTGATTTGAAATAGCCGGTCTGGGCTGTGGGCTACTTTCTATCTCCTACACACAGGGGCTCAGGCATTGCAGCCGGGGGGTCTAAAATAGAAGACACAAACAATCACAGTCCCTGCGTGGGTGGAAGTGACTGGTGTCTGGCTTTTGCTGTGGTCAGTGTTTCTCCAAGCCCCTTTCCAGGCGTGACCTGCATTTGGGGTGGGGCGGGCTGACGGTGGCGGAAGGGCTTGTGTTCCTACTAACGTTAGCGTGCGGTTCATCTGCATGCAGGTTGCAGTGGGCAGATGACCCTTAAGCACCAGAGCAGAAATGTTTGAAAATTAAGTCTCAAGCTCGGAAGCCTGTATGAGCCTTCAGTAAGGCCTACTGTGCCCCATAAATGTAAGAATCACTATTTGTCAATTAAAAAGAAAATAATTTTCTTCTTTTTTTTGTGATACTGGGGATTAAACTCAGGGTGCTCTGCCACTGAGCTACATCACCAACCCTTTTATTTATTTATTTATTTATTTATTGTCTTTTTGAGACAGGGTCTTGCTATGCAATTCAGGCTGGCCTTGAGCTCGCTTTGTAGCCCAGGCTGGTCTCGAACTCGCAACCATCCTCCTGCCTCAGCCTCCCAGTGCTGGGATTACAGACATGCGCCACCACGCCTGGCTTTAATTTCATTTTAAGAAAGCGTCTCCCTAAGTTACCTAGGCTGGCCTCAAACTTGTGATCCTCCGGGCTCAGCCTCCCAAGTAGCTAAAATGACAGGATGCGTCACCAAGCCTGACTCAGCGAGTTCTTTCTTGGAGGGAGACGGAACGGTTCACCGCGCCTCGGCTGCAATGGGAACTCGGTGAGATGTAAGGGGAAGTAAAAAGACCTCTAGGCTTCTAGGAGCTCAGACTCTGCTAGGAAAAAAACAGATGCACACTTGTGGAGCACCCAGCCTCTTGCAAGCTTTGTGCTTTAGGGAGCTACACAACTAGCTGGTCTGGCCGGAGGCTCCAGTGAAGATCAAGCACGGGGTAGAAGGGGGTTGGGGGGCGTGGTCAGGCAGGCGTGCGACCTGGAGGGCTGTGTCACCGGTCCCTGTCGGCTTACTTCCCTGGGTGCTTGCTATACAGTCCCATTCTCTCCCCGCCTCATGGGAGTATCAGGCCAGATCAGAGCTGCGTAACTTTTTGAGAACCTGATCAAAGTTAACAAACTTCTCCCCAGAAAACCCATTTGATTGTTTTTTTAAATTTTCATTTCTGTTTTTGAGACATAGCCTTGCTGTGTAGCCCAGGCTGGCCTTGAACTCTCGGTGATCCTCCTGCCTCAGCCTCCTGTGTGCTGGGATTACAAGCGTGTACGCCACCATGCCCATCACGCCCAGCTTGATTTTGTTGTTTTTGTAAAATAGGGGTAACAGAAAAGTCACCATCTAACACTGACAATGTGGCGACATTCAGTACATCTGCAATGTCATGCAACCTTCATCCCTAAAAGATGTTTTATACCTACATCCATCAAGCAATCACCCCCGCTCCTGCTGCCATCCCATCTCCCTCTCCCAGCCCCTGGCAACCATTAAACTACTTTCAGTCTTGACTGACTTCCCTACTCTGGATTTTCATAGAAATGGAGCCATATGGTATTGATCTTCTTTCACTTATCATGTACTTCATTCCTTTTCACGGCTGAGTACTATTTCATGGTAGACCACACTGCGTATCCATTCATCTGTGTTCTTGATTTTATACACAATTTCTCACTCCATCCTGGGATTCCCTGGAGCTCATTCATGTGGGAAAGGTCAGGGTGCTGCAGACATAGAATGGAGTCACCGGAAAGCAGAGCTGCAGCTCTAACGCGGGTGCCCAGGGGACCGCGGCATGGTGAGGCATGCAGCCCTGAGACGGTAGCATTGGAGGGGACTCACCAAGCACTCAGCAGCTGGGGGCGGAGGTGGGTGGTACGCAGCAGGTACACAGGCCTGGCCGGGGAGGCTCCAGCCCTTTCCTCCCCGACCGAGCACAGCCTTGACCCCAGTGGGTCGAGAGAGGACAGCACACAGATGATTGCTTCTTGTCTCTGTTTATTTCCACCCAGCCAGGCTTGAAGCATATTGTCAGCTACTCCGTCCGCAGCTAAACAGCCTCCCAACGTAGAAAGTGTGTTTCCTCCCATCTGCAGGGGACAGTGGCCCCTTTCAGCCTCCTCAGGGTGAACCACAGCCCTGGTGCCTGACCCTGGGAGGTCTGAGCTAAGGTGATTTTCTGCGCACCTGAGCTCCCTCTGGGATTCTGTTGGGGACATGCCTCAGATGGAGAACGCTGAGTCCCGGGGTCCATGCCAAGTTTCAGCACAGAAGGAAGGCTCTGTAGCCATGCCCCTCCCTGCTCGACCAGCGGCTGAGGGCAGGGTCTGGGCAGGGAGCTGGCCCACCTTGGGACTTCCTCTCTGGACCCTCTGGGGTACCTGAGGGTCGCCTCAGTCCACCAGTGGATGAGGTAGTGGTGCTAGTGGCGCATAGCTGGGAACTGTGGAGAGGACAGGAGGGCCAAAACCCTGAGTTTTTCCAGCTGTGACCTGGCCCAATGGTTTCGCCCACCTCCTCATTAGTATCGGCTCTGCACGCCCTCAGCGGCTTCCCAGGATCAGTTCAAGGAGGACGAGCAGCCTCTGGGTGCACGCACACGTGTAAGTGCCCTGAAAGCCGTGTGCGGGTGGAAGACACTACAGCGAAGGCCCAGAACACTGGAAGCCACTAGATAACGTCCCTCCCAGACAGCGCTGCAGGCGGGTGTCCGCATCCTCGGCGCCGGAAGCTGCGTCACCTCTCACGGCAGAGAGGACTTTGCAGATGTGATAAAGGATCTGCAGCTTCGGAGATATCCCGGATTATCCCGTGGCCCCTGTCATCCCAAGGGTCGTTAAAGAGGGAGGTGGGGGTCGGAGTCGGAGAGCCCGACGAGCGTGGTGGCCCTCAGCCGGCACACTCAGCAGCTTCACCAGTGGAAGAGGCAGGGAGCACGCAGTCCCGAGGGGACACAGCTCGCTGACGCCTTGATTTTAGCCCCCGCGGGCTCTGCCCTGCAGACTGGAAGGGAATCGTGTCTGCCGCTGGCAGCTGCTCGGCTGGCGGTCCTTCGCATGGCAGCAACGAGAACCAGCAAAGGCAGGGCCAGCGGCGCACGCTTTCAGGTCCGGCTCTGCAGCTCTTTCATCCCTTCTCAGTCAGTGGAAGCGACTGCTCTTCCCAAGCTGGCTCCTGGCTCCCCGGCTGCCCTTAAGTAGGTCACTGCATATCTGCCTCGAGTTCCCTGTCAGCAGGTCACCGTGCACTTGACACACCCTACTTCAAACCCCAGCTCAAGATGTTCTGGCCGGGTGACCTTGGGTCACTTCACCTCTCAGAGTCACTCTCTTCCATGACAAGACCGGGGAGACATGAGAATTAAATGTGAGCCCCTCAAAACTCTCCTTTTGCAGAAATTAAGAGTCATGATGGCAGCACATGCCTGTAACCCCAGAGCTGTGGGAGGCTGAAGCAGGAGGATCAGCACGAGTTTAAGGTCAGCCTGGGCTGCATAGCAAGACTCTGTCTCAAAAATAAAAATAAAAGATTCATATCTGGGTTGCCAGAGAAAATACAGAATGCCCAGTTAAAAAATTTTTCTCAGGAGACTGGGGATTTAGCTCAGCGGCACAGCGCCTGCCTGGCAAGCGCAGGGTTGTGAGTTCAGTTCCCGGTACCAGAAAAAAAAATAATAATAATAAAAAATTTTTCTCAGGAGGCTGAGGCAAGAGGATTGCTGTGAGTTCAAGGTCCACCTGGGCCACAAAGTGAGCTCAAGGCCAAGCTGAACTGCACAGTGAAACCCTGTCTGAAAAGGGCAAAAAAAAAAGGATTTTTTCCATGCTTGTGTGTGTGTGTGTGTGTGTGGGATCAGGGATCAAACCCATGGCCTCCGACAGGCTAGGCAAGTGCTCTAGAACTGAGTTACCCCCAGCCCTGCTCATTTCAATTTTAATTTCAGATAAAACAAATAATATTTTTAGTATAACTATGTCCCATGAAAGATTTGGGACATATTTCACGTAAAATGCATTCGTTGTTTATCTGGAATTCAAATGGGGCTGGTACCTGCATTTTGTAGTCTTGATCCACGCCCTGTAACTTACTTTCTTTTTTTTTCTTTTCTTTTCTTCTCTTTTCTTTTTTCTTTTCTTTTCTTTTTTTTTTTTTTTTTTTTTGAGACAGTGCCTAGGGCCGGGGATATAGCTCAGTGGCATAAGCGCCTGCCTGGCAAGTGCAAGGTTCTGAGTTCAATTTCCAGTACCAAAAAAAAAGAGAGAGAGAGACAGGGCCTTACTACGTAGCTCAGGCTGGCCTTGAATTCATAGCAATCCTTGTGCCTCAGCCTCTCAAATGCTGGGATTGCAGGTGTGCACCTCCCCATCTGGCTTTAGCTCCTATAATTTATTGGGATCAGAGCCAAGCCTCACTTTCAAACCTTTCAACCCCAGCATCAGGGCATCCTGCTATATCCGGACCTGACCTTGAGCAGAGGTCCTGAGCCATATGCAACTGCTAGAGACTTAAAAATAAACACCATGGGACCCTTAGAAACCCTTTTCACACTTTATTTTCATTTATTTTATTTTATTTTATTTTTATTTTATTTTTGGTCTTTTTGAGACAGAGTTCCACTGTTAAGGCCAGTTAACAGTTAAGGCCAGTTCAGGCTGGCCTTAAACTCACTTTGTAGTCCAGGTTGGTCTCAAACTTGCAGTGATCCTCCTGCCTCAGCCTCCTTTTTAAAAATTTCATTTTATTTTATTTTATTTTTTTGAGACAGGATCTCACTATGCAGTTCAGGCTGGCCTTGAACTCACTTTGTAGCCCAGGCTGGTCTCGAACTCACCATGATACTCCTCCCTCAGCCTCCTGAGTGCTAGGATTACAGACGTGTATGCCACCATGCCCAGCTAATTCACACTTTAAACACATCAAAAGTAATCATGAAAATAAAATTCAAAGATAACAGAAATGATCGCTTATATGATAAATGTACACATACATAGTATATAAAATCAAGACTATGAGAGTAAGTTACGTGCAAATAAATGCTTTAACATAGTAGGTCCATGAATTCAGTCTCTAAAGGTGATATTTCTTGTAAGATTATTTCTCCCTTCTGCCATATCTAGACCAACGCATAAATATGAGTTTAAACTAAATGGCAACTGCCTTTCCAGGGGGATGCTGAGCAGCTTGTGAACATTTTCTGCGTCTTGATTCTCTTTAAAAAAAAATAGCTGGGTATGATGGTGCATCCCTGTAATCCCAACACTCGAGAGGCTGAGGCAGGAGGATCACTGTGAGTCTGAGGCCAGTTTGGGTTACGTAGTGAGTTCAAAGCCAGCCTGAACTGCATAGTGAGACCCTGTCTCAATCCCACCACCACCACCATAAAGCCAGGACAGTGGTGCACACCTGTAATCTCAGCTGCGTGGGCAACTAAGGCAAAAGGATCATAAGTTCGAGCCCAGCCTGAGCAACTTAGCAAGGCCCTGTCTCAAAATAAAAACTATATATATATAAAAAGGGCCGGGGGTGTAGCTCAATAGTAGGGTGTTTTGGGGTCTAATCTCCAGTACTGAAACAAAACAACCACCAAAATTTTGAGGTGATTCATATAATTTTAGATAACACAGAATTCACCATTTCAAAGTACACAGTTCAGTCCAACTGCCACTACTATCCAATTCCAGAACATTCCCATCACCCCAAAAGAAACTCTATACCCATTAGTCAGTCCCCACTCCCTCTTCCTCCCAGCCCTGGAAATCACTAATCTACCTTCTATCTCTGGATTTACCTACTCTGGACATTTTTTTTTTTTTTTTCCGGTACTGGGAATCGAACTCATGACCTTGTGCTTGTCAGGCAGGCGCTGTGCCCCTGAGCTAAATCCCCAGCCCCAACTCTGGACATTTCATAACATGAAATCCTCTGTCTCTGCCTTCTCTCACTTAACACGCTTTCCCCGTTCATGCATGTAGTATATCCCTCATCTCCCTTTATTATGGAATAATATTCTGTTGGATGCCTATCTCACATCTTATCTGTCCATTCATCCCTTGATGGGCGTTGGTTGTTTCCTGTTTTAGTTATTATGAGTGATGCCATAAATATCTGTGCACGAGTTTGTGTGGGACCTTATGTCTCTCATCCTCTTGAGGATACACCTAGGAGGAGAACTGCTGGGTCATATGGTGACTCAAGGTTTGAAATTTTGTTGCTTGGCTTGTCTGTCTCTCTCTGTTTTTTGAGAACTGGTCTCAGAATGTAGCCAAGGCTGGTCTTGGATTTACCATCCTCCTGCCTTAGCCTCCGAGTACTGGGATTACACTGTGCATGGTTAGGTTTAAATTTCTGAACTGCAAGACTGCTTTTTTGATGAAATCAAATTTATCTGTATTTCTTGGTTGAATTAGGGATGCTAACTTCTTTTTCTTTTTTTTGAAACAGGGTCTCATTGGGCTGGGGATATAGCTCAGTGGCATAAGTGCCTGCCTGGCAAGCGCAAGGTGGTGAGTTCGATCCCTGGTACCGCAAAAAAAAAAAAAAAAAAAAAAAAAGAAACAGGGTCTTGCTATGTAGCTCAGGCTAGCTTTGAACTCACTATGTAGCTCAGGCTGGCCTCCAACTCAAGGCGATCCTCCTGCCGCAGCCTCCCAAGTGCTGGGATTATAGGCATGTGCCGCCACACCTGGCTGGGAGCTAACTTATTAAAACTTTCCAACAATCACATGATTGTGATTAGTATACCCATTTTTCAGATGGGAGCTGAGGCAAAGAAAAGCCAAGTACCTCACCAGAGCTGGGATCTGCAGGACCCCAGGTGGGAACCACTCAGTGCCTGTGCAGACTTTTTTCTTTTTGTTGTTCAGACAGGGTCTCCCTAAATTTCCCAGGCTGGCCTCAGACTCTTGATCTTCCTGCCTCAGCCTCCAGAGTGCTGGGATTATAAGTGTGTACTACCATACCTATCTTTGTTCATGATTATTAATCTGAAGGACCCACGCTTGGTGGGATCTGGGAGGTTGGGTGTTTCCATGGCAACTTCCTAGTGGTGTCTCAAGCAGTGCCCCCTTGCCAGGGAGGACATCAGGAAAGTAGGGCAAAGGTGGGCGAAGGAAAGCCACACTCTGTGTGTCTGGAGTACCAAGGGCCTGCAAGGCCATGAGTGAGTGTCTGCCCCGATGCATCAGCCACCTGAGGAATGAGCCCATGCCGGTCAGAGCCATGGGTGCAGGTGCGGACTCCTGGGGGCGGGGCTGCCTGCTGCCTGGAGACAGCCAGTCCAGTGACACACCCTCCCGGTGACACATACCCTCCCTGCTACCAGCCACCCAGGAGGCGACCAGTGCCACATGCAGCCGGGAAGAAAATTTTCCAGGAGCTCCCTGCTGACGAGTTTCAGCATCGCAGGGAAATGACAGGTGTCTCTGTCCTGGCCGCGGCCTGCAGTTTCTGTTGGGGACCTTCATTCCCTAGGGCCAGCACGGGAAGGTGCTGTGAAGTAGTTAAAATATGCCGCTCTGGCCGAGTGACTTTTCTGTTAAAAAGTACTCAAAAAGTAGATGCAAAATCACTTGGACCTTTCTTTTTTCTGAATAGTAATAGTACTGGTGATTGAACTCAAGCCGTCACTGAATTACATCTTTATTTATTTATTTATTTATTTATGTGAGATGGTCTCGCTACACAGTCCAAGGTGGCCTTGAACTCACTATGTGGCCCAGGCTGACTTGTGGCAATCCTCCTGCCTCATCCTCTCCAGTGCTAGGACTGCAGATGTGCACCACCACGCCCATCTTTTTTATTTTGAGATACAGGCTCACGAAATTGCTAAATTGCCCAGGCTGGGTACAATTTTGCAATCCTCCTGCCTCAGCGCCCCCCCCCCAGAGTGCTGAGATTACAGGTGTTCATCATCACACCCAACTTGAACTGTCTTTTTTTTTGCTTTTTGACCTCTTTAAAAGCAGTAGGTGAGGAGCTGGGCGTATAACTTGGTGCAAGGTATGTGCTTAGCATGGCAAGGCCCTGGGTTGGATGCCCAGAACCCCTCCCCACTCAAAAAAAAGGATGAAATTACCACATGAATTACATCCTCTCTACACCAGGACAATGTATTAGTTTCACCTTCGATGATGGGCAGTGGAGGCTGAGGCTGAGGGGAATCAGACAGGCGGGGGGGTGACCCTGGAGGCTAGGACCCAGGTGGGCCCACCGCTTGCCTCAGACGTTACAGTCCTCCACTGGGAGCAGGAAGCTGGCTAGCTGCTACCCACAGCTCCGGAGGTGGAGCCTGGACAGATGGAAAAAGTCACAGGCAACAGATGGACTCAGCCTTATAAATATAGTTGAAATCTCTAGAAAGCTCACTTCCAAAACAGCAAAAATCCATGAAAGAGAGGATAGAAGCTGGAAGCAGTATTTACAGCAAGTGAATATACCTGGAACGTCTCTCTGTCCGTTCAATTTGATCAAAAAATCACCTAAGCTACAACTGATTGAATAAGCAAAGAACTAAAATGTACACAAAGCACAATTTGTAAATACTTAATGGACACTGTTTTTTTTTTTGTTTTTTTGTTTTTTTTTTTCTCTGGTACCGGGAACCAAACTCACGACCTTGCACTTGCCATGCAGGCGCTTTTGCCGCTGAGCTAAACCCCCAGCCCCTTAATGGACACTGTTTAATCTGGTTGGTCAACTTGTTTTTTGAGACAGGGTCTTAAAATACAGTCCAGGAAAACCTTGAGCTCAGTATGCTCCTGCCTCAGCCTTCCGAATGCTGGGATTACAGGTGCTCAACACCAAGGCATGCCTGGCTTCATTAACTCTTAATACCTCCCCACACTTTATTAATCAAGCTCTTTTTTATGGAGCAGGAAGGGCGAGGAAGCAGCAGTTTAAACACTACCCGCCCAGCCTCCCTGTGGATAAAGGTGGCCAGTCAGATGCAAGCTGGTGTCATGGGTCAGGAGACGTTGAGGAAAGCTCTTTAGAGAGGGCTGATTCATCTGAGAGCAAACATACAGCTGCCTCTGTTTTTCTCCTTCTTGTTGCCTGGAATGCAGACATGATGGCTGGAACTCCAGGGGCCATAGTAAACCATGTGAAGACCTACAGGATGGAAGCCAAGAACTGAAGATGCAGAGCATAAAGTTAGAGGTCGGGAGCC
>NW_004955451.1:11253678-11259902 GCF_000276665.1 Chinchilla lanigera
GGCCTCTCTTATTTCTTATTTTGAGGCAGGGTCTCACTAAGTCACTAAGTTGCCCAAGCCGGGTTTGACTTGGGATGCGCCTGCCTCAGCCTCTCAGACAGTTGGGATTACAGCATGTATTATTCACATCCTCCTTCAAGGTC
This sequence comes from Chinchilla lanigera, assembly GCF_000276665.1. Classification (NCBI taxonomy): domain Eukaryota; kingdom Metazoa; phylum Chordata; class Mammalia; order Rodentia; family Chinchillidae; genus Chinchilla; species Chinchilla lanigera. Next base: position 11,253,822 of record NW_004955451.1, read on the forward strand.
TCTGTCTGCAAAAGAAATGACAATAGCAGCCCTGCCTGGTTCACACTACCCGTGTGTTGGGGAGGGGGATCAATTGTAGGGATTTAAAATTGCCAGTGCTCTTCCCATACTGAGGACTTGGTCCTTCAAGCTGTAACCAAACACTGACCCAACACTCCCAATCTCTCTAATCACCTTAGCACCAAAGGGGGCAGTTTATCCCTTTTATTGTTTTGTTTTGTTTTTTATTCTGGGTCTTCCCCATGTAGTCTTGGCTGGCCTTGAACTCACTATAGCCCAGACTGACCTCAAACTTGCAGCGACCCTCCTGCCTCAGCCTCCCAAGTGCTGGGATTATAAGCATGCGTCACCATCCCTGGCTCTCCCCCTTTTCCTCTGTAGTGCAAGTGAGAAGATGACAACGATGTCCCAATATGATGGAGAAGAACCCCGTGAGTGGATGAGCCAGGCTAGGGCTGAGATGTGGAAGGATGGATCCCAATTCCTTCCGCGACTCCCATGCCCCCATCTTGTCTGGGAGAAGCCATGAACCCCTCTCCTCTTGACCCTGCCTTCTCAGCACAACCCAGGAGATGGTGCGACTCAAGGCTCTGGAGCCGGACTGATCACGGGGCCATTTAGGACACATTAGGACACATTTAACAACCAGATTCCGGGCCTCCACTTCCTCGCTTCTCATCCTGACAAATCAGGTGAGGACAGACCCGGGCTGAGTCATAAGGTGACCGGTGCCACCCCGACCTGGCCTGGCTCTCGTCCAGCCTGCCACATGGCCCGTGAGTTGGCCCAGCGGCCAGGGCCATCTCGGGTGGCACGAGCCCTGGCAGCGGGGAGAAACCGGAGTGGGCCCGGGTCATCTGATGGGGCACCGCACGGGCCCAAGCTCGCTTCTTGCGTATCAAGATCAGAGGAAGGCCCGGGAAGAGGTGTCCCGGGCAGCACGGTCACCCTGCAAGCTGTCCAGGGCCAGGGGCACCGGGCACACAGGAGGCGGTGGGAGTATCACCTGGTCTCAGCACCCCCATCCAAATGTGGCTCAGGCTCCCACAGCCACCGCACGCCGCGCAAACCCAAGCCGCCCTCCTCCCCCGCCCGTCCACCTGGCGGTGAGTTCCTCGAGGGTGGCACAGGCCTCTCTGCTCTCTGTGTGCCCGGTGCAAGGCCTGGCACACCAATGCTGCAGGCTGAATATTTCATGACTAAAGGAGAGGAGTAACACGTACCATGTTACCATGGGGTCAGAGGAGGACTGACATTCACACCCACCGCGCACGCGGGACAGGCACGTGCTCACCCCTGAGGTGGGGACCTTGTCCCCCCCACCTGTCACCCGCTGCAGGCTGAACTGCACGCTGGCAGGGGCTTGGCACCCTGGCACCCTTTGAAATGGTAACGCATTAGGGTTACAGAGCCTACTCCTAGAAAACGTGCCCCCCCCCACACACACAGCTGGTCCTTCAAAAAACAGAAAGTTCCTTTCTTTCTTATTTTTCTTTTTAGTTCTGTGCTGGGATTGAGCCCAGGGATACCCTGCCACTGAGCTACATCCCCAGCCCCTTTTATTTCTCTTTCTCTTCCTCTTCCTCCCCTTCTCCCTCCTTTTTTAATTTTTTAGACAGGGTCTCACTACATTGTTCAGGCTGGCCTTGAACTTACAGCAAGCCTCCTGCCTGAGCCACAACAGTGCTGAGAAGAAGAAAGGAGGGAGAAGAGAAAAAAGAGAAAGATCAGGAGGCCGAGGCAGGAGGATCATTGCAGGTTTTAGACCAGCCTGGGTGGCAAAGTGAGCTCAAGGCCAGCCTGAACTGCAGAGCGAGACCCTGTCTCAAAAAGACAAAAAAAAAAGAGACAGAGAGAGAGAGAGAGATAGGGTCTCAGAGAGTTTCCCAGGGGCAACTCAAACTTCAGATCCTACTGCAGCGATGGCAAACCTTTTAGAGATGAGTCTCCAAACTGCAACCCCAAACCCACCTGTATGTCGCAAAGTGCCAATGCTGCAATTAAACCTGAATACTGAGGTTTCAGTTTAGAAAAGAACTCATACATTAACATCTTTTTTTTGTCTTAAAAGAAAAACAAATAAAATGTGCCATAGGTTCCCCATCACTGTCCTCCTGCCTCAGCCTCCCTTGTGTTGGGATTACAGTCGTGTACCACCATGCCCAGCAAAGCTTGTTGTTTTCATGGAGAAATGCCAGCTACTGAATATAGAAGGAGTGAGAGAGTCAGAAATTAACATTTTGCAAGCCCCAATCTAAGAACTGATTAGGGCATCATCAACAGAAGCCTGAATCACTGGGCAAAGCAATGGGGGAACAGGACGTCTGCCTGGTCTCCAGGTACCATGTCACAGCTGATAAGCTACTTAATTTCAAGGGGAAAAAATCTCCTTGTACAGTGGAGATACATAACATCCACCACCTTAATCAAGTCATCAAAACTAGCATTATTTGTTTTGTTTTTAAGACAGGGTCTTCATATGTAGTTCAGGCTGGCCTTCAACTCATGGTGATCCTACTGCCTCAGCCTCCTGAGTGCTGTGATGACATGTACTCCACCATACCCACACCAACATTAGCATTATTGACAGTGACTTGATCTTGTATTACAGACCCTGAATTACAAAACAGCTATGTCATAGGCTTGCCAAAAATACCCAACCTGGGGCTGGGGATGTAGCTCAGTGATGGAGCACTTGGGTAGCATGCACAAAGTTCTGGGTTCAATCCCCAGCCCTGCAAAAATCCAAACAACCCAACCTGAATATTGTTTCAGGAAATAATCCCACACACCCAGAATGCTGACATTTATAGTTGTCTTGACTCTGAAAAACACAATAATTTCATAACGACCTCATTCCAAGATTAAATCCTTTCCTGCTTCAGATACCTGGAGGGAACTTGGTTTCCTGACCCACACCTGTCTCAGGACCTCACTGCAGAGCAAGGAGGCCTCTCTCCAGGCAACTCCTCTCAGGAAGATCTCCAGTGAAGAACAAGTACAAGATGGAAAACGGAGGGCTGGGGATTTAGCTCAGCGGCACAGCGCCTGCCTGGCAAGCGCATGGTCGTGAGTTCGATTCCCGGTACCAGAAAAAAACAAAAAAAAAAAACAAAAACATGTACTGAAAAAAAAAAAAGATGGAAAATGGGCAACAGGAGACAGAGCTTTCGCAAATGGGAAGGGATCAAAGCGAGGGGAGAGGAAGGAGACTTAGAAAGAATTAAGATGTGCTGTGTATGTGGCCAGTTCCCCATGATGAACGCGGTCATTATGTACTGTGAATGGGTACCAATAAAATTTTTTTTTTTAATTATGATTTCCAAACTCTGGCCACTGCTGGACACCAAAAAAGGCCAACAGAAGCTGGCGGTAACAAGCAGCTCCCAGTCCCACAGCACAGGCTGATCTGTGAGTCCGAAGTTGCTGGCTGGAATGCCAGCCCCCGACCACGTAAGTCTTCTGCCCACCTCGCTTTGGCTGTGCCCTTGGAGGTGCCCGTGCCAGGCCGCTGCCCCTGAGTGGACCTGGCAGCCGCAACAGAGGAGCGACATCTGCAGCGCTGGTCCAGCCTCCCACCTCCACCTGGCGCTGTCCTGGGACGCAGGAACATCTGGTCATCCTCCTGGCACTGGCGTGGGGCTTCTCTGCTGCCAGGCCTCTTGGAGTTGGGGCAGGAGGGTCAGCAACAGGGAGTCCAGCACGGCCAGGCCCTCCCAGGAACACCGGAGACCCCTGGAGCCAGAGAGCCCCGGTGTGACTGCTCTGCCTCACCAGTTTCAACCCCAGCCCAGGCACCTACAGACCAGGGCTCACAGGAGTCCCTAAGCCCCCAACTCACCTGTGGTCCAGCAGCAGCAGACCCCGCTCCCGTAGCCCCGTCACCTCCGCGCTTGCTCCGAACACATCCCACAGCGTCAGCTGCGGCTCAAACTGCTGCCAGTGCTGGAAGGCAGGGGCAGAGGTGATGAATAGACTGCGGTCCAACAAAGGGGGACACAGAGTCCAACCTGGCCCGGGGGCGCTCAGGGACATCAGGACAGGTCTGTGGACCAGCAGAGAGGTGGGCACCTTTACCCACATGGCACATTCAGCCAAAGCCAGCGCCTGGCCAAGCCAGGTCTCCTCTGTGCCTCTGCCATTGCTCTTCTCCCTGCCCCTGGCAGGGCACAGCCCAGCCAAGGTTGCACCTGCGCTGTGACTTCAGCCTCGGGGACTCCGGGTCTGATCAAATTGTCCAGTGAGCTTCCCAGCGGAGGCTTTGGTGCGCTGAACATAAGGGAAGCCCTTTCTGGAATCCACTGCCTCGCACAGCTGAGAAAACCCAGGTGCAGAGCTGTGAAAGGATCTGTGTTCAATGCTGCAGCAGAACTGGGACCAGAACCGGGTCTCTGCAGCCCGGGTCTAGCTTCTCACCACTGCCCCACACCACCTACAGCTTCTGCACAGCAGACAGCTGGACCAAGGCCCAACTTCTAGGAGTGCAAGAGGCATGTGTGTCTGCATGTGCGTGTGCATGCGTGGTGGGGAAAGAGAGTGACTGACGGTCCCATAAGACTCAGGAGGAGCAAACGGTCTGCTCTTACCTGGTGCGTGATCCCCACATCCGTGCGCAGCCCCATGGCCAAAACCTCCTCCAGCCTGGAAATAAAAGCAGCAGGCGCCTTGGAGGGGAGACCCTGCCTCTCCCATTCTTCAAACGGGAGGCTGGGCTGTGCTGATGGGGATCCTGCAGTATGGGGCAGGACGTGGGGTTGGGGGGCCGGGCAGGAAACTAAGGGGTATGGGTGGAAGTGCTTCCTGGGCACCAGAGACCCTGGGAGGCTCACAGCTCCAACTCATCCAGCGGGACTCGCTTCCGGGTGCCGTGACCGAACAGCGTCACCTCCTTCATCCAGTTGTCAGGCTCCAGCGTTTGGATCCGAGCCTCCCGGGTGTGGCCCCCGGCCCCATGGGGCACAAATCGCCCGTGAGCACCTGATAATCACAACCATCGCAAGGGTTAACACTGCGCGCTTACAGAAACCAACCCGTGGTTGGTTTTCTCAGTGTGGTCCGGGGACCAGAGCACCTCTCGGGCTGGCAGTGGGGATTCTCAGGCCCTACTCCAGTCTGACCCTGCCGGAATTCTGCGGGCTGCCGCGCCCCACTCCGGGTTTTAACAAGCCCTCCGGGGGATTCCGATGCATACAAAAGACTCGCAAGCCCGGGGCCTCAGCAGGATTGCAAGCGCCAGGCATCACACTCAAGTTCCACCTGGCGGGAATTCTTTTGCTGCGCTTTAGGTATGAAGAAGTACAGGCTTGGAGAGCTACACAGGTGGCCCAAGTTCACGCTGTGACATCCCTCTCCTGAGTCATCCCTCGTGTCACTCACAGGGGACTCACCAGGCCCCACGCCAAGGTACTGCCCGCACTGCCAGTACGTCCAATTGTGGGTGCTGAGCGCCCCCTGTGGGGAAGGAGGGACGGTGAGGCCGAGGCCGGAGGGTGCCCAGCAGGGGTTCTCCTGGGGGCGCGCAGCCCGACTCACGTGGCGCGCGAAGTTAGAGACCTCGTACTGGCGGAAGCCGGCGGCCCGCAGCAGCGCGCGCCCCTCCGCGTACATCTCCGCCGCCAGCTCGGGGTCGGGGCCGGGGACCGCGCGGCGCTGCACCCGGGCGAAGAGCGCCGTGCCGCGCTCCAGGGACAGCTGGTACAGGGACAGGTGGTCGTCGCAGTGGCGCAGCAGCTCCTGCAGCTGCCCGAGCCACGGCCCCAGCTGCTGCCCCGGCAGCCCGAGCATCAGGTCCACCGACACGCGGCCTGGAAAGAGGCGCCGCGCCGCCGCCAGCGTCCGCAGGGCGTCCCGGGCAGAGTGCGTGCGGCCCAGCAGCTGCAGCTCCGCGTCGTCCAGGGACTGGGGAGAGATGCGGGGGGCATCCAGACCGGGACCCCGACACGGGACACGGGGACCCACCCCTCACACAGTAGAGGGCAGGGAGCTGGAAGCGGAGGGGAGAGCGATGGCCAGCCAGAACCCAGACAGAGGTGCTTTTCACTGAAGGGTGAATTTAATCCTCAGATCCTCCAATAGCATTTG
>NW_004955451.1:11260002-11263277 GCF_000276665.1 Chinchilla lanigera
TATGCTCCTGCCTCAGCCTTCCGAATGCTGGGATTACAGGTGCTCAACACCAAGGCATGCCTGGCTTCATTAACTCTTAATACCTCCCCACACTTTATTAATCAAGCTCTTTTTTATGGAGCAGGAAGGGCGAGGAAGCAGCAGTTTAAACACTACCCGCCCAGCCTCCCTGTGGATAAAGGTGGCCAGTCAGATGCAAGCTGGTGTCATGGGTCAGGAGACGTTGAGGAAAGCTCTTTAGAGAGGGCTGATTCATCTGAGAGCAAACATACAGCTGCCTCTGTTTTTCTCCTTCTTGTTGCCTGGAATGCAGACATGATGGCTGGAACTCCAGGGGCCATAGTAAACCATGTGAAGACCTACAGGATGGAAGCCAAGAACTGAAGATGCAGAGCATAAAGTTAGAGGTCGGGAGCCAGGCGTGGTGGTGCACGCCTGTAATCCCAGCACTCGGGAGGCTGAGGCAAGAGGATCATTGCGAGTTCGAGACCAGCCTGGGCTACAAAGTGAGCTCAAGGCCAGCCTGAACTGCATAGGGAGACCCTGTCTCAAAAAGACAAAAAAAAAAGTTAGAGGCTGGATTCCTCAAGACCGAGGACCGTGGGTCCACTATGCTAACCTGGAAGTGCTACATCCAGACCTCTTTCATGTGAAGAAAAATCAATCTATCTAAAAAAAAAAAAAAAACCAACTAATCAATCAATCAATTAAAGGGCTGTAAATGTAGCTCAATGCAAAGACCCTGCGTTCACTCCCCAGTACCAGAAATAAATAAACAAACAAAAGTGGCTGGGGATATAGTTCAGTGTGAAGACCCTGGGTTCAATTCCCAGTATGGCAAGACATACATATATATATTCATATTTATATACTACTACTATGAACACCTGTGGTTTTTTGTTTTGTTTTATTTGTTTTTGGCTTTTTGAGACAGGGTCTTGCTATATAGTCCAGGCGGCCCTTGAACTCACTATATAGCCCAGACTGGCCTAGAACTCAGGGTGGGCCTCCTGCCTCATCCTCCCGAGTGCTGGGATTACAAGTGTGCACCACCATACCTGGTAAGCACCTGTTTTAGACACTCAGAGTACTCTACTGAGTGCCAGCCCCTCCTCTCCCTTGCCCTGTGGCCTTGGGCACATGGTTCATTTCCAGAGCCTGTTTCCTCATCTGTAGAATGGGTGTGCAGGTAACATTCCCTCTCTCACCAGCTTCTGGCAGAGCTTAGGTGAACAAATGCAAATAAAATCGTTGGCCTGATACCCAGCTTGTAGCTATTACTGTACTACATTATGCAGCCACGCAGGCCCGGGTGCTGGCAGAACCAATCAGAAAATCCCAGCACATGTTGCTGAGTAAAACAACAGGTGGTGAAACTGGGAAGTGAGGAATTATTTTTATTTCCCCCGCTGTATCTACGCATCAGGCAATGGTTACCCACATGCTGTGGTGGTGATTTCTGTAGTAGAGATTTGCTTTCTTCTAAATGAAAAGGAGTATGCATTTCCTTTTCTCTTCTTATTTTAAGCAGGAAGAAAGGGAAACCCTTTGGAAAACAATGCAACTGCCCATGCCCAGATCCGTAAAGGCACCCCCGGCCTTGAAGCCAGCTTCTCACTCCGGGCAGCAACCTCAGGAAATAATCCAAATGCAGGAAGAGGCGATATCCATACACACATTCCCGGCAGCATTATTCATAGTAGGAAAAATCAGGCAGCCGTGTAAGTGCCTCACATTAGGGTAATGATTATTAAATTATTCACTCATTGGAACCTTGTGCAACAATTAAAATGGAAAAGATGATGATTGGAGAGCAATGTGGAAAATTGCTCATGAACAATGAGACACGAAAGGAGCAGAATGCAAAATTAGACCTGCGCCAGGACAAGGACCAGAAAGAAATGCAGCCAAAGAAAACTGCGTTGGGCCAAAGACCCTCAGTGATTTTCTGTTTCTTCTTCATTTCGCATCTGTCTCAGGATAATTAAAAATTTGTTTTAAAAATCCACCCCAGTGAACAGAAGGGAAGGCAGGGCGAAGATGGGAGCAGGTCTGACAGGAGAAATTCAAAGGTGATTTACAGACTCGGCCAGCAGTTCCGGCTCTGTCTTCTGCCTGTGAGGGCCCGCATCTCCTTTGCCCTTGGCCTTGCTGGTGATTGGTGATCAGATGGACCCCACGCACTGCCCAATGAAGCCAGAGTTCAGAATGCTCTTGCTGAGCATGGTGGTGCATGCCTGTAATCCCAGCGCTGGGGAGGCTGAGGCAGGAGAATCACAAGATCAAGACCATGTAGTGAGACCTTGCTTCAAAAAACTAAAAAGCAGGACACAAACATACAACTGACAAGGAAAAACGCCCACCACATATTAGGTAAAAGAAGGCTCCAAAGCAAGATATGCATCATCCCTCCTTGGTAAGATTGTATATGTAATTGTGTTCGTTGCATGTAAGAATTTCTGTAGATACACATCACAGTCTTACGTGGTTAACATTTGAGCCGCGGGTTTAAAATTGTACCCATCACTTTGGTCTCAATTGTGCTGTACAACTGACCTGAAAATCTCCTGGTTTACAGCGGTCCATGTTAATTTCTCTCTTGCTCTACTACAGCTGGGGGTGCGGGGAGGATGATGGACAGTTCTGTTCCGGAAGTGGGTGATGCCACAGAGACGGAACCTGGTAACGTAGGTTTTCACTGTCAGAGAAGCCCAAGGAGGGGAAATAGATGGATTCCTCATACGCATGGGTTCCCGGGCTCCAAATCTGCTGATTGGTGGTTTTGTTGTTGCTACTGTTTTGAGACAGGTTCTTGCTAGACAGCCCAAGCTGCCCTTGAACTCATGATCCTCCTGCCTCAGCCTCCTGAGTATTGGGAGTACAAGTGTGTGCTACCATGCCTGACATGATGGAAAAAACTGCATCTGTACTAAATGTGTACAGGCTTTTGTTTCTTGTTATTATTCTGTGAACACTAAAGTCTAACCACTATCTACATAGCATTTGCCCTGCATTGGGCACTGTAAATCAGAGATGATTTAAAGCAAACACCAAACCATGTACGAGATTTGAGTTTGGTATCCGAGGGGAGCCTGGGACCAGTCCCCTCCCCCACATACAGAGGGATATGACTGGATACACACAGAGCGCAAGCTATCCAGCACCGCACAGAAATGGTGGCTCCGGGCCCCAGGCAGAGGCCACAAAGAGGTCAGGATTTTGCCTAATTTAAGAGGCAGGCCAGCGCCTGCCCGGCAAGCGCGAGGTCGTGAGTT
>NW_004955451.1:11269792-11297650 GCF_000276665.1 Chinchilla lanigera
TTTTTTTTTTTTTTTTTTGGTCTTTTTGAGACAGGGTCTATGCAGTCCAGGCTGGCCTTGAACTCACTTTGTAGCCCAGGCTGGCCTCAACTCTCAGCAATCCTCCTGCCTCAGCCTCCCGAGTGCTGGGATTACAGGCCTGTGCCACCACACCCAGAGTTGGCCCTTTTTTTATTTTTTATTTTGAGATGGAATCTCACTGAATTACCCAGGGTGGGTTTGAATTTGAGATATTGCCTCAGCCTCCAAAAGTACTGGGCCAACAGGCCTGCATCACCATGCCTGGCTTCCAATAGCCTCGGTTGTTTTTTTGTGTGTTTTTGTGGGTTTTTTTGGTACCAGAAATCGAACTCATGATCTCAGGCTTGCCAGGCAAGCGCTCATGCTGCTGAGCTACATACCGGGCCCTAACAGTGTTTGTTTGTTTGTCTGTATTTTGAGATAGGGTCTCACTGTGTGATCACAGTAATCCTCCTGCCTCAGCTTCCCAATTGCTGGGGTTACAGGTGTGCACCACCACACCCAGCTCATATATTAATTAAATTTAAACAGCCACATTTTAAGTGCTCACTAGCACACGGCTGCCAGCTACTGTGTTGGACAGCAGGATAATAGATATTCTACCCCTCAACACCTAACTACTGAATGAAATATTTCCTAAGGACAAGGACATCTCTTACATAATCCAACCCAATTACGGTGTTCAGGAAGTGTAACATCAATACGATACCATTATCTCATACACAGTCATATCCACATGGCAGTGTCCTAATAATGTCACCTGTTGTAATTAATTTCCTCCTTCCTCCCCAACCCAGGGTCACACATTACATTCAGCTGTCACTGTCACTGTGGTCTCCTTTAATCTACTCCAGATTCTCTGGCTTTTCTTTGTCTTTTATGTCACTGACTTTTTCAAAGAGTACAGTCCAGTTTTTGAAAAAGTCTCTTAATGAGCAAGTGCTGAAGATCAGCTGCACATTAGGGCAGTATTGAACACCTCTCTCCTCTCTCCCTGTGCAGGGGGTTGAAGCCAGGGTCTCGCACATGCTAGCCCAGTGCTCTACCACTAAGCTACATCCCCAGCCCCAGGAGTTTCTTCATTTCTTTACCTGCTATTTCTGCATGATTAATTTCAAGATAAGTGTTTTGGACAAGAATATCTTAGAAAGCCGGGCGCGGTGGCACACGCCTATAGTCCCAGCACTCAGGAGGCTGGGGCAGGAGGATCGTTGCGAGTTCGAGGCCAGCCTGGGCTACAAAGTGAGCTCAAGGCCAGCCTGAACTGCATAGAGACCCTGTCTCAAAAAGACAAAATAATAATAATAATAATAATAATATCTTAGAAATGATGGGTCCCTTTCAATATATCCTATCAGGACGAAGCCCTTGATCTGAACCCCATAAGGAGCAGCACACTGGACGTACCAACCCCTCAATGCCTAAATACTGAATGAAGTACTTCCTAAGGGCAAGCACATCTCTTAGTGGCAGTCTTAGCAAGTGGACAATCCCAGATATGGAAGTATCCGAGTCCACCTTTCTCCCTAGTTAAAAATCTTCAATGGTTCCCCTACTCGTAAGGGGAAATTCCAGAGTCCTCCGTAGGTGCTGAAAGCCTTCAGACCCTGCTTGGCAGCCTTGTGTCTGTCCTCTCCTGTCACAAGAAATGACTCACAGTTGTCCCAAAACATGCAAGGTGCTTCTACATCCTGTGTCGTTTCCTCCTACACTTCTCCAGGACGCCTTCCAGGATTTCATCAGACTGAGCTGCCCTTCACACCGGACTCTGAAAGCTTCTTGTAGAGACTGCTTTCCAGGCAGCATTTACCATCTGCAATGATCTGGCTACCCGCCTGCCTCCCCTGTGTGTTCATCCTAACAGATCTTTCTAGCCAGGTGTGGTCGTGTGTGCCAGTCATCCCAGCACTCTGGGAAGCTAAGACAGGAGGATTCAAAGTTCAAGACCAACCTGGGCAACTTAGGGACCTAGCAAGACCCTGTCTCAAAACTAAAAATAAAAAAGTGTGGAGCTGGGCATGGTGGCGCACACCTGTCATCCCAGCACTCGGGAGGCTGAGGCAGGAGGATCATTGCAAGTTTGAGACCAGCCTGGGCTACAAAGTGAGCTCAAGGCCAGCCTGAACTGCACAGCAAGACCCTGTCTCAAATGAACAAAAAAACAAAAACAAAAAACCCAAAAGAATAGTGTGGACCCAGGCATGGTAACACACACTTGTAATCCCAGCATTCAAGAGGCTGAGGCAGGAGGATCTGGCAGCCAGTTTCAGGGCAACCTGGGCTACCTAGTGAATTAGGCCTATGTGCCACCCAAGGCCAGCCTAAAATACATAGCCAGCTGGGCCTGGTGACACATTCCTGTCATCCCAGCACTCCAGGGGCTGAGGCAAGAGGATTGCGGCAAGTTTGGGTCTAGCCTGGGCTATGTAGTGAGTTCAAGAACAGCCTGGACTGCATAAAGAGACCCTGTGTCAAAACAAAGAAACTAAATAAATAAAATAAAAACTAAACTACATAGCCAGACCCCGTCTCAAAGAATCAAAACCAAAGAAATAAATGCCCAGTGAGCAAATGCCACATGACAGGAGGCAGCCCTGAAGGCCGGGGGCGCTGGGAAGAGGGGTGAGAGGATTACCTGGAGGCCAATGGACAACCTGTTGACTCCCGCCGCCCCGAACTCCGCCAGTCTGGGGCCCGGGGCGGAAGTGGGGTTGGCTTCCAAAGTGACTTCCACATCAGCAGGCAGGTGGGCAGCCTGCGCCACCGCCTCCAGGAGGGCGGCCACGGTGTGGGGACTGGCCAGGCTGGGGGTGCCCCCGCCGAAGAACACAGACTCCACCCTGGGGGAAGAGGTCGGAGAAGGTGAGAGCGGAGCAAGGCAAGGCCTGGGGTGCCCGCACCTGCCTAGTGCACTCCGAGCCCAGGACGCACCTGCGAACCCCGCTGAGCTCAAGCAGCGTGCGGGCTTCAGTCACCAGGCAGCGCCGCAGGGCCGCCTCGTCCACGCCGCCGCGCACCACGTACTTGTTGAAGTTGCAGTAGCTGCAGCGCTTCTCACAGTACGGCCACTGGGGACAGGAGACAGGGGAGTATTGGGGGGTGAGGGACCCCAGGTTCCCGGGCCACTTCCAGGGTTCATCGCACACAATCCCATCCCCGTCCCAAGGCCGGTCAACATCACCAGCGGTTGCGACATCTCAGCCACTCTATTTCTCAAGCAGGTGGTGCTGGAGTTACGATGCCCACGTCAATATGAGAAACGGTGGCTCAGGCCGGGCGTGGTGGCACACGCCTGTCATCCCAGCACTCGGGAGGCTGAGGCAGGATCATCGCAAATGCCAGGCCAGCCTGGGCTACATAGTGAGTTTAAGGCCAGCCTGGACTACATCGCGAGTCTCTAAGAAAAAGCAAATGTGAAACGGGCTCAGAAAGAAGGTCACTTGATCAAGGTCACCGCGCTGGTATGTATCAGACTTTAGGTGTCTGGATCAAGACCTGGGCCCCGGGAATGGGGAAAAAAAGAAGAATCAAGATATATTATGTACAGGTAAAAATTCCCTTTGATGAATGTTAGTATGTATATCTAAAATGTACCAATAAAATGAGAAGAAAAAAAAAGACCAGAGCACCAGGGGTCAGCGCGACGGTCGCCACCAGGCTTCCGGGCGCCGCGGCCCCGCCCTCGCCCCGCCCTCGCCCCGCCCACTCACGTGCACGTAGAGCGCCGCGCGCCTGCTCTCGGGGTGGGCATTCGGGGGCCCCTGCGCAGTGTCCACGCGGCGGCGCCTCTGGGCAGCCCTGGCAGCTGCCACCAGGCCGCGGGCCCGGGACCCAGGAAGGACCATGGCGCCCAGCCGGGCAAGGTCTCGAGGCGATCCGCGTCCCGGGCGCTCGGTGCGCTTAGAGCCTGCCGCGCGGGTCCTCGGCGGAAGGAAGAGGCACGGCGGGAGACAGAGTGACGGGGGCTCCGGTCTGCAGCGCCACCTGCAGGACGCCGGTGTGCTCACCGCAGCCGCGCTCCGTTTTTTTCTAGGACTTCAGCCACTGCAGGCACGGGCTTGGGCACCGTGTGCCAGGGCCCATTCCCTTAGGAGCTCATAGTGCCTCCATTTACTTCCTTCGCATTCCATTGGCTGGCTCAGAGCTGGGCGCGGGGGACGACGAGGTGCATCAGATCGGGTCGCAGTCTGACAGCCCAGAGGCAAACCAAAAAGTTAGGACAGAGGAGGCATTACTTCATTAATGCGTTCTGGACCCCAGGCCAGGCCTGGGAAGCACTCTGTTCCAAGAGCTGTGTTAAGGGTGGGGAACTCGTGGGCTGAATTTTACATTTCATATTTATTTATGCATTCATTTATTCATTTTTGCGTAATGAGGATGGAACCCAGAGCCTTCACACTGAACTACAACCCAGTCCTTTGTAAGTTTTATTTATTTATTTATTTTTTGAGACAGGGTCTTGTTAAATTGCCCAGGCTGGGCTCAAACTTGTGATCCTCCTGCCTCAGCCTCCCAGAATGTTGGGTGTGCACCATCATGCCTGGTTTAGGGCTGGATATAGAAGGAATGGAAAATTCCAAAGGGAATTGGCTGAGATTTCCAGGCCAGGCCAACGCAGGCGCACACTGGGAGGAGTCAGAGTTGGTGTGTGCGGGAGAGATGGGTACACTGGGTGCGCGGAAAGTGCTGGGGAGGCAGCCCCGGATGAGCTGTCCCCCCAAAGTGGAAGGAAATGGGCTGCAGTGTGTGGCTGTAATCCCAGCTACTCAGGAAGCTGATGCAGGAGGGTTGCCAAGTTTAAGGCCAGTGTGGGCTACATAGGCAAGACCCCATTTCAAAAAGAATAGAAAAGAGTTAGCCAGCATGGTAGGCATACCTGTAATCCTAGCATCTGGGAGGCTGAGGATTGCGGGTTGAAGGCCAGCCTAGGAGGCAGGAGAATTGCAAGTTCAAGGCCAGCCTGGGCTACATAGCAAGACTGCCTCAAGATAAAAAAATAAAAAAAGGGCTGGGGTGTGCTCAGTGTGAAGGCCCTGGGTTCAATCCCCAGTAAAGACACACACAGGCGCAGAGTTAAAGACCCTGGGCTTTGGAGTCTGACAGTGCAGCACAGTTCACCTAGTGGCCTGGGACAGTCCTGGTTCTCACCCCCCTTTCTGTCTTGCAACCCTGAGAATAACTGCGGAATGTGCTGAAGTACCACATCTGCAGAAGGCACCAGCCAGGACAGGCAGGCTCTGTCTCCATTGCCCCTAGACGCAAGACGTCCTTCAGTGCCTTAGCCCAACAGGCGACCTGGTCCCGAGGTACAGCAGCCAGGATGGGCTGGTTTCCAGGGCCCTTCAGCTGCGGAGCAAGTGAGCACACACAGAGGAGATTCGGTCCACACCGGGCGGCCTTGGAGGACCGGCTCAAAATTAATCCCAGGCTCCTGCTGTCCCTGGGTGCTTATCTGTAATGACACACCTGCTGAATGTGTAGGTTCCTGTCTCACGGGACTCACAGGTTGGTGACCAGTGCAAGCCCGTCTCAGCCTGCCCGGCCACTGGAGTATGGGCATGGCTAATCCCAGCTGTGAGACCTTGGCCACATCATCTTCGAAGTGGGGCCAGTGCCAAGAATAAAGCTTGCTTTACTGCTTCACCAGTGCTTGATCTCACTTACTGACCTATGCTTCCAAGAGGAAAAACGACCAGCTTGGGTCAAAATTGCTAACAGTAAGGGTTGCCAGCAAGAGAAGTTTCTTTCTTTCTTTTTTTTTTTTTCCCCCGGTACCGGGAGTCAAACTCCCGACCTTGTGCTTGCCAGGTAGGCGCTGTGCCGCTGAGCTAAATCCCCAGCCCCCAAGGGAGAAGTTTCTTCAAACTCGGAGCAGAAACCGAGGGAAAACCTGATAAATCCTCCTGCCTTGCTTGCTATTAGTTGCTTTACTTACTTTGAGACAAATTCTCGCTGTGTAATCCAGGCTGGCCTTGAACTCTCAGCAGTCCTCCTGCCTCAGCCTCTTGAATGCTGGGCTTACAGGCGCGTGCCATCATGCCCACCTAGTGGACTTCTGAAATCACCGGTTTTGAGGCACCATGGTGGCGCATTCCTGCAGTCCCAGCTTCTTGGCATGCTGAAGCAGGAATGCTTGAACCCAGGAGCTTGATACTAGCCTGGCTAAGACAGCAGGAGCTCATCCCCTACACACACAGACACACACACAGGAAAGATCACTAAACAGAGGTCATGTGGCTGAGCAGTACATTATCAGTTCCCCACTAGCTTCGCTATAGTGACCTCTAATGTGTCAGTCATGATGGTAACAGTTGCCGAAGGTCACATTTCAGGGACCTGAACGCCAATCTTGGAGCCAGTGGCTGCACTTGGGCGTGCCAGGTGTCCAACAAACCACCCCCTCAGGTCACACGAAGGTCACTGTCCTCCAAACATGCATCCCGTGAGCCAGGACGGTTGCTCACACATTCAGCTCCAATCACCACCTCCTGACCCTAAATGACCCTCTTCTTCACCCCAGATTGCCCCCCAAATCCACCTTCTGAGAATGGGTTTCAGACTCAGCTTAACCTCAGAGACAGAGATGAAAGGTCTTTATTAATCAAAAGCCAGCTCTTAGGCACCCTTCCCCATGTCCCCGAAGCGGAAGCCGTTCGTGCAGTTTCTCCAGAGAAGGGATGTGGTTCTCAGACAGGTGGCCAGTATAAGACTGCGTATTAATCTTGCTTTTGTGCAGGCAAGTGAGTATGCCAATCCTGTGACTCTAAAAACATAAGTGATTAAAAAAAAACTTCTGCTGATCTATGTCTGGGTTTTGTTAGGGCCGATTCTCATAGCTGCACACTCCAGGCACTTGGGAACAGGGAACGCAGCACATTTGGCTGGCCTTGGTGTCCAGGTCACTCAGGCAAGAAGAGAGAAAAACTCTGGATCCAAGGGAGAGAATGTCGGGGGCTGGGGATTTAGCTCAGCAGCACAGTGCCTGCCTGGCAAGTGCAAGGTCCTGAGTCCTGAGTTCAGCTCCTGGTACCAAAAGAAAAAAAAAAAAAAAAAACACTGGAAAATTGGACACTTTAAATGTGAGCTGAGCCAGGTCCACTGATGTATGCCTGTAACCTTAGCTACTCAGGAGGCTGACGCAGAAAGATCTCAAGTTCAAGGCCAGCCTAGACAATTTCATGACACCCTGTCTTTAAAAAAAGTTTTCAAAATGGGTGAATTAGATAGTATGTGAATTATACCTCAATGAAGCTGTTATTTTCAAAAAGAATGTTTCTTGTTGGACTAATCTGGCAACAGTAGGGGAAAGAATAAGTGAGGGGAAAAAACGAAAGAAAAGAATGAGGTTGAAATGTAAAGGGATGGGGCGAGGGTTACATTAAGTAGCTGATGCATAGCGAAGTATGTAAGGGCACAGCTGTGCGGGTCTCTTCCCTCTCCACCCCTCCAGCTGCCAACGGAGCACTCCAGTGGAGCCTGGGCACACAGAGATTTGTGCCCAGTCGCCAAGACCACAGGGACATGGGCGGGAGGAGAGGGCCAGGGAGGACCCTCCTCAGATTCACAGTTTCAGGTGCTGTTCCATCTGCTCTCGGAGTTTGAATTTCTGGATCTAAGGGAAGGACAAAGGACAGTCAGGCCAGGGCCCGGGCACACTAGGCACACAGACATGACGGTGTGCCTGGGTCTGGAGGCAGGGGGATCTCTTGGGCTTTTAATACTACAATCAAAAAAGTCCAGGCTAGGCAGGCTTGTCATCCCAGCCCTGGGGAGGCTGAGGCAGGAGGATCCCAAGTTCAAGGCCAGCCTGGGCTCCTTACGCACCTTTCCTGAGATGGTGAGGGGGTAGTTGGCCACGAACACGACATAGCGGGGAATCTTGAAGTGGGAAATCTGCGAGGCAGAAGGGAAAGCGTGAGGCTGAGCAAGGGTAGAAGGCAGAGGCAGGGCAGAGGCTGGGGGACACCGCTGCTCGCCCACCTTCCCTTTGCAGAATGCTTTGATCTCCTCCTCTGTGGTGGTCTCCCCACTCTTCAGCCGGATGCAGGCACAGATTTCCTCCCCCATCCTCGGGTCCTTCACTCCCACCACCTTCGGCGGCAAAGACAAGCATCAGACATCACCATCTCCCCGCGCCCAGGCTTCCGGGGCAGAGTGCCTTACCTGCACCTCCTGCACCTGCGGGTGCGTGTGGAAGAAGTCCTCCAGCTCCGCGGGGTAGATGTTCTCACCTCCCCGGATGATCATGTCCTTCGAGCGCCCCACAATCTTACAGAAGCCGTCCTCGTCCATGGTGGCGATGTCTCTGTAGGGAAAGCCAGGAACAGCCCCTCTCGCCCCTGCCTTTCCGCCGGCCCATTTCCTCTACTGTTCTAACATTTATTGAGCACCTACTACATGTCCTTCTGTGTGCTACTCTGGGTCTCACAGCAGAAACAAGACACGGCTCCTGGAATTTACACTCCAGAGAGGGAGGCAGAGACCAACAAGCCTGTACAATACCTAGCACGTTTGCCCTCTCTCTCTCTCCCTCTTTTCTGTATCTACAATATCTCTTGGCTGGCTTTTTTGTTCATTTGTTTTTTGAGACAGGATCTCACTATATAATTCAGGGTGGCCTTGAACTCACTATGTAGCCCAGGATGGCCTCAAACTCGTGGCAATTTTCCTGCCTCAGCCTTCTAAGTGTTGAAATGACAGGTGTGCACCGCCATGCCTGGCCTGCGTCCTTTTTATCATTGGGATCTTAGTTCAAACATTTCCAGGGCTGGGGATATAGTTCAACAGAATTGCACCTGCCTGGCGAGCATAAGGTCCCGAGTTTGATTCCTAGTAGCAGGAAAAGTGTTCCCCAGCACTGAACCACCAAAGCTACTTTCTCTCCTATAACACCCTTTATTTAGTTATTTTTTTCTCAATAGTAGGGATTGAACACAGAGCCTTCACAGTAAGCTACATCCCCAGTCCTTTTTTTTTTTTTAATTTTGAGACAGGGTCTTATTAAGTCTCTAAGACTGGGTTTGAACTTGGGATCCTTCTGCCTCAGCTCCCCCGAGTGCTGAGGTTATAGGGATGTGCCACTACACCCAGCTCCTTTTAATTGTTGTAATTATACTTTTCATTTCTTACACCACAGAAACCATTCAATATTTACACATGTGTGTCCAATTTACTTCACTTAAAAGTATGGTCTCATGGTACATCCCTTTAGCTAGAAATCTCTCAAGCTTATCCTTCTTTACAGCAGAGTAGTACTCCATTGTACTTTAAAACCACATCTTCTTTATCCATTCATGGGTTGATGGGCATCTGGGATGTTTCCAAGATTTAGCTATCACCAACTATGCCAATATAAATATGGAGGTACATATATCGCTATGGTATGATGCTTTTAATTTTTTCAGGAAGATACCAAAAAAGGGGAATAGCGAAGGCCAATGAGACCTCTACTTTTAGATTTCTTTAGATTTTATTTTAATTGTCTTTTTGAGACAGGGTCTCGTTATGCAGTACAGGATGGCCTTGAGCTCACTGTGTAGACCAGCCTGGTCTCGAACTCGTAATGATCCTCCTGCCTCAGCCTCCTGAGTGCTGGGATTACAGATGTACCCCACCGTGCCCGGCTAGTTTTAATTTTTTAAGAAATTTCTACACTGATTTCCATAGTGGTCATAAAAGTCTATATACTCCCACCAACAGTGGAAAAGCGTTCCTTTTTCCCCACAGCCTTACCAGCATTTGCTACTGGTTGATTTCTTGATAATAGCCACTTTCTAAAGTGAGATGGAATCTCAGTGCTGTTTTTAATTTCAAATGACCAGTGATGTTGAACATTTTTCATATATTTATTTGCCATTTCTACTTCTTCATTTGAGAAGTATCTATTTATCTCTGATGCCCATTTTTGGACTGTGTCTTTAAATATGGGGGGGTCTGATTTTTTTGAGTTCTTTATATATTCTATATTTTTCTTTATATATTCTAGATAGTAGTCTTTTGTCTGAAGAACAGCTGGAAAAAAATTTTTCCCATACTGTGGGTTGTCTCCTCACTCCGTTGATGGTTTCTCTTGCTGTGCAACATCGTTTTACTAAATGAGATTCCAGTTGATTCTTTTGTTTTTGTTTTTTTTGTGCTTTTTTTTCTGGTACCGGGAATCGAACTCATGACCTTGCGCTTGCCAGGCAGGCACTGTGCCGCTGAGCTTAATCCCCAGCCCCGCACTTGTTGGTTTTTTGTGATAGTTTTGGGCTTTTGTTTATAAAGTTTTGCCTGCACCAATGGCTTCAAGAGTCCTACCTAGTCTATCTTCCAGCAGATTTAGTGTTTCTGTTTTAATATTTAGATCTTTGATCCATTTTAATTTTAATTTAATGCATGGTGAAAGATATGGATCTAGTTTTAATCTTCAACATGTGCAGAGACAGTTTTTCCAGCACCACTTATTAAAGAGGCTATCTTTCTTCCAGTGAAGGTGTTTGGCACCTTTGTCAAAGATAAGGTGGCTGAGTGTGTGTAGAGTTATTTCTGCATCTTCTAATCTGTTCTATTGATCCTTGGGTCTGTTTTTTTTTTTTTTAACCAGTACCATGCTGTTTTTACCACAGTGGCTTTGTAGTATAATTTCAAGTAAGGGATTATGATGCTTTCTGCCTTGCCTTTGTTGCCCAGAATTGTTTTTGCTATTCTAGGTCTCTTCTGTTCCAAATGAATTTTAGAAATATTTTTTCTAATTCTGTGATATACATTGTTGGAATTTTGATCAGGATTGCATTAAATCTGTGTAGCAATTTTGAGAATGTGGCCATTTTCACTGTATTGGTTTTTTTTCCCCGGTACTGGGAATCGAACTCACAACCTTGTGCTTGCCACGCAGGCGCTGTGCCGCTGAGCTAAGTCCCCAGCCCCTGTATATTGGTTTTTCCTACCCAAGAACAAGCGATATCCATTTTCCATTTTCTTTTCTTTTTTTTTTTTTTTTTTTTTGTTTTTGTTTTTGTTCAGGTACCAGGTCCATTTTCTGATATCTTCTTCAATCTCCTTTTTCAGAGTACTGTTGTTTTTAATGTAGATATCTTTTACCTCCTTCCTTAGATTGATTGCTAGGTGTTTCATTTTTTGGATACTATTGTGAAAAATGGTATTTCTCTAATTTCTCTTTGTTAAGTGTGTACAGAAATCCTGTTCCTTTTGAGTGCTGACTTTGTATCCAGCTATGCTACTGAATTTGGTTATCAAATCTAGGAGTGTTTTGGTGGAATTTTTGGGGTCTTCTATGTAGAGTATCATGTCATCTGCAAATAATTAATTTCTTCCTTTCCTATCTTTTATTCTTTTTTCTTTCTTTTGTTTAATTGCTCTCGCTAATATTTCCAGAACTATATTGAATAGAAGTGGTGATAGTGGACATCTTTGTCTTGCTCCTGATTTTAGAGAGAAAGCTTTCAAGTTTTTGGGGGGAGGTTCCAGGAATCAAACTCACAACCCAGCACTTGCCAGGCAGGCGTTGTGCCACTGAGTTATATCCCCAGCCCTTCAGTTTTTGTTCATTTAGTATGATGTTGCCTGTTGGTTTGTCATAAATGGCTTTGATCAGATTGAGGTAAAGACCATCTATTCCAATTTTCTGCAGGGTTTTTTTATCATGAATAAGTGTTAGACTTTGTCAAATGCTTTTTCTATATCTATGAAATGATAGAATGGTTTTTGTCCTAGGTTCTTTTGACATAGTGTATTACATTTACTGATTTACATATGTTGAACCACCCCTGCATTCCTAGGATGAATTCCACTTGGTCATGGTGCATAGTTGATGATTTGCTGCATTCTGTTTGCCAAGGATTGTGTGTGTGTGTGTGTGTGTGTGTGTGTGTGTTGTCTTTTTGAGACAGGATCTCACTATGTATGCAGTTCAGGCTGGGCTTGAGCTCACTTTGTAACTCAGGCTGGCCTTGAACTAGCAATGATCCTTCTGCCTCAGCCTCCCGAGTGCTGGGATGACAGATGTGCACCACAATGCCCAGCCTGTTTGCCAGTATTTTATTGAGTTTTGCTTCTATGCTCATTAGGGAGACTGGCTTGTAGTTCTCTTTTTTGGTTGGATCCTTCTCTGGTTTTTGTATCAGGGTAATGATTTCATCTTGTTTCTTGAGATGGGGTCTCACTATGTACCCCAGGCTAGGCTTGAACTCACTATATACCCCAGGCTGGCCTTAAACTCATGACAATCCTCCTGCCTCAGCCTCCTGAGTTTTGAGTTTACAGATATGTGCCACCAAAGCTGGCTCCTTTTAACTTTTTGATGTCTGAAATCATCTGTCTTTCTTCCAGCGGTGGCAGTTCTCATGTATAATCCCATCACTTGGAAGGCTGTGGCAGGAAGACTCGCATTCAAGGCCAGGCCAGACTACACAGCAAGACCTTGTCTCAAACCAACCCCAGCCCCACTAGGAAAAAAAAAAAAAAAAGGAAAGAAAGCAATTTTCTGTCTTTCTCTCTCAGCCCAGTGGGAGGTAAGAGTTAGGTCCTTCTCACTTTGCTTTCCATGGGGCCCCTGGGCCTGGCACAGTGCCCGCACACGGGGATACAGTGTGAACATGCTGAGCTAACCAATGAACAGCCAGACCCTGGCTCCAACCTTGCAGCTACAGGGGTAGCGGCCTGTCCTCACATCCTGCCTTACTTTTGTTGTGGTTCCATATACTGTTTTTTGGGTTTTTTTAATCTTTTTGAGACAGGGTCTCTCTATACACAGTTCAGGCTGGCCTTGAGCTCGCTTTGTAGCTCAGGCTGGCCTCGAACTCACAACGATCTTCCTGCCTCAGCCTCCCAAGTGCTGCCATATACTGTTCACGTCTCAGAAATTAAGTCCCCGGTGTAGGAGGGGCACCCTCAGCACCCTGGCTTCCTGTGCCAGTTTAATGCTCCCAGCTCAGCCTCAGGAGCCCCAGCCAGAGCCCCACCGGGCCGTCTCACCCTGTCCGGTACCACTTGTCCTGCCCGACGGCTTCAAAAGTCTTCTGTGGCTCGGCCCAGTAGCCTTGCATGACGCAGTAGCCCCGGATGCACAGCTCCCCAGGCGTGTTCAGTGCTGCCAGCTCCCCAGTCTCCACGTTCACGATCTGGGCCTGGGACAGGTCAGCTTCAGCCTGGGCAGGACTCGGGATTGGGAGAGCTTGGCCTCCTCTCCCACTAATGAGGGCCCCAGCTCTGCCCATCCGGCCCAGGGAAGAGAGTGGACCCATCAGTAGGCAGCGACTTGGGCTGGGCGTGAAAGCCCAGTGAACCCTGGGCAGGGGGTGCTGAGCTCACAGAGTGGGCAGGGAGCTGTCGCAGAGAAAGCGGCCGAGCAGAGCCATGGCAGCTGCAGAATTATAAACCATGCAGAAGGAAAGGCAGTCTCCGCTCCCTTTTGGTTAAGTGGCATTTTAAATAGAGAAGCCAAACAGGGTGGCGTGGCAGCACCATGTGGACAGGAGGCAGAGTCTGAGAGCCCAGGGCCAAGGGGGGCGGAGACCGTGCCGCAGTCTGCACCTGGGGGACAGGCAGAACCAAGCCTGCCGGGCTGCCTGGGGGGGGGGCACCCCAGGAGGGTAGCAGGTGGGTGTCAGACCCGAGTGTGGGCACCCTGGCCAGGGGCAGGGAAGCTCAGGCTGCCTGGCAGAACGCGGGAAAGAAGCTTGGACTGGAAGGTACTTTGAGCTGTGCCCTGAGAGTGAGGGGCACGGGACCCCCAAAGAGACAGGATGCAGGGAAACCAAGTGTTTATGCCCAGGCCCAAGCCCAGCTCTGCAGGAGTGAGCGGGAGGAGCCCGCGGGGAGGAAAGAGCTGTGTAGGAAAAATCCGTGCCCTGGCTCCTCTCTGCGGCGACCCTGGCTGCCCTGAAATAGACAGTGGGCTTGGCAAAAACACCCCTCAGACAGGAAAGGAGGCTGCGGAGAGGTTCGGCTGGCAGCCGCTCAGGGCTGCTGTCCCAGCTCTCCCCCTCCAGAGCTGCAGGACAGAGAGAGCCTGGCAGGCCCAGCAAAACCCTGCGGTGGGGCTCTGGCACCTTCAGCAAATGGTGTGCATCTCTAAGAGCGGGCAGCAGATGCCCGGGGGGGGGCAGGGCTCCGGGGGTCCCAGTCCAGGCTCACCTCTGTGTGCGGCATAACCCTGCCCACACTTTCTGCCTTCTGCTCCAGGGTGTCCTCGGGGAAATTCATGAAGGTCACGGGACTGTTCTCTGTGGTTCCATAAACAACCTAGAGAGCCCAGAAAAGGTGTCTGTGGGGAGTGCATGGACTGCAGACGGATGGCAGAGTGGTGGGCGTCAGGGGTCAGGGGTCAGGGGTCAGGGGTCAGGGACCAGAGTGCTGATCCCTGCAGCGGCCCTAGATCAGTAATAAAACTGACAGCAGGGAAGCCATTCTATCCCAAGACAGCCACACGTCTGTCTGTGGCTGCTGCGCTCCCAGCACCCCAGACTTCTTTCCCCCACCCCCAAGCTGCTCCACCTTCCCGATTTCAAGTCACAACATCCTTTCTCCTTCCCTTCCAAGCCAAAGGCCCCATAAACTTGATGAGAAAGCCAGCCTGCCTCGGTCAGGCTGGGAGTGACCAGACACAACACCCCACCCCGCCCCCCAGCCCGGGACAAGTGTCTGACCTTGGGCTGTGTGCGCCCCAAACTCTGGAGAGGTTCTTGTAAATTTATTTCCATCGATTTAAAAATACAGCCAGGGCAGGAATCTAAACCGCCTGTGGCACCCCACCCCCCGCTTTTTTTTAGCGGTTGGAACATCCTGAACAACAGAAAAACCAGAAGCCAACTTAAAACCATCAGGGAATACTGAGCCAAGAGGGACCCCCATCCTGGAGGCAGGCAGGGGAAGGGGTTTGAAAGAAAGACCAAGCCCCACACTGGGCGCTGCGGGTGGGCAGAGGCTCTGCAACCCTGATTCCAACAGATCTGTCTCCCCTGTCTCCCTGTATCATTTCCCTCCTTTCCAAACAGACAACCCCTCCTTCCAGGCAGCCCAGAGCTCACGCCGGGGCCAGAGTGTGACCTGCCTGCTTCTGTTCTCCCCTGCCCACAGGAATCTGGACACACGGCTGGCAAGTGGGCACAGAGACCTGGTCCCCTGGGGTGGGGCTGCCCATAACCTAGCGTCTGGCAGCCTGAGCCCCTGCAGCCTGGATCCAACCCCTTCCCCCAACCTCACAGTCCTGGGGCCACTGCCCAGGTGTGGCCTCTGCCAAGTACACCTCGGCGCCACTGGGCTGCCACCCTGAGACCCCCCAGGGGCGGAACCTGACCACGAGAGGCGGTGAGGGGATGGGGATATTTGGGGGGAGAGTAAAGAAGGCAGTGACGCAAGTGTCCTTGGTCAGCGGCCTGTGGCCTCCAGGTGTGTTTGCCAGTCTCGCAGGTCGCTCGCCCCTCGTGCCCACCTTTCACCCCTAGGGAAGAGGGGGTGGTGGGGTGCAAGGGACAGAACCGCAAACCTGGGCATGAAGCGGGGTCAGAGGTCAGCGAGCCCAGGGTGGCGAAGGAGCACCCATCTCCTTAGGGTAGGCTCTGGACTTGGAAGCCAAAAGGGGAAACCAGACACCAGAGCGGCTCTCCCGGCGCCACACAAGCGCCCCATGAAAGCACCGACCGCAGGAGATGCATCCGGCTGTCCGGCCGCGCTTGCTTCCTCCCTCCCGGGGCCAGGGCACCCCGCCGAGGGGGGCGTCTCGTGGAGACTCAGACTTAAGCAAACAAATAAGTTCTGGGAACGCCTCCCTCTCTCTGGTGCAAACTGGGGATCTGGACACACCCGCTATCCTCCCTTGCCCCTAAAAAAGCCAGGGAAGGGAGCTGAGAGGCAGCTTATCCTGGAGCAGGACAGGAAGGGGGTCCCAGACCCCCAGCATGGTGGTCTGCAGGAAGGGGCCCCCACGCCCCTCACCGTAGAGGGCGGGATGCACCTCTGGGCATGAGGGGGTTAAGTCCGGGGGCCCCGATGCTCCACGTAGTAGCTGGCTGGGCTTCGGGCTGCGGTCAGGGCCACCGTATAAATAGGGCGGGAGACCCGAGCGCCGCGACAACTGGCTGCTGCCTCCGGCCTGGTGTCCGGGCACCCTGGCCATGGCCCATGCAACGATCCTGCTCAGCCTCGGCCTCCTGGCCATTCTGCTGCCGGCGCTGGCCGCTTGCCCCCAGAACTGCCACTGCCACGGGGACCTGCAGCACGTCATCTGTGACAAGGTAGGGCTCCGGAAGATCCCCAAGGTGTCGGAGAAGACCAAGCTGCTCAACCTGCAGCGTAACGACTTCCCGGTGCTGGCGGCCAACTCCTTCCGCGCCATGCCCAACCTGGTGTCGCTGCACCTGCAGCACTGCCAGATCCGCGAGGTGGCCGCTGGCGCCTTCCGGGGCCTCAGGCAGCTCATCTACCTGTACCTGTCCCACAACGACATCCGCACGCTGCGCGCCGGCGCCTTCGACGACCTGACGGAGCTCACCTACCTCTACCTGGACCACAACAAAGTGACCGAGCTGCCCCGGGGGCTGCTGTCCCCCCTGGTGAACCTCTTCATCCTGCAGCTCAACAACAACAAGATCCGAGAGCTGCGGGCAGGCGCCTTCCAGGGCGCCAAGGACCTGCGCTGGCTCTACCTGTCGGAGAACGCGCTCAGCTCCCTGCAGCCCGGCGCCCTGGACGATGTGGAGAACCTCGCCAAGTTCTACCTGGACAGGAACCAGCTGTCCAGCTACCCGGCCGCCGCTCTGAGCAAGCTGCGTGTGGTAGAAGAGCTGAAGCTGTCTCACAACCCTCTGAAGAGCATTCCAGATGGCGCCTTCCAGTCCTTCGGCCGCTACCTGGAGACCCTGTGGCTGGACAACACCAGCCTGGAGAAGGTGAGTGCCTGACAGCGGAGCTCTGGCCCAGCTCCCTCCGCCCTGCCTGGAGGCCTGGGGGCCAGGAGCACGGCTGGGCACCGGGCTGTGGCTCAGAGCTCTGCCCCTCTCTCCTGTATCCTGTCACACCCTGGCCTACACCATCCTAACCCCTGTCCAGTTTCTTGTCTCAGCCACTTGAATTCTCCCAGGATTCCTACCCAGAGAAGTGGGCGCTGCCCCGATCCCATAAACGGCCTTCTGGGAGGCATGTCCTGCACTCTCAAGCCCCGCTGGGAGCGGCAGCTGTCTCTTCTGCCGGAGCCCTCCGCCCCTCCTCCGGGCTCTGCCCAGGCTCCAGGAAACCCAGCATCCCATAAAGGAAGGTTTGTTTGCTAAAGAGCTGGGAAAATCAGGCCCACAAAGAGACCCTGTTCCTGGCGGGGCGGCCTGCGTGCTAAAGTGGAACGGGGACCAGAGCGGGAGGGAGAGCAGGTACCCCAGGAAGACCTCCTCACCCCACAGAAGCCTGGTGAGCCGCTGCCCTTGATACCCACCAGTCCCCACTCCCCTACATACAACCCTCTGCATTCTCCAGCTGAGTGGGGAAATCAAGGCACAGGGGCCAAAGGCTGCAAGGCACGGTGCCCATGGGCTCCGTGGTAGAGCAAAGGCAGGAACACCATTGCCAAACTTTGGCACAGACCCCGGGGTCTCCCCATAGGGAAGACTGGCTGGGCCTCACTGTCCCCCAGACCGCCGGCTCGCCTCTGCCCACCCCATCACCAGAACTACGTACCTGCACATCTCCCTCATCCTTCTGCCCTGGAACGCCCACGCTGTTCCACTGTTCACATGGGGCCCCCGTGGGTGGGACTGGAAAATCATGCTGGCACAGGGGCTTCAGCCAGGTTGGGAGGGACCAGGATAAGGTTAAGGACAGTCTGGTGACTAGAGGATGTCATACTCCAGCCAGGCTTGGTGGCATATGTCTGTAATCCCAGCACTCAGAAGGCTGAGGCAGGAGGATCACCATGAGTTGGAGGCCATCCTGAACTGGGCACCAACCCAGAGACGAGGGCAGATCCCACCTGGGCAGCAGCCAGCCTTGGGAGGACAGCCTGCCTGGGCCCCGCCCCAGCTGAAGGAGGCAGCCCCTGTGCTCAGCAGGGCAGGAGTGGTCTGATGGGCACCAGAACAGCCTATCAGGGGCTGATTTGGACAGGTGTGGCCAGACAGGAACCGTGGTGCCAAGATGTGGGCACCAATAGAACATTTCCTCTGGAGCCGCCGATCTGGCCAAAGTCCACCAAGGTGTCTCCACAAATAGAGTCTGGCGGGCAGCAAGGGGACACTGAGGACAGAGCTGGGGGAAGTCCCAGGACCCTGGGCCCGCTGCCCACCCCACCAAACACTGCCCATGTTCACTGTGTGCCAGCCTGGGCTTCTGGGGCCAAACTCTGGCTGCTTCCCCAGGGCCAGTGTTTGTGCAGGGTGTGGTCCCGCGCGGCTACTGTCAACTCGCTAGTGTGCTCTTGGCCAAGGGACGGAACTTTTTCCATTTTGTCATCTGCACATTGGAAACAACACCTATCTCCAAGGGGGCCATGCGGATTAGCTCATCCAGACTGCTTAGTCAAAGCAGCTTTCTGTTTTGAAACTGCAACTGCAAGCCTGGCTCAGTGGCACATGCATACCCATTATCCCAGCATTTGGGAGGCTGAGGCAGGAGGATAGCCAGGAGTTCAAAGCCAGCCTGTGCTATATAGGACAGCCTAGACTACATATTGAGTCTCTGTCTCAAAAAAAAAAAAAAAAAAAAAAGGCAAGAAAGAAAGGAAGCTACAACTGCTCAAGGTACCAGTGCTCTGTCCAAAGAAGGGCCCTGTCCCTCTGGGAGACAGAGCTGCAGAGCCTGAGGAGGCTAAGCCTGGGGCTGGACGCTCACTCCTGCTCCCCCCACCCGACCTCTCCAGTTCTCGGATGGTGCCTTCCTGGGTGTGACTACTCTGAAACATGTCCATCTGGAGAACAACCGACTGAACCAGCTGCCCTCCAACTTTCCCTTTGACAACCTGGAGACCCTCACCCTCACCAGCAACCCCTGGAAGTGCACCTGCCAGCTCCGGGGCCTTCGGCGGTGAGAATCCCCCAGGTCCCCACACACACACCCATTTGATGGCCCTGCACTAAGATATCCTGGGCAGACATCCTAGATCTACAATAGGAATGCAGCCTGTTTCCCCATTGTTATAACGAAGCCGGGTGTCCTGGTGCACATCTGTACTCCCAGCACTCTGCTAGGCTGAGCCAGGAGGATCACAACTTGGAGCCCAACCCAATTTAGTGGCTCAGGGAGAACCTATCTCAAAAGAGAGAGAGAGAGAGAGAGGTGGGGTGGGGCTGGGGATGTGTCTCAGGGTAAAGTCCTGGGTTCAATCCCCATACTGCAAAAAAAGAGAAAAAAAGACAAATTCACGTCTCTCCTGGCCCCGTGGCTCCCCATCCCTCCCAGCCGCCAGCACTGCCACATTTCTGCCCTACCGGCAAGTCTCTGTCTCTCCAGATGGCTGGAAGCCAAGACTTCGCGCCCCGATGCCACCTGCGCATCGCCCGCCAAGTTCAGGGGCCAGCACATCCGTGACACAGACGCCTTCCGCAGCTGCAAGTCCCCCACCAAGAGGTCCAAGAAAGCCGGCCGCCACTGAACAGGTAGAAGCCGGGCAGGCGGAGCCTCACTGTCTCGGGGACGGGAGGGGAAGACTGGGTCTCCCTCCCCGGGAGGAAAGGACCCTGCCCAGGGCTCACGAGGCCCTCCCGACCCCATGTGGATCACCAGGGTCCTGACAGCCATCCTTGCCTCCCTGCAGGTCCCGACCCGGCCGGTCCTGGTGACTGGCCTCTGCCTTCCTTCCGCCGGAGAGACTACTGACCTTCCACCGCCTTCTCCCCCGGCCTCCGCCGCCTATGTCCTGGCAGGGCCCAGGAAGGACATGGAGCCCCTCCCAGCCATCACGCCCTGCCCCAGGGGCTCCTCTCACAGAAGCCGAGGCCCACAGCCCCAGAACAAGGTGCTCACTGGGACCACGCTCCCCGTCCCCGACCATCCGGAAGCAAGCATCAGACCCTTGTCCCAGCCTGACTCCATCGTCCCCGCCTGCCAGGATGGTAGACAGGGCGCCGGAGCTTTGCCGCACAGCCTTCCATGCTGCGTTTCTGCCCCAGATTTCTATAAAAATAAACTTACGTCTGTATAATATTTACTCCCCCGCCCCCTCTCCCCATGCCTTGCCAGGCACTGGGGAGGTCAGATGTCTCCCTGGCTCTGCTTTCTGCAGAGAGGGCCACCTGCAGTCCCTGTCTTTCTCTGGCCACCACTCACCACCAGCTCTTGCATATTCATCTTGTTGATGATGGCTCGGATCAGCTCTGGGGGTGCAGGGGAGCCGGCGATCACACCTGAATCAGAGAAAGGCCGACTCGCACCCCCCACGCACAGGCCCACTTCACTGCTCATTCGGGGGAGAACATTCCCTTCTCTCTCCTGACTCTGGGCCTGGTCTATACCCACCGCTGGCCTTGGCCTGGTATCCAGGAACACTGTGGATTTGACTCCTTCCCACCCATTTTTTTTTTTTAAATTTATGTATTTATTTTTGCAATAATGAGGATGGAACTCAGGGCCTTAGCAACTGAGCTACAGCCCCAGTCCTTTAAAAAAATTTTTTTGAGAGATAGAGGTTCACACTAGGTCACTAAGTTGCCCAGGCAGGACTTGAACTTATGATCCTCCTGCCTGGGCCTCCCAGGGTGCTGGGACCAGCTCCCACCCACATTTCTGTAGTGACCTTCCTGCTCCCTCCCCACCCCCAACAGTCCTCGGCCCCACCCCACCTCCACGTATAGATGAGAGGTTGTAACTGGAGAAGTCCGGCTGATTCAGAATGTCCACGAACATCGTGGGGGTGCCATACAGCATGGAGCCTCTGTGTAAAGAGGGGGGCCTCCAAATTAGGCTTGGAGGTGAAGGAAGTCCCTCTCCCCCACCCACCCCACTGTGAAGGCCAAAGCCGAGGGGAACAGGCAGAAGTTCCAGGCAGGATCCCGGGACTCCCCTCCTGCCCCGTCCTGGGTCTCTGGGCTGGAGGGACAACATCTTGGGAAGGGGTCAGGGCCCAGGAGGGAGGAGTAGGAGTTCTCATCAGCCTGTGGGTAGCCTGTCCACCAATGCCCACTTCTCTCTGCTGATGGCTTCCAGAGCCTTCTTGCCATTGAAGCTTGGCGAGGACAGGAGGAGGGTGGCACCGTTCAGCACACACACCATTGTGCCCCCCACGGAGCCCAGGCAGTGGTACAGGGGGCAGGGCAGGACCACCCGCAACTCCTGCGGCGGCTAGAGATGGAGACAGGAGGCCGGGTCCGTCATGGAGTCATCCGGCCAGCAGGGGGCGCCCGGCAAAGCCACCCCCTCACCACCTCCCCACCCCGCGGCGGGGGTCCGTGGCCTGGAAGCGCAACCCGGCCCGCAGCTCACCTTCACGGGCATGCGCAGGCGCTGGCCCATCAGGTCGGAGTTGTTCACGATGTTGTGGTGGGAGAGAGTGGCGCCCTTGGGGCTGCCTGTTGTCCCCTGAGAAGAGAAGCAGGCGACAGCTTGACCTCCCCCACATCCTTGGCCACTGCCCAGAGGAGCCGGAGGCTGGGAAGGTGGAGGGAGGTCCTGGGAGCAAGCGGGTGCGAAGCGAGGGTGCGCTGTTGGCCCGCCCCTGGGGAAGCGGCACTGGGGCAGGGGGCAGCGGGTAGGGGCCAGCTGGGCATGCGCCTGGAGACCCGTGCCCTACCGAGGTGAACTGGATGTTGATGGGGTCATAGCAGGACAGGAACTGCTGGGCGTGCCGCAGCTGGGCCAGATGTTGCTCTCTGCCGCCTTCCGCCACCACCTCGTCGAGCAGCAGGGTCCCCGGGAGAGGGGTGTCCAGCGAGATGACTGTGGTCAGATCTGGGAGCCTAGGGAGAGCCTGGGCCTCAGGGAGGACTCAGGGAGAGGCCGCCTGCACCCCGGCGTCTACAGGGGGTGAGGAACCCGCCTCCGGCTCCCGGAGACCAAGACACACCCACCTCTTACTCTTCAGGGCCCCTGGCTGCGCCTTGTCCAGCTCCGGGCAGATCTGCTTCAGGATGTTGTAGTATTGCTGGCTCTTGAATTGCTTGGGGAACACAAGGGCTTTGCAGCCCACCTGTAGAAGGGGAGCCCCCAGCTGTGGTCAGCAGGCACCCCCAGATGGGGGCCCTAGGAGTCCTCTCATGCACATGCGTGGTTCCTGATGCACATAGCCCACCCCTGGGCAAGACAAATACACACACGTGGCCATTACCACCCTGACACACCCAATGCCCACACCAGCCTTGAGTCTGAGTTCTGCCCCTCCGTGGACCGGAGAGCTCTTTCCAACCACACTGTCCCTGCAGTGTCACCCAGCAGGCCCTCCCCAACCCAGTCAGCCTCTGTGATGACAGGAAGTCCTTCTGAGCCAGGCTCCCACAGGGTCCTTCCCCTGGGAATCTGCCCTACCTTTTTAAGGACATATTCCAGTTCCATAGCCTGGTAGGCGGGGTTCACAGACACCTGAGGGGGCAGTGAGGGCACCTCAGTGTCCTGAGCAGGCACACAACCCTCTGCTGCCCTTCCGCTCTCGGAAGGCACAAGGCAGGACCCACCCGGCCCGGCTCCTCAGCGGCCCCTTAGGAGAAAGAACCACTGGGTCTGAAACGAGCCAGGCACAGGTTTGGTTCAGGGCCAAGGAGGCAGGCGCTCCCCTCATCGAGGTCCCCTCGACATCCCCCCAGTGCCAGGCAGACTCCTCCCTCACCAGAACGATGCCCGCCTGAGCGGTGGCCAACTGCATGAGCACCCAGGCGTAGGAGTTGGGTCCCCACATGCCCAGCCGATCACCTTTGCTGAGACCAATGCTCAGCAGACCGGAAGCAGCTTTGTCCACCTGGTGCAAAAAAATGGGGCACAAAGGGTGAGCCTGGGCAAACAGGAAGGGACCCCTGCCTCCCACCCTTGGCCTGCCTCAGAATCACAGGGGGGAAAAGGGTCAGGCCTGAGTGGGTCTGCAGTGCAGCCAACAAGTCCCCCCAGAGCTCCCGAGGCATCCCCTCTGCCTCAGCCCTGTCCCCTGCTGCCATCCCTTGAGGTCCTCAGGCACCCCACAGTCACATGCAACTCTCCATCTGTACTGGGACAGGGCAGCCCGGGGACCAGCCTGGCCCAAGCTGAGGGTTCAAGGTCAGGACCCACCTGGTCCTTGAGCTGGGCAAAGGTCATCCTGACATCTTCGTGAAGGACAACCAAGGCCTCTCGGTCGGGAAACCTTTGCGCCGTGGCATCCAGGCACTGGCCTACGGTGTTGTGGGTCAGAGGGAATCGGGTGCCTCCCTGGACATAGCTGAGGCCTCCAATGGGTGGGGGGGTACTGTGCTTCTCTCCAGAACTGCGGGGAGAGGGCTCATGAGCTGTGCCATGCCAGGGTAGGGGCACCGTCTCCTGCCTCCAAGAGGAAGAAGAGGCCACGGAGTCCTGGCTGAGGAACCAGTGATGCCCCTGCTTGGACCCAGCTTCTGGGCTCCTCAGTGGGCCATTTTCTCTCCTTCCAACCTGAGGTTCAAGGACAGAACAGGCGGATGGAGGTGGACAGCAGCCCGGGAAGAGGTGGCTGGGGGCTTCTGTCATCTGACAGACTGGCCAGGTACCAAGTGCCAGCGAACGCTGGCACCTGCAGATGGGGGAAGGCCCTAAGCTCCACAGGGTGCCTGGGCTCGGGCTCTCCAGCAGGAAAAGATCGGTGGCATTTGGCCCACGTGGTGACCTCCAGAGCCCCAGAGCAGCAGGCAGAAGGACCTGTGCCTGAGTAGCAGGATGTCCCCCATCAGCTGCAGAAGGACTGTCCCTGAAAGGAAATGCCAGGCTCTTTTATGTCACCTTCAGTGAGAGGCGGGGGTGATCTTTGAAACCCATGAATATAATACTGAAAATAAACTAGCAGGCGTTAAGAACACCCATTCTCCCAGTGAGCAAGCTGAGTGCCCTGGGGACGGTGAGCAGCAGTCCAAGCAGAGTCCAGTGCCACTCAGTGCCACCCTAGTGCCACCCCCAGCCTTCCCACACCCACACCCCATCCCTGGAGGAAGCAGCCGTCCCTAGAAGTTGAAAGATTTCCAGCAACTCCTATCAGTGCAATTGGTTGATAAACACGGGCGCCACCTGGCCATTTAGTCCTGTCCAAGGCTCCAGGGCACACACGCTGATTTACCTTCCTGGCCCCTGTCACAGGCACCTGAGCCAAAGAGGGGAGCAACTTCTTCTTCTTCTTTTTGCATCGGGAATTGAACTCAGGACCTTGCATTTGCCAGGCAGGCGCTTATGCCACGGAGCTGTATCCCCAGCAAGGGAGCAACTTCTTTGTCTATTCTTAAAGGGACTTGGGGATACTGTAAGAAACTTTTTGTTTCGTTTTGAATATGGAAGGAAGAAGCTGAAGGACTTGGAGCAGTAAAGCCAGCGACCCAGTTGGTCTCCACTCCAAGTACTACAGTAAACGCTTGTTAGCCACTTAGACGGGGATTGTAAAACCCAGGCCCTCAGTGGTCAGGTGGGACTGACGCCAGGTAGGAGCTGCCGGGGGATCAGAGACCGAGCACAGCCCCCACTAAAGGTGCCTTCGGGAGTTGGGCCTGAGAATTCGGGCCAGGATTTAATTTCATAAGGGAAGTTGGGAACAAAGTTAAAAAAAAATGCTCTTGACTTTTCAGTGCTGTGTTCACTGCCTTACTGCCAACGCTGGGGACGTAAGAGATGCTCAGGTGTCCCCAGGTGTGGTGGCACATGCCTGTCATCCCAGCACCAGGGAGGCTGAGGCAGGAGGACGGCTGTGAGTTGGAGACCAGCCGGGGCTATGTAGCGAGTTCAAGGCCAGCCTGAACTGCATAGCGAAACCCTGTCTCACAAAACAGAAACAAACCAAAAAGGTATCACTAAGCATGCGGAGCAGTTGCTGAAATTCCTCGTACGTTGCTGGTGGGAATATAAAGTGATTCAGCAGCTATGGAAAACAGCACAGTTCTTTAAAAAGCTAAGCAAAGCCTGACCGTCTGCCCTAACGATTCCACTTCTAGGTCTACACTTAAAAGGACAGAAAATAAATGTTCAAATATTAAGGAAAAATTACAGGAGGCCGTGGTTCAGAGCAGAGCTACTGCCCAGGGCTCCGGTTGCCCAGGCTGAAAGTCACAACAGGGTCATCCACACTCGGATTCCATGGGATCCATGAAAGCTATGCCATCTCCTTTTGTGAAACCAGGAAAAATGGGAGATTGCAGCCAAACCAGCCAGCTTCACCCAGCACGATCACGAAAGGCCCTCGACCCGAAGCCTTCCACAGAATAGGTAACCCCAAGCAACCCCATGCTGACCAATCCGTTATTCTTCATCACTTCCGGCTCATTGTCTCCACGTTACAAGGAAAGGAACTGAAATATTTAATCTGCTTTTTCTTCTTTGTTTTTGCTTTTTCTCCCCCAGTCCTCTGTCTATACAATCTGTTCGCAAAACTTACTGTTTTGTGAAATACAGTACGTGTTGTCCAATTCTAGAGCTGAACGTGAAGTCAGTTTAAATCCAAGGAAGGGACATAGTTCTATAATCCCAGCATTCAGGAAGCTGAAACAGGAGGATTGCTGCAAGTTTGAGGCCAACCTGGGCTACACAGGGAACTCAAGGCAGACCAAATATGAGTCCCAGGAAGCTTCACCCAGCGTGCAGCGCGTGCAGGAGGCAAAACAACCAGCTGCCCCCTTCGTTCTGTTCACTCAACCCCCTGCCTCGGTGGCTCCTTCAGGACCCGCCTCTGCCTACAGCCCCTGACCCTGCAGGCCTGTGCCAGCCTTTGTGTCCACAGCGACTGTGGGTGCCAGCCCTGGGACGTCACGGCAAGCCACAGCTGTCCCCGCGGACTTCCCTGAAGCAGCCCGCTTGTGATTTCTGTGCAGCTCCTGCAAGCCTGGGCCACCAGGAGCACAGGGCTCTGCGGGCTGGTCTGAGCAGGTGGCTGTGTGGGCCGGGTGAGAAAGTGCCTGGTTGCTGGGGTCGGTGCCAGGGAGGTGAGCTGAGAACAGAAGAGCATGCTGAAAGGCGCAGAGGATGAACAGGTGCCGCAGGGAAACGGTGGCAAGAGTTTGGGTGTGTGACGGTGAGGGGAGCCCTGCCCTCAGCTCAGGAGCTCCAGGCCCCTGGATAGGGCCTCCAGGGGAAGCAGAGAAAGAGCAGCATGCTCAGAAACCAGGCCGGATTGGACCACCCTTGCTTTCTCACCCATCCAGAGCAGTGCTCCAAAGTCTGCGGTGGTGGTACAGCCCTGTAATCCCAGCACCCAGGAGGCTGAGGCAGAACTGCTGGGAACTGGAGGCCAGCCTGGCCTACATAGTGAGTTTACGGCCAGCTTGAACCAAGTGAGATCCTGTCTCAAAAACCGAACCAAACAAATAAATAACGTGAGGGCTGAGGTGCCGCTCAGTGGCAGGGTGCTTGCCTACCAGTCACGAGGCCCTTCGTTCATTCCCAGCACGAGAAAAACAAGAGAATAAAAAATAATAATAATGTGCATATTTCCACTCCATCAGAAATCATCCAGATGCTCCCAAAAGACAGGTCTTAGGATGTCTGTACCATCTCCAATATGAAAACTACCCAAACTGCCCATCAACAGTAGACAAGCAAATGATGATTTATTATTTATAATTTCAAAAAGGAGCTATGGCTAACTCCGACTACCTACCACAATCTGAATGGGTCTCACAAATATGGTGTTAAATGGGAAGCCAAGGCTGGGGCTGTAGCTCAGTGGGAGACAGGAAAGCTGTCCTGTGAGGTTCAGTCTATATGCACAAAATGGGCACAACCAGTCAAGCTGTCAAACGTCAGAAGGGCAGCCAGCGGCTCGGATTCACGATGACCCCGGTCACGAGCAAGCACCTGAGGTATTGTAATATTTTGTCTCTTGATTTGAGTGTTGGTTACATGGTGTGTTCAGTTTATCAAAAACCCATCAAGTAAGTACTTAAAATATGCATACTTGGCTGGGTGGTGGTACCTGCCTGCGACCACCCTATTCTGGGAGGCTGAGGCAGGAGGATCCCAAGTTTGAGCCCAGAATGGGCAATTTAGCAACTTAGCAAGACCTTGTCACAAAATAAAAAATAAATGTTTAAAAAGCTCTAGGGATGTAGCTCAGTGCAAAGGCTTTGAGTTCAATTCCCAGCACTGAAAAAAGAAATCATACCATTCTGAATCTAAGGTACCACATACAAAGTTTTTTTAGTTCGGTTCCCGGTACCGGAGAAAAACCAAAAAAAAACAAAAAAAAAAAAAAAAAACAAAGCTTTTTTAAACACTTGTAGACCTTAAACTAGTGTTGAGGTTTCCATAAATAATAATCTAACTTTAGCAACAGATTATCATACCTATTTAGCACTGCTTCAAAAAAGTAAAAGCAGCATATTGTACTTCTGGGCACACACATTAATAAATAATATTGGGAGAGCCAGGAAAGCTGTGTTTATAATTTCTACCTTGGAAGCTACTCCACAAAAGAAATAATCAGTCTTGTTAGGATTTTCCTCCTGCAGAATCCAATACTTGAGAAAGTAGCTTGTGTGCTCTCCCTAGATCTCCAGGTTCCCTGCACCGGTTCACCCTCGAATTGTCTGAGGCGTGAAAGTGAATTCCCCAGAATCAGGAGAAAGAGCAGCTCCTAGCACTGTGCCAACTGTTTAGACCCTGGCTTGCTGCGTGTGAGGCTTTGGTCCAGAAGGAACCAGGCCTGCACTGCTCCTGCAGGAAACTAGGACCCAGCGGTGGCCACCTGCTTCACCATGCAATTTTCCAGGAAGCCAGCGTGGTGCCGCACCC
>NW_004955451.1:11297931-11298755 GCF_000276665.1 Chinchilla lanigera
TATTATGTTGGTAGCTGCAAAAGTTCCTGTTCAATGATACACACACACAAACGCACAAAAATGTACATACATAGCTGGATGTGGTAGTGCACACCTATAATCCCAGCACCCCAGCACTCTTGAGAGGCTGAGGCAGGAGGACTGCAACTTAGTGACCTGGCAAGACCCTGTCTCAAAAAAAAATCATACCCATGCCCATGTATACACACACACAGAAAGTAATTCAACCTGTCTGTTATGGCTTGTGTCTAGATGTCCCCGCTAAGCCTCACACAGTCATAGGTGGGGCTTTTTCAGAGGTGGCTGCATCTAGAGTGTGTGACACTGGGACTGACTCATGAGGCAATGCTGGGATCAAGGGCACTAGGATTAAGAGTGTGAGCACCACCCACCCTAAGTAGCCTGGATAAGATATAAGGGACAGAAAGGGCTGTGACTGCCCCTTGGTGCTCTGCTACCTTCTGCCCACCATGAGCTGTTTCTCCTCTGCGATGCCCCTCTGCCCTGCCACCCTGCCTTGGAGCCACCCAGCTATGGACTGAAACCTCTACAAACTGTGAGCTAAATAAATTTCCTCCCTTAACTTCGGGCTTTGGGTATTTTGTCTCAGCAACAAAAGAAAAGTA
Organism: Chinchilla lanigera; assembly: GCF_000276665.1. NCBI lineage: Eukaryota > Metazoa > Chordata > Mammalia > Rodentia > Chinchillidae > Chinchilla > Chinchilla lanigera. The sequence continues at coordinate 11,298,558 of NW_004955451.1, forward strand.
ACTGAGACACTGTCCGATACTCTAATAAATGGAAAGCTACTAGAGGTGGGAAATAGCAGATCAGTACTCCCCTTACTGAGCCAGATTGCTGTCTTTCGAGAAGAGTCTGTTTTTGGGGGCCAGGGATTTAGCTCAGCGGCATAAGCGCCTACCTGGCAAGTACAAGGTCCTGAGCTCAATTCCTGGTACAAAAAAAAA
>NW_004955451.1:11298855-11301065 GCF_000276665.1 Chinchilla lanigera
AAGAAGAAGAAGAAGAAGAAGAGTCTGTGTTTAATTTCAAAATCCCCTGACAGGCATCCTGGTCAAAGAGCCCCGTGAGGCGGTACCAGACGGCAGTTTCAGCTAAATTTGAGCCCAACCTGGCAACCTGAGCCAGTTTGTGTTTTCACTGGCTTTGTACAATGACTAGGAGTTTATCCCAGGATAAACTGGGGGACTGGATCCCAACGCTGCCTTCACTACGGCTCGAGGGCACTGGAGAGGCTGAGGCAGGGAGGATCACTGTGAATTCAAGCCCAGCCTGAGCTGCACAGCAAGACCCTGTTTCAAAATACAAAGCAAAAGCGCACGGTCCTGATAGCCAAAAACAATAATAGTAATAATTAATTAATTAAAAAATATACTGCCCAAAGGTTGCAGAGGTAACTCAGTGGCACAGTCCCTGTATGGTAGGCCAGAGGCTCCAGCTTCAAGTCTCCAGCACCACAAGGAGAGTAGGGGGTACAATGCCAAAGAAAGCTTCCCGCATTGAAAAGATTAATAAAGTAGGTGCTCACCACTACAAGGACGGTAACTGTGGAAGTTGGCAGGATGCAGAGAAGTGGACCAGAGTGTAAACCTGTACAAGATTTTTACAAAGCCAACCACAGTGGCACATGCCAATAATCACAATACTTGGGAAGCTGAGGATCGTAGAGAATTTGAGGCCAGCCAGGGCTCCACGGTGAGCTCAAGACCAGCCTGAACTACAGAGTGAGATCTTGTCTTTAAAAAAAAAAAAAAAGATAGAAAGAAAAAAATTTTTTTAGAGGATAATGAGCGCAGAAGCCGTGATGTCTCTGGCACACATTTCAGCTTCCTGCCCAGGCTGACCTCCTCCCTGCCCTTGCACGAGGGGTGCTGGGAATCAGAGTGGAACTTGAATGCAAAACAAGAAACGTTTACTGTCAGCATCTCCAGCAAACTGCCTCCAAAAAAATAAAAAAAATCCTTAACATCCCTGCAGTTTGTAGCAGAGGTTTCTCTTACCCTAAATGAATATTCACTTTGCACTCTAAAGTTTTGAGGTATTTTTTCTTTTTTTTGAACATACTCCACAGCGTAAGCTTCGACCTCATGACTCTGGAACCCTTCTGATTTGGTGATAACTCTTAGTACTGACTCGGCAATTGCACTTTCTAGAAAAAACTCTCCTAAAAGGAAGTAAATAAAAACACTAGTGGGGCTGGGGATTTAGCTCAGCGGCACAGCGCCTGCCTGGCAAGCCCAAGGTCGTGAGTTCGATTCCCGATACCAGAAAACAAAAACAAAAACAAAAACAAAAACAAAAAGAAATAAAAAACACTAGCAAATGCTGGAATTATAAATGATGACATCAATTTCTGCTTAGGAAAGAAATGGTAAAAGAAAAAAAACTTTATTCCGATGGATAAGAGATTAGACAATAAATTATGGAGCTTTTATACAATGAAATGCTATGTCATTATGAAATGAACACAATAGCTGGGTGTGGTGGCGCGTGCCTGTAATCCTAACCCTTGGGAGGCTGAGGCAGGCAGATTGCTTTGAGCGCAAGGCCAACCTGAGCTATGTAGTAAGAGCCTGTCCCAAAAAACAAAACAGAGAACCAGAGACAGGGACAGAGAACATTTCTTTGGTATGACCTCATGCCAGCTCTCTGGAACACCCCACATGCAGCCTCTCCCTGACTCCCTAACCACTCCCTGACTGAGATACACACCCATTCCACAGATCAGCGAGTGGGGCTCACGGAAGTGCTGTGTGTCCCATAGCTAGGCTGGGATCTGAACCCAGGTCTGTCTGACTTCCATGGCTGTGATAGGCATCTGGGCCGCATCCTGTGGATGAGAAATGATTCCCGAGTGTCTTCTATGAGTCTCACAGCAGCCTTGGACCACTTCTCTTGATGGGTGAGAAAGCAAGGGTGATCATATCCAGCCTGGTTTCTGAGCACGCTGCTCTTTCTCTGCTTCCCCTGGAGGCCCTATCCAGGGGCCTGGAGCTCCTGAGCTGAGGGCAGGGCTCCCCTCACCCTCACACACCCAAACTCTTGCCACCGTTTCCCTGCGGCACCTGTTCATCCTCTGCGCCTTTCAGCACGCTCTTCTGTTCTCAGCTCACCTCCCTGGCACCGACCCCAGCAACCAGGCACTTTCTCACCCGGCCCACACAGCCACCTGCTCAGACCAGCCCGCAGAGCCCTGTGCTCC
>NW_004955451.1:11302155-11315565 GCF_000276665.1 Chinchilla lanigera
GCCATGAGTTTGAGGCCATCTTGGGCTACATAGTGAGTTCAAGGCCAGCCTGAAGTACACAGTGAGAGTCTTAAAAAACTAAGTAAAAATAAAATTAAAAAGTCTTCAGCAAAAAAAAAACCCCAAATTTTAACCAAGCTTCACATTCTATGTAAAAAACAAAACAAAAATATTAAAATGGATCACATACTTGACACCAAAAAAGGAAAAACTGATGAACTGGACTTCTTCAAAATGTTAAAGCTGCCAGGCATGGTAGCACACATCTGTAATCCCAGCACTTGGGAGGCTGAGGCAGGAGGATCACTGAGAGTTCAAGGGCAGCCTGGGCTACAAAGTTGGCTTGAACTACACAGCAAACTGTGTCTCAAAAACAGAGCAAAAAAAAACCTGTTATAAAAACAAACAAAACGGGGCTGGGGATTTACCTCAGCGGCACAGCACCTGCCTGGCAAGCACAAGGTCATGAGTTCGATTCCCGGTACCAGGAAAAAAAACCAATAAAATAAAAAATAAAAAATAAAAATAAAAACAAACAAAACAACAAACTTACCCTATTATACAGATGAAAACTACCAGCTACCATGTGTGAGGCCCTAGGTTCCAACCTTAGCACTAAGAAAAAAAAAGGCCACAGATTTAAAAAAATGTTTGCAACTTACACATCTGATGAGGGCTGAGGATCTAGAATGCATAAGGAACGCTTTTTTTTTTTTTTTTTGACTTTTTGAGACAGGGTCTCATTATGCAGTTCAAGCTGGCCTTGAGCTCACTTTATAGCCCAGGCTGGTCTTGAACTCACAAAGATCCTCGTGCCTCAGCCTTCTGAGTGCGGGGATTACAAACATGCATCCTTAATGCCTGGCTACTTTGATAGATTTTTGTCAAGATTAAAAAGTTATGACTCCCTCAGAGCACCCTTTAGTGGTTTGTTTTGTTTTGTTCTATTTTGTTTTGGTTTTACTTCTTAGTTTTTGAACCAGAAACAAACAAACAAAAAGTATGAACACTAGGATTCACGAGTAAGCAAAATTAATCCATAGAGCTGGACACTGGAATTGCTCTTGGCTCTGGTTAGCAAAGGAAGGACCTGGGCAGGGTTAGAGGGAGATTTCTACAGCTGTGTGGTCTAGACGTGTCCAGCCTACCATGTGTGGCTATCAGGCACTTAAACTCTGTGGGGCTTCTTACTAAGGAAGGACATATGAATCAGACACCACTTGGAATATATTATCAGGAAACAAAGTATCTCATTAGCTTTTTTTTTTTTAAGGCAGTGTAACATATTATCAGGAAACAAAGTATCTCATTAGCTTTTTTTTAAGCAGTGTTGCTATGCATCTCCCACACCCCCCTGGCCTTGAACTCACTGTGTCTGTTGCACAGGCTGGCCTCCAACTCATGATCCTCCTGCCTCAGCCTCCTGAGTACTAGGATTACAGATGTAGAGTTTAGCACTCCATGGGTTCAATCCCTAATACTGCAAAAATCAATCAATCAATGTCTTAAAATTTTTTTTTAAATGAAAAGTGAACTGTCCCTGGCATGCTTACTCTTGCTGCACAATGCCCCGTAGCAAGACCTGCCCCAGCGGGTCACCCTTTGCCACACACTGAGCCCAGCTCTTGGGCTGCCCAGCCTCAGAAGCTAAATGAACTCCGTTCCTTGTAAATGGCTCTGTCTGTGGGATTCATTATAGGAGCAGAAAACGCAGTACCACAATTAACCCCTATTGAACTCTACACTCACCCACTTACGATTGGTGCAGTTTGTTGGTGTGGTTTGCTGTGTGCAATTAGACCATAAAGCCCGGATCACCACCCAACATTCCCTCCCTGCGGGAATCTACAGCCTGCGAAAGACACCGATTCAAAGACTTCCCCAGCAGTAAAAGCTGCAATGAAGAGTCTGAACGAGAAGCTCTGCTGGGGGAGGCTCCCACTGCTACCTCCAGGGAAAACACTGGCCAGTGCTCATTTGTGGGTGTGTGGGGAAAGCACAAAGGGAATTCTTATTCATGGCTATCAAACGCTCTCAGGAACACAGGGAACATCTGTTTTTCTTTTTTTCATTCTTCTTTTTTCATTTTTTTGTTTTTTGAGACAGGGTTTTGCTGTGTAGCCCAGGCTGTTCTCACACTGGTAGCAATTTTCCTGCCTCAGCCTCCAGAGTGCCGGGATTATAGGCGTGCACCACCACGCCTGGCCACCTGGCTTTTTCATCTTGTCCTTTTCCTTTTTTTTTTTTTTTTGTACTAGGGACTGAACTCAGAGCCTTCACTAACTCTCCAACCCCCTACCCCTTTTTGAGTCAGGGTCTCATTGTATAGTCCAGGTTCACCTTGAACTCATAGTGTAGTTGACACTGGCCTTGAACTCACGATCCTCCTGCCTCAGCCTCCTGAGAACAACAGAGGCTGTTTCTGAGTGCCTGAAGTCCTTGGGCCAGGAGGCCCCCATGCTGCAGGTGTCCTCTTGACACACTGGTGTGGAGCCCACGAGGAAAATAGCACAAGAGTCAGGGGCAGAGCCAACTCAAACCCGCACCCTTGACAGACTCCTGTCAGGGCGCGCATTAGAGGCCTAGAGCTCAGCTTTCCAGGACCAGCCCCGCCTCAAAGGCAAGGCTGAGCACAAGACAAGCTCCTGTCCACCCACTCAACAACGAGCAGGGGGTACCAATGAGTAACCAAGGAAGCAGCTTCAGAGCTGAGCCGTGGCAGCCGCAGGTCACATTCCCCAAAGGGAGAGAAGCCAGCGAGGCCGCTTAAAAGAATCTGGTTTCAAAGTTCTTGCTTTTACCCATCGAGCAAATCCAGGCATCTGGCGTGACAGGGCAGAAAAGCAGCTACATGTGACCAGATCAAAAAGCAGAGGGCAGCCAGATGGGGCGGTGCACACCTGTCATCCCAGCACTGGGGAGGCTGAGGCAGGACTGCTATGAGTTTGAGGCCAGCTTGGGCTACATAGCAAGACCCTGTCAAAAAAACAAAAAGAAAAAACAAGTGTTTTTTTTTTTTAATTGAAATTAAAAGTTTAAAAAAAAAAAGAAGCTGGAGGGCAGGAGTCCAGGAGCTTGCCACACCGAGATTCCTGGAGCCCCACTGGGCTGCTGTGATTTCTCCACCCACCCTCATGGCTCTGGAAGGCTCCTCAGGCCTTTATACCCACAGTACCCACTAGGGGCCAGACACGGCCAGCCGCTTGCTCCCGGCTTCCTGACTTACTGCAGCTTCCGAAGGGCAGAGTAGGAGAGAAACAAAGGAATGGAAGGAAGACAGGCCAAATGCTCAGGAAATCCCTGTCAGGAAATCGTGGACAGAGTCACTTTCTTTTGAGGCCTGGCACCTCAGAGGTCAGGGGCCTGAAGCAGGCAAATGACCTGCTTTGTTTACATGCAGACATAACAAAGGCCAGGAATGTTGCAGAGGCCTGATATAGTATCATAAAACATGTCCACTTGGGAAGCAACCTGTCTTAGAGTCCACCAGCTTGAGGGGCCACCAGAAGGGCAAAGGTGAGGCTTGGAGACTGCGGGGGAGGGGAACACAGGGCAGCAATGGGAGGGAGGAAGGGAGGGAGGGAAGAGCGCCCTCCCTTCATCCGGGTCCCATCTGCTGCCCAGCCTTGACCTCTGGGCTTTCTCAGGAAGTGAGGCAGAGATGGTTAAGTACTCCACACTCTCTAGATTTCCTAAACCTCCAGCAAGTTCAACAACTTTGTGATCTTCATTGAGAGTTCTAGCCAGAAAGGCAACTGGAACTTCTCCAACTCTGACACCCAACATTTAAAAAAAAAAAGACAATCTAGTTCTCAGAGACACAGCTCCTCCCCCCTCCGGTGCCCAGGCCCACACACCCCACATGGTCCTCGAGGCTGCACCCTGGCTGGGTGCAGCAGGCTGCAGGACTGGAAGGCCACCCCACACTGAAGACAACCCCTCCCATATTTCACCCAGAGCCAGCTCCAGCCACCCAAGAACCTGTCTCAGGGCTGGCACAGGTGGCTGACCCGATGCCTGACCACATCCGGGCCTCCAGTCCTCTCTCTCTTTGGCCTGGGAACACAAGGAAACAGGCCCAGGAGTGGTGGCACAAGTGAAAGCAGCACCCGCCAGCAGCGATGGTGACAGGGGAGACTGCTAAGTTTAGTGGCCAGTGTAAGGGACTTGATTCCCAAGTTGAGGCCTGAGGGGGGCCCAACTCAGAGCCAGAGTGCTGGGGACACAGCCCAGACCTTGGCTCCTGCCCTTCCCCTCAGAATAGACTGCTTGAGGCTCAGACTCCTGGCCTGGGTGGACTCTGGAGTCCTGGAGCGGATCTTGGACTCGGTACAGGGCCGCCGAAGCCACCGGCAGCAGCCCCCAACCCCGGCCAGGCCAGCTTTTGGCGTTGCTAGGGTATCCGGGAAAGGGAGGGTGCTGGAGCGCGCGGTGCTCCCCAAGGCGCCTCAGCGGCGGTCACCCAGCCTGGGCGCGGACAGCTCAGCCCTGCAGGACCCCTCCCCCCAGCGTCCTCCCAGGGGAGGCCCAGCCCCTCCCCCCTTCCCCGCCGGTACCTGAGCGGGCGAGCGCGCTGCAGCCTGGCTTCCTGCACCCCCCGGGCGAGGCGGGCCCCTGCCCCCTGCGCCCCCTGCACCCCCAGCCCGGGGGCGCGCAGAGTCGCGAGGCGCAGCATCCCCACGCACAGCGCCATGCTCGCTCGCCCGCCGCTCCCTACCCAGCAAACTTTTAAAGCCGCCGAGGCGGGGCGCGCAGGAGGCGGGAGCGGGAGGGTCCCGGGGCGGGGCGAGGCGTGGGAGGGGACGAGCCACCTTTGCGTGGGACCCCTCACCCCCAATCTCCCTTACTTTCTCGTGGATCCGAACGCCCAGGCTGCATATGCCCTCCCCAGATAGGGTCCTCTCCTGACCATCAGGTACCTGGGGCTGCGCGACCAGGAGTTGGCTAATTTCACGATGGTTAGGAGCGGGCTGCTCCTGCCCCCACCCCATTTCGCGCGCGTGGGCCATGTGAGGACGCCTCAAGTTGTGATCCGGGGAAGTGCGCCCCTGAGTTCAGCGCGAACAAGGGTCCGGGGTGCGGGGTGGGGGCAAAGGGACCGGGCGTTCCCTGGGTGCCTACGAGCCCGCGATCAAGTCCCAGCGGAGCCCACCTCCGGTCTTGGGGCGCCGCGATCTCACGTCCGTCCTCCCACCCGCTCCCAGCTGCACCCCACCTCATTGTGCTACCACCGTGATCTTTCCAGGAAGCTTCAGGACCGGGACCCGTGTGTCCTCTCCCATCTGCCCCCTAAAACCCAGTTTCCCGAGGTGCGGACAGAACCGCAAACAGGAAGCACCTAGGTGTGAGGCTCAGCCCTTTTGCACCCCCACCTCTCCTGCAGCTCCTTCGGGTCTCCTGAGGCCCGGCTGCAAGTGGCCCAGGAAGCCCTGGGTCAGCCCGACCCTGAGGTCAGTGTCCTTCTCTGGCCATCCCTGGGGCTGGGGCTGGCTGGGAAGGTGGCACTGGGTACAGAGGTTTCCGCAGTGTACCCGGGTTCCAGTCCTGGACCAGCCGGACTCTTCCTAAAGGAGGAGAGGGAAAAGCGGGGGAGGGGGCCCCAGCAGGGGTCCCCACTTCTGACTTGGAGGCGGAGAAGCCCGCCAGGTGGCGCTGGCAGAGGCCGCAGTGTGGCCGGGGGAACCTTTGCCCTGGCCTGGAAACAGTGGCTCAGCTGAGGTCATGAGGAGTCCACACGGCTCCTCTGTTTGATCCTCAAAGTGACCTCAGACCTCCTGGAGCCCTGGCTCGGGGGGACAGTCCCGATCCAAAACCCTATGAGGACCTGCACTTGTGAGGATGTGGCTTCCTGAGGACTGTAACAGGGCACACGGCTCTGGAGCTGGCCCAGGGGACACCCATGGCTGGGGGACCCTAGATAAATTATCGCCCCCTCTGAGTAAATCATTGCTCCCGCCTGGCTTCAGCCTTGACCTTTGCAGTATGATTCTCATCCAGGCAGATGCTGGTCTACAGGCCCTTGTACTGTAACCCTAGCATCGAGGAGCCTGAGGCAGATTCCAGGTCTGGGCCACCACAATTTTTTAAAGTGTTTCCTTTGGGAGCATAGGATGGCATGGGTGGGAGGAAAGGAGAACTTCTGCTTTTTGTTTGAAAGCCTTTTTCTAAATTTTCTTTCTATTTTTTTGGGGGGGAGGAGTGGCTTCACATTGAGCTATATCCCATTTTGTTTTTATTTTCCAAAGAGGGTCTAACTAAACCCCTAAATTGCCAAGGCTGGACTCAAACTCACAATCTTTCCTGCCTCAGCTTCCCAGACTGCTAGCGTTATAAACATGCACCAACGTACCTGACTACCTTGTTTTATTTTCTAAAGTGTGCAATTTGTTTTATTTTCTAAAACATGCAACTTTGTTTTATTTTTTATTTTTTGGTTTTGGTTATTTTCCGGTACTAGGAATCAAACTCACGACATTGCGCTTGCCAGGCAGGTGCTGTGCCGCTGAGCTAAATCCGCAGCCCCCTTGTTTTGTTTTTAGTAACTGGGATGAACCCAGGGCTGCACTTGTATTTGGCAGCATTCTACACTGAGTCCTATGTATTTTAACTTAATACAGCTTTATATTAACAGCCCTGAGAGAGCTTCTTGGCTGGAGACATTAATCAGTTATAAGGATTGATGTTTGATGAAGTCCTCACTGTTAAGAAAGTTCTCACTGTAGCTAGGCATAGTGCTGTATGCCTGTAATTCCAGCATGTAGGCGGCTGAGGCAGGAAGATCGCCCTGAGTTTAATAGTAGGTTAGACTACACAGTGAGACCCTGTCTCAAAAAAAAAAAAAAGAGAGGAAAAAAAAGAAAGATCTCACTGTTAAGTAAAAAGAATAAAGAGGTTACTTGGTCTGGGCAGCCTCTGGGCCACTCCCTTTTTGTGAATGACCGTGAACAAATCTCTTCTCTCTGGTGTAAATGTTCATAGTTTGCTTTTTAAAAGTGGCGTGTGGAAAGGAGCCCTTTGGAAGCTTTGTCCTCACTGTCTGCCTGAGAGCAGCTCCTCATAGGAAAGAGGGGCTGTTGCCAGGCTAACGCTCTTCCCTGTGTGGGGGAGGCCTCGGGTGCCTGCCCACCAGCACCCCAAAGAAGAGGGGGCACCACCAGCTGCGGAGAGGGAACAAGACGGGAGGGGGAGGAGGAGTGCGTTTTACTCTTGAAGAAGACGCATAAAAGAGTTGGAGAATATCACGCTTGTGTTCCGCCAACTCGGCCACTCAGATCCAGCAGCTAGCGCCCAGAATGGACCCAGGGGCAGAAAAAAACCAGATAAACAAGGCTGACACAGATTGCTCTGAAGACGGATGTTTCTGTTTTTCAAACTGAAAGTGAAAATAAGGAACTTGCTCTGAGCTGCTTTAGTTGCAACAAATGACGACGATGGATGCCCAACCAGGCAGATGTGATCTTATGACTTTGGGGTGCTGGAGGGAACCCAGGGCCTTCCACATGCTCAGGCCCTCGGTTACTCTCAGCCCTGTGGTTTGTTTGTTTGTTTGTTTTTCGGGAGAAGGTCTCTGCTATGCAGTTCAGACAGGCCTTGCACTCACTTTGTAGCCCAGGCTGGACTCGAACTGGCAATCATCCTCCTGCCTCAGTCTCCCAAGTGCTGGGATTACAGGCATGTGCCGTCACGCCTGACAAACTTTTCTATATTATACTTCATTATAAAACTGCTAAGTCTCACTGTAGCAAATCTTCAACAAAAGGAATGATAAAAATATGTACATTCATGCCGGGTGCAGTGGTGCACACCTGTTATCCCAACACTTGGGAGGCTGAGGCAGGAGGATCACCATGAGTTGTAGGCCAGCCTGGGCTACATAGTGAGTTCAAGGTCAGGCTGAACTAGAAAGTAAGACCCTGTCTCAAAAGCAACAACAACAAAACCCACATATTCTTCCATACCTTTTCTTAGTTTCACATGAACATGTTAGGCGCATGTATGTGCTTATCTCCTTTATATGTTTTTATAGAAAAGACATGATGCTGGATCACTGATGAATTCCAAGTCCCTAGATTAGGTAGTAGGGTTTTTTTGTTTTTTTGGGGGGGGGTTGGTTTTTTTTCTTTGCAGTACCGGGCATTGAACTCACAACCTTGCGCTTGCCAGGCAGGCACTTATGCCACTGAGCTACATCCCCAGCCCTAGGTAGTAGTTTTGATCAGTGTTTTTTGTTTGTTTGTTTGTTTGTTTTGGTTCCAGGAATCGCACTCAGGACCTTGTGCTTGCCAAGCAGGCACTTGTGCCGCTGAGCTAGGTCCCCGGCCCATTGATCAATGTCAATTTGTTGACAACTGTCTGTGGTCATATAAGACATCTCCTTGCAGTTGGGAACACATATTGATGTATTTACAGACAACAGGGCTTTGTATCTGCCACATCCACACGCTCCTCAACTGACTGTGGGGTCGCACCCGGATAAACTCATCCTCCATGGAAAGTATGGAAAATTGAAAAATGTGCTTACTGCCTGGAACCCATGGAGCATCCCAGCTTAACAATGAAGCTCCAGAAGGCACGGACTGTCCTCTTGGTGACGGCGACCTGCAGTCGCTCCCAACCAGCATCTGTGCCCACAGGAGAAGACCAGACACCAATTTCAGGTCCAGTTTCTGTGGAGTGCAGTCCAGGTTGGGGATGAGGCTGCAGAGGGCAAGGTCCTGGGTTCAAAGGCCAATGCTGGAAAAAAAAGTTGATCTGCTGAATGTGGGTCACCTTCACACGGTTTTAAAGTGGAAGAATTGGGCCGGGGAAATAGCTCAGGGGCAGACACACCTGCCTGGCAAGCACAAGGTCCTGAGTTCAATTCCGACTGCAAAAAAAAAAAAAAAATTAAAGTGGAAGGATTGGAAGTTGAACTATTGGAAGTTGAGGACTGTGCTCTTCAATGTTTCTGAGATAATGAGACATGAACGTGTGTATATATAGATATACAAACATAGAAACAGAGTTAGGGTGTTATGGTGGGGGGAGACAGAGGGAGAACAAATCATGTGGCATCTTACACAGTGACTTGTGGGTTTTTGAGACAGGGTCTCACTGTGTAGCCCAGGCTGACTTTGAACTCATGGTAATCCTCCTGCCTCAGCCTCCTGAGTGCTGGGATTACAGGTGTGTGCCCCCACACCTGGCTCTTGTGTATTTTTTTTTTTTTTTTACTTGATCATCTATTATAAACATCTTTTTTCTGGGCTAACTTTATATTTCTTTTTTTTTTTTTCAAGCATTTCTTTTAGTTGACTTGTCCATGCCTTTTTTTTTTTTTTTGGTACTTGGAATTGAACTGTGGACCTCATGCTTGCCAGGCAGGTGCTGTGCCGCTGAGCTACATCCCCAGCCCAAAATGCTTCTTTTTTCTTTTCTTGTTTTTTTTTTCCGGTACCGGGAATTGAACTCATGACCTTGCGCTTGCCAGGCAGGCGCTATGTCGCTGAGCTAAATCCCCAGGCCCAATCTTATATTTCTTATTCATTCTCTTTAACTGCCAAATAATGTTCCACAGTAACATTGTATAAATGTATCCTATTAAGGGCCTTCTCTTTTGATGGACTTTACTTTTTTTTTTTTGGTGTTAGGGATTGAAGCCCAGAGCATTTTACTACTGAGTTACATCCCCAATCCTTTTTATTTAATTAATTAATTAACTATTTAATTAATTTTTTGTTTTGATTTTTTGAAACAGGGTCTTGCTATGTAGCTTAGGCTGGCCTTGAAATTACTTTATAGTGCAGGTTGTCTGCCAGCTTGCCGTGATCTTCCTGCCTCAGCCTTCTGAGTGCTGGGAGTGTGCACCACCATGCCCAACTTAACTAATTAATTTTGAGGCAAGCTTTTATTAACTTACCCAGACTGGCTTCAAGCTTTTTCAAATGTATTTTTGGTGCTTAGAATTGAACCCAGGGCCTTCAACTTGCAAAGTACACATTATCAATCATGAATGATCCATACATTCTACCACTAGCCCAAGCCGCCAGACTGGCTTCAGAAGTGGTCCTCTTGCGTTAGCCTCCGGAGGAGGGGCTATGCCTAGCTTGATTTCAAATGTACTCTTCATCTCGGTTTTTTTTTTTTGTTTGTTTTTTTGTTTTTTCCGGTACCGGGGATCGAACTCACGACCTTGCACTTGCAAGGCAGGCGCTGTGCCGCTGAGCTAAATCCCCAGCCCCTCACATGTACTCTTAATTACAGACTAAAGACTCATACACTCGTATGTGTATCTCTTTTCAGCCTGTTTATTTTATTCCATTGATCTATGTATCCATGACTGCGCTCTGTGTGTATGTGTTACTGGGTGGGGAGCGAACCCTGAGCCTTTGCACTGAGACACCCACCCTTTCGAGGCAGGGGCTCCTGCCTCAGCCTCCCAGTGCTGAGATGACAGCTATATGCCACCATGCCTGGCTATCGTGGGCGTTTTACAGAAGGATAGATAGAAACCTGGGTGGGAGCACTGACCGCTAAGACGGCCTTAGATCTTGCTGTGACAGCACTGGCCTGGTGCCGTGGGGTTTTCAGGGACTGGCGCCTCCTGTCCTCATCCTAATCTTTGGCTCCTGGAAGGCCTTGCGGACCACGTTTCCTTGGAAGCTCCCCGAACACTCTGGGGCCTTAGAGCACAAGGGCCTGGATTGGGGCAGATGGTTCCCAGGGGTACGGCTGCCGACAGGGGACAGACTTCCCCTTCTCCAATGCTGCACGGTCAAAACTCACCTTCCTCAAGGTGAACAAAGCGGCGCAGCCCTCCCTCTGCTGCCTGACTCCCTGCTGCAGCTCTGCTTGTCTGAATTCCATTCATTCTTCAAAGCCCAACTGGAAAACCACGGCCTCTGTGAAGCCGCTTTGGGTTTCTGTTTCCCCAGCTCGTCTTCCCCACCATGCTGGGAGGGGGCCATCTTTCTTGGAATGCATTCATTTCCTTGCTGAGACTGTTATTAAGTAATTGAACCCTCTGAGTCAATTCCTTTACCTTGTAACGGAAATAATGCGGTCCTTGTAAGACTGCTGTGAGGACCGAGTTAGAAGACACCACAGAAAAAGTGAAAAGGAACAAATGTAAAACACAGTCTTAGGCACCAGGAACCCTCTTTTTTTTTTTTTTTTTTTTTCCTTTTTGAGACAGGGTCGCGCTATGCAGTTCAGGCTGGCCTTGAGCTCACTCTGTAGCCCAGGCTGGTATCGAACTCGAAACGATCGCCCTGCCTCAGCCTCCCGAGTGCTGGGATTACAAGCGTGCACCACCTCGGCCCACTAGGAATCCTATTGCACGTTAGTTGGACATTACTACACACAAGCATGCGCAGAGCCCTATAGGTTTGCACACAGATTTTATCTGTAGAAGTATGTGTTAGGGTATTTATCTTTTTGCCTTATATGATCACTGTTTGTGTGAACTGTAGGCTCTGTTGAGGCAAAAAAAAAAATAGGGCTCATTGAAAATAAATGGGATTTAGAATCAAGAGATTTGACTTGCTGGATGTAGTGGCACATGTAATCCCAGCATTCATGAGAATGAGGCAGGGCCAGGGACATAGCTCAGCAGCACAAGTACCAGCCTGGCAAGTACAAGGTCCTAAGTTCGAGTCCCGGTACCAAAAAAAAAAATGAAGGTGAGAATGAGGCAGGAAAATTGCAAGTTCAAGGCCAGCCTGGGCAATTCAGTAAGACTCTGTCTCAACTTAAAAAAAAAAAAAAATTAAAGGGTTGGGGATGTAGTTCAGTAGTAGAGTTCCCAATCTCTAGTATGACAGAGACAGAGAAAGAGAGAGAGAGAGAGAGAGAGAGAGAGAGAGAGAGAGAGAAATAGCAAGAAAGAGATTGATTTGGATCCATACTTCAACCAACACTTGTGTGTCCAAGAACCAGTTGCTTTTTCTCTCAGAATTTAGGGTTTCTTCCTCCATAAGAGCAGGGTAGGACCACAAGCAAAAAAGCCTTCTTGTCTCCTCATGCACATTATCAAGATAATGGATACTCACTGGCCAGAGTGGCACACACCTGCAATCCTAGCACTCAGGAGGCTGAGGCAGGAGAGGTGCTGTGGGTTTGAGGCCAGCCTGGGCTACATAGTGAATTCAAGGCCAGCCTATGCTATATAGTGAGACTCTCCCCCAAAACACAAAACAAAACAAAAAAGATGGGTAAGACAATAAGCCTGAAAGTATCTTCAAGGGGAGCCAATGCTTACCAGAAGACAAACTTAATACATGTTTAGGGTACAGACTACCAGTTACTCCTTTGGACTTTAGACTTGTGTGTGTGTGTGTGTGTGTGTGTGTGTGTGTGTTTGTGAGAGAGAGAGGGAGAAAGGCTCTCGATATGTAGTTCAGGCTGGTCTTGAACTCACTATGTAGCCCAGGCTGGCCCCAAACTTGCAGTAATCCTCCTGCCTCAGCCTCCTGAGGGCTGGGATGACACGCATGTGCCACCACACATGGCTTATGAAATTTCTTTTAAATTGTATCTATGACTTAAACACATTGTTCCATTTAAGACTAATTTAAGAAATATGCTATTCTGTGATTCACATAAAATTGCGTGAACAAGGGGGAGATGATTATTCACAGTGGAAGAAACTTGTTTTAGGAAAAAAAGATGGCTATGACAAAGCGTGGGTTCTCACAGTCCACCAAGAGGACAGGGACGCTCGGGGCACACCGGGGAAGGGACGGCGACTTGCAGCTGGAGGGGCTGCTCTTACCAGGTGCGGTCGCTGCAGTAAGTCTGCGTGTCCCACGCATCTGATCCTCCCCAACTACCAGTCAGATGCTTTCATTATCTGTGTTTCTCATAGGTCCACAGGTAAGGTCTAGGCACAGGGGTTCATGGGCAAAGAGCAGCAGCAGTGCCAAGATTCACACCAGCTGGTCCAGCGCCAGAGGCCCCGCTGAGCCAAGCTTTGTCACTCTGATAATAGACGGCAAATCTCTGGCTCTGCCCGAGCCCTGGGAGGGCCTTCGAACTCAGCCCGGGGTTCCCTGTGGCCAGGGGAGGCTCCCTGAAGGACTAGGGGTCAGCTAGGACAGAGGGCGGGTGGGAAGGCTGGACCACCGCAGAAGAGCGAGAGCTGTGGGGGCCACGTACTTCCCCAGGGCCCACCTCACCAAGTCCACGGAGAGATGCCCGTGTCCTAGAGGTAGCTGGGTGTTTGAAGGATTTGAAGCAGAGAGGCTTGGTCAGCTTTCTGGAAAGATCATGGAAACTGCTCACGGTGGTGCATGCCTGGGATCCCGGCATTCCGGAGGTGAAGCAGGAGGATCGCTACCAGTTTGAGGCCAGCCTGGGCTACATAGCAAGACCCTGTCTCAAAAAGCAAACAAACAAACAAAAAACTCAAACCAGCCGGGCGTGGTGGCGCAC
>NW_004955451.1:11315724-11360725 GCF_000276665.1 Chinchilla lanigera
AAAAAAAAAAAAAAAAAAAAAAAAAAAAAACAACAAAGAACAGAAACAAAAGACTCAAACCAAATAAACAAACAAACGAAAAGATCACAGGAGCTGGAAGAGGTAGACGGGAGTGGGGAACGCAGGGCTGAGACAAAGAGAGAAATCTAGGAAATGGACTGTGGTTTGGGGGTTAAATAGACGGCAGGCAGCAATTCTGGAGGACATCTAGCTTCTGCTCCTAATCCAGCGGGAGGAGGATGACCTGATGAAGTCAGTTTGGGTTTTCTAGTGTCCAACCCCGGCCATTTCCGGGCCACCTTTGCCGACCCACGGCGTCCGGCCAGGGAGCGCCGTGCAGTGCCCTCTCCCGGGCGCCAGGGGGTGGGCGCGCTCCCGCGCAGGCCGCTCTGGCCAGCGCGTCTCGGTGGCCGCGGAAGGTGACGTGGACACGGAAGTGGCCGTCGCCGCGGCGGCACCGGTGGGAGCGGGGCGCGGGACTCAGAGTGCGGCCGACGGGCGGGCGGCAGCGACCTCGCAGCGGCGGCGGCGGCGAAGCGCAGGCGTTGTCCGTTGGGTCCTGATCCGCTGAGCCGACGACGGCTCCCGAGCCCCGCACGCGCGTCCGTCGGAGCCCGGAGTCGGGGCCCGCTCAGCCGGCGTCGCCATGACCAAGGCGGGCAGTAAGGGCGGGAACCTCCGCGACAAGCTGGACGGTAACGAGCTGGACCTGAGCCTCAGCGACCTGAACGAGGTCCCCGTCAAGGAGCTGGTCAGTACAACCGCGCGAGGCCTGGGAGTCCCTGTTGGGCCGCCTGCAGCCCGAGCCTCAGTGTCCCCGTCTTCACCGTGGCGGGAGGGACGGAGCCCCCCGGGAGGCCGCGTCCGCCCAGGGTTCTTCTGGGATGTCCACGTGTCACTTTGGCGCCGTTCCCGGAGCCGAGGAGGTCGATCTGCGCGCTGCCCCGGGCTTTTTAGGGGACCGGAATGAACCTGTCCTTGTTTGGGGGACTTTGCCCAGCGCCCGGCGCCGTGCGGGACCCCGCTGAGCGGAGGCTGCAGGGGTTCGAGAATGAATGAACGAGTCGGGCCGGGAGACGTGGGCCCTTCTGCTAGGCCTGGGTGTGGCTCGGAATCCGGCTTTTCTAGGGAGCTGGCACTCCTCGCTGGCTGCCCCAGGCAGTCCCGGGGTGGCCGTCTTTGCAGAAAGTGAAATCTTCCCTCCGGCCGCTCTGAAACCGTTGGGAATTCCACCCTCCACCCACCCGGGAAACCGAGACCCCTGGGAGATCACACACCCAGTTAATTGCAAACGTGGAGCTGGATCCCATATCCTTGGTTTTCCAAACCAAGATCCCAACCTCCGCCCCGCTGGCTGGCCTATACTTTCCTTGCCTTTGAAATTACATTTGCCCTTGGCACCTGGCCCAGTATGCGCTATGCGCTCCACCGCACCGGGGCTGTGTGAGTGTGATGGTTAGAATGGGATTCCCAGTTCATATGCCAACTCTCTTGCCCAATTGCTGAGCGCCCTTGGCAAGCTAACCTTCATGCTTAGATTTCCTCATTTACAAAATGGGGCCATCTCAAACACGGACTGTGAAGATTCAAACTGTAATGTAAAATGCCTGAAAGATGGCAGATGCCCATAGGTGGAGAAGTTAGGGTGTTCTTCCTACAGTAGATTCCAAAACTTTTTTGTTTGTTTTTCTGAGACAGGGTCTTGCTATATAGTTCAGGCTGGTCTTGAACTCAGGCCTGGCCTGGAACTCACAGTAAGCCTCCCACCTCAGCCTCCCAAGTGCTGCGATGGGAGGTGCCACCACCCACGCCTGGCTCTAAAACTTTTTTTAGGTAGTTAAACTATACTCTTAGGACTTGCTGGCAGTTGGAGAGTGCAGATTGGTCTAGGCTCCTAAACTGAATGCTTGCCTTCTTTCCTGCATGGGAAGATGCCAGGCTTGTTTTAGCCCGGCCATAGGACTAATGCCTGAAACCTTGTTCTAGCCCGGCCATAGGACCAATACCGTTTACTCCAGGTATCTGGTCAGCGCAGCACTGTCCCCAGGAGAAGAGTCACCTTTGCAGAGCCAGTGCAGCCTTGGCCACCATGGGAAAGAGCTGGGCCGCGAGGGCCTCTCTGTCGCTCAGGTGTCCCTCATTCATCTGTTCAGCCGTGAGGCAGCCAGCCCGGATGGGCAACAAGGACCTTCTCTGAGGAGGCCCGGAGCTGGAGAGAGAACCACAATACAGTTTCATTAGACACAGGCCCTGAAACCCACTAAGGCAGGTGCCAGAAAAATTTTCAAAGTGCTATGGAATTGACATTTTCCTGTCTTGGGTGTTCCACAGCTAAACCCTTCTCTTTGCATTTTTCCTTAAATCATGGTGGACTGCTTCATTTTACCCTCTTATCCTCAGGAATGTTGTACCTTCAGTGTCTTTTTTTTTTTGCCCACGTGGGACAAGAAGTTGTGTTTCCCTGCCTCAGCCTCCCACAGTGCTGAGATTACAGATATGTGCCATTGTACCTGGTTTCAGTGCTGTTTCTTTCTTTTTTTTTTTTTTTTCCTTTTTCTGAGATAGGGTTTCACTGTGCAGTTGAGGCTGGCCTTGAACTCACTTTGTAGCCCGGGATGGCCTTGAACTTGAAGTCATCCTCTTGCCTCAGCTTCCCAAGTGCTGGGATTATAGCCATGCGCCTCCAGGCCTTTCCTGATCGTGGGAACTTTCTGTGGAAAATGCTTCATTAGCAGATGTCAGTGGATTGTTGCAGGTGTTGGTTTGACGTAGTTTTCTTATCTCCTTCTCTAGGCTGCGCTTCCAAAGGCCACCATACTGGATCTGTCCTGCAATAAACTAAGCACTCTGCCGGTGAGCTTGCTGAGTGACTGGACCCTGCTCCTTCCGTTCCGGGGAGGGGTGGGGCGGGGCGGGTGGGGGTCCCGATGGTGTGGTTTCAGGATAACCCTCCAGGCAGGCCCCAGCCAAGCACTTATGTTGGAGGTGGGGAGGGCGTTTTAGAGGGAGAGCAGTGGAGGTCCAGGCCTCATTCTCCAGAACAGCTGGAGAGCCCGCAGGCTGCTGGCTGAGTCACTTACTGGGCTTTTTTTTTTTTTTTTTTTTTTTTTCCTGAAAAGTCCTTTACCTCCCTGTAGCATAGAGGAGGCCAGATACCATTTTGTGAGTTGCTCTGGATTCCAGGGAAAAGGTGAACAGCTTCTGGGTACGAGCCCCTCCCCCACCCCTTGTCTTCTGACAAGGAGAAAGTCAGCGATTTTTATGAACTGGGTTATCCTTATCCTTATCTGTACCCTTATCCTTATCAAGTCTTCTCAAGGAAGAACTTGAATCCCTTGAGATTAGCTGCGTTTCTCTTCAGCACATCTGACCTGTGCCTGATCCTTTAAATTTTTCTTCTCTTTTTTGCTTTCCTTCTTTCTTTCCGTGTTTCTTTTTTCTTTTTTCTTTTCTTTTTTTTTTTTTTGAGACAGGGTCTCACTCTGTAGTTCAGGCTGGTCTTGAACTCACTATGTAGTTCAGGCTGGCAAACTCACAGCATCCTCCTGCTTCAGCCTCTGTGGGCTGGGATTACAGACGTCTGGCACCATGCTGGCCTTTTGAATTTATCTTGCACAGCTTCTCCTGCTTCTCCTTTTGCTGCATCTGCAGAGGCCCTGGATCCTTTGGCCCCTTGGCTTCTGCTGGGTAGGGCTACGCTTCTCTGTGGTCGTGCTCTGTCACTGTCAGGTTCACGTCTCCTGTCACTGTCACCACTTCCACCCCTCCCCCACCCACACCTTGCTGTATTCCAGGGTAGCTTCCTGGTGAGCTCTGGTCTAAGGTGCAAGTGGAGGGACTGGCAGTCTCTACTGGGTTGTTAGAACACAGCTTCAGTGTTCTCCTGGGCTTGCTGTTCTTGGCATCGTCACGCAGCTCATGGAGAACTGTTTCTGACATGCAAGAAGCATCCAAGGTCCCACTTCTTCCTGGAAGCCTCACACCTGCTGTCCCCCTTGCACAGCCCTCAGCACCCCCGGGCGCACTTTCCAATGTGTGTGGTATCTTGCCTGTCCTGACCACTTCCATTTCCTCCAGGGCATCCTCCAGGCCTTGCAGAGCATGAATGGCGTCACCTTAGCTGAGATGGGGCCTGGCAGAGACAGGCTGAGTGTCGGATGTCAGGTGTCCGAGGAAGAAGGCCAGGCTGTGGGTGGGGTGGGCGCAGCCACTGACTCAGATGTACAGGGACGCTCGTTGGGCACCTGAGAATGCTGTGCTAGGTGCTCCAAGTCACAAGACTGAGTCCTCAAGGTGGGCTGGGTAGGTCCACCAGAGAACGCGGGCCCTGGCTCAAGGGTCCCCTCTTCTTTGGCCCTAGTCGGATTTCTGTGGCCTCACACACCTGGTGAAGTTGGACCTCAGCAAGAATAAGCTGCAGCAGCTGCCGGCAGATTTTGGCCGCCTGGTCAACCTCCAGCACCTGGATCTCCTCAACAACAGGCTGGTTACTCTGCCCGTCAGCTTTGCGCAGCTCAAGGTGAGGCTCCCTGTGCCCGGGTGGGGTAAGGAAGGGTCAGCACTATCACCTGCCACTGGGGCGGTGCCTCAGATGTCCCTCCTGTGGGTGGGACATGGGAGCTTTGTTCTGGACCTGTGTGTGAGACTCGGGCTCAGCTGCCTTTGTGTGTCCCTGTAGAACCTGAAGTGGCTGGACCTGAAGGACAACCCCCTGGACCCTGTCCTGGCCAAAGTAGCAGGCGACTGCTTGGATGAGAAGCAGTGTAAGCAATGTGCGAACAAGGTGAGCCCAGCTCTCCGGTGTGCCTCTTGCGCTCCCCCGGGGCCGCCCTGCCTCTTGTTTTCTTACTCCCAGGGCTCCAGTGGCTCCAGGATGATCAAAGCACTAAGGTTTCTGGGAAGTCCACTTTGCCTGGCAGCACAGGCCTTTGTGTCAGATGACACAAGATGGGTCGGGGCTGGAGATATAGCTCAGTGGCATAAGCACCTGCCTGGCAAGTGCAAAGTTGTGAGTTCGATCTCCAGTTCCACCAAAAAAAAAAAAAAATTGTCCTCATTGGGGCTGGGGATTTAGCTCAGTGGCACAGTGCCTGCCTGGCAAGCGCAAAGTCGTAAGTTGGATCCCCAGTTCCACCAAAAAAAAAAAAAAATTATCTTCATTGGGGCTGGGGATTTAGCTCAGTGGCACAGCGCCTGCCTGGCAAGTGCAAGGTCGTGAGTTCAATTCCTGGTACTGGAAGAAAGACAAAATGGGTCGGATGACACCATCTTGGCTGCATGGCCCTGTGGCCCCTTTTAGGAAACCAGGACTTGCACATTCCAGGGTGGCATGATTGTGACAGCTATTTAAAGGACCAAGAGGGTTGGGGACCCTGGCCTTTCCAGGCAAACTCTGCACACGGAGGCGCACCCCCAGCCCTCAGAGCCTTTCTGGGCCCTAGTTAGTCAAAAGGACTTTTGACAATAAAGATATTAAATTTGTAGCTTTAAACAGGGAGGTCATGGGCAGATGTGGCATTTGGTTGGTTACAGTTGGGTCATGTGACACAGGATGAGTATTAAAGGTGCCACACAAGGTGACCTTGCTGGTGGCCCGTAACCATGACACTGCCCTGCTCCTTGAGGATGGTCCTCTACCACCATCTCTCAGCTCTCTCTACCATCTCACACTGGCTCCAGCCCGCCCCCTCCAGCTTTAGAGCAGATTGTCACTTCTTCCGCTGGGCACCAGATGGCCTCCTGGGCTGTCAGAGACTGAACCGGGACTGTGCTGCTGAGGAGAGTTAGCAAACGTCCGGTGTGTGCATAATGGGGACTCCTGTGACTCTCAAAATCTACCCACGCAGAACTGTTTCTATGGCTCGCCCTCCATCCTACTCATTGGTTACAAGAACCAAGGCGTGCTGGGCGTGGTGGCACACACCTGTGATCCCAGCCCCCAGGAGGCTGAAGCGGGAGGATCACCAACAGTTCAGGGCCAGCCTGGGCTACATAGTGAGTTCAAGGCCAGCCAGAACTACATAGAGAGCGCCTGTCTCACGAAAGAAAAATATTCATTGAGGCTAGAACTTTGAACCTGGGCTGGCCCTGTCATCACACTTGCCCTTCCTCCAGGGCCTGAGAAGCCCTCACTCCTGGATCCCACACACGAGAGGGCTGAGCAGACGTTTTTATAAGCTTAAGTCCCGTAAGAGTGATGGCAGCAGGCTCCAGGCCTGGGTTTCTCAGGACAGTTTTCTTTTGGTTTCAAACAGGCTTTTGCGGGGATGTTCTTTTGCTCCTAAAGCCCTGTTTATGACGGGTTACCTGAGGTTTTGTAGGAGCATTACATTTGAGATGGGGTTGGTAGTGTGCACCTGGGATCCCAACGCTCAGGAGGCTGAGGCAGGAGGATCCTGTCAAGTTTGAGGCCAGCCTGAGCTACAGAGAGTTCAAGGCCAGTCTGAACCACCTTAAATAAAACAGAATTATGCGTGAGGACACACACACACCACAATAAGATGTATCTGCTGTCTTAGAATAGTCCGGGTTCTCTCCCTCCTGTGACAAGCCCAAGTGATAAGGCAGCGGCGTCTCTGAGCTGCATGATGGGTGTTTCTGCTGGGCAGCGGTCATATCAGCCCGCTCCATCTCGATAGTCAGCCAGGGCAGTGTGGTGCATCTTCCACATGGGGTCATGGTACGGAAGGGTCTAGTCACTGCCAGGTCCACGGTAAGGGGCAGAGTTGGATGGTGTCAGGCTGTTGCCTCTCCCTTAGCTATGCCAACTGTTTCTGTGCCTCTTGCTGTCTGGGTCATCTCCGCGCATGCGTGAGCTAGAGCATCACACCAGGTTCTCAGGAACACCCAGGCTCTAGCTGTGCTCCTTCCTGCGGGCCCCGACCTTCTCCCTGGGCCGGGAAGGCTGTCTCGCAGGTGCTACGTGCCAGCTGGCGGGTGCCCACCCACAGGACCAGAGTTCCTGCCCTTGCGGGCGGCAGGATTCTGCCTGAGCCCCAGAGGTGGTGAATCCTTATAGCAGCCTCTGTTGAATCTACAGGCTGAAAGGAGGAGACCAGGGCAACCCAAGCGGGGAGGAAGGCTGGGCCTGCTCCCTCGGGCATTGCTGGGGGGTCTGTGAAAGCGTGCACGGCGGAGTCATTCAGGGCAGCGCTCTGTACTTTCCTGTGCTGAGCGCTGAACCCAAGGCCTTGCACCCAGGGCCTTGTACTTGGTAGGCAAGTGCTCTACTACTGTGCCACACCCGGCCCTTTCAAAAACATGTATCTTGAGACTGGGTCTCACGAAGTTGCCCAGGCTGGCTTTGAATTTGAGATTCTCCTGTCTCAGCCTCCTAAGTACCTAGGAGGAGAGGTTTACACTACCAGTGGCAGAATTTTTCACAGATTCCAGTCAGCACTGTGTTTCACACAGAAAGATTTGGACAGCTTTTTTTTTTTTTTTTTTTTGGTTTTTCTCCGGTCCCGGGAACTGAACTCACGACCTTGCGCTTGCCAGGCAGGTGCTTTTGCCGCTGAGCTAAATCCCCAGCCCCTTAGACAGCTTTAATGAACTGGGCTCCCGGGATTCTTGGACTACGTTTGGTGCGGTAACAGACACAGACAGGAAACTGCACAGCCATGTTGCCCGGGGCCTCGGTGCTCCGGGGCCCTGAACAGGGCATCTGGCTCTTGGCCTCCTGGGCCCTCCTTCCCTGCAGGTGTTACAGCACATGAAGGCCATGCAGGCGGACCAGGAGCGAGAGAGGCAGCGGCGGCTGGAAGTGGAGCGAGGTAGGTGGCCGGCCCCTTTCAGTCCCCGCGGCGGTCCTTCCCAGCTCACAGCGTTGGACTCCGCAGGTGCTGCCAAGGGCAGTGTGGGCCATTCAGTCAGCCTAGCACCGCGGGCCCAGTGCTCCGCCATGTCCCGTTCCTGCCGGAGCAAAGAAGCATCAAACACAGTGTGGCTAAAGCAGAGCCCCCGCGCTGCAGCCCCCACATGGGAGATGCCCACACCCAGACTCAGTGAGGGCTGAGATGGTGACGGCTGTGATTTCCCGCCTGTTTTCTGTTTTGGACACATGGTCCTGCGTGTAGTTCATGCTGGCACTGAGCTCACAGCGGTCCTCCTGCCTCAGCCTTCCGCATGTGCCCACGAAGCCTGGCTTCCTTTCCTGTCCGTCCCACGTCCGGTCTGTCGTTTGACTGTCTGTACCCCTCTGTAATGAGTCCCCGCCTGTGGACTTCCCCAGTGTCCCTGCTGTCCACTCCATGGTGTAGTTCTCCCTGTGCGGGATTAGATGCGGGACCTGTTGAGGGCGAAGCAGAGCCCCCCTCTGAGCTCCATGCCCAGCCCCTGGGGAGGCTTTTCAGACGTGATCAGTGACATTGCTGTGAGCTTCAAACTGACCCCCTCCATCTAGTGTGAGACCCAGGATTGCTGGAGTGCCCAGCGGGCCATTGACCCGGCTTTGTCCCCACGGCAGGACGAGTGTGTCCTTCACACTGCCACCATGCCACTGCGGTTGCAGGGGCCACGTTGCGGGCTGGCTGACTTGTGAGTGTTCTGACCCAGGGCTGTGTGGCCAAAGGAGGAGGCGCCATAGTGCCGCCTCCGGGCACTGCCCGAGCCAGTGACCCTGCTGTCTTGTGCCTCGCCAGGTGGCGGCGCTGTCTCTGGAGTGGGTGTGGCGTGTCTGGGGTCCTGGGCCTGGCCTGGCTCTCAGCTCAGCTCAGCTCAGCTCCTCTGCACACGGGCGGGAGGAGGTGGCAGGCGAGCCGCTGTGTCAGGGCTCAAGTCAGCTTCTAAGCCCTAGGGGGACCGCTAACCACCATGTTGTGGAGCTCTGGCTTTGGAAAAATGTATCTCAGGCTTCCAAATAACCAACTTGGAAGTGCATTTTTAGAACCCAGTAATTTGGAAGTCGGGCACTGCGTGTAAACAGATTTGAGCTGCTGAGAAAATCTGTGTTTTTTACATAGATTCCCAAGTTAAAGTCAGGAGTTGGTTCTGACAAACTGTGTCACTTCTCAGAAAAACCTGGTGGTTGCCTCTGTCCCTCAGGTGACTGGTCCCTTCTGCTCACTTGCCCCCTCCCTGTGCCACGTTCCTTCCTGATGCTCGGGAGGAGGAGTCCTGTAGACCCAACATTGTTTCTCCTCTGAGTCCTAGAGGCTGCCAAGTGCCCCGTCTTCTCTTTTTGTTTTGCTTTGCTTTGTTAGGGTCTTGGCTGAGATTGATGGTACACACTTATAATCCCAGCACTCTGGGAGGCTGAGGCAGGAGGATCAAAAGTTCAAGGCAGCCTAAGCAATTTAGCTAGACCCTGTCTCAAAGTAAAAAGCGTTGGTGACTAGCAGAGTGCAGAGTGCCTAGACTGCAGTCTCTAGTACCAAAAACAGGGGCTCTTGGTATGTTGATCAGGCTGGTCTTGAAGTCCTGGGCTCAAGTGACTCTCCTGCCTCAGCCTCCCAAGTGTGGGGACTGCAGGTACAAGCCACTTGGTTGAGCTGGCTCTGCCTTCTGAATTGGTACCTTCTTCTGGAGGGATGCCAGGCTTACTACCCAGGCCTCCTACCCTCACCCCCTCCCTTTCACCCTGATCTGTCCTGCTTGCAGCCCTTTGCCCTCTTCCTGTGTGTGTGGTGCTGAGATTGAGCACGGGGCCTTGTGCATGCTAGTTAGTGCTCTACCTCCGAGCTATACCCCTGCCCGCTCATTTTAAAATTTTGAGGCAGGGCCTTGCCAAGTTGCCTTTGCCCAGGCTGGTGTCAAGTTGACCTCCAGACTTCCACCTCAGCCTCTTGGGTAGCTGGGATTACAGGCAGGTACCACCAGACTTGGCTTTTTGTGTGTGTCGGGGGGTACTGGGAATTGAACCAAGGGCCTACATCTCCAGTGCTTTTTTATTTTGAGACTAAATAGCCTAGGCTGGGTTTGAACTTGTGATCCTCCCGCCTTGGCTTCCAGTGTGGGGATTATAGGTGTGCACCGTCACACCTGGCTTCTTTTACTACTTTACTTCTCAGCGGCCCATGGCATAAGGGACAAAGTGGCTGAGTCCACACTAAGCCACCTGGGAAAGCAGGCTGGGGAGCGTGAGGGAGGAGCGGGGAGCGTGAGGGAGGAGTCACGCTCAGTGGGCTCTATTGCAGAGGTGGAGAAGAAGCGGGAGGCCAAGCAGCGAGCAAAGGAAGCTCAGGAGCGGGAGCTGCGGAAGCGGGAGAAGGCGGAGGAGAAGGAGCGGCGGCGGAAGGAGTATGACGCCCTCAAGGCCTCCAAGAAGGAGCAGGAGAAGAAGCCCAAGAAGGAAGCAAATCAGGCCCCGAGTAAGTTGGGTCTGCATTGCAAGGTTCCAGCGGGCATGGTGCAGAGCCCTTGGACTTACGTGCCTGGGAGCAGCGAGGGCCGGAGGGGTGGTGTGTGGTCGGTCCTGATATTCTCAGTCAGCTGGGTTGTGGAGCAGACCTAGGGCAGGAAGCCATCTCACTTTCTGTTAAGGGGGCGTCCAAAGTCACCTGGACAGCCAGGTGTGGTGCACAAACTTAGCATCACAACACCTGGGAGGCTGAGGTGGGAGGATCGCTACAAGTCCAAGGCCAGCTGCGTAGCAGGACCCTGTCTGGAAACAAAAACCTTAGACAAGTCTGCATTCAAGGAACTGCGTCAGTCCCGAGCTTCTGTGGGTGTCTCACCGGGGCCTGCAGCTGAGTTAGCGGTGCAGGGGCGCCACATACTGGGTGTGTGTACCCCCGGGTCACAGGGCTCCAGGGGGAAGAGGTGTCAGAGTGCCCACGCCTGCTCAGCCTTGCCAGGAGCAGGCTGTCCGTCTGCACGGCCCCTTTTTATTTTGTATTTTGGTTGAAAATGAGGCTCAGACCTACTCAGAGGGTAGTGATAGAGATTAAAGGAGAAATCAGAAGTGTGGCCCTTGGTCTTGTGGGTACTCAGTCAAGTTTTATAAATTTTTACCTAAAAATCCCAAGGCCTATTTTTAATTATAAATATGTTCCTTATAGAGGATTTAGGAAGGATAAATGTGTAATCTCAGAACATAGCAGTCACGTGACCCCCACTTCCTGCTGTAATCACTGCTGACGGTCACCGTTCAGGCTCTTTGCCCCATTACGAAGTGGTGGCGTTCAGTGTCAATAACCCTGTCTCCCACACAGGCAGCCCCAATGGACCTGGGTCTCCATGCCAGCAAGGAGAGCGTAGGACCCTGGGCACTGAGTTGCCAGGACACGCAGCCTGGGTTCATTTCCAGTGTGGTCCCCCGGGGAGCTCAGGGAGACGACGGTTATGTTTGTCTCTGGAGAGCAGGTTTCTGGTTCTGGATGGTATTGGGGATTGAATGCAGGGCTTTACCACTGAGCTACATCCTCTGCCCTTCTGAGGTAGGGTCTCACTAAGTTACGCAGGCTGGCCTTCAACTCCAGGCAACCCTCCCACCTCAGCCCCTTGAGCGTTGGGATTACAGGTGTGGGCCCCACTCCCAACAAGGAAGGATAGCGGTTTGGGTTTTTTTTTTTTTTTTTTTTGGTCTTTATGAGACACTGTCTTTCTATGCAGTTCAGGCTGGCCTTGAGCTCACTTTGTAGCCCAGGCTGGCCTTGAACTCGCAACGATCCTCCTGCCTCAGCCTCCCGAATGCTGGGATTACAGGTGTGCGCCACCATGCCTGGCTCCAAGGATAGCAGTTTATAAGAGCTTGGTATTTGTCTGTGGGGCTTGAGGCAAGGTGCGTGGAGAACGCATGTACCTCGTGGAGAGTGGGTCGCTGCACACTGACGGAACTTTTGTCCACTGTGATTCTGTCCCTCCAGAGTCCAAGTCTGGCTCCCGCCCCCGCAAGCCACCACCCCGGAAGCAGGCTCGGTCCTGGGTCGTGCTGAAGCTGCTGCTGCTGCTGCTGCTGCTGTGTGTGGGGGGCGGGCTGGTCGCGTGTCGCCTGACGGCGCTGCAGCAGCAGCCGCTCTGCGCCAGCGTGAACACCGTCTATGACAACGCCGTGCAGGGGCTGCGGCGCCACGAGATCCTCCAGTGGGTCCTGCAGGCCGACTCTCAGCAGTGAGCCTGGCCCGGGCCCTGTTGCCTCCCAGCCCCGGAGCTTGGATTCCTATGGAATTGGGTTCTGCTGGACACAACCTCTTTTTAGCGTCACACCTACCCGCCGTCATCCGCGGCTGCCAACTGGTACTGGGGGCCCCCTCGGGTGGGACTCCGTGTCTCATCAGGGCTCCCCGGTAGGGTGAGGAGGATCGGGAGGTGGGAGGGAGTGACCTGCATGCCTAAAGGAGTAGGCTTCTCGGTGGGGAGAGAAAACAGCCTTTTCTAGTTACTACAGAAGCTGTCTAAAGGCAAGGCTCGTTTCTACTAAATGGTCAGCTGTCACTACGTTGATACTTTTGTATGTCATAGCCCTTTCTTTCATTCCTCCCCGGGAAGCCGGGTAGGCCTCGAGCCATGGTGTTGCTGGGGACCAGAGCATGG
Organism: Chinchilla lanigera; assembly: GCF_000276665.1. Lineage (NCBI taxonomy): Eukaryota > Metazoa > Chordata > Mammalia > Rodentia > Chinchillidae > Chinchilla > Chinchilla lanigera. Next base: position 11,328,196 of record NW_004955451.1, read on the forward strand.
CACCCTCAGCAAGCCAGCCTAAGTTGGGGAGGGGCGCACCAGTTTCCTCAAGGACCCCAGACACCCAGGCGTCTCAGCGACCACACAAACCTGGCTGCGAAAGGGAGCTGGACACCGTCAGTGCAGCTAACGCTCACAGGCAGACTGAGGCCTTCCAGCCTCACCTGCCGTCTCCCAGCCATTCTAGGCATAACAGGCCGCCCACTGCCATGCTTTCTTTGACATCATTTGGCCTCCTTTATAAGTAACATCCTAAGAGAACAGAACTCCTGCCAGAATTACGTCTCAGCCAAGTGTAGCCTCGCACGGTAGACCAGTTCATGACTCACAGTAGAGCACCAGCGCCTTGGGGTCTCAGGCAGCTTCCGGGGGGAGGTCTGCCCCAACCTGCGCGGCTCCCAGCAGGGGCAGCAGGCCCAGCTCCAAGCCTTCAGCTTGGAGCAGTGACTGCTTAACTTCTGGGGAGCGTGGAGGCCACCTCCGCAACGTGGCCCAGTCTGTGCAATGCAATACCTTAAAGGGACCCTGAAACTCAGCTTCGCAGACACTGAGCCTTACCCCTGTGGTTCTGGTCTAACGGGAGAGTGGATGGGACAGGAAATAAAGGGAAACAAACAGCACCCTGGAGCTGGGAAGCGGCGCACACTATAGACGAGCCACACCGGGGCAGCACGGTCCGTCCCGGCCACCAGACCCAAGCATTCCCTTGTCCCCACTGGCTCCTCTACAACAGCGGGTGAGGGATCAAAGCGACTGTCTCAGTGCTCACTCTACAGAGGGAGCAAGGTCCTGTCACAGCTGAGGCAGAAGGGAGTCTGGCTTTCAGTTAGAGCGCCCCTCAGTAGCTGTCACTTGTGATGGTCCTGCTCTGGAAGAAAGGACTTTTCTCTCCTCCCTCGGGTAGCTCTGCTGCATAGGTCCACCCTTACTCAGTCACTACACATTCCTTTAGTCTTCCTCCAAGCTCCAGGGCCATGGTCCAAATGCTTTATTGAAGCTAAACACACAATGCATATAACGAAGTTGTGGAAACACAGGAGTCAGCCTAGGTGTGAGGTTCCCGGGCCGGTCGAGGCAGCGCCGTGGCTGACCCAGCCATGCCAGCCACTCCGACTTTGAGATTTGATGCTGATTCTTTCAGGTTTCTACAGTTATTAAATGCGTGTCCGAGTGGTCCGTCTGTTTCTTTTCTGAGGGCTGGTGGTGGCAGCTGCTTTTGCCTAGGGGAGGACCTGTGCCTGAAGGCGGGTGCTGGTGTCGGCCTCTGCCCTGGGATACAGAGACTTGGACCAAAGGACTAAGACCAGGCTCCCCTGGCCTGGCGCCCTGGGATGTGCTTCCAGTTCCAGTTGGGGTCCGGGTTGGGGAGGTGCAAATCTCCCGCTGTTGTTCCTGTGTGCCGGCATCAGTCAGCAGTGTCCAAAGTGAGGTCTGGCTGCAGAGCGGTCATCTGAAGATAGATGCGCCTGGACAGCTCTGGGCCGACTCGGCGGGAGGTGGCCGTTACACCCACCCCGCGGCGCACCTGGAGGTCTGCCAGCAGGTGCTGGCGTTCCTGCTCTGAGTCACATCGCCGATAAGCCTGAAGCAGGAAATGACCTCTTAATACTGTGACAGTTGACGGTTACCTCTTGCCTGTGAGCTAGGAGTGGGGGGTACTTGGGCTGAAGGATAACAGCCCGTCTTCCCTCCCTGGGTCGGTGTTAATGCTCACCTTGGCCAACCCGTGGGCATGCTATGGACCTCGGTACTGTTCAGAGAGGACATCTCGGGCCTCCTGTGGACCTGGGGCACTGGGAGGACCCCTAGAGCGGCGTACCTGCACCAGGAGTTGTGGGGAGGGGTAGGCATCCACGACGGCACTGGCCATGTCCAGGCTGACCCGGTTCAGCTGCTGAATCTGTCTCCTCCAGACCAGTGCAAGTCCCCTGCCGGCGCGGTCCACCTTCACCCCTCCGGCCCAGCCGCTCTCCAGGCAGAAGGAGAAGCTAGTTTCATCGCGAAGCTTCCTGCAAACAGCACCGCTGGGTGATGAGTTGCTCGTTACCCCTCCACTGGCCGTTTCACTGGAGGCCTACAGGTGGACACCATTACATCTGGCCCACCTCCGCCTGCAGTGGTTTGGGTGCTCGCCTGTCCCTAAGAATACTGCTAGCTGCGGGCTCCTGTAAAACCACTCCCAGTGCTTTGAACTAGAGAAGGAGGCACCAAACTCTTGCTTGTGTGGAGATGGGGCTGGCCTGCCCGGCAGTTGATGCAAAGGGCGATCGGAGTCTGTGTCTGCTTCTCACTTGTTAGAGCTCAGACAACTCACTCTCTTCAGGCCTCAGGGACCTCCAGTCTAAACTAAGGGACTGGGACAGGATGGTCTTGGAGACCCCTTACTCATTGTAAATTCTGAGTAGGAACAACCCTTGAGCCCAGTCGGACATTTGATTTCCCAGGGCTTATTTCCTCGTGGTCTGACCTGTGAGGAGCTGGGCTAACCTGACCCGCTGTGACCTACAGAACTTGCATTCACATGGCTAAAGAACGCTTTGCCAGGGACTGGGTTTGAGGGCTGTCCCGGGAATCCACAGCAGGAGATGGCTCCTTCTGCCTCAAGAAGTGACGGGGCTGGCTGTGGTGCGGAGGGGAAAGGGACTTTCCCTGGCCCTGGGGCTGTGGCGGGAGGCAAGGCCCAGCACGGAGACTGGCCTCGAGGGGGCACTCACTTGAAGGGCGCCTCGGCCACGGCCTTGGTGACTGAGCAGGTGAAGTCGGCCAGCTCCTTCCAGCTCCGCACAACTCGGACCTGTGCTTCTGTGTGTAGCTGCAGATGCACCAGTGCCTAGAGACCCAACGGTCACAACGACTCACCGGAAGTCACGCTCCCCTTCGCCCCTGCACTCCCTGCTGGGCCCGGCTGTGCACTTGGTGCCAACATAGAAAGCAGCATCTAGTGGGCATTTTCTTCGGTCTCCATAGCAACTCGGGCTGATGGCCAGGGAGCACCCACCAGCCTCAGGATCAGGAAGTCCTTACCTCTTCCATGTCCACCCTGGACACCGCAGGTGCCGTGCTGGACCCTCGTCGCTGCTGCTGCTTTTCTTTAGCTTGTTTATTTGCCGCTCTCTGTGTCCCTTTCCTGGGAGGATTCTGAGCCCTGCAGCAGGGAAGGAAACAAAAGGACAGCAGCTCCAGGCTGAACTCTGGAAGAAGAGTGGGCAAGCATGGGCCACAGGGCTTGCTGGGGACACCAAGTGGCAGAGTGACGCACAGCTGGGGTGACCAAACTCACTTGTTGGCCCAGGACCCACCCCTTTTAACACCCAGTCTCAGGGAAAACCCAAACCTGAAGCACTTCTCCTGATCCACAATCACAAGGGACAGCGCCTTCCCTCCTGCCCTTGCTGTGATGTCGGTGACAAAGCCCTCAAGCGTTTCCTTCCGGTTTTCACTGCTGCCTGGGTTTCCCTGTGGGCAGGACTGGAAGTGGATTAATGCTGGCTCCCTGGGAAGAGTGGGTGCTGTGTTCCGTGTGTGGCCCCCATCCTCTGGCCCTGCTCACCTGCTTCAAATTTCGGATCATGGACACAAAAGCCTCTGCCAGGAGCAACACCAGGATCACTGGCTCCTCCACCCAGGCCTCTTCATCCTGTCAAAGACCCAGAACCCAGCCCAAGGAGGGAGGTCGGCAGGCACGGAGCCGGGTAAGGGCCCAGGGCAGCTTGGTGAGTCTACTACTTGCCCCATATGCATTACGCTCCTTGTGTGAAGTTTTGGTGGCAAGATACAACCACTCCCATCCTCCCCAGTCACAGCTGGCCAAACTCGGTCACCACACACTGAATACGAAAGGACGACCGCCCTCGTGCAGTGCTGTGTGCAGTACTTGCCTAGTGTGCGGGAGGCCCTCGGTCCCTCCCCCTGCCCAAGGAGCCAATCTCTGCAGACAGCTGGGAACCCGAACAGGCAACTGGAGAGAGCAAAGTCTGGGCCTTTCTGTTCTGGCTCCTTTCCAGGGGGGTCACCTGGCATTTCCTGCACCCCTGACGAGAGGCCAGAGCACCTCTGAAGGTGGCCCTTCCTATGCTTCTCTTCTGCATTCAGCTGATGGCTTCCTCCTCTCAGCCCTCCTAGTTTAAGCCATGCCAGAGGTGAATTTTCCCAACAAATGGCATTTTTTTTTTTTTCCGGTACCGGGAATCAAACTCACAACCTTGCGCTTGCTGGGCAGGCACTGTGCCACTGAGCTAAATCCCCAGTCCCAACAAATGGCATTTCTGATTGTCATAACTGGAAGGGTGCTACTGGCATACAGTGGGTAGAGCCCAGGGATGGGGGTGTAAAGGACAGTGCCTGCCTCCTTACAAAGAATTATCCAATCTAGAATATAAACACATCCAGCACTCGGGAAGCTGTGACAGGAGGATCGCTGTATGAATTTAGCCAGGGCTACATAGTGAGTTCCAGGGCAGCCTGAACTACATAGCAAGCCTACCTTAAAAGAAAAATAAAACAAATATTGGCCAGGTGTGATGGTGCACGCCTGTAATCCTAGCACTCGGGAAGCTGAGGCAGGAGGATTGTTGCGAGTTTGAGGCCAGACTGAGCTACAATGTGACCTCAAGGCCAGCCTGAACTGCATAGTGAGACCCTGTCTCAAAAAGACCAAACCATGGGGCTGGGGATTTAGCTCAGTGGCAAAGCGCCTGCCTGGCAAGCACAAGGTCGTGAGTTCGGTTCCTGGTACCGGAGAAAAACCAAAAAAAAAAAAAAAAAAAACCGACCAAACCAAACCAAACCAATAAAAAAATAAAGTATCGGGTTGGGCATGTGTCTCAGTGGTAGAGTTCTTGCCTTACCTGCACAAGGCCCTGGGTTTAATCCCCAGCACCACATAAATAAATAAATAAATAAAATGTCCCCATAAAATTAATTTTAAAAAATAAAATATCAGCTGGACATGATAGCACATTCCTGTAATCCCAGCACTTGGGAGGCTGAGGCAGGAAGATTGCCTCAAATTTGAGATCAGCTTGGGCTACATAATGAATTCAAGGCCAGCGTGAACTACAGAGAAAGACCGTTTCAAGAAAAAAAAAAAAACCAACCAAAATAAGTAAATAAATAAAAATACGAGGTTGATTCTGTAACTCTTAGGGGCCGAAAGCCTTCACCGGAAAACCTGTACCTCAGCGGGCCCTGCCCTTCTCCTCCACGTGACGCTGCAAGGCACAGCCTGTGCTTCAATGACACAGCGGCACTCCATGGTCTGCAGCGCTCCGAGGAGCTGGCCCCCGCCTTCCGCCTGCAAAAGCTCTGCAACACACAGAAATGGCCGGTCAGCGGGTGTCCGGGATGCAGCCTGCACGGCTCAGGGCAAAGACAGAAGAGGGAAGGACCTGGGTCCAGTGCCACGACGATGTGCTTCAAGCACTCCTCGGGCCGCTGGGCCTTCAGCCTGCTCATCAGTGCCGCCTTCTTCTTTTCCTGCTGTCCTGGGGAAGCTTCCTCGTGGCTCGCTCCTCCCTGCAGTCGCAGTCCCCGCAAGCCTCTCCTCTCCCGCTTCTGACTGCGCTTCGCTCTCTTCTGACGGGGGGTGACACCAGATTTCGTTTTGGTTCCTGCCAATCTGTTGTCCTGGGTGAGGCAGGTGGGCTGGGGTGCTGGGGGGTCACGGCATGGGAAGTCTAAGCTCTGGGCCTGGTTATCTGCTGCAGTAGGCACGGAGCTGTCGCCAAGGGGAAGACCGGAGGTCTCTGGAAAGGATGGCTTTTCCCAGTCACGTGACAGCCACTCATTCTGATGATCCTCGGCTCCTTTACCCGAGGGGCCAGGGTCCTGGGAGCTCGGCTGCCTGTTCGTCAGGAACTTACACTGAAGCCGCCTGGCCAGGGGGAGGAGTTCCTCTTCATCCTCACTTTCACCACTCGGCACTCGGAGTGGCTGTGCCTGGGTGGAAGTGATGGCTGCGTGCAGCTTCCCCAACCCTGGGGATGGCGGCTGGGAGGCCTCGGAGTCTGAGGTATGGACCACAATGATCTCGTCGGGCCTTGCAGGCTGCTTCCTCTTGGCCAAAGTCAGTTCCTTCTTCAGGAAGGCAAATGTTGGCAACTCCTCAGAATCGCTCTCACTGGAATCCAACGAGAGCGACGACTTCATTAGAGCCATCAGTGCGTGCTGCTGAATTACCTAAAAGGAAGAAAGAGGTGAGACACAGGCGCGCTCAGTTCAGTCCTCTAGCTGTGTTTTGTTTTCATAGTGCTGTGGACTGTGGACGGGACCCAGGGTCTCCCCACGCACACTAGGTAAGCACTCTAGCTGGGCTATATCCTCAACCCCTATAAAATTTTTTTAAAACAGTCTGGCTAAGTTGACCAGGCTAGCCTCAAATTTATGATCCTCCTGCCTCAGCTTCCTGAGTGCTGTGATTACCGGTATTCATCACCATGTCCAATACTTATAAAGCTTTAATGCCAGTAGTAAGGAGACTCACCACGACCTCCTTGTTGCTATCTGTATTTGAAATGAAGAGCTCAAGAACTGACTTTTTAAAAACTTGATATATAATTCATATAATGTTCATCATTTTAAACATAGAATTTATCCTTTTTTTTTTATTGCAGTACTAGGGATTGAATACAGGGATGCTCTACCACTAAGCCTTATCCCCACCTTAAAAAAAAAAAAAAAAAAAAAAAAAAAGGCCAGGCGTGGTGGAGCAGGCCTGTAATCCCAGCACTTGGGAGGCTGAGGCAGGAGGAATGCTGTGAGTTCAAGACCAGCCTGGGCTACAAAGTGAGCTCAAGGCTAGCCTGAACTGCAAAACAACAGTGTCTCAAAAAAGACAAAAAAACAAAAAAAAGTTAAATTTTGAGACAGCATCTATGTTACCCAAGCTGACCTCAAGCTTGCAATCCTCCTGCCTCAGCCTTCTGAGTAGCTGGAATTACAGGCATGTGCCACCATCCACAGCCTAAAATGCACAGTTCAGGGGCTGGAGGTATAGCTGAATGGTAGTATTTATTTAGTATGTACAAGGCCCTAGGGTCCATCCCCCGTACTGCAAAACCATCAACAAAAAAGTATGGTTTAGTACTCTTTTGTAAATTCAGCACTACTATATAATTCTAGAACATTTTTATCACCTCAAAAAAGAAACTGTGTGGTGTGGCACATGTCTATAATCCCAGCACTCGGGAGGCTGAGGCAGGAGGATCGCTAGAATTCGAGTCCAGCCTGGGCTACATAGTGAGTTCACAGCTAGTCTGAACTACAAAGTGAGACCCTGTCTCAGGAAAAACATAAAGAGAAGCAAAAGAAAAAAAACATCCTACAGTCACTAAGCAGATATTGTCCATTCCTTCCTTCTCCCAGCCCGTGACAAGCAAAGATCTACTGTGTCCATGGATTTGCCTGTTCTGGCTAGTTCAGATAAACAGAGTCATACAGTATGTAGCCTTTTGTGCCCTGTTTCTCCCACTTAGTCTCCTGTACTATTCCGTTGTACGGCTCTGCCATGTTGTTTATCCATTCATCACTTGATGAACATTCTGTGTCTTTCCCTTTTGGCTATGATGAACAGTGGTGCTATGAGCAATCCGCTGTACATGTCTGCGTGGGCATTTCACAGTTCTCCGTGTATATGCCAGGCCCGGGGGCTGGTGCTCATCCCTGTCCCCTCCCTGCAACTCGGCTGACTCCTGCAAAACCAGACAGTGAGACAGGCGGGCCCCGCTGAGGCCGGCGGCCAGCGGTAGGAGTCCCCGGTCATCACGCCCCTGCACGGCGGCGCTCGGGACGCCAGCCTCGACCTGCGGAAGCTCCATGACCAACCCGGCTCACCTGCTACTTCTCGCGCCACTCTTTCAACTACTACGCGGGACCCGGAAGTAGATCTCCCGGTAGCGGAAGTCGATTGTCCAGACCGGAAGCGGCCGTGGGGCAAACATGGCGACGGTGGCGCTGGCCCTGAGGACACGCTCAGCGGGTAACGGGTTGCTGCAGCCATTGCAGGGGCGCACCGGCGGGGAGGCTGGAGGGATGGAAGTTGATTCCCGCGGACGATCCTGGGCGCATGGACGGGGCTGTGGGGAGGCACGTGAGAGTTCGTGGGCGGTTGTCGGCCGTCACGTGACGCGTCCGGGGCGGAGCCGCGGGGTGGGTTAGCGGAGCGCGAGTCCGCCCCGCCTCCGGAGCTCGGCCCGCTGCAGCTCTGTGGGCGCTTGTGGGCCGCTACTGCTTACGGATAGGGCTGGGCTCGGGAGCCTTAACTGACCATTTAACAGGTTTAGATCTGTCTTTGTGGACGTTCATTCTGCGGACGGGTCTCCACCCCAGCAGCTATTTGCAGTAGATAAGCCACTAAGCATCCAGAAAGAAATTGTGACAGGTTCTGGGAAGGAAGAGAAAAACGGGTGTGTGTCCTGCTTGTCAGATTAGATGGTTAGGCAGGTCCTCTTAGATAAAACCTGAGTTAACACCTAGAGGAAAAGAAGAGGCCTGGCCTTCTACAGCGGGCAGGAGAAAAACTTGACCCAGCTTTACATTTTATGATGCAAACTGTTGCTCTTATTAATTACAGGGGCATGGGCTGAGGATGTAGCTCAGAGGCAGAGCATCTGCTTAGCATGCAGGAGGTCCTGGATTTGAGCCCAAGTACTGCAGAAAATAAAAAAAGGGTGGGGGTCGCAGCAGGTGTGGCGCTGCACGCCTCTCACCCCAGCATTCAGGAGGCAAAGGCAGGAGGATTGCTGCACGTTTGAGCCCAGACTGGCTTGCATAGTGAGTTTAAGGCCATCCTGAACTACATAGTGAGGCTCTCAAAAAAAGAAAAAAAGAAATAAGAGGGGTGGGTAGGAATGAAAATGAAACCGAATAGGAAGCCCTGAGGATCAGTAATTTAGCCAATGTGTTAGTGGTGGTGGATGGACTCAAGGCCTGTGTTGGAGCTAGAAGTCACAGAGCTTGCTGATGAACTGGATACCTGAGGTCGGCACAGAGAATCCACACTTTGCTGTTTCTGCCTGCGCAGCTGGGTAAAGCTCAGCACCATTTACTTGGAAGAGAAAGATAGGCAGTTGGGAGAAGAGCAGAAATTTAGAATTGAGGTCATGCAGATAGGGCACATAGCTCAGTTCGTGAGATTGAGATGCAGAAAGGACGGTGGAGCCTGGTGCTAGGTTCCTAACGAGTTGTCTCTCTTAAGTTCAGCTTGGTCCTTCATCATCCCAGCTACTTTCTGTTCCCAGGAAATCTTCACAAACCTACGTTTTGGGGACGCTAAACTTGGCTCCAGACACCCGCAAAGGTTCTCTAAGACTCTGGCATGGTCACCAACCGTGGCTGTGTCTGGAGACCCTAAGGCAAGAACTGTTAACCCTAGGCTTGTCATATCACTGTGGGTCTTCCATGTCAGTATGTTTTCATTCATTTTGCTTTTTGAAAAAAAATTTTGTTGGTGGTGCATGCCTGTAATCCCAGCACTTGGGAGGCTGAGGCAGGAGGAATGCTGTGAGTTCAAGGCCAGCCTGGGCTACATAGTGAGTCCAGGACCAGCCTGAACTACATAGGGAGACCCTGGATTGAGACCAGGGAGCCCTGATCTACATTTCCAGGACTTTTTGTTTTTAATTTTGAGAAATGGGCTTGCGAAGGTGGCCCAGGCTGGCCGTGAACTTGCATTCTTCTTGTTTCAGCCTCCCAAGTAGCTGGAATTACAATCACACACCACCAGGCCAAGCTATTTTCTTTTTTAAAGTAAATGCCATTGAGCACTTTGGGGTTAACGTGGAAAGGTCTGATTAACCTCTCAGTTAAGTGTGTTGCTCCTGGGGGCTGGGGATTTAGCTCAGTGCCACAGTGCCTGCCTGGCAAATGCAAGGTCGTGAGTTCTATTCCCGGTACCGAAAGAAAAACAAAACAAAACAAAAAGTGTGTTGCTCCTGGTTGACTCTCCCCTGGGCATTGGGAAGAAAGCCCAGCCTTCTGAAATGACGAGGAGCCCTTTTTGTGTGCCAGTGCTCGCTGCCTCAGCCTCTCTGGGGTCCGGCGTCAGGGTTCCCCGAGTCTGGCCAGCCCCTTCCACAGGGCCTGGGGTGAGTGGAGCTATGCAGCAGGGTCTGTGGTGTTCTCCTGTGTGCTTCTAACGTTTGTGTGCTGTTGTTTCTCCTTGGCAGGACTGAATGTATCAGGGTCCAGAGCACCTGGTGTTCATTTCCGTTTCACTGCTGTCCCCTCAGCCACACGTGCACCCGCATGCGGTGCTCCACCCCAGATGGCACAGGAATGAGGTGGCCCTTGCCGTGGTAGAGGGCCAAGGACTTGCAGCATTTCCTCAAAAGCAGCACACTTAGTATCTCCGCCCCTCCGGCATCTTTCTTACCTCCCCTGCCACCGCAGCTGAGCACAGGCCCGTTGTGGGGGAGCAAGTGTCTGGTTGGGAGCCTCTCTGAGCAGTTGTTTCTCTCTACAGTCTCAGCCCTGTTGAGCCCTCCTCCGGCTACAGCTCTTGCTGTCAGATATGCATCTAAGAAGACAGGTGGCAGCTCCAAAAACCTTGGTGGGAAGTCCCCAGGCAAACGTTTCGGCATGAAGAAAATGGAAGGTGAGGGTGTGCCTGCGTGCACCCCGCCGGGCCATCTGGCTTTGCTTAGAAGAGCAGGAGACCACGCAGACGCTTGGCCCAGTGCTCTGCTCGGCCCGCCCTCGCATTTGGCTGCCGAGTGAAGGGCAGATGAGACCTGAGAGGTGCTGGGGTGCCTGGGGAGGAACACGGAGGTGTGGGCCTTAGCCACGGGGCTGGAGAAATGAGGCCCAACGGCTGCTGTGCAGCACCTGGGCAGTCGGGTTTCCTGGCGCTTTGCCGGGCGGCCGTGGTCCCTGGAGCTCAGTGCGCCTGCGGACTTCTCTTCCAGGTCACTACGTGCATGCTGGCAACATCATCGGGACTCAGCGCCAGTTCCGCTGGCACCCAGGTGCCCATGTGAGTTGCTCTCTGGCCCCTCTTTTCTAGAATGAGCCTTCCATGCCCAAGCACAGCAATAACAGTTACAGTTATTGCATGCTCACCATATGCCAAGCAGCCCTTTCTTGTGCCCATGTTGCCATTTCTCCTGATGTGTCCTGTGAGGTGGGGGTCATCACTGTTTTACGGGCAAAGTGTCAGAGACCTTGATTGCGGCAGGTCCCAGTGATAGCTGGGATTTTCCTAACAGTAGATCATTGCATGGCCTGGGCCTCATTATCTCTTCATTGGGAAATGGCAGTGAATTATATGTGATAGATGGAGCAACTGTAGCTATCTGAGGACTGACAAGCAATTTGCTTTAGGTTTAGTAATCTGAAGATGGCAGGGTTCTTACTCATGACCATACATTTTTAGTTGTTCCCCCACTTTGGTACTGGGTATTGAACTCAGAGGTGCTCTATCTGGGTTTTTGAGACAAGTTCTCAGCTGCCTAGGCCGGCAGTCCTCCTGCCTCAGCCTCCAAAGTAGCTGGCATTACAGGTGTGCACCACTTGGCCCAGCTTTAAATGTTTATTTTATATTTATTTAGTTATTTAGAGACAGGGTCTCACTATGTAGCTCAGTTTGGCCTTGAACTCACTAGGTAACCCAGGGTGGCCTTCAATTCATGGAGACTCTCCTGCTCAGCCTCCCGAGTGCTGGGATTACTGTGCGCCACCATGCCTGGCTTAAATGTTTTATTAATCTGCCCTCTGAATCGTGTAGACATTTTTCTTTTTATGCTCAAAGGAAATGAATTTTTTTATTCTAGTAGAATCAAATGTAATACTTTGCTTCGCAACAAGAAGCATGGTAATTTGGGAGTCTGACTGTGGTTGTTTTACCTCAGTATGGTGTTAGCCTGGTGGGTTTGTTTTTTGGTTTTTTTTTTTAGCCTGGTGTTTTTTGATTCTCCTTTCTAACCCGCAGTTCTCAGAGGATGAAATACTTTGTGATTTCAGATTTTTCTTTTTTGGTTTTCACACTTTTATTGGGGGGCAGGACAGGGGGCCTCCTCCCTGCATATGGAAAAAGGCGTGCACAATTTCTTCAGCCACTCCAGGTTGGGGCCCTGGGGATCCTGGGGGTGGCTGGGCGCGTCAGGCGTGTTCCCATCGTCTTGGACAGGCACTGGGTAGTTGTAGGTCGTGGCCTGGTTGAGCATGCTGGTGTATGTGGTGTCGGGGCTGAGTGGGGGCAGAATTATAGCAAGGCCCCCCGATAGTGAAGGACATGACCAGTACTGTCTCTTCCTCCATTCTGGAAGGTGGCGACTCTTGACACCATGTTGCTTGGCTGTGATTTCAGATATTTTTTGAACCTTAGGAAACTAATTTCAATTTATTTCTTTTGTTTGTTTGTTCGTTTGTTTTTCTGGTACCGGGAATCGAACTCACGACCTTGCGCTTGCCAGGCAGGCGCTGTGCCCCTGAGCTAAATCCCTAGCCCCTTCAATTTATTTCTAATTATTTCTAAGAATTTTTCTGTTGCACAAACTTCTCATGTGGTTGAAAGACAGCTTCAGTTTAGTAAAATAGAATTCAGTATGTGTAACAGAAACTAGATCCATGCCAGCAGAAATTTCAGTTTCAGCAAGTTGGGGTTACTTCACCAGCTGGGGAAGCTCTTTGTTAAGAGAACTATGCTGTACATGTCATGTTATTTTTAAATGTTAGTTTAGTTTTCTCTGTGTGTGTTTGTGTGTGTTGTTGTGTGGCCCTAGGCACCAAGCCTTGGGCCTCATACATGCCAAGCAAGTACACTACTACTGAGCCACACTGCCAGACTATCTATTGGTAATTTTAATAGATCGTAAAAGGCTAATACTAAACTATCATTAATTAAAGATGCTAACTTGGATGTGAATTGACTACATTTGTAATAGCTGTATCTTTTAGAACTTAAAAGGCATTGGCTGTGTGGCTCTGCTAACTCCTGGGACTTGCTGAAGTATTAATAGTCAAAGGTAACATATTTTGAGCTGAGGCATAATCTAAGGTGTGTGATTGTCATCTCATTTAACCCTAAATTGGCCTTGTACAGTTTTTTCCCCGAGTTGGAGAAGGAAAACAGAGACACAGTAGAAGAGCACCTTGCCCAAGGCAGTGGGAGTAGAGTGCTAGGCTGTGAACCAGCGTCCTGGCTCCAGAGCCCGAGCTTCTAGTCAGAGACAGCGCCAGTGCTCAGCTTCCTGGGTAGAAGTTGCCACAGATCAAATCTGAGGTCCTAGAAGAAACAAGTTAGCGTGTGCAGTTTAAAATCGGAATATACTAGTTTATCCAGCCTCTTCATGCTTCCTACTCAGTGTCTCCAACACAGGGTTGGGAATACTACCTACTTCCCAAGGTGAGGGTTAAAGGAGTTGACATATACGGGCTGGGAGCTGCGCTTCCGCGTGGGCAGCACAGTGTAAGTGCTCGCTGTGTTGCTGCGTTACTGTTTTACTGGCTTATGCATTACCCGTAGAAGCGGTCATCTATGTTTTCTAAAGAGCCTAAGCTTTACGTAAGTGAAAATGTACATCAAGGTAACACCTAATGTGACAGCTTGGGTGCCTTTTAAGTCTAAATATAAAGCATGCTCCCAGGGGCAATGATGGGGGCACATTCCTGGGCCTGGCTTAGAGGCCTGTGAGTTTTCCCTCTTCTGTTGTGGAGTTGGCAAAGAAGTGCCATGCAGTGGGCATGGGAACCTGGGACAGGCCACCAGGCACGCTGGCCAGCTGACCAGGTCTTGTTGCAGGTGGGCCTGGGGAAGAGGAAGTGCCTGTATGCCCTGGAGGAGGGGATAGTCCGCTACACTAAAGAGGTCTACGTGCCCAAGCCCAGCGACCTGGAGGCCGTGGACCTGGTCACCAGGCTGCCCAAGGGTGCTGTGCTCTACAAGACTTTTGTCCATGTAGTTCCTGCCAAGCCTGAGGGCACCTTCAAACTAGTAGCTATGCTTTGAAGTTTTGGGTGAACACGGGACAGACTTGGAGCCCAGAAGGTGAAGAAGGTGATACCAGAAGAAATCGAGTGTTAGTGTCACGACCGCCTTGAGGAAGAGGCCCGCTGGATGTAGCTCTGCAGAAGACTGAAGTGACACTGGGAAGACCTTGGGAGAGCAGGCCTGGTCTGAATAAAGCTAGCTGTGTGGGGACAGCGCAGTATGCAGCTGCTGCTACTTGCTGGTCTTATCCATGTCCTCGCGTGCGTACTGAGGGTGGAAGCAGGGAAGAGGACCACAGGGTAAGGGAACAAGGAGGCCTTGTTTTGAGGAGTGGGTTGCTTCGGCACCATCCCAGAGAGGAAGAGGAGAGCTTGGGCTGCAGGGCAGTGCTGCTGTTTCCACCTTGGGTCCCCTAAGAGTCCAGGGGCTGGGGCTGGGCCTGGGAGGAGGCGGGGGACGGGAGAAGCAGCAGAGTTGTGTTCACATGCTGTTCACATGCAAAGGGAGCAGCCCACAGCCCGGGAGGTGGCTACACAGTGGGCCTTGTCTGTGAGTCTGGGCGAAGGAGCTTGTGGGATGGCAGGAGATCTCTGTCAGGCTCCTCTGCTCAGGAATAGCAGGGTCCTTCCCGACGGTGAGGGAGAGTGGGTGACAAGTGACTTCTTTCCACCCACCCAAATCCAGACACACATGCTTTTCTGGTTCTTGATGTATCTCCAGCTGAAAACAGCTGGGAGCCTGGCCCTGGGACCACTCAGGTCTTCAGCTTCAGGCTGGGCTGGGAGAGTATTAGAGGTAGTAGTATTGGCTGCAGTCCGAGGGTCTTACAGAGGCTCGCTTCCTTCCCAGGACTCCACGACCTGCAGGCTGGGGCTCTGGCATTGAGGGCAGAGGTGCCCTCTTCTGGAGCTCTAGGGTGCTGCCTCATCATCTCAGGGTGTGACCCCAGATTCTCCACCTGCAGAACCTTCCAAAGGTGACCGCCGTTTGTGGGATTCACTTTGGTGGCCTGCAAGTGGGGTCCCAGTACCCCACTATCCCAGTTGGGATAGTGCCTTGGTGGGGGCCGTCTTCACAGGCTCAGTGCTGTCCTGTCCCGTCCCCTGAGGAATGGGAAGGGCAGGCCAGGTACGGATGCCCTCCCATACAGTGGTGCTGCCCTGCGCAGGGCAGGAGGCTGCTTCCTGGGATGAGTGGTGGTGCAGGCCCCTTCATAGCTTGGTGGCAGCTGCAGGGATGGGAGCACAAAAGTATCGGTCATTCCATTCCTCCCCCCATGTATATACGGGCCATTTTAGACTGCTCCTGTTGTGTCGCTTCTGCCCCAGGGACAAGCTTGTCCTGGAAACCCTTCGGAGGAGCCTAATAGCCTCCTCCCACCCCCGGACTGGGGTCTGCCACCCTCCCCTATACAAAGAGATGTGATGGGGCCACCATCACGTCCTGGGGTTTTCCACTGCTGGCCCTTTCCCTGTCTTGACCTGAGGGGTCCTAAGTGGGCACTGTCTTGTGTTGCAAGGCCCCCACAGCTGGGAGGGTTGAAGGGTCGTCTCTCCACAGTCCCTAAGCCCAAAGCACTGTGTAATTAGCTGGTGGATCGGCTGCTGCCAATCCTCCTTCCGGACACAGCTGGGCAGGTGTGCTAGCTGCCACGGGGTGGTTGGTGGCTTCTAGGCAGCCTCACATCTCACCCGCCTGGGGGCGGCCCTGTGACCCAGAAGAACCCAGAATCCTGAACAGTGCAGTGCCTCCAGGACCAGAGTCCCCTGCTCCCTCCTCCCCTCCCGGAAGCGTCCCCAGGCTCCGGCTGCTCTGGCCTTGCCTCTCCCTCGCGTTCCCCAGTCCTAGCCAACACAGGGCTGGCTCAGGGTCCCAGCACACCTCCACACTCCCGGGGCCAGCCCTGAGGGTCTTCTCTCGTCCACTGTCCCAGTGCCCTGGGCTGCTCTACACTGGCTGGACCTCGGCAGCTGCGCCACAGTGCTGAGGTAGAGGGGCAGGGCAGGGGACTGTGAGGATGGCTCAGGGCAAGGCTCAGGAGTTAGGGTCAGCGTGCAGGAGCAGAGCCCAGCCCGCTCATCACTGATTCTCTGCAGCCGCCCTCTGCGTTTCTGAAGTGCCCTGGTGGGTAGATTCGGCTCCCTGTCCAGGGGCAGCAGCTCTGGGGACCTTTGCAGGAAGAGTCTTGGCTTGGTGCTGAATTGAGGTCAGAACCAGGGGGACTGCAGCTGACATTTCTTCTCTCCCTACCCAGATGGCACCTGGTGCCCCATCCCCAGGGAGGGGACTAGCAGAGTCAGGCTGGGCTTTCCCCCGGAGCTGGGGACAGGCAGCTGTCTTCACTGAGGGTCCCTGCACAGAGGGGGCCGGATGTCATTAACCTATTCCGTCCTGCTGCCCCAATTCCCAGGGACGCAGGCTACTGAGCTGCTCCCTGGGCAGAGTGCGGGGCCCTTTCCTCGGAACCCGGGGCCGGGGGCGCCTACTTTATGGTCGGACTCTGGAAGAAGGGGCAGGAGCAGGGAACTTGGCAGAGGGGGTGGCACTGGGGCAGCAGTAGCAGCAGGGCTGTGAGAAACACTATGGCATGGAGGAAACCATCTCCCAAAGGGCTTCCTCAGGGCAGTCTGTGCCGTCTCCTTCCGCAGTGCAGCCCCCACCCTGGGAGTCCGCGAGCTGAGGTGCAGGCGGCCGGAGGGCAGAGTGGCTTTATCCCAGGCGTTCAGCCCCGTGAAGGGGTGTCGCAGGAGTGACGCGCAGAAGGAACGCTTTATAAAGGGACGCCTAGGAAAGGGAAGGAGTAGACTTCTGGAAACGCAGGTCTGCGGAAGCAAGAGACCAGGGAGCTGGGACTCACAGCCCTCGGCCCCAGCCCTCCTGCTGTCAGAGACCTTGGCCTTGTAGAACTTGGCACAGACAGGGAGGGGACGCAGTGCACGTCCTGAGAGCAGTGGGAGGATGTCACTCCAGGTGGCACAGGGACGAGGCCGGGCTTCTGGCCTATAGTGAGGGGCCAGGGTAGTCTTTCAGCTGGCGGTGGCAGCAGGTGCTCACCAGTGGCTGCGACTACCGCTAGCAGGGCGGCTGTGCAGGGAAGCATTGGCACCGGGCACCAGAAAAGGGCATTGGCCTTGAAGGCTCAGCCCCTCTCAGGGCCTGGGCAGCCTCGAGCAGCTCTCCACGTTTGCCCAAATTCCTGCTTCTGCTCATCCTCGTCAGCACCACATGCTAGTGCCCTGTAACAGCAGCACTCCCCTCTGCACGCCTGGCAGCCTCTGGGCCCCTCTGTCAACTTGCGAAGGGGGTGGTGGTGGCAACCACGGCCCCCAGCTCACCCGGAGCTCTGCACTTCCCCAGCCCGACTCTGCCCCGCACTGCCCATCCGTGCCAGTTGGCTGTCCTCTTGGCTCCCACTTCTAATGGAGCCACGGTATCTGAGGTCGCCCTGGAAACTGGGCTCGAGGGCCACAAAACACAAAGGCCTCTCAGCCTGAGCTCTCCTCCTCACTCCTGAGCAAGCAGCTCCTGGCCTAGCCTGCCTGAGCCCACTCCCCACCCTCACCCCGTCCTGCTGGCCCTAGGTCTCATCCTCACCATAGGGGCCCTGGCTACCAGGGGAGGACTTCAAAGAGGCCTCAAAAGCCCAGGCCTCCAGGCTCAGGCAGCCTTGCAGAAAGACAGGCGGGCAGGACCACGGCCAGGAAAGAACCTGAACCGGGAGGGCAGCAAGGAGGGCCTCACCCCACCAGCTTGCCTGCTGAGCCAGTCAGGAGTCCTGAGCCTGTGCCTGGGGCTGCAGAGCTAACTTCTGCCTTCCTCCAGTGAGACGCTGGATCACTGCCACGGTTTAAATCAGAGCCCTCAGTGAGGATCATTACATGCTGGGCTAAACAAGAATGTAAATTCCAGCTCCACGTGATGGTGCACACCTGTAATCCCAGCACTCTGGGAGGCCAAAGCAGGAGAATCCAAGTTTGAGCCCAGCCTGGGCAACTTAGCGATTTAGTGAGACCCTGTTTCAAAAAATAAAGGTCTGGGAATGTAGCTCAGTGCAAAGCACCTAGGATCAATCCTCAGTACACCAAAAACAGAACAGCTGGGCACAGTGACACATGCCTGCGATCCCAGCACTCAGTGGCCGAGGCAGAAGGGTCGCTGAGATCCTGGGCTATGCAGTGAGTTCAAGCCCAGCCTGGACCTTGGGCTAGGCTTCACAGCCTTAAGCCACAGCTCCCGGAGCTGGTAGGAAAAGATACTAAAAGCGCCTGCCAGAAGAAGGGTTCTGAGGATTAAAACTATCGGGCAAGATCAGCACGGCTAACCCACCAGCCCAAACAGTGGTCAGGAGCGCCCTCTCCTGGCACAGGAGAGCTGGAAGTGGCAGTCCTGGCAGGAACTGAGCCTAGTCCTAAGCTGAGCAAGCAGTATGGCTGGTTGATGAATTAGAGGTCTAGCAGCTTCCTCTCCTGCCCCCACGTTACATAAGGCATGAAGGACTGAAGCTGAGCCCTTGCTGACACCAGGACAGTCAGAGGTGGAGAGTGCGCTTGCAGAAGGGAGGGCAGGTAGACGAACCTCTTTGACATGGCCCTTCCAGGCCCTAGGGGAGTGGCCAGTGACCCAAACCCTGCTCCTGGCCTACAAGGGACAAGTTCCCAGGCTAACCAGCAGGCCGTGGCTGCGATTCTCTCTGTTCCTGGTGCCTTGAAAGGCAGGGCTTTGGCAGAAAGCCGAAACAATGGGGCTTCTGGGATGGGCCAGTGGACGCTGAAGGCAGAGGAGCAGTGTCTGCCACAGCCTGGCCCACTGGTGGGTGGGATGCTGGGTCAGGGTGCTCAGGAACCAGCCGGATGCAATGGCGCACACCTGCATTCCCAGCACTTGAAGGCTGAGGCAAGGGGATTACCTGAAACTTGATGCCAGCCTGGGCTAGAGTGAGCTCAAGGCCAGCCTGAAGTACACAGTGACACCCTGCCTCAAAAAAGAGAAAGGGCTGCACCGGATGTTTCTCCAGCCCTCTGGCTCCTGGCTAGGCTCCTGCTATGGAGGAGTAAGACGGTGGCCCTCAGGGCTACTGAAGCAGCAGCTGAGGCTTCCAGGAGGCCAGGGAACACACACGAGGAAAGAGGCAGGCTGGGTGTAGAGCGATAGAGATATATTTCTTCTGTTGCATATTTCAGACTTCACACTGAGCTTCAGGCACAATGCAGCTCCGGGTTCTTCTGAGCACCCTGACCTCAGGGTGACGGTCCTCACCCAGGCCGCTACTGAGGTCGCCCTTGCAGCGCGCACCCGGAGCACCTGGCACCCTGTGCTGGGCGCAGCAGGTCCCAATGCCCTACTGCGCCATTGTGGGGCAGGGTGTGCTGGGACGCCCCACAGCCAGCCCCTCCCCTGCTGTAGGCTCCCCTGGCTATCAGAGGAGAGGCTGTCCCGGAGAGCCCAGGTCCACAGCGGCCCCCATGTCACCTGCTCTGCTGGCCTCAGCCACAGCCATGAGTACCAAGGTCCAGGATGGGGAGGAGGCCGGGGAGAACAAGGCAGCCCCAGTGTGTCCCAGGGCAGTGGCAGAGGGCTCGACATGACATGGCCCACTTCCTGGGGCTGTTCCCAGCCCTATTGCACATCTTTTGTTTCCAGTTCCTCCCCCACCACCCTTTTTATATTAAAAAAATACAAACGAGATGGGAGAGGCAGGCCTGGGAGGGGATGCCAGGGATGCCGGAGCCCTTTTCCGATCCCGCCCCTCTGGTCCCTAGCAGAGCTGCCTGCTGCGTCCACAGGCTCTTGATGGCTGGAATGGGTGACTGTCTGGGCCTCCTGCCTCACCTGCGGGAGGGACACGCTTCACTGTCTGTCCATAAGGTGCAATGCCCGGTCCTCCGGGCGTGCCGGCTGGGGCCCTGCTACCTGAGTCGCCCATCCGCTTTGACAGGCCCCAGCTCTGACTTGGGGTCAGGGGACAGAGAGCTCCAGCTGGTCAGTCTGCAGGGCTCCAGGGAGGGGCAGGCAGAGGGGCCTATGGCACACAGTCCTGCCACAGACCAGAAGCCACTCAGTTCCTTGTCTGTCCAGGCCTCGAGCGCGGGCCCTGTGAGCTCTGCGTGCCGCCGGGCAGCCTCCTCCGCGGGCTCGGGCTGGGGCAGGTTCAGGATGCCGCTCAGGCCCTGGAAGCTCTGCTCCGTGTACTCGTTGTGCGGCGGGCCCGCGTGCAGCCAGCCGGCATCATCTGGGGGTGCAGAGCAGGCAGTGAGCGCGGCTCGCGGGACCACCCCTCCCCAAGTCCATCTTGCAGGGTGGCCTCGGGCTTAGCCAAGAGCAACTGTATGAAACCAAGGCAGTGATCCCTCATTTCCCAAGTTTAGGACTCAGTCAAACAGCGCATTCAGATTACTTCAGAAAATAAGGAACAAACAGGTTTGTGTCATCCACAAGCCACTTGTCCCTTGTCAGTGGCTCTCAGAAGCTCAGTAGACTCCGTTCCTGTCAGCCCTGTATCCGCTGGTGCTCTACCCTCTGTCTCCATCATACACCAGACACCTGCCAGCCTTGTTTGTTTTGAGACAGGGTCTCACTGTGTAGTTCAGGCTGGCCTTGAACTCACTGTGTAGCTCAGGCTGGTCTCGAACTTGCAATGATCCTCCTGCCTCAGCCTCCTGAGTGCTGGAATTATAGGTGTGAACTACCACCATGCCCATTGATACCTGCCAGCTTGTTCCCTCAGCTTAGAACACGCTCTGCCTCCACTCTAAGGCCCAACCCAGGCCCTCCACCTCTACTCCTCCCTCAGAGGTCTCTTCCACTGGACTGAGTCCCATGCAAGCTGGGGACATGGCTTACCTGCCCTGGGTCTGCCAGCCCTGTACCCCACTCTGTGCTACCCCTGCTCTTACCCACCCTCTTGTGAGTGGGCATGGCAGGGGAGGAAGCACCCACTGTACCCACACCACTCTTACCTCTTACCCCCAGTGCCCCATGAGCCGCCCCAGCAGGCGCCCACCCAGCCCCTGCCCGTTCAGCCTGCGCCCTTGGCTCAGCCTGGCGGACTGGGATGGCCACTCACATTTGCCATCCCAGGACTAGGGAACTCGGGGCCCCGAGGCACAGTCAGGCTCTGCCATGGAGAGGCCATGTAAAGAGACGCAGGCAGAGCAGAGCCTGAGGCCAATGCAGAGACTGGACGAGACATGGGACAAGAAGGGCGGAGAAAGCAGCTCTGGTTCCCAGGGAGACCTGAGACATTTGCTGGTCCTGGGTGGGGCACATTCGCCAGCATCTCCGTTTTCCCTCAAGCTGCTGGGGTGGTGTGAGCGCCATGCGCCCCGAAGTCTCCACCCCCGCTTTACACGGGAGGAGGTGGAGCTCAGGAAGGCTGAGGAGTTGCCACATCCTGGAGTCCAGTCTGCCCACCTCACAAGAGCCCCTTCCCACGTGCCCGCTACAGGCACACCTGGGGACAAGTCAGCTCTTGTGGCTGGCTTCCTAGTGGCATCCTATTCTGGCGGATCCTATTCTGCCAGGCTCTTGAGCATCTTTTGGGCATGAGATCCTTACCTTTCCTGAGAGGTAGTTTGCGGTTGAAGGTCAAGGGCAGCACGAGGAAGCGGGTCTCACCCAGAGGCTCCCAGAACTGCAGCAGCCGTACAGTCCAGGTTCCTGGCCGCAGGGGCCGGCTCAGCGGGGGCTTATACTGGGTGACCTCAGTCTCTGCATCTACTGTGATGTCATATGACGTGGCCACCACATAGGTTGGGTCAATCCAGACCACAGTAGCTGTGAGGTTGGGACCCCGGGCCCAGTGCTGCATGGCCACGGGCTCATCCAGTGGTCCCAGCAGCCCCCCGAAGTTCCGGAAGAGTCGCTCTTTGGGGTCCCACTCGGTGCCAACCTGCAGGGAGGCAGGCAGCTGGGCAGGCGCCGGGGAAAAATGTCCTCTCTACTCTGATGCTGCCTCTCACTGCCACGTCAGGCCAATCACTGCCTCTCTGGGCCTCAGTTTCCCCATCTGTAAGATGAAGGGGTCAGACGAGGACTCTAATCTCTCAACCTGGACATTCACTCTGGGCTTCTATCCTGACTACTGTACTGCTGGGGCTAGCAGGGAGCCCATCCCAGGGGAAAACCACAGCTTCCAGGAGGGCCCTGAGGGGACCCCCAAATGTGCAACCTTAGGGCCCCTCTGGAGCACCCCAGTCCCTGTGGAAGAACCCCTGTGGCATGGGAGCCTGGGCTTGTATTGCAGTGGAGCTGCCCATTCCCTCACTACTCTGCACGCTCTGTGTCCCCATGGGGAGGGCTCCTCACTCAGAGTGAACAAGTAGGGTGACAGGGGCGTGGTCACTGGGAGGGGGCCCACGGAACCCAGCCACAGAGGCCTGATGGACCCCTCAGCCCTCCCTCGGTGTCCCTCATCCAGCTTCCCACTCCCTGGGTCTTGCTAGGGGTCCGGAGAAAGCAAGGGGAGGACCTGTCCCACCTTCACACTCTGGAGCCGGCTGGCCTGGTCACCGCGCCCCAACAGCTTCAGCGACCCCTGGGGCATCAGCCACATCTCAAGCGTCTCTGCCGGCCCCTGGGCTGAGGGCTGCACTGCCTGCGTCACCAGGTAGCCCTGGAAATGGTCGTCATAGAAATACAGGTGCACGCTGGACGGCAAACCCCTGGGCTCAAACCTAAGAAGGTTCCAGCAGGGAGAAAGGGAGATGCCATGAGCAACCTGGCTTGGCCTGGAGTCCAGGGGTTGGGGGCACTGGGGAGTCCCACCCCCAGACACTTGCTTATCTCACGTCTCACATTCCACAGCACCTGCGTTCCTGGTTCTTGCCTTTCATTACCTTTTTCTTGCATTTTACCCTGCCTTGGGCTGGGGGCCTCACTGTGGCCAGTTGCTTTCTCTTTCTGATCACCCCCCAATATGACGCCTCACCCTGAAGAGTGCTCTCACCTGCAGAGCGGCGTGCCCAGTGGGGGCCCGGCAGTGGCGGCGTGGCGCAGGCCCAGGCGTGCGAAGGCGGTGTAGGCAGTGAGCAGGACGTCGCTGAGCCCGCCTGGGCCGTCGGCCGCGTCGTAGGTGTTCTCCCAGTAGGCCTTGAGTGCTGGCGTTCCTGGAGGGTAGCTGCCATACAGGTGGAAGTCCAAGATCTCTAGGACCTCCTGGTTCACAGTGGACTCAAATTTCCGGGCGAAGAAGGTGGGCCTGGAAACTTGCTGCAGGGGAAGAGGGAGGGGGAGGGGGAGGACTATTGGGGCTGCAGAGGTCAGCTCCTGGGGCTGCTGCTGCTGCAGCTGCTGCTCTACAGGCCCAGAGCCAAGGGGGCTCCAGGAAGAGGCCCCTCCTGCCTCTCTGACCCTGAAAGCTTGAGGAAGAGCTGGGGCCCCGGAAAGCACCTGCAGCCGAAGGAAGTCCTGGGGCTTGAAGTCGTTGGGGGAGCAGCCGCACCAGTCCACGATGTGCTTGTACTGGCACTTGCAGCCCAGCTTGCGGTTCCAGTTGGTGACTCGCAGGTTGTTGTCCACGAGGCTCTCGCAGGCGGGGCTGTTCTCCAGCACTGTGTGAAAGAAGGACTGGGGTGGCAGGGGTGGGCAGGGTGAGCTTTGGCCAGCCCGGGCCCACGCGCCCTGCCCGTCCCCACCTGTTCGCCCACCTCGGCTGGGAGCAGTGTGTACGTGTAGAACTGCCGGAGCTGGGCCACCAGCGGGTCGTCTGTGTACACCACATACTCCACGAAGCTGCGCGTCAGCACGAACCAGTCCGAGCCGCCGTCCACCACAATGCCCACTGGGATCTGCCGCTCACCCAGGCGCCACATGTGTGAGTCACACTCGTGGAAGAGACGGTCCAGGCCCTGCTTCTTGATGAACCTGGGGTGGCAGAGGGGGTGGCTGTGGTCCTGCAGCGTGGAGTCGCAGCTCTTACCTCCACCTGCCAACCAGTACTCCTCCATCTGGGAGTGTTTGGGAGGCTTTTATTTTGGTGGTGGCACTAGGGATCAAACCCAGGATCTCACGCGTCCCAGACAAGTGCTCTACCACTGAGCTATACGCTCAGCCCTCTATTTTATTTTCAGACAAGCTCTCACTAACTTGTTCAGGCTGGCCTTAATTTCACTCTTCCTGCCCCAGCCTCCTGAGTAGCTGGGATCAAGGGTGGTACCGCCATGCTTGGCTGGTTTATAGGTTTTTTTCTTCTTTTTTGAGACAGGGTTTTGCTATGCAGTTCAGGCTCGTCTTGAACTCACTTTGTAGCCAGGCTGGCCTTGAACTCGCAACGATCCTCCTGCCTCAGGCTCCCGAGTGCTGGGATTACAGGCGTGCACCACCATACCCAACCACTGTTTATAGGCTTTGTACCACAGGGCTGGGACCACTGAATCCCCCTTTGTGGAAAGGACTGTGACAAGATAGCAGGGCCTCTTGCTTACTGCCCTCACCTGGAGTTGTCCCGGCCGTGCGACTTGAGGAAGTTCTTATCCCGGTTTTTGGATAGGAATGTCACTAACTCTTCATCGGTCCTGGCAAGGGAAGCAGGTGTAAGGAGTGGGTGCTCAGTCTCCCTCCAGCACAGCCTGTACCCCTGGACCTTCCTTCTATTCTTGCTGAGAGCTTGCTGGCCAGATGCCCTGTCCCAACCGGTGCTCTGGGCCCCTAGGGAAGGCCCCACCCCTCCCCCACCCCTCGTCCCAGCATCCAAGGGCAGAGGCCTCTGGCTCATCCTCATCTCCCGTGTCTTATCAGTCCCAGGCCCCAGATCACCTACAGGGCTGGGGCCGGGGGACCATGTCTGGACTGTGGGCACCCACAGTGAGGCTCAAGGAGGAGCCCACCAGCCCCCCGCCGCCCCTGCAGTCCGGAGCACCCCACACACCTGGTTGGGTAGTCAGTGGCACTGAGGTTGATGAAGAAGTCCCAGGTCCAGCCAGGCACCTCCAGCAGGTCCCGCATGCTCCGCAGGTACATCCTCAGGAGGCTGGCGCCACCCCAGATGGTGACCATGCGCCAGGGCGTGACCCGCACGTTCTCGTACCGCTGGGCCAGCGCCACCACTTCACGGTGCAGGTAGTTAGAGCGCTGGGGGGAAGGGGACGCTCAGCGGTTAAGGTCAGACCGCAGTCTGTGAGCCACCACCTCCACCGAGACAGAGGACAGGTGACACGGAGTGCCGAGAGCCACGGGCAGGGCCCCAGCCCCCAAAGGGCTCCCCACCCCATTCACTTGTTCTGGGGTGTTCCGAGACAAGGCCTCGTTACGTAGCCCAGCCTGGCCTCGATGCACGGCAGTCCTGTCTCAGCCTCCCAAATGCTGGGATTGTAGGTGTGCCACCACGCCTGGCTTGGCTATGCCACCTTGGGCAAGGCACCTTATTTCCCTCTTTCTAAACTGCCGGAGCCACGTCAGAGGTCTGTCTGTGACCTCTGGAGTCTCTGCTTTGCTCACCCCCACACCCCGGCCTCCCTGCGCAGTACCTGGTCCACGTGAATGTAAAAGAAGTGCCGCGCATGGTACACGGCCTTGAGGAGGCGCTTCAGCTGGCGGACGGCGCGGCCGTGCACCACCAGCATGTAGGCGATGCGCACTGGGGGACCGTCCACGGGCGGCTGGGCTCGGATCTCGTCCCACTGGATGCCAGGACTCATCTTGCCTGAGCGCAGAGAACGGGGGCAGGGGTGAGGCCCGGCCTACGTCGCAGAGCAGGGGGGATGGGAAGAGGGGCTGCCTGTTTGGCTGCCGATGGAAGCCAGACCTGGAGCCCAGGGTCCCCGCTCCCCCTTGGCCTCCTACACACTTCATGCAAACTTGGCCGTGGAGATGATGGTGAGGGCCCGGGTCATGTGACCACCCCACCTAAGCCTGGGAAGGACCCGAGTGCCCGTTCCCTACCTGCCAGCTGGCAGTGCCGGGGCACAATCTTGGGCATGAGGCTCCCAGCCTGGTGCAAGCACACCACGTTGGCAATCTCCTGCTGGCACTGCTTGGTGCTGGCCCGGGCCAGCGCAGACAGTGCGTCCTTGCCCACGATCTCACACTTGGGGGTGAAGCCGTTGTCCGTAGGCTGGGGGGCGCCCTCCACACTCCCCGTATCCCCATGTGGTGGGAAGCCAGCGGCCCCCACCAGCGCCTCTCCAGCTGCTGCCCCGCTCAGGTTCTGGCGGCCTGGGGGCTCCGGGGGCGGGACTGGCGGGACCCGGCGGCTGGCTCTGTGCCAGCTGGTGACCGCCCGCACCACCTTGGCCACGGGCACACCCGGGCTCTCCACACGGCCCCGCCAGCGCCCATGCCTTCTGCCTGTGCTGCCCCGCCGCCCCGCCGAGCTGTCTGTGTCCTTGGAGCCCTCGCCAGGGTCCAGTGGCCGTGGCTTCCTCTGTCTTCCTTTCTGTAAGAGACACAGACAGAGGTCACTGGTCAGCTCCTGTCACCTTTCACCTGCAAGCTCTGCACAAACAGCACGGCTGCCCGACCAGAGGGTGGAGGAGGCCTCTCCCTGCCCACGTCACCCCATCTCACCCTGTGTCCCACTAGCTCCCAGTCACAGGGCGCTCTGCACTCTGGGTCTCTCCGCACGGAGATACCACTTTCAGCAGATGTTAAAATCAGTGTGCACTTAGGTCCCAGGGACGGAGGACACCGGAGCCCACCTAACACCCACCACGCACACTGGGGACCGGCTGGGAAGTCCTTCAGAAGCCTCTAACTTCTGGCTGCATCCAAAACATTTTCTGGACTAGAGTGCTCCGAGGGGAGCAGCAAGGGCACCCCGCAGGGAGGGGTTCACCCAGGAAGGAGGGACAGAGAAGCCCAAAACTCTTGCTGTGGTTTATAACTAGATGTCCCCCAAAGCCTCAGGTGCTCATTGGCGGGGCTTTGGGGAGGTGACAGGATCCTGGGGGCTTAGAGCTGACGTGACAGGAGGTGGGGCCTGGTGGGAAGAGGTGGTCGGTGGGGGTGTGGCCTGAAAGGTTTCTCTCCAGCCCCCTCCCTGGCTCCTCCCTTCCGCCCTCTCCCGCTCTGCTTCCTCTCTGCTCCCGGGTCTGCCACGCCCCTGTGGACTGTGGACTGAAACGTCTACAAACTGAGCCAAAATAAACCTTTCCTCCTTCAACTGTGAGTGTTGGATACTGAGTCCCAGTGATGGGAGACTAGATGGCCCTCTCGGCGGCCGGGTCCTCTGGGAAGCAGCCAGAGTGCAGGTGGTCCTCATGGCGGCCTCAGGGTTCCCAAGGGAGGCTCCAGGTTGCTAAGCCATCCTACCGTACAGCAAGGAGAGGGACAGAAGCCCACACCTGCAGCGCAGCCCTCAGGAAGTCCTGCTCCACACAGGGACCGCTGCGCCAGGACCCGGCCAGGCCAAGCCTGAGGTCTGCAGTGTGAGGCTGTGGATCCCAGGCGCTTGCAGCAGGGTCTCTCCAGGGGACTGAAGCCCTGGGGCTGCCCCGCTTACCAGGCACTCCTCTGATGGACAGCCCCGCGGGTGCGACGGCCAGGTGGGCGGGCACGACACACCTGCTCCTGCTCCTCTCCCCTTCCCACCCTCTCTCCCCTCCAGACCCAGCTCCTGGTGCCCTGGCAGGTGGCCCCCATGTGCCCCAGTGCAGACATGCTGAGTGGGACACTGCGTCCTTCCCTGATGCTCCTCTAGCAGACAGCAGACTCCCAGGAGAGCCATGGAGCCCTCTCCCCTCAGGCGGGGGTGTGGCTGGCAGGGGGCACTTGGTTGGCACCCGAGGTGGTGAATCGATGGGGAGAGAAGCTATGTGAGTGTTCGTGACCAGTGCCAGGCCTGGCTCTACATCCTCTGTGGCAGCAGGGAGGGGGACCAGAGGGGACCAGCATGGCAACGGTCTCCCTCAGCTGTCCTGCTCCTAGCTGCCCCCTCCGGCTCGTACCCCAAGCCCCCTGCATTGAGTCCTCTTCTCCGTGCCTGCTGGCAGCGCAGTCCATGCAGCATTCTGTCCTCCAGAGCACCCTCCTGACTCAGCCTCCAGCACACCTTGAAGGTCCTCCCTATCCCCTCAGTCCCAGCTCCCAAGAAACCCCTGGGATCCTGCCTCACCTCGCCCTCAGGTGACCTCACCCAGCCCCTCTTTTTTTTTTTTTTTTCCCACTTTCCTGCCGCCATCCACATCCCAGCTTGAGCTCCCTGCCTCAGGCTCTTGGCTAGCAGCCTCGGGAGCTGAAAGACCCCTCAGACGCCTAAGTCCAGGTGGGGCCCCCTCTTCCAGCCCCTCCATCTTCCCAGCCCCTCCTTGCACAGCTGGAGAACACAGCTTAGGGCCTCTCTTTCGCCCCACACCCCGTATCCAGCCTGAAGGGAGAACCTGCCCCACCCCCTTTCCCTGTCTCCTGTCCCCAAGGTCCTTTCTCATTAGAGCCACCACATTCCTGTTAGCACTCAGCCCCTCGGGACTGCCCAGCAGCGGCCGGCCCAGTCACACCCACCCTGTCACATCCCTCCAGCCCGCCCAGCCCAGCCCAAAGCCCCCTGGTGGCTCTTTGCGTTTAAACTGCAACCTTCCCTCCTCCTCTGCCTTTCTTCCTATGGCCCTTTCACCTCCCATCATCCTGCCCTGTATTCACCTTGTTCTGGGGTTATTCTTTTTTTTTTTGTCTTTTTGAGACAGGGTCTTGCTATGCAGTTCAGGCTGGCCCTGAGCTCACTTTGTAGCCCAGGCTGGTCTCGAACTCCCAGTGATCCTCCTGCCTCAGCCTCCCAAGTGCTGGGATTACAGGCGTGCGCCACCACGCCTGGCTCCAGGGTTATTTTTTCACGTGATTTTCTTTTTCTCCAAAAATGAGGACTGAATTCACACTGCAGCCACATCCCCAGCCAGCCCTTTTCATTTTGAGACAGGGTCTTATTATTGTGAGGATGCCTAGGCTGGGCTCCAATTTGTGATCTTCCTGCCTCGGCCTCCCAGGGGGCCTGGTTTACAGGTATGCGCCACCATGCCTAGCTTTCCTCACATGACTTTTTTTTTTTTTTAAGACAGGGTCTTGTTATGTAGTTCAGGTTGGCCTTGAACTCATGTAGCCCAGGCTGGCTTCAAACTCAGTCTCAGCCTGCTAAGTGCTGGGATTAATGCATGCACCACTGCGCAACTGTTTTTTGTTTGGTTTGTGTTGTTTTGTTTTTTTGTCACCCAGGCTGGCCTCGGTGATCCTCCTGCCTCAGCCTCCCAATTGATGGGAACCCACTGTGTTCCCTCACATGACTGCAACTCCATGGAGGCAGCACTTTTGGCTGTTCTGTTCACTGACATATCCAAAGAGCCCAAGAGCGCGTCTGTGCAATTGCAGGCACTTAATAAGGAATGAATGAATGAAAGAAAGAAAAAGCTTTAATATAGGGTCAGCTGCAACAAATGCTGCCATCCTTTGTATTATAATTACTGGGGGGAGGAGGAAATGGGAGCCAGAGCCCCTCAGACATCGTAGGCTCTGGTGGGCGGGGTCTGCCTGCTCCTGCCTCCTGTACTTGATCGCAGCACGAAGCTGACAGCTGCCTGCAGGCCAGAGCCCCTGACGCCCCGGCACCCAGGCCCAGGGCCCACGTCCAGCCAGCCCTCTGTGCTCTGGAGAGCTGCATGATGCGAGCTGGAGTTTCCGTCTCCAGCTGGGAGGAGGCAGCGGGCCCTAGTCTGCACCCACTCTCGGAAGGGTGCCCTGGGCCAGGCAGTCCATGGAGCTGGTGACATCTGACCGGCCGCTCAGCAAGGAGAGAAAGCCACCCGTGAGACTGGCTGGGGAGAGAGGGCAGGAGGTGGGGGCTCTCAGGGAGGGGGACGGCGTCAGCGAGTTAGGAAGCTAGGCAGGAGCACAGGGCCCCGGGCCAGGCGGCTGTGGTAGGGCACAGGATGTGGGAGGAGGCGGGCAAGGTGGTGGCCTGCACTGCAGCAGAAGCTGGCTGACCCTGAGAAGGACAATCCCAGAGGAGGCCGGGGGACCAAGTGGCAGCAGTGAGGAGTCTCTAGAGGCCCTGAGCACAGCCAGCCCCTGCTGTCCCTGCCCGGGCATGGCCCCAGGGTTCTGTCCCCAGAAGGGCCAGCCTGGTAGCCTCTGAGGTCAGCATCTCCTCTGACCACTAAAGGGGAGAACCCATCCTCCGGCCTGCAAGCATCCTGGCCTCATAGCCCCCCTGTTTCCTTGAGAGGCACCTAAAGCCTCTGCCACTTCTAGGCTCCAAGCATCCCTGAATTCTGAGCCACAGGGACAGTGAGCAGAAACACTCCCCCCACACCCACTCCTGGGCTGCTGGGGCTGCATTTAGAACACGTGGTGAGACAGCGCCGGGAAAGCTCTGAAAACTCTCAAGTGGCTCCTCGGGGGCGGTGATCATCCCAGGTACTTACTCTCAGCCGCCATCAGCATAAATGCGCTTCCGCTTGGGCAGGCACTCCCACCGCACTTAGGACAAAGCCAGCCCCTCAGCCATCCCACACTGTCCGAGACAGCGCCACGCCCTCCTGTCCACTCAGCCCAGGCCTGGCACACCCTATCGACGCTCTCCTGCCCACCTCTTCCTGCAGCAGCCCCTCCACCCCTGACCTAAGCCAGCCCCTCTGCCTCATGCCCTGTTGACCGTTTTGCCCATGAGGGTCTGCACCAAAGCGTCTAGTCTTTTCTCTTTTTTTGTCTTTTTGAGACAGGGTCTTGCTATGCAGCTCAGGCTGGCCTTGAGCTCACTTTGTAGCCCAGGCTGGTCTTGAACTTGCAACGATCCTCCTGCCTCAGCCTCCTGAGTGCTGGGATTACAGGTGTGCACCACCACACCTGGCTTAGTCTTTATTTTTAATTCATTTATGGTGATACTGGGATTGAACACAGGGTTTCCGCACTGAGCTACAACCCCAGCCCTTTTTTATTTTTTATACTGAGATAGGATCTCATTAAGCCATTAAGACTAGGCTGTAGGGGTTGGGGATTTAGCTCAGCGGCACAGTGCCTGCCTGGCAAGTGCAAGGTCCTGAGTTCGATTTCCAGTACCGGAAAAAAACCAAAAGACAAAACAAAACAAAACAAAAAGACTAGGCTGGAACCTGAGATCTTCCGCCTCGGCCCCCAAGAGTGCTGAGATTACAGGCTTGTGCCATCATGCCCAGCTTCTATTTCTGTATGTCCAATCCTGTGAGTGCAGGGCCCAGAGTCAACAGGACCAGGTCTGTTGGCTGAATGACCACATGGGTCCCACCCCTAAGGTGCAAGGCCGAGCCGATAATGAGTAGGTACTGACAGCGCAGCACATGCTGGGGACTCCTGCAAGAGCCACAGCTGTTCCTCCCCCAAGGAAGCTGCTACCTTCGCGTCACCTGTCAAAGGGAGTATTGGAGCGTGGCTCGCAGGCCTGGCGGTGTGCTCAGGAGCGGAGCTGGGACAGGAGGGTGAAGACTGAGGCGCCAATTCAGCGCTCACTGTCCCAGCGCCGCCTGCCAACCCGAGTCCACGGAGGCGGTTGTGAGGCCTCAAGCACAGGTGGCAGCCTAAACCGCACAACCTCCAGGTCCCCAGGGCACTTTCTCCACCCCAGGCTGGAGCTTCAGCCAGGAACCCGGAGGTCCCCAACCTCTCCACCCCAGGCATTGGGCAGGGGAGCGAGAACCTCCAAGACCCACCGGTCGCAGGGCCATCTGTCCTGAGCAGGCTCAGGGGCTTTGACACGGCCCTCCGCACATCGTCTGCTCCCTCCCTCTCAGGGTCACGAGGCTCCCCGATTCCAGCCTAGAATGTCCTCTCCTCAAAGCGACTTCTTGCACCGGACCTGAAACTCCCTCCTCCTCTTTCTCCTACTTATTGGTCCCCAAAGAACAGCAGAACAAGCTCATTCTCCCCTAGCCCGTATGCAGCTCCTTTTGGGGTTATGCTCTGTCCTGACTCTCCCGGCCCCAGCTTCTTGGCTTGTCCTAGCTTCTTGGCTACCCCAAAAAGATGAGGGCACTTCTTTACCAGTCCCCTCCTAGGCCTTCCAGACTACGGGGATGCAGGGAGAAGGGACGGGGGCTCTCCGGTCTCCACCTTGCAGAACCCCACAAGGCCTTGGCAAGCAGAACATCTGACCCGGAACCGGGGCACCAGAACCAGGGTGTGGGAGCGGGGAAGCCTACGCTTTGGCCTCCGGCTATGGTGTGGCCCTTCCAGGGTGGCCCACACACCCCGGCCCCTTCCTAGCCACCGTGCGGATGCTCTGGACCTCTGAGTGAAGGCACAGCAGGGAAGAGTGCGGAGGACCCTGGGGCAGGGGCCCCGGCTCCGCTGAACCAGTGGCTGCTGTCCCTCTTCCTTAGAGCCAGGGACTCCATGTCTGATCCTGCCTGTCCCGAGGCCAACTCCTCGGCGCTCCTCTCGCCCAAGCCCCCGGCCGAGAAAGCCACACCTTGGAGACGCTCCAGCGTTCTCCCCGGAGTCACCGCCGCTCCCTCACTCCTGGGTGCACACTTTATCACAGGCCGAGTCCACCGCCCAGCTCCACCGCGCCCCGATCGCCGCCTCCCCGCACAGCCGGGCGCGGGGTCCTGGGCTCTCCGGGCCCCACGCCTCCTCCTCCTCTCAACTTCAGAAAGTTTGGCCCGGGGCGCCCACCTCCGCGCAGGCTCGGGTCCAGGCCCGCGCCCCGCCCGC
>NW_004955451.1:11361360-11367313 GCF_000276665.1 Chinchilla lanigera
GGGCCTGGGCGGGGCCTGGGCTTCAGCTCCCACTGCAGCTGGGGCGCTCCGGCCTTCCGCGTCGGGTCCTGCTCGTGTGTGGGCCGCGGGTGCGTACCTGCCCCGGCTTGGCCGGCACAGAGGATCTCCTGCCTCTCCTGGTGCCGCGGGTTGCGGCGAGTTCTGGGTTCCCCGGAAACCCGGCGGGAGAGCTCGTGCGGGCTCCGGGGCACCCCAGCCGCCGTCCCCTCTCCCAGATCCCAGGCCTCTGCTGGAGTCGCGACTCCTAAACTCTAGGCGGTGCCGCCGGAGTCTCGATCTCCTGTGTCACCATCCGGGAAGCGAGGCCGGGCGGGGCCGGAGAATTAGAGTTTGCACCGTTTTCCGGGGGCTGGTGTCGTGAGCCTGGGGCCGCGCTTGGGAGCCTGCAGCTCTCAGCGCGCGCTGTGGTATCTGGCCCCTGCGGCTCGGCGTCTGCTCCCGGTTGCCTGCGATCCTGCCTTGCTCACCACCTTAGGTGCTGGGGAAGAGCCTGGACGCACAACTTCCGGTCGCCGGGGGTGGGGGGCTGATCCTAGAACTAAACATCTCCTGCCCCTCCTGAGCCTAGCAGGAGGTGGGGAGCAGTGCCCACCAAAGAAGACGGACAGAGATGTGGAAACCCAGATGGAAGATTTAAAACGAAGACTGGCCAGGCCTGACTGCACATGCCTTGTGATCCTAGCACTCCGGAGGCTGAAGCAGGAGGATCACCGTGAGTGTGAGGCCAGCCTGGGCAACATAGTGAGACCCTGTCTCAAAATAAAGAAATAAATAATCACGACGGCTTTAAGAATCACTATAGAAGCCGGGCATGGTGCTGCACACTTGCAGTCCCAGCACTACAGAGGCTGAGGCAGGACGTTCACTGAGTTCGAGGCCAGTCTGGACTTACAAGTGCGTTCAAGGCCAGCCTGAGCTACCTAGTGAGGTCCTGTCTCAAAAAACCACTATAGAATGAGAATGAAAATAGAAATGGTTAAAATAATTTTTTTATTATTAAATTTCTAGAAGTTTGAAGACTATGGCAGAGGAGTTGGGGGAGGAGCTGGGAGAGAGTGGGATGAAGGAACCCTGAACTGGGAGAAGCACAGGTTGGACAGTCAGTCGTTTTTGCACTGCAAGAAATGAAGATCCTCTCCTATGATTAGCATTTGTAACCCGCGCCCTCCCAGCTTTCGTTCAATGGGAGAATTTTGTTCAGGTGATGGTGCTGCTACTTCAAACAATCCACACTTGGAGGATCTGTGAAAACATTCTAGGCAGGCTGAATTTGTTTTTTTTTTTTTCTTTTCTTTTCTTTGTGTGTAGGGGACAGAGTTTCACACTGCAGTTCACGCTGGCTTTGAATTCACTATGTAGCCCAGGCTGACCTTGAACTCATGGTGATCCTCCTGCCTCCGCCTCCCAAGTACTGGGATTACAGGTATGCACTACCACACCTGTATTCATTATATAACATTTATACTTTAAGAAACAAGGAGAAGGTCGCTTCCAACCTCCAAGATAATTACTATTATGGTTTCTGCCCTCCCTGTCTTTCTGTGTATGTAATCTAGCATGGATAAGGTCATGCGGTTTTTTGAATGCAGAAAATTATTTTTAAACTAGGAATGGTAGTCTGCCACGACCTACACAGCCAGTGGGGTTCTGAGAGGGGGCGACAGGAGGTTAAGAAAAAACAGACACATAGAAAAAGGAAAGCTGGGACCAGGTGGGACTTGACCTCTGATGGAGAGGCAGCGGGATAACCCAGCATGGTCTGCGTCTTTATACATAGTAAAAAGGGGGGAAGTACACGACGGAGTCAAAATGCAAGGTCTCAGTGTTTTGCTGAGAATGTTGGAATCAAAACATTCTCAGAGCTGTGTGTGTTGTAGTCAACAGGGAGGCACACCAAGGCCTGACACCTGCTGGGCTGGCCTTGCTCTAGTCCCAAGGAATTTGCCAACCTCCAGCTCAGCCAAGGCTCCACTGCTTCCCACGGCAGTCCACACCTGTAATCCTAGCGGTCAGGAGGCTGAGGCAGGACGATGGAAAGTTACAGACCAACCTGGGCAGTTTGGTACTTTAGAGAAACCCTGTCTCCCATACCAATACTAATATGAATATTAATAATAATAACACATTTTAAAATATTTTAAAGAAAAAATAAAATATTTTAAGGTATTTCTTTCTCCTCCTTTATGCTATGGCTGGCTTCCTTTCTAATTTCCTCCTTTCCACCTTTCCTCAGTAGCAATCTGTGCATACATACACACGTGCATTTGCAGTTTTTATTTTATTTATTTATTTATTTAGTCTTTTTGAGACAGGGTCTCGCTCTGCAGTTCAGGCTGGCCTTGAGCTCACTTTGTAACCCAGGCTGGTCTTGAACTTGCAACGATCCCCCTGCCTCAGCCTCCCAAGTGCTGGGATTACAGGCATGCACCATCACACCCGGCAACAGTTTTTATTTTTGGAGTCATTACATTTAATTATTGTGGGAGGATGTCATAACTTTTAAAAACTGAATCATATCTCATGCATTCCCTTCATCTTTATTCCTCCCTTAGCAAAAATACACAGTAGAAATTCCCCTCAGCGGGGTGAGACAGCTCTAATTCATCCTTTTTAACGGTTAGGTAGTATTCCCTTCCCTCCTGAAATGGGCATTCTCTAGGATTCTGGTGCCTTGCTGCAACCACAAGGCAGTAATGAACATACTTCTAAGCCTGAGACTAAGTGCCTTTGTTTAGGTGCTACCATTTCCCAGGACTAGGATTGCAGGGGGAAAGGGAATTTTAAATTGTAATAGAAATTGCTAAACTGCTTTCTGCAAATCCTGTGTGAATTCACATCTCCAGCAACAACGCAGAGGGTAAAGCTTTCCCACACCCGCCCAGGAGCAGGTGTGATTCTGTCTTTAATTTTTGTTACTCT
The DNA here is from genome assembly GCF_000276665.1 of Chinchilla lanigera. NCBI lineage: Eukaryota > Metazoa > Chordata > Mammalia > Rodentia > Chinchillidae > Chinchilla > Chinchilla lanigera. Next base: position 11,364,301 of record NW_004955451.1, read on the forward strand.
GATAGGTGAGAAGTGACCTCATTGTTTTTTAATTTGCACTTCTCTGTAGGCCCTGTTAATTGGTTTCTCCACTGTTTGGATTTGCTCTGTCCCAGAATGGCCTCTTCACATATGCCACAAATTATTGCTATTACCTTGTCTTTCACTTACCAATTTTTAAGACTGAGACCTGGTCTCACACATACAAAAAATTATCCATTTACTTTTAAAATTTATATATATATAAAAATATATATATTTATATAAATAAATAAATAAATATATATATTTTATATATAGTCTTTCTGAGACAGGGTCTCGCTACAGTTCAGTCTGGCCTTGAGCTCACTTTGTAGCTCAGACTGGTCTTGAACTCCCAAGGATCCTCCTGCCTCAGCCTCCCGAGTGCTGGGATTTTATATATATTTTGTTTTGTTTTGTTTGTTTGTTTTGTTTTGTTTTTTGAGACTGAGTCTGTCTATGTAGCCCAGGCTGGCCTTGAACTTGAAGGAATCCTCCTGCCTCAGTCTTCCAAGTGCTGGGATTACAGGCATACCACCATACCCAACCTAGATTTTACTATTTTTATTTATTTTATTTATTTTTAAACTACTTTTAAAACAAGTTTGTTAGCTGGGTTTGGTGTCCCATGCTTGTAATCCGAGGATTCAGGAGGCTGAGGCAAGGGGATTACAATTACAGTTCAAGGCCATTTTAGATTACAAAGTGAGGTCTGTCTCAAAATAGCAGAAAAAAATCTTGAGGTATATAACATGCAAAGATCAATTTGATTTGATCACGGAGAGTTCAAGGTTCATTGTTCCCTCTGTATCCTCTTGACCTCAGGTCTCTCTATAAATTCCCTGTGCTGATTTCTTTGATTGCAGAAAGTCTGGAAAATGAAAAATGCAAGGTGGCACATGCCTGGCATCCCAGTACTCAGGAGGCTGAGGCAGGAGGATCAATGTGAGTTTGAGGCCAGCTGGGGCTACATAGTAAGAACCCGTCTCAAAAAAAAACCAAACCAAACCAAACCAAAAGACCCAACAACAACAACGAATCAAAACATTTGGGCTGGCGGTATAGCTCATGGAAGAGGTGATAGGTTCAATCCCCAATCCTCCAAAAACCAGTCAAGCAAATCGACGACAACAGTTGCACAGTGCTCACGCCTTTGAAAAGCTTTGTGAGCAAAGGTGTCTACCCTGGGAGCCTAGCAGGGAGCTCATTCTTTGGTAATTTCTAATTTTTCCCTCTTAGTAATTGGTATATTAAAAAATGTATGCTACCTCTTTTTGGCTCAACGTTGTAATTTATGAATGTTTTTCTGGAGAATAAAGTTAAAGCCTCCACGACAGCACTCTTCTTTTTCTTTTGTGGTGATTTTGTTTATGATGAATGTGAACAGTGTGGATTAGTCTAAAAGCGAAAGGGTCACAGACCTTTCACTTCCCTGGTAGCAGGAGGCTGAGTGCCAGTGTGAACACAACTCTACTGCCACTCGGGCCCACAGTTACCGTTACTGATGGAGTCAGAGTCTCACTGCAGCTGGGGCTGGCCTCGAACTCTTAATTTGTGTCAGCACGACAGGTGAGCACCACCACACCCAGCTTTCTTCTTGTGTTTTGAGACAGTCTCCCTAAATCGCCCAGATTGGCCTGGAACTTGCAAACCATAAGAGAAGTTGCCCGGATGTGACCTGACCAGCCTGCATGCCCGAGGCCTCGCACTCCTGGGATCGCAGCCTCGGCTTAGCACTTTCACCCCAGACTCCAGTGGGGAGTATGTTTCCACCTGGAGGAGCAGCAGTCCTGCCCCGAAGCGATTGAAGCAGTAATGATAGAGAGATTGAAAGTGTTTGATGCACCCTATATGGTCCAAACACTCAACAGTGAGATCCATACTGAGGCTTTTTTTATTTTTTATTTTTTTTATTTTTTATTGAGACAAGGTCTCACTATGTAGTTCAGGCTGGCTTTAAACTCACTGTGAGCTTAGACTGGCCTTGAACTAGTGATCCTCCTGCCTCAGCCTCCTCAGCACTGGGATGACAGGGGTGCGCCACCATGCCTGGCTCCATACTGAGGCTTGAACCCAGGGCCTTCACACTGAGCCACACTTGCAGCCCTTTTTGTTTTTTCAAACAGAGTCCCACTAAACTGCAACAGAGGCTGGGCTCAAACTTAGGATCCTCCTGCCTCAGCCTCCCTAGTGCTGGGATCCCAGGCATGCGCCACCACACCTGGTGCGACCACAAAACTAAATCCACCTGACAAAAAGAAGGGAGTGGATTTCCTGTCGTTTGAGAAAGGAAAGGAAAGGAAAAGGAAAGGGTGAGGAACCACAGCCACCACCAGCCAGCGCACAGTGAGGGAGCCACAGGGGCGCACAGAGACATGCCTCCCCCACCCAGGGCCTCAGGAAGGCATACCGGAAACGGGCGCCTGAGTGGCACCCGGAAAAAACCCTGAGAATGAAGAAGCAGAGCGAAAATTCAAACAAGTAGCCGAGGCACATGAGGTGTCAGCAGATGCTAAGAAATGGGACATCTGTGACAATACAGCAAAGAGCGGTGACGCGGTGGTGCAGGAGGTGGGAGTCACTCCCACAGTCCCTGTGGGTCTGGGTTCAGATTCTGGAGCCCAGAGGATGTCTTCAGGGAATTTTGTGGCGGAAGGGACCCATTTTCATTCGACTTCTTCGAAGACCCATTTGAAGACATTTTTGGGGTCCCTGGAGGGGTCCCAAGGAAGCAGAAGCCATGAGTGGGCTCCTTTTTCTCTGCCTCCGGTGGATTTCCGTCCTTGGGAGTGGATTTTTGTCGTTTGATCCAAGATTTGCTTCACTCGGGTCGCTAGGTCCTGGAGGCCTCGCTTCATTTTTGTCCACGTCATTGGGCGGCAGTGGGATGGGTCACTTCAAATCTCTGTCAGTTTCTACTAAAATCGTTAATGGTAGAAAATCAGGGGCTGGGGATTTAGCTCAGTGGCAAAAGCGCCTGCCTGGCAAGCGCAAGGTCGTGAGTTCGGTTCCC
>NW_004955451.1:11369958-11371412 GCF_000276665.1 Chinchilla lanigera
GAGGCAAGAGGATCGTTGCGAGTTCGAGGCCAGCCTGGGCTACAAAGTGAGCTCAAGGCCAGCCTGAACTGCATAGCGAGACCCTGTCAAAAAAGACAAAAAAAAAGCAAAAGCACGTAAGGGACATGATGTAAAAAATGATCCCCAGTCCTGCCAAAGGGAAATATGCCCTCTTGTAGAAATTTAAAAACCAGAAGGCACTGCACTGGCCACTCTGGAAGCTGCAGCTGTGCAGGCGGCTGGTCACACGGTCACTCAGCGTCCCCTGGTCAGATGCTGTGGAGGTCGAGCTTATGCAGCAGCTCCAGCTGGCTAAGGGATGCGGAGCGAGCTGATAGGCCTACTCGGGGTGTATCTGTCAGGAAGTTTCTGGAAGAATGCAGCATTTGAATCAGGAGAGTGAGTGAGGAAGAGACACTGCCCCCAGTGTGCAGGGGTGAGCCTGGTGCCGTACATACGCATGCAATTCCAGCACTCGAGAGGCTGAGGCAGGAGCACTGCCTCGAGCCGAGGCCAGCCTGGGCTGCATAGCGCAATGCTGTCTCCAAAAAAATAACTAAAAAACAAAAATCAGAAGATTCAATTTATAAATTGGAAAACGTACACAGATTTCTGCATAACGATTTTTTTCCCTTGGCCCATCGTGTACCCGAACATGGAGCAGGATTCGCTTACGAAAATATTTACAAGCATCTACTGCAGTGCAGTCGGCACTTGTTTGAGTGCTGCATTCATATTTAATTTTGTATCATTTCTGAGCTAATTTATTGGCATATTTTCTGCATTCCGCTGAGAGATGTAACGTAAATCACATCAATAATAAATGGCACGAGGGCTTTTTATATTTCTTTCCGAGCTATCATTTAAAGATAATTTAAATGGGAATTGTAAATGCATTATTGAAGATAAGACTTTCTTAATGTCTGCTTCGGCAACCAGGAGGAAATACGATGTGATTTTAATTATATTTACGTCTCGGGTTTTGACACAGTGTGCCTGTTATGACCTCTTTTGAAGGGCACCACCTCATAACGTGTTTTCAGCCACCACCTCATAAAGTGTTTTCAGCCACCTGTGAAAGCACAGACATATCCAGACAAGTACTTCGAGCGAGAGAAGCGTAGAAACAGGTTTATTGTAGGAAACAAGAAATTTCCCTGAGGGCATGGGCAGGGTGCAGACCCCAGCTCTTCAGGTGGGCAATATGTCTGTGGTTTGTCGCCTCCTGTCCACAGCCTGAAAACTCTCAATTGAGTCAGATATGGTGATACACACCTGGAATCCCCGCACTGGGGAGGCTGAGGCAGGAGGACCTCCACGAGTTCGAGACCAGCCTGGGCTACATAGCCAGACCCTGTTTCCAAAAACACAAAAACAAAAAATCTCCGAGAGGTTCTGTCTGCCCTGCGCCGCCGCATGCCTGCCCTGTCCCCTGGGCCGTGATGCTGGAGATC
>NW_004955451.1:11372692-11395245 GCF_000276665.1 Chinchilla lanigera
GAGACCAGCCTAGGTTACATAGTCCACAGCAAGACCTTGTCTCAAAAAAAAAAGCGAATGTATTTATTTGCTTATTCACTGACTCGTGAATGGGGTAGCCCCAGTCAAAGCCACTCAGTGCCGTGCAGGGGCAGCGGGGAGAAACATTTATAAGAGATGGGTAACAGCAAAATGACAAAAACATGTTTTTATTTTATTTTATTATTTTTTTTAACATGTTTTTGTTTTTGAGACAGGGTCTTGCTCTGTAGTTCAGGCTGGCCTTGAACTCTGTGTAGCCCAGGCTGGGCTCCAATTTATGATCCCCCTGCCTCAGCCTCCCGAGTGCTGGAATGACAGGTGTGCACCACTAGCCTGGCTGAAGCCAGCATTTTTTTTTTTTTTTTTTTTCTGTCTTTTTGAGACAGGGTCTCATTGTGCAGTTCAGGTTGGCCTTGAACTCATTTTGTGGCCCAGGCTGGTCTTGAACTTGCAATGATCCACCTGCCTCAGCCTCCCAAGTGCTGGGATTACAGGCGTGCGCCCCCATGCCCGGCTGAAGCCAGCATTTCTAACAAAGGCCAGGCCACATTTGGACAAGTGACAAGACAAGGGACAAAGACCGGAGGGTCTCAAGAGCAACGGCAGCGGCAGGCTGTAGGCAGGGGACCGAGGCTGGTCAGGGAGCTTGTGGGAGATTCCTCTGGAGCTGGCAAGGGATCCATAGTCCAGGATCCTCGTCTGTCCCTTTTGGGAGAGGGGAGGAGAGTGCCCTCCCATTCTGAGTGTCCCCACCTAAACTCCCGCTCCTCAGGTCTCGGAGCCCACACGATATGGAAATGAGGTTGGCTAGTGACCCTACAGGGTCTCTACCTGTGCAAGTGAAAGGAAGCTCCTAGGACTCTCACTTTAAATCAAAAGCCAGAGCAGGGCATGGTGACACACACACGCCTGTAATCCCAGCACTTTGGAGGCTGAGGCAGGAGGATTGCCATAAGCCCTGACCGACACAATGAGACCCTGACTCAAAAAACAACAACAAACAAAAAATACTGTACATGGAAGTTTTTACTTCTTTACTGAACTGTAACCAGCACAGCATGCTATTTTACTTGCCCCCCACTTATTTGTTGTCCTCCTGACTCAGCCTCCTGAGTGCTGGAATTCCAGGCATGCAGCATCATGGCTAGATTAAGAGTGGTTTCTTGAGATGGAATTTACTCCTGATAAGGGTACCCTGAAGGCAGTTGGAATGACGAGAACAGGTTATTTATTTATTTATTTATATGATAACAGCATTTGGCAGGAACTCAGCAGTGGTTAGAGAGGATGACAGTTTTGAAGGGAGCTCCTGCGTGGATGAAACGATATCAAGCAACATGGCTCACTACAGAGAAATCTGTCATGAAGGTAGAATCAATTCTCTGGCAGCCTGCTTTGCCATCTCATTTAAGAAACTGCCACGGCCACTTAACCTTCAGATTCGAGCCTCGGATGCGGGGGCGGGGGGGGGGGAGTGGCCCACACTCGAGGCAAGAGCAGCCAGCAAAAACTGCAACTTGCTGAAGGCCCCGATGGTCACGGTGCTTTTCAGCAGTGGTTTACTTTTCGGTGCTGGGGATTGAAGCCAGAGCTCACTGTGCCACTGAGCGTCCTCTGCGGCGCTTTCTGGTTTTTTTTGTTGCTGTTGTCTTTTTGAGACAGGGTCTCACTCTTGAGTTCAGGCTGGCCCTGAGCTCACTTTGTAGCCCAGGCTGGTCTCGAGCTCACAACGATCCTCCTGCCTCAGCCTCCCAAGGGCTGGGATTACAGGTGTGTGCCACCACGCCCAGCTGCGCTTTCTGTTTTTAAGACATAGTCTCACTAAGTTACCCAAGCTGGGCTTGAACTCGCCATCCTCCTGCCTCAGCCTCCTAAATCATTGGGATTAGAGAAATGAGCCAATAGCACTCAGTAATAAAACTCTGCCCCCTTTTTTCTAGTACTAGGATTGAATCCAGGGCCTTCACACTCATCTACATCCTCAATGCTTTAAAAAAAATTATTATCTTTTTTTGTCTTTTTGAGACAGGGTCTCACTATGCGGTTTAGGCTGGCCTTGAGCTCACTTTGTAGCCCATGCTAGCCTCAAACTCGCAATGATCCTCTTGCCTCAGCCTCCCGAGTACTGGGATTACAGGCGTGTGCCACCAGACTTGGCTAAAAAAAATTATTTTTGAGCAGGTTCTCAATAAATTGTTAAATTGCCCAAGCTGGACTCACTTTTTTTTTTTTGGAGACAAGGTCTCAGTATGTAGTCCAGGCTGGCCTTGAATTCATAGCGATCCTCCTGCCTCAGTCTCCAGAGAGCTGAAATTACAGGCTTGTGCCACACCACTCCTGGCTGGGCTCAGACTTTTTTTTTCTGGTACTGGGAATCAAACTCACGACCTCATGCTTGCCAGGCAGGCACTGTGCCACTGAGCTAAATCCCCAGCCCTGGGCTCAGACTTTTGATCCTTCTACCTTCCAGAGTGCTGGAATTCCAGGCATTTACCACCCACCTGAGTGCAATAAAATATTTTAACATTAGGAGTCGATGTCAGTTTGATGTTGGTTTCTTAGATGTAGTGCTATTCCACACTTAATATAGGACAGTGTAAGTGAGCCTCTCTATGTGCCCTGGGAAACCCGCATGCTTCCTGAGCGCTTATCCTTGCTTTGCTTTGCTGTGGGGTGGACCTGTAGGGCGATGTCTCCCAGGGACCCGATCCCCTTCTGCTCAGTCATCTTCAGCAAGGACGGTTCTCACTCCAGAGAGCCACCACGCCCTCGGATGGAGGATTGGCCTCTGCTCTCTTTTGCAGAATCAAACCTTTTCATGCCCGATAAGTCGGATACTATGTGGGGCTTGAAGGGACACAGAAAGGGAGGTGGGCATGGTCAGGGGGGCCTGCCTGTCTTTTCAGATGCGGAAGAACTGGCCTGCTAGGGTTGTGAGGCCTCAGCTGAGTCCCTGTGTCCATGTGGGAAGCCCTGGAGTCAGCGGGGTGCACCCAGTCTGTGGCAGTAAACTGGAGCCGGCTAGAGCCCCCAGGTAAATCCACTGAGCCGGGTGTGGTGGAACAAGCCTGTCATCTCAGTACTCAGGAGGCTGAGGCAGGAGCATCTCTGTGAGTTCGAGGCCAGCCTGGGCTTCATAGTGAGTTCAAGGCCAGACTGAGCTGCAGAGTGAGACCTTGTCTCAAAAAACAAAGGGGAATGTATTCAGGATCCCATCTGCCTCTCAGGAGTTATTCCTGAGCTATTCCCAATAAAATTTTCCTACTTTTAACAAAAAAGAGAGAGAGAAAGTGAGAATTTAAGAGGAGTTAGATAAGGCAATCATGCTCTTAACAGGAAGAGGTATAAAAGAAGAGAGGGCAAGGTGGGAAGCTGCTTTTGTGTTTCTTTCTTTTTTTTTTTTTGTCTTTTCAAGACAGGGTCTCATTATACAGTTCAAGCTGGCCTTGAGCTCACTTCGTAGCCCGGGTTGGCCTCGAACTTGCAATGATCCTCCTGCCTCAGCCTCCCGAGTGCTGGGATTGCAGGCGTGCACCACCACGCCCAGCTGCCTTTGTATTTGTGTACCTGGGGAGGTTGCACCCTGTGAGATTAAGCCAAACCCCCACTAACAGAAGCTGAGGATTAAACCCAGGGCCTTTGCACTGTGCTACCCGCCTAGCCCTTTAAAAATTTTTTGTTATGAGACAAGGTCTTGCTAACCTGCTGTGTTGTTCAGGCTGAGCTCAAATATGCAGTTCTCCTGCCTCAGCCTCCCAGAGCTCGGGTTATAGATGTACCCCACCATGCCCAGTTCAATGTTTCTGCAAACCTAAATACTACTCTAAAATGTAAAGTCTATTAATTAAAACCAAATAAAGCAAATGTATTCATGCAAGATCTTATTTCTAGTCTCTTCCAATTAAAAAATCACAGAGCACGATCACAGCTGTATTTGCTGTAGAAAAGGTCACTCAGCGTGCACCAAAGAATGCTGGTCAGTCCAGTTTGGGCGTGCGTAAAATCAGCGGCACAGACGCAAACTTCGGCTGACCCGGATCCCTGGACGAACATACGAAGGCTCTCCCAAAGTTTGCTCATTTTCACAGTTTCAACGGTTCTATTATTCATCCTAGTACTGCACCAGAACCTTGGACAAATAAACTGTCTCGAGAGCTCTGAGAGCGAATTCACTGCCGCCTTCAGCCTCTGGGAGACCTCCTTCTTCAGGGGCAGCGTTTATCCAAATAAGTGTCCGTTCCAGCAGGGAGGGAACGCACAAACACCCGGGGCTCTGCGGACGGTGCTGCCTGGAACCTCACGGTCCAGTGTTAAGGAGTCCGGGGCTCCGGTCACTGTCCCTACGTCTGTCTCCCGGCCCTCACAGTGCCCCTCCTCCAGGCAGGCGCAGGACCCCCGCCATTGTGCAGGATGGGCCCTGTGCCCTCCTTGGGGACAGCCGCCCACTGCCTCCTGTCACGGCACCCCACACGCTGGTGGCCAGCCTGCCTGCCCCAGCGGCCCCGCTCCTTCCCCATGATGCCCCAGATGTGCCCCATGCCTCCAGATGCACCCGCTCCACCGTAGGACATCCTGGCCTCAGGGCTGTGGAGGCCACAAGGGTCTGAACCCTGGGGTTTGCCGTTGGATCTGAGTGACGAGGACGCCCTCTCTGGGCCTCCGCTTCTCATCCCCCAGAGCGTCAGAGTCACGTCTGCATCCTGCTTAAATGCCGCCAATGGAAGCCACAGCACTGCCGGGCATGGTGGCACGTGCCTGTGATCCCCGCTACTCAGGAGGCAGAGACGGGAGGATATCAAATTGGAGCCCACCCTGGGCAATTTAGCAGCTCATTGAGACCTTGTAAAAATTTTAAAAAGTTTTAACAACAGAGCTGAGGGTGTAACTCAGTGGTAGAGCACCCCTGAGTTCAATACCCACTACTTCAAAAATATGTCAGGCTCTTAGGCTTCACAACGCCCAGCTTTTCCTTGGTGTGAGCTGAGTGTCAACCCCTCCCCGACCTGTGGAGCCGGGAGCCTGGAAGAACGACGGCGGCGGCTGGCCAGGGCACCGCACTGGACACGCTCAGCCTTTGTGACCCTTTCACCTGAGCACCACCCACACCAGCCCCACCGTGGTTCAGACAAGGCCGGGTTCCTGTTCTGTCTCCAACATCCTCAGACGTGCGCCCTCTCAGGCACCGCTCTGCTGGAATCTCGAACCTTCTGTGCATATGCAGCAGACAGAACCCGAAGGGAGAGAGGCTGAGCGATTTAACTACATTGAAATGCAAAACTGAGGGACCAGGGATATAGCTCAGTGGCATAAGTGCCTGCCTAGCAAGCGCAAGGTCCTGAGTTCGATTCCCGATACCAAAAAAACCCAAAACAAATGCAAAACCGCTAGAAATTGCCAGGTGTGGTGGTGCATATCTATAATCCCAGCTACTTGGGAGACTGAGGCAGGAGGGTCACAAGTTCGAGGCCAACCTGAGTGATTTAGCGAGACTTCCTTAAAAATAAAATAAGCTGGGCATGGTGGTACATGCCTGTATCTCAGCACTTGGGAGGCTGAGGCAGGAGGATTGCCACAAATTGGAGGCCAGCCTGGCCTCCATAGTGAGTTCAAGGCCAGTCTGAATTGCATAGCGAGACCCTGTCTCAAAAAAGTAACCAACTAAAAAACACATACAAAGAATTGTTGGGTCAGATAGTAATTTTACGTTTAGCATTTCTTCATTTTAAGAAAAACAGAAGTTCTGGCCCTTCTTCACCTCTGAGACAGAGACTGTGGCCCCCCAGATTCTAGCACCAAACTCATCGCCTTGACATTCATCCCCCTCTACCAGGATGATCTCTTTCCTTCCTTCCAGACTGTGTGTGAGCTATTAATTTTTTTTGTTTTTTTTTTAAATTTTGTTTTGTTTTGTGTTTTGAGACAGGGTCTCACTATGTAGTTCAGGTGGGCTCACGACATAGCCCAGCCTGACCCTGAACTTCTGGAGCTCATCCTGCTGCAGTCTCCCCAGTACTGGGATTACAGGTCTGGACCACCACACCTAGTCTGTGACAGATACCCTGTCCCCACTCCTCCTGAGGACCCAGTGTGGGCACAGTCCCTGGCTCGTCAGTGGCTCTGAGTCCATGTTTATTGCGTGACTCGGTCTCCCCGTGACACCATCTCCTGCCTCTGTTGGAATCAGGCTGTCGCGTGGGGCCTCTCTGGAAAGAAGTGAGACACTGGATGTCACACTGGGGTGTGAGGGGCTGAGCGGGGAGGAAGGGGGTCACGCACTGGCAGGGCCACCAACACGGCTGTCGTGCCAGGCCCTGGGACCAGCTCCTCTCTGAGATCTGACGAAAAACCCCGTACTCGATGGGGCCACAGGAGTGGCTGCGATGCCCCAGACCTTTGTCCCTCAGGAGCTCCAAGTCAGAACTGGCCCACATGACAAAAGAGAAACCCGAGCCAGGGCACCCGGGGAGAGCCCCAGCGCCCACCCCTCACTGCATCTTGTCACCGGGCATTTATTAGACACCTACTGCATGCACAGACCCACTGGGGATGCAGGCAACCCGCTCCCACGGCACGTTAAGCCTGGCGGCTGAGCAGGAGACACTTACAAGGTTATCCAAACAGCGACTTATTTGTGAAAAGTGACACCAAAGGAAAAGTCCCAGGGCACTGGTGAATAAACACCCAGGGGACCTCACTGGAGGTGAGAAGGGCACTCCAGACAGGCGGAGGGAGTGGGCTCAAGGTCCTGAGGGTGGCCTGTGCCCTAGGAGGCTGCAGTTGAGTGAGGCTGAGGGATGGGCCGGGAGCTGAGGCTGGAAGGCCCTTGGAGGGCTGGGGGTTGGTCGGCTATGCTGGACCCTGGAGGTCACACTGAGGCTTTTGCATCTTAGTCAGAATGCAATGGGAGGAGCCAGCTCATTTTTGGGAGGTGGTTTGGTCTCTGTGTTGTTTGTGTGTGACCCCAGGGGGAGTTAAAAGTGTGTGACCATAAATCAGTTGATGGAGCAGTGGTTCCCTTTGAGATCCACGTTTCTTTTTGGAATGGTCTCTCATCCATGCAGGCACCAAGATCGTACCCGGGACCCTCTGCCTGGTGCTCACCCTTGGGGAGGCCCCTCGCAGACTCTCAAATAGGAGCCGTCAGTGAGATCAGTAGAATATGGCAATAATGACTATGTGTTTCTATAGAGGATATCATAAAAGACTTGGTTTCTTTTTTTTTTAATTCATTTTTTCCTTTTTTTTGAGACAGGGTTTCACTATGCAGTTCAGGCGGGACTTGAACTCACTTTGTAGCCCAGGCGGGCTTTGAACTCACAGCAATCCTCCTGCCTCAGCCTCCCGAGTGCTGGGATTATAGGTGTGTGCCACCATGCCCAGCCAAAAGATTTGGTTGTTTCTATCTCTCTTGAATTACTAGCCCTGGGGAAAACCAACCATGTCATGAGGACACTGAGATAGCATCTAGAAAATTCAAGAAATTTCTGTAACATTCAGGTGGCTTCCAGAACATTCAGGTAATTTCTGATAAGCTTGCAGTGTTTCCAGGCTGCTGACCCAAAAATGATACTAGGGGGCTGGGGATTTAGCTCAGCAGCACAACGCCTGCCTGGCAAGCACAAGGTGTGAGATCGATTCCCGGTAATAGAAAAAAAAACAAAAAACAAAAACCCAAAAACAAAGATGATACTAGGCACAAGGTTCAACTACAGCCCTAAATTTAGACCTCAGGGCTCTGGGTCCAGGTCCTGACTGTGGTCCTGAGGTGTAGCCGCCTTGGGAAGAACACACATGTATCTTGGTCTTAGATTCTTCTGCAAGAGGTGAGGCTGGGGCTGCCGCTGTTAAAACCCACTCTGTTGTCCCTGCTGTGCCTCTTGTGTGGGTTCCTATCCCTCAGGGTCCCTGCAGTTCCTCTTGTCACCAGACAGTGGCAGCAGAGGACCAGGAGTCCCAGAGGGCCTCGCCCTGAGTGACAGGCTTGAGTGAGCGTTTAATGCCCTCCGATGCGCCCATTCACATTCACAGGGGACTTGGGCTCCATTCTTCCCCCCACGAATCTCTGCAGTAAACTGTGCAAGAGAAGTCAGGATCAAAGAGAGGAGGAGGATCTCACCCGGCACCTGCCCTCGCCGCGAGGTGCCAGAATCCCAGCTTCACGTCCAGGAAAGTGACAGGACGAGCAGGCTCTGCATTCAGGGCTGGGAGAGAGGCGGCGGTCCCGTCGGAGCCGGCTGAGGGCCAGGCTGCCGCTGCCGGGCTGCATGTTTGATTTTCATCTCCTTCACAGGCCAGGGTGTTGCTCCATTTCACAGATTCTGGGAGGCTGCTCAGTGGCTGCTGTCCGTCAGCCTAAGCGGCAGGGCTGGGACTCGAAGCCTCCGTCCTTTCCTCGGCAGCCCTCTGCCTCCCCTGGGGGTCGTGGCTTCCATCTTTTTCCTTGCCTTTTCTTGAATTAACTCCCCAGAGTGCACGTACTCAAGTGATCCGGGCTACCAAGGCCGTTGGTTTCCAGGACGGTTGTCCAGGCTGCCAACTCAGCAACCGCAAGGTTTACTCTAAACCACACAACAGGGTCAAGAAAACAGGAAACGTGAAATTCACTGAGCCTGAAAGTGCCTCAAGGTCTGTTTGCTTTCCCAGGATGGTTCCTCCACTCCCGAGCGTCCGCCGTCCCTCGAACATGGACATGCCAGGGAGGTACTGCCCACTCCGCTCTGCCAGGTTCTGCCAGGCTCTGCCTGGACCATGCCCCCTCCTAACCCCTAAGGCACATCTGTCACCATCTGCCCAAGAGGCCATCCAGGCAGCCACCCCACCGTCCACTCCACCCTCCGCTAGGCCTCCCTCCCTCTCCCCTGGATTTTCACCGCACTCCGAATTTCTTTTCTTGTTTCATTATCTTTTTTTGTTTGTTTGTTTTTGGAGACAAGGTCTCCCTACATAGTTCAGGCTGGGCTTGAACTCACTATGTAGCCCAGGCTGGCCTTGAACTCGCAGCCATCCTCCTGCCTCAGCCTCCTGAGTGCTGGGATCACAGGTGTGCACCACCACAATAAATTATTACATTTATTGTCTCAATCGTAGGTTTGGTGATGACAGTTTTTCCTGAGCGGGTGCGGACAATGACTATCCTCACGTACCTGTGTCCCGAGATGGGACACTCAGGACTGGTTTTGCGGAGGATGGATCATAAAGCCAGCCTGCAGCCAGCCACGTCCCCGAGAACTGCTGTGGTCTTGGAGACGTTAGGACTTGGCTGTGATGCATCCCGTGAAACAGCTCCCACGCAGGCTGCTGGGTCGCCTCCTCTGTCACCCCTCAGCTGGCAGGGAGGAAGCCAGACTCTGGGAAACCTTTGGGGCCTAGCGCTCCCTCTGGATGGCCCAGAGCTTCAGACACACGTTGAGCAGTGGGGAGGGGAGGCGACCGGAGCGGGTGGCAGCTCCAGTGACCTCAAGGGGCTGGAAGACTTGAGAACCCTTGAGCAGGCCTCTGGACTTTGATCTCATTTTGGCCAGAGTTAGGCAATATTTACTGGCTCTGTTTAATCTGAATCCTGCGTGAGTTCTGCACGAGGTGAAGACCTACTTTGACGTCCACTTCTTTTGCGAGTGGCCGCAGCCAGGGCCCGGCGTGTGGCGGATCAGCCTCGGTGCCCCAAGGGTCCCAGTCCCAGACTCCAGTCATGTTCCCTGTATTTGTATCCCCTCTCCTCTGTTTTACTGGTAGGAGGTGCTGAAGCCTTTCCCACAACTGGGGAATATCCCCCCAGGGTTTTGGAAGAGTCACCTGGCGCAGCAGGAGAAGCAGCTGTGCAGAGAGAGATGACAGGCACCACTGGGAAACTTGGGCTCGAAGCCTGGCCTAGACAGTTCAGACCCAGCCTTTGGGAGGCCTGCGTCCCCTTTCTCCACCTGTGCAGAGAGGGGGTTGATGTGCTAGGCCAATCTGAGGTCTGTGGGTTACACGGGACAGTAAATCAACTCAAAATAGCTGGAGGAAAATGGGAGGTATACTAGCTTTTTGTGACCAAGTGTATCAGTTATCTTTCCCATCGGGGAACACAAAACCTGACACAATTTATAGGGGGGAGTTGAGACAGGGTCTCACTATGTAGCCCCGGCTGCCCTTGAATTCAAGGCAATCCCCCTGTCTCAGCCTCCCAAGTGCTGGGATTATAAGCATGTGCCACACGCCCATCTTTAGTATTTTTAATTGATACACTTTAGGTATACATAAAGATCACATTCATCAGAGGGAATTTGTACCTGTACATGATATATCTTGCTGCTTCTTTTTTTTCCCCCATTCCCGTCCCTTCTCTTTGATATAAGGGAATGATAACCCCCAACCCTCTAGATGCTCAAAACACCACTTTCATGTTCCCTAAAATCGAGGAGTGAATTCTAGGAACAATGTAGATTAAGAGTAGGAAGAATTTATTGAGAGAAAGAAAGCTTCTGTCTAAGAGGGCCTGGAAAGTGGGTTACCCATCAACCCCCCTTCTCAAGGGTGCTTTATGGAGCAAAGCCACGAGGTGCGGTGGGCTTAAGGTGGGACAGAACTATAACCAGTCAATAAGATAACAAGTATAGTCGCTTAGGTAGTATTGATCCAGTGGCAAATCGTAGGACGGGTGTGAGCTGGCACAGAACTACGGTCAACCAATAAGGTTACAACGAGTATAGTTGCTAGGTAATATGATCAAATGGGGGTCAAATGGGGAAACAAGGCACGCAGCAAGCACACATGGGCAGACAAGGACTTTTCTGGGAGGGAAGGAGTAAGGAGGTTTGGTCTGGTCCTCCTCCCCAAGGTGATGGATGTCATTGGTTTATTTATTTATTTATTGGGTCTTTTTGAGGCAGGGTCTCACTATGCAGTTCAGACTGATCTTAAGCTCACTTTGTAGCCCAGGCTGGTCTCGAACTCACAACGATCCTCCTGCCTCAGCCTCCCAAGTGCTGGGATTACAGGCGTGCACCACCACGCCCGGCTTTGATGTCTAGTTAGACTGTCAATCACTGCTCTTCACCCCTAGGGGGCGTACATGGATGAGTAGTTCTTTTTCCTGAAGCCTGACCTTCAGTAAATGTACTTTCAGCCATGGCTGTCTTCTGCGTGCATATCTCAAGGGCCCAGCCCTGTCTGACTGCCTGCAATAGTCCTACCTAACTTAGCTGTCTATAATACCTTCAGCTTTTCTTCCCCTCTTTTTTCCTTTTTTTTTATTGGTGGTATTGGGAATTGAACTCACGACCTCATGCTTGCCAGGCAGGTGCTGTGCCACTGAGCCATATGCCCGGCCCTTCCCCTCTTTATTTACAAAGGCTTTGTTGCCATTTTTCCTTCTATCTTTTTCTGTCTTGTCTCTTCTTTCCTTCTCTCCGCTCCCTTGCTCCCCTCCCCATTGGAACATTTTCCTCCCAATTCCCAATATCTGTTATACATTTCTTTGGTTTTTTTCCAGTACCGGGAATCGAACTCACAACGTTGCGCTTGCCAGGCAAGTGCTGTGCCGCTGAGCTAAATCCCCAGCCCCTTCTGTTATACATTTCTGCCCTTATTTACACTTTCAGTTTCTCACACCAGAGAAATGATGCGGTGTTTACACATGTGTGTCCGGTTCATCTCACTGCAGAGTCTGGCCTCCGGATGCATCCATTTAGCTAGACATGTCTTCAGTGCATCCTTCTTCACGCATGCCCTGCTTTAAGGGAGGAGAGTGAACTAGCTGCCAGTCCAGTCTGGGTTGGCTGCTCGGAGGCAGGAGCCTGAGGCAGGAGGGTGTGCACCACGAAGCTGCACAGTTCTTGGCTTGGGGACGCACAGCAGGAACCAGGCTGGAGAACAAGGGGTGGGAGGAGCATAAACAGTCCCCAAGGCCATCTGTCTGGTCTGCGACACACCCAGACACACCCTCGAGCCGTGCTAATCAGCTGGCTGTTTCTTAATCCAGGGAAATTGACTTACAGGACTGAGGGTCACACCCAGGGAGGAACGTGGGGCCTGGGAAAGTAGCCAGCAGTGGAGAGCCACTGGGACTGTCTCTCTATGCCCTGGTCTCCCTTTCCTCTGCTGGCTTCATCCTTTTCATGTGGCCCATGTCCCCATGTAGTCGTGGACACGGCCACTGTTGGCTCTAGCACTCCCCGCCCAATACCTCTGTTACCTGGCACCCTGGGGGTTGGATGGACTTCTTCATGGACCCTAACTGGTCCTGACAGGGTCTGAGCCATCTCTGAACCAGTCAGCAGTGGCTGGAGAAGCCGAGGCACCTTGGGCAAAATGGCTGTCCTAAGTTCCAGGTGTGGTGGTGCACACCTGTAATCCCAGCATTGGGGAGGCTGAGGCAGGAGGACTCCAAATTCAGGCTATATAGGGAAAGCTTGTCTCAAAAAAACAAGACAAACAAACAAAAGTCAATCCAAAATTGTCTTGAGACTGACCGAAGTCCTTGACGTCTTTTATTTCACAGCAGTGGTGGTAGAAACGCGAGAAAATGTCGAGTCATTGGCCAAATAACAGTTATCACAGTTGACTTTTCTCAAATGGATAAAAATTAAATAGGACCCTGCCCCCACAGTGACCCTGCTAGGTGACAGAGAAAGTGTCAGCCCGAGCCTGAGTCCTCTTGCGCCTGTCACCTCAGGTGTGAGTGGGGGCCACTCAGCAACAGGGAAGCCATTTGCATTCACCACCCCAACAGAGGCCTGCAAATTCCTGCCCTCCAGTCCCAAACGATCACAGTGTAAAAGCCATAAACAATGCCCTTTATTGGGCACTAAGAACAGCACCCCACACGTGATCTAATGACATTTGCCAACAGAAATAGCTTCTGAACATGGAAGCAGGAAACTGATTTTTTTTTGTACCGGGAATCAAACTTGGGACCTTGTGCTTGCCAGGCAAGCGCTTGTGCCACTGAGCTATATCCCCAGCTCGAAACTGATTTTTAAAAGATGTTTTTAAATTTTGAAATCAATATTTTGAAATCAAAATTTTATTTTATTTATTTATTTATTTATTTATTTCCGGGACCAGGAATCAAACTCACAACCTTGCACTTGCCAGGCAGGCGCTGTGCTGCTGAGCTAAGTCCCCAGCCCCCGAAATCAAAATTTTAAATTTTGAAATCAATACTGTCTGGAAAGGAAAACTCCTCCCCGGATTCAGGGCTTGTCCTAAGCCAGACTCATCGCAGCGGAGACCCTCAAACATCTCAGACTCCTATCCCAAACACGCTCTGCCTCCACATTCCAGGTGAACATTCCCGTCAGGAAACACAATTCAACTCAGGATAGAGAAGGCTCCATCCCTGGACAATCTTACCGCAAAGGGACCGCAGAGATCATCTGAAACAGCAGCTCTCAGAGGGTATTCCCATAATACTCGTTCTAGAATACGTATGTTTTTGCTAGACGTGGTGACACATGCCTATAATCCCTACACTTGGGAAGCTGAGGCAGGAGGATCACCAGGAGTCCAAGGCCAGTCCCAAAAAAACCAAAACCAAAAAACAAAGAAGCAAAAACAAAACCTGAGCCTTTGCACTGAAGTACACTCCCAGCTCTTTTTAAATTTTGATACAGACTTTTAAAATTGCCTCGGGGGGCTGGGGATTTAGCTCAGCGGCAAAAGCGCCTGCCTGGCAAGCGCAAGGTCGTGAGTTCGGTTCCCGGTACCGGAGAAAAACCAAAAAAATAAAAAATAAAAAAATAAAAAAAATAAAATTGCCTCGGACAGGCTCCTCAAGCTTTTAACCCTCCCTCCTCAGCACCCAGACTTCTGGGATTTCAGGTGTGTACCACCATGGCCAACTAGTTTGAATCTTAATTCTGCCATAGTTACACAGATTTCCACATGGGTTAAAATGACATAGAAAGATACATACACACACATATAAACACACACACACATAAACACACACACACACACACACACACACACAGTGCCAATGTCAATTTCCTGATTTTGAAACTCTATGTAAAGACACAATATTCTGGCGCCATACAAGGTGTAATCCTTGGGACAAATGGGACAAAGTGAACTCAGGACCTCTTTGTCCCATCTTTATAACTTCCTGGACTCTATATTGATTTTTTTTTTTTTTTTTTTTTGAGACAGGGTCCCGCTATGCAGTTCAGACTGGCCTTGAACTCACTATGGAGCCCAGGCTGGCCTTGTACTCATGGTGATCCTACTCCCTCAGCCTCCCGAGTGCTGGGAATATAGGCGTGCGCCAGCACACCTAGCCAAGAGAAGAGTTTCTATTATTTTACACCACCCAGCTTACAAGTGTTTGTTGCTGTGGCCCTAAGAATCTGGGGGATTTTGCCCCATGGTGGCCCTTGCCTGTGATTACAGCACTCAGAGGGGCTGATTTCTGGGGAGTTGGGGGGCTCTTCTTTGAGGGAGTGATGGCTGAACTGAAGTTTAGGTAATGAGAAGATGGCAGCTCCAGGAAGACCCGTCAGGGCGAGAAAGAAGTGTGTGTGTGTGTGTGTGTGTGTGTGTGTGTGTGTGTATGTGTGTGGTCTCAAGCCAAAGAGACATCGAAGCCCCTGAGCCAGGCCAGTCAGAGCGGGATGCCAACTCAGAGGGCTGGGGTAAGAAGGGAGGGGAAGCCGGGCGTGGTGACGCACGCCTGTAATCCCTGCACTTTGGGAGACTGGGGCAGGAGGATCGCTACGAGCTCCAGGCCAGCCTGCACAATGTTGTAAGACCCTGTCTCAAAAAATCAAATCAAATCAAATGAAAAGAGCTCCCTGCACACATAGCAAGGGAGGGGTGAGCTGTCCAGGGTGAGCCGGAGACTTCAGTGGAGGTGGAAACCCTGGGCGGTCACTGGGACGGCCCGGCTGGAGATGAGTGGCTTGTCGTTGACTGTGACAGTGAAATGGCAAGAAGCGGACAGGGGGGTCTGTCTTGGAGGTGGGATGGGCAGGACGGGGGCCGCCCGGAGAATCAGAACACAGGGACTCTGTGGGGTTTAGGTCTGTCTGCTGGGGGCAGGCGGAGCCCTCTGTCTATGGCAGTGGTTAGTGAGTTTCCCGTCGCTGGGACTGAATCCCGCCGCACACGTTAGAGGGGGAGGGCTTCCTCGGGCTCGGGGCTCCGAAGGCTTCGGTCCCTGGAGCCTGGCTAAAGGCAGAAGCATTGGGTGCAGAAGGGGTGCAGCAGGGAAAGTCGCTCACTTCCTGGTAGCTGGAGCGGAGACGGGGAGAGCTGGCCAGGAAGAGGCAGTGACCAGAGTCCCCGAGGCCGTGCCCCCATGACACACCCAGAAATGTGCTCTACTAATCTCTGAGGCGTTTCTGATGCCAGTCAAACTGATATCAAGGATCAAGGGTAACCAGTCAGGACGGCCCGGCGGGGGAGGAGAGGGGTGACACAGGAAGGACTGGGGGGGAGGACCGTAGAGCCCACTCGTGCCAGGCCATGCCCCTAGGCCCTGAGGTGGTGCTGGGTGGTTCAGTCTGCGCCGCCAGAGGGAAGAGAAAAGCTGAGGCCTGAGGGAGAGCTTCGAGGTGGTCTGTGAAGCCACAGAGCTGGACGCCAGCCGCGTGGCGTGAGCGGAGATTAGTGCAAGGGTCGCCCGTCACTCAGGTGGCGGAGGAGGGAGATGAAGCAGCGGGCAGCGCTGGGAGGAAGCCAGGGCAAGAGCAGCCCAAGAGGCTGGACAGGAAGTTCACCGGGGCCGGGGGCCGGGGGCGGCGGGTCGCATGCCTGTGAGAGGCGAGGCCGGAGAATTGATCTGTGGCGTCAGCAGCACGGAGGTCACCGACGGTCGAGCTGGGAGCCGTGTGGCGGAATGTGGGCCGGAGGAGGCTGCGCTGCTTCCCCAGCAAATGAGGGATCCAGCCGGGGTCTGGGGCCGCACCGGCTGAGGCGCTGGGCACCGGGCAGCGATGGTTACGACAGCTCAAGGACGTGGGCAAGGGCACCGCGAAGGGGCGTGGAGGTCTCAGCATGGCTGCCACAGGGCAGTGCATCGGGGAGGTCACAGCCGGGGCTGAGGTTACCGGGGCTGTGACCGGAGGGGCGTGAGCAGTGTCCCGGACCCTCTCCGTGCTCCCCGACATCAGAGGTGGCAGCGCTGACCTCCTTATTGCACAAGTGGAAAAAAGAGGCCCCGGGCGAACGATCCTAGCCGCCATCACCGGTCCTGCCCGCCCCCCAGCGGCAGTGGCTTGCTTTCCTCCCTCTGTCCCTGGAGCCCCCTCATCTTCCCTGTGCTCCCCATTACTTGGGGAGCCTCTGCAATAAGAGGTCCATCTGCAGCGCAGGAGCACCTGTGGGACGCTAAGGAGGGGGAGCGTTTGCTTATAGACAGCGGCAGAGCTTGCCCATTCATTCATTCATTAATTCATCCATTCTTCATTCATCCATTCTTCATTCCGTTGTGTACGCATCCTCCTCCTCTCCCTCCTTCCCCTCCATCGTTTATTATCACTCACTGGGTTTGAGCTGGTAAACCAGCCTCGCTCCCTGGGAAACTGCTTACCCACCCACCACCCGCCCAGCCAGGCACCAGCTGTGTTTCTTCCGTCTGTCTGCATCCAGTGCCCATCACGAGCCCTGCCCGGGCTTGGCACACAGCTTCACATGTCCCTCACAGGCCCGGCAGCTGTCCGTGCCTTCTCACCCCCATCGCCGGCCAAGCCCTGCGCCACATGCATGTCATGTGCATGCCACAAGTCTGGGTCCTTGAGGCCTATTTCTTCCCAGCAGGGCTGAGAATGACCAACTGCCATCGATCCACATCCACAAGGTAAATCTTCATAAACTTTTAAAGCTGCTAAAAACCAATCCCAGTAAATAAATCTCTCAAAATGGTGAAAACAACACTTACAATAAAAAAAGAATCAAAGCTCTGCTGGGGAGGCTGAAGCAGGAGGATTGTGATTTTGAGGCTATCCCGGGCTACACAGGGAGTTCAAGGCTAGCCTAGACCATAGTGAGAACTTGTCTCAGAAAACAACAAACAACATACACACACACGTGGGTGCACACACACACACACACACACACATACACACACACACACACAAATGAAAAGCTGCCTTTATGAGCTGGGTGTGGTGGCACATACCTGTAATCCCAGCACTGAGGCAGGAGGATCGCCGTGAGTTTGAGGGCAGACTGGGCTACATAGTGAATTCAAGGCCAGCCTGGACTACATACTGAGACCCTGTCTCAAAAAAAACCCCCAAAAATGCTGCCCTTGCAAGTGGCCACTCCCACCTCATGCCCTGGTGCCAAACTGTTCTGTGTAATGAGTGCTTTTTGTTGTTGTTGCCTTTTGTCTTTTTGAGACAAGGTCTCGCTATGCAGTTCAGGCTGGCTTTGAACTCGAAGCAACCCTGTCTCAGCCTCCCGAGGGCTGGGACTACAGGTGTGCGCCACCATGCCTGGCAATATGTAATGAGTGTTGTTTGGTTTACATCCTCTTAAACCTTATCTCCATATTTGCAAAGAAAACATACATATTTAGATTTGAAAATGCAATGATGGAGCACGTATTTGCAGACTGAGGCACTCTTCTGCCAGTTACTTTTGCTCAGCGACAGTAAGTGATGCTGCACTCCCCGAGATTTGGTGTCCAGATGCTGATATACAGCAACGTGTGGAAGAGAAGGAGGGAAACGGGTCCCTAGGGCCCAGCAAGACTCTGAAGTGAGAATCGAAGCCCACAGCGGGAGCGAAGAGAGAGAGACCTCAAAGCAGAAGAAGGAGGTGGATGGTGGCGCTTTCTCCCTGAGCCCGGTCCCCTTACATGGGACAGGCAGATGCACGGTGACTCCTGGCGATCCAGAGGCCTGCGTGGAGAAATGCACCAGTGGGACAGAGCACTGCAGCAGACTGCAGGGACTGGGAAGTTATTCAGGTTCAGACGTGCCCCAGGAGAGGGCAATTGGCTGGAAGACATCTTCGAGAGGGGACAACTGAGCTCGGAACTCAGACCAGCTGTGGGCTCCCCCTCGCAGCTCCCAGTGAGGAGAGGTGGAACCAAGTTCAAGTCAGCTGGGGGTCAAGGAGCCAAGTACAAGTGGCAGGGAGCCAGGTTCACGTCAGCAGGAGGTGCATGGAGTGTTGCAGGCTGAACAAATCAGGTCCCAGCCCGACAGGCAGAAACCAGCCTCAACTTCAGCGGAGCTCAAGGTGCAGGCTTGCTGGGATTATCCACCACCCTGCTGTAAATCTGCAGCTGGCTCGCTGGGATTAATCAGCTTGGGTCTGGGCTCTGTCTGCTCACTCTGTCCGCCAGTGACAGCAGAGACATACCCTGAAGTGGACATTTTTTTCTTTTCTTGTTTTTTTTTTTTTGGCTTTGTTTTCTTCTTGACTGTTCTTGTTTTTATATGAGTATGAACGTTATTTCTAGATTTTTGGTATTGTTCTGTTCTTGTTTTTATTTTGTTCTCTCTTTCCCTCCTGTCGTCCTCACCAGTTTCCCAAAGTTTCTGTAACCTTCCTCTTCCTCTAGCCTTGCCTCTAATCTCTTTCTCTTCTTCTATTTGTCTATATTTGCCCTTCGCCCCTTTTGAATATTCTTCCCTGAAGATAAAGTCACCATTTTTGCATATTTATTGTATATAATTTTCTGGTTTTAGATTTTAACTATTACAAATATAGTTCATATGGTTAAAGATGGCAAGTTAGGCTGGGGATTTAGCTCAGCGGCACAGCGCCTGCCTGGCAAGCACAAGGTCATGAGTTCGATTCCTGGTACCGGGAAAAAGCAAAACAAAACAAAACAAAAAGTTGTTTAAGGGGCTGGGGATTTAGCTCAGCGGCACAGCGCCTGCCTGGCAAGCACAAGGTCATGAGTTCGATTCCTGGTACCGGGAAAAAGCAAAACAAAACAAAACAAAAAGTTGTTTAAGGGGCTGGGGATTTAGCTCAGCAGCACAGCACCTGCCTGGCAAACGCAGGCCGTGAATTCAATTCCTGGTACCGGAGAAAAACCAACCAACAAACAAAAAAAGATGGCAAATTAATAGTGACCACACTTATTCATTCTCTAGGTTGTTTGATGCTACTGTTACTAGAGGTTGTAGTGTTTTAGCCAAGGTGACATAACTGTTCTATTTTTGTTGTTTTTTGAGACAATGTCTCACTATGTCGTGCAGACTGGCCTTGAACTCACAGTGATCCTCCTGCCTCAGCCTCTCGAGTGCTGGGATTACAGGCGTGCACCACCATGCCTGGCGACATATTTGTTCTAATCAGTTGTTCTTCCTGGTATGCCAAGACTAAGTTTGCATAAGGATCATAAACAATACTGTAGACCAGTGCCAAAGAACGAGGGATCCCAGGTGTGATTATATGCCTGTAATCCCAGTACTCAGGAGGGAGATACAAGAGGACTACCATGAGTTCAAGACCAGCTTGGACTACATAGTGCATTCAAGGCCAGCCTGAATTACAGAGTGAGACCCCGGCTCAAAAAAACCAAAAACCAAAAACGCCACAAACCCCAAACCAGAAAACCCAAAGAACCAGGCAGCAACTTCTCATCCTCAGTGAATTGAAGAGGTAGGGTCTTGTAACAGATTCAAAACCCAAACGCCAGCTACAGCTGGAAGACATCTCTGAGAAGTAGTCATTTCCTAAGGGTTCTAAAAACTACCAAAAAAGCTATCTGCCATAAGCAATTTATAAGCACCAACTCAGGAATTCAACTAAAAACAAAATAGAAAATGAGAAGATATTAAAGCAAGATGCAACCCTGGACTTCAGCTTGCCAAAGGCAAACCCAGGGGGCAATGAAGTGGAACAATTTGTTTTTTGTTTTTTTTCCCCCGGTACCAGGAATCGAACTCATGACCTCACACTTGCCAGGCAGGCACTGTGCCGCTGAGCTAAATCCCCAGTCCCTGAAGTGGAACAATTTGAAAGCCACCCACCTGGACTCTCTGAAGTGATAACATCGGAAGTAACAAAGCAAATGAAGGAACCTCTTGAAAAAATCAAATCAGAAATAATCTCTCAGATAACTGCAGAGATGGTGACCATAATGAAAGACATGGTTAGAAGGGCGTGGTGGCGCACACCTGTAATCCCAGCAATTGGGAGGCTGAGGCAGGAGGATCATTGTGAGTTCAAGACTAGCCTGGGATACAAAGTGAGCTTAAGTCCAGCCTGAACTGCACAGTGAAACCCTGTCTCAAAAAGAAAAGAAAGAAAGACATGGTTAGTGACTCTAGAGCAGATACAGATAAAAAAAAAAATAGAGGTGCTTAGGAAAATGATGAAAACCATGAAAGCCCAACATAGAAAAGAAATAGGATCCATGAGATTCAAAGAGATATGCAGGAGATTAAAAAGAGTCTATTGAAAGTATATGCAACAGAATGAGCCAGTGTGAAGACAGAATATCAAATGTAGAAGACAGTATTGTGGTTAGTGATCATGAAAAGAAAGATTTCTTTAAAAATAGCAAAGGACCACAAAAAAACAATCCAAGAGGTGTTAGATGATGCAAAGAAGAATAATATAAGATTGATCATAGTCAATGAAAAGCAGGAGATATCTTAAATCATATAAGAAACCTGTTCACATGCTGGGCATGGTCTGTAATCCCAGCATGTGAGAGGCTGAGGCAGGAGGATTGCCACAAGTTCAATGCCAGCATAGGCTACATAGTGATTTCAAGGCCAGCCTGGACTGTGTACTGAGACCCTGTCTCAACCAAAAAACGAAAACCAAAAAATCTCCCCAAAATAAAACCTATTCACAGACATAATGAATAGAATATATAATGAATATAATGTAGAATACAGTTACCCTTGCTATATCATGATTCACTTATTGCGGCTTCACTGTATGGTGGCTTTTTTACACAAAATAGCTAATTCTGCATCACAGTTTTGCTATATTGCATGATTTTGTGGTATATAGGTATTTATATAACATGTATGATTTTAATTACTTTTGCCTAAAAATTTAAAACAATATAAAAATATAAAAATGTTAATTCAAACACATTAAAAGAATATTAAATTGAAATAAAACACAGTATGTATTTCATCAGCAGATGAACACTGTACTGCACACAATGGAAACGCAGTACTCCACTACCACTCCTGCAAGTTTGCCAATGTGAGATTGTACATGGCACACGATTGGCTGATGGAATGGAAGGCGACCAACCACAGCACTGTGTTCTGTGTCCTGCGTGCTGATTGGCTCGGTGACTGTAGCATTGGTCTGTTTGCTCTCCCACACTGTGCCCATACATTCGGCATCTCTTCTTGTCCACTTCACATCGATGTCTGATCGCTGCACATAGTGTTGCTCTGCGGTGTTGTGTTTTTGTGAAATTTTCATAAAAGTTTGAATTTATTTCAAGCCCTACGATACCATCCAAACGTTCTGCTCCTTCCAAGGCTTCTGACAGTGAACTAAGAGCCAGAGGAAGATGCTTATCAACAAAGAAAAGGTGGAACTTCTTGACATGTCAAAGGAAGGCAAAAGCTACGTGGCTGTAGGCTGCCATTATGGAATCAATGAACTTACTGTTCACGACATAAAGAAAGGTGAGAAGAATATTAGGTCTACAGCAACAATGACTTTTAACAAGACTGCAAAGAATATAGTCACTTCCTGCAATAGGGCCATAGTGAGGATGGAGTCTGCATGGGCCCTGTGGAAAAATGACTGCAGGAAGAAGAATATCTTGCTGGATACCAACACCATCCAGATGAAGGCCAAGAGGGGCTGGGGATTTAGCTCAGAGGCACAGCACCTGCCTGGCAAGCACAAGGTCATGAGTTCGATTCCCAGTACCAGAAAAAAAAACAAAAGAAAAAAACCAACAGATGAAGGCCAAGAAACTTTATGACAGTTTTGCAGAAAGCACGGACATTCGCGATGGTGACGAGGATGAAGATGAGGATGACGATGCACAAGCAGGACCATCAAGTGCCTCTCCCACCAGACCAACCCCATTCAGTGCCAGCAAGGGCTGTTGACAAATTTCAGAGACACTTTGGACTCAAGAGTGTTTCTCTGCATGGAGAAGCTGCCTCTGCAGATAAAGCCAGAGCCAAGGTGTATATGAATGACATGTTCAAATCCATCATCGAGAAAGGGGGCTATAATCCTCAACAAGTTTTTAACATGGAAGAGATAGGCTTATTTTGGAAATGAATGCCATCTTGCACTTTTATTATGAAGGATAAAGCTGCCAGGCATGGTGACGCATGCCTGTAATCCCAGCACTCGGGAGGCTGAGGCAGGAGGATTGTTGTGATTTCGAGGCCAGCCTTGGCTACAAAGCGAGCTCAAGGCCAGTCTGAACTTTATAGCAAGACCCTGTCTCAAAAAATTATGAAGGATAAAGCTGCCAGGCATGGTGACGCATGCCTGTAATCCCAGCACTCAGGAGGCTGAGGCAGGAGGATTGTTGTGATTTCGAGGCCAGCCTGGGCTACAGAGTGAGCTCAGGGCCAGCCTGAATTGCGTAGTGAGACCCTGTCTCAAAAAGACAAAAACACAAAAAACAAAACCCCCCCCCCAAA
>NW_004955451.1:11395345-11399393 GCF_000276665.1 Chinchilla lanigera
AAAAAAAAAAAAAAAAAAAAGAGAAAATTAAGGATAAAGCCAAAGCCCCTGGTGTTAAGGCCCCAAAAGATCGAGTAACTGTGATTATGTATGGGAATGCTGCAGGCTTTATGACAAAGCCAGGGCTTATTTATAAGTCAAAAAACCCATGCTCTTCTTGGCTGTGCAGTAAATTCATCTCATCATGATCACCTACATCGCCATCAGCCCTGCACAGCTACACAATTCATAATCTTCATCATGCAAGTTGTAGTATACTTCACTGGTGAGCACCCACATAGAATTTTACATGTTGTTAAAATTATGTAAGTTTAAGAGTATAGAAAGTGTTTAAGAGCATATGAAGTGTTTATAAGAGTGTGGGAAAGGTTAATAAGAGAGTGGGAAAGGTTTATAGGGGTGTGGGAAAAGTTTACAAAGCCTTAAAATATGTAAAAATAATAAAATAAATATAATGCTGCTACTTCATGGATTTTTACCTATCACAGGGGTCTCTGGAACATAACTCCCATGACAGGTGAGGGATCACTGTACTTCCCTGGCAGGGAAAAAGCATTTGATATACAAAGAATTTGAGGCATATAGAACTCTAATTAGTCATGATCAAAAACTACACCAAGCCAGGCATGGTGGTGCACACCTGTAATCCCAGCACTCGGGAGGCTGAGGCAGGAGGATCATTGCTAGTTTGGACTACCAAGTGAACTCAAGGCCAGCCTGAACTGCATTATCAAGACCCTGTCTCAAAAAACAAAACAAAACAAAGAAAAAAGAACCCAAAAAACTACACCAAGGTATATAATAGTCAAGATCCCAGAAATTCAACACAAAAACAATATTAAAATCTATTAGAGAAAAGAAACAAATCACCTATAAAGGAAAGCCCATCAGAATCACAGCAGACTTCTCAACACAAACCCTCAAGTCAAGAAGAGCTTGAAGTATTTCAAGCCCTAAAAGAAAATAACCTGCAACCCAGATTGATGTACCCCACAAAACTATCTTTCAAAATTGATGGAGAAGCAGAGCATGGTGGCACACACCTATAATCCTAACACTCAGGAGGCCAAGGCAGGAGGACCACTGTGAGTTTGAGGCCAGCCTGGGCTACACAGTGAGTTCAAGGACAGCCTGAATTACACAGCAAGACCCTGTCTCAAAAAAGAGAAGTAAGATACTTCCATGACAAAGAACACCTGAAGAAATTCATGACCACTAAATCAGCACTCCAAAATGTTCTAAAAGACATTCTAGAGAAAGACAGATAACAAGGACTACAATTCCATGAACCCCAACAGAATGAATCCACCAGGCAAGGCAAGCAGTTAAACAGAAGAGAAGGGAACCAACAACAGGAAAATAACATGACAAGGATAAATCAATACATATCAG
Organism: Chinchilla lanigera; assembly: GCF_000276665.1. Lineage (NCBI taxonomy): Eukaryota > Metazoa > Chordata > Mammalia > Rodentia > Chinchillidae > Chinchilla > Chinchilla lanigera. Next base: position 11,396,738 of record NW_004955451.1, read on the forward strand.
TTAACCATCAATGTTAATCAGTTATAGCCATCAATACATATCAGTTATAACCATCTCAATTCACCAATCAAAAGAAACAGACTGGGAGAATGGATCAAGAAGCAAAAGAAAACAAAAAAAAAGAAGCAAGATGCAACAATATGCTGCATATAAGAAACACATTTAATTAAAAAAGATATTCAGCCGGGTGTGGTGACGCATGCCTGTGATCCAAGCACTTGGGAGGCAGAGGCAGGAGGATTGTTGCAAGTTCAAGACCAGCCTGGGCTACAAAGTGAGCTCATGACCAGCCTGAACTGCATAGCAAGACCTTGTCTCAAAAAGACAAAAAATAAATAAATAAATTAATTAATTAATTAAAAAAAAGAAATTCATAGATTGAAAGTCAAAGGATGGAAAACAATACTCCATACAACAGGAAACTGGAAAAAAGCAGGTGTTTCTAATTGCAGATAAAGTAGGTCTCTCTCTCTCTCTCTCTCTCTCTCTCTCTCCCCCCTCCCTCTTTCTCTTTTTTTTTAAGACAGGGTCTTGCTCTGTAATCCAAGTTGGACTTGAACTCGCTATGTAGCCCAGACTGGCTTTGAACTCATAGCAATCTTCCAGTAGACAGTTTCTACAATTAAACAATAATGCCAATACAACATACTGGAACTTATGGGACACAATGAAAACAGTCATGTGGGGGAAATTTATAGTGGCAAATTTCCGTATCAGAAAAACAGCAAACTCAAACCAACCCAATATTGAACCTCAAGCCTCTAGAAAAAGAAGAGCAAGTCAAGAGCAAAGCTTGCATGAGGGAGGAAATTGTAAATATCGGACCAGAAATTAATGCAATGGAGACTAAGAAAACAATACAAAGAATCAATGAATTAAAGAGTTGGTTCTTTGAGAGATTAAATAAAATTGACAAATCTTTAATCAATCTTATTTTAGAAAGGAAAGAAAAGACTCAAGTCTGTGTTATTAGGAATGAAAAAGGTGAAAAATCACAATCGATCTTGCAGAAATCCAGAAGATTATCATACCTACTTTGAGAACCTGTATTCTAATAATAGGGAAAACAGAATAAGTGGACAGATTCCCAGATACATGTGAATTACCAGATCTGAGTCAAGAAGATATAAACATTCTAAATAACCCAATATTAGTCAATGAAATTGAAGATGTAATTAAAAACCTACCAACAAAGAAAAGTCCAGGCCTTGATGGATTCACTGCTGAATTTTACAAGAAATTTAGAGAAGATTTCATGCCACTACTTTTCAAACTCTTTAATGAAATTGAAAGGGAAACAATACTCTTAAATTCATTTCTAGAAGCAAGCATTACCCTGATACCAAAATCAGAGAAGGATCCAACCAAAAAAGAGATCTACAAGCCAATCTCCCTAATGAATATAGACACAAAAATCCTCACTAAGAGCCGGGCATGGTGGCACACACCTGTAATACCAGCCCTAGGGAGGCTGAGGCAGGAGGATCACTGCAAGTTCAAGACCAGCCTGGGCTACAAAGTGAGTTCAAGGCCAGCCTGCACTGCATAGTGAAACCTTGTTTTTAAAAAAAGATACGCAATAAAAGTCCTCAATAAGATACTGGCAAAAAGAATGCAGCAAGTCATAAAGAAGATTATACACCATGACCAGTAGGAATCATTCCAAGGATGCAGGGATGGTTCAGTGTATGCAAATCAATAAATATAACACACCATATCAACAGAGCCTAGGACACAAACCATGTGATCATCTCAATAGATGCAGTAAGCATTTGACAAAGTCCAACACCCATTCATGATAAAAAAAAATACCAGAAAGTTGAAATAGATGGTTTTTATCTCAATCTGATAAAAGCCATCTATGACAAACCAACAGCTAACATCATACTAAATGGACAAAAATTGAAAGCTTTCATTCTAAAATCAGGAACAAGACAAGGATGTCCACTATCACCACTCTTATTCAATGTTTCTGAAAATATTAGCCAGAGTAATTAGACAAGAAAAAGAAATAAAAAGAATGAAGACAAGAAAATAAGTTAAATTACTATTATTTGGGGATGACAGGATACTCTACATAGAAGACCTCAAAAACTCCACCAAAAGACTGCTAGATTTAATAACTAAATTCAGTAGCATAGCTGGATACAAAGTTAACATTCAAAAACCAATAGTATTCCTATACACAAATATCAAACAAACTGAGAGAAAGTAGAGCAACCACACCTTTCACATTAGCATCCCCCCAAAAAAGAAACACCTAGGAGTCAATCTAATGAAGTAAAAAACCTTAATACTGAAAACTACAGTACTCTGAAAAAGGAGATCAAACAGGGTATCATAAAATGGAAAGATATCCCTTGTTCTTGGGTAGGAAGAACCAATCTCATGAAAATGGCCATACTTCCAAAACTGTTATACAGATTTAATGCAATCCCAATCAAAATACCAATAGTATATCTCACAGAATTAGAGAAAACAATCTTAAAATTCACTTGGAACCAGAAGACACCTAGAATAATGAAAACAATTCTGGGCAACAAAGGCAAGGCAAGAGGCATCATAATCCCTGATTTGAAATTATATTACAAAGCTACTATGGTAAAAACAGCATGGTACTGGCAATAAAATAGAACCAAGGATCAATAGAGGAGAT
>NW_004955451.1:11399948-11484472 GCF_000276665.1 Chinchilla lanigera
AGAGAGAGAAAGAGAGAGAGAAAACACCAACAGAGTGAAGAGACAACCCACAATATGGGAAAAAATTTTTGCCAGCTGTTCCTCAGACAAGGGACTAACATCTAGAATATATAAAGAACTCAAAAAAATAAAAATAAAAAAATAAAAAAACAACAACAAAAAAACCCAGACCCAAATTTAAAAGTTTAAGACCCAAATTTAAAGACTCAATCTGAAAATGGGCACCTGAAATGAAGATACTTCTCAGATGAAGAAGTAGAAACAGCAAATAAATATAGGAAAGAAATGCTGAACATCACTGCTCGTTAGAGAGATGCAAATTAAAACAATGCTGAGATTCCATTTCACTCCAGAAGGAATAGCTATTATCAAGAAATTGACCAGTAACAAATGCTGGCAGGGCTATGGTGTAAAAGAAAGCCTCCTCCACTGTTGGTGGGAGTGGAGGCTGGTGCAACCACTGTGAAAATCAGTGTGGAGATTCTTCAAACAACTAAAACTAGAGGTTCCATTCGACCAAGCTATTCCTCTTCTTGGCATCTTCCTGAAAGAATTAAAAGCATCATGCTACAGTGATATAGGCACACCCATGTTTATAGCAACACAATTTGTATTTTTTTTTTTTCTTGTCTTTTTGAGACAGGGTCCCGCTATGCAGTTCAGGCTGGCCTTGAGCTCACTTTGTAACCCAGGCTGGTCTTGAACTCGCAACGATCCTCCTGCCTCAGCCTCCCAAATGCTGGGATTACAGGCGTGCACCACCACACCCAGCTAGCAACACAATTTGTAATAGCTAACACATGGAAACAGCCCAAATGTCCATCAACTGATGAATGGGTAAAGAAGATGTGATCTTTTTTGTACAATGGAGTACAACTGCACCATAAAGGATAAGCTTGAGGCATTTCTAGTTAAATGGATGCACCTTGAGACCATACTCTTATGTGAAATAAACTGGACACTCATGTGTAAATATCACATTGCTTCTCTGGTGTGAGAAACTGAATGTGTAAATAAGGACCAAATTGTGTAATAGACATCGGGAATTGGGAAGAAAATATTCACGTGAGAACAAGTGAGGGAGAAGGGAAGGAAGGGACAAGAAAAAATACAGAAGATCCGATTCCTGGGACCAAAGAAAAAAAAAAGAAAAAGAAAAAATGTAGAAGAAAAATAGTGGAAATAAAACTTTTTATAAATAAGGAGGGGAAGAAGGGTTGAAGGTAGGGGAGCGGTGTAGGAAAAAAAAGAAGAGTCAGGCTATATCATGTGCAGGTACGTGATATATGATGAATGAGATCATTATGTATATCTAAAGTGTACCAATAAAAAATAGTTGAAAAAAAATGGTGCTGCTCAGAATCATCACTCCTCCACCCAGGGAAGGAGAGGTCTGACATCCTGTGCCACCTTCCACGTCGAGCCCCCAAAGTCATCAGGGTGGGTCCCTGTCAGTGGGGCAATGCCCGCCAAGCAATAACATCTGCATAAATCCCCATGTGTCCCTTCTGCTCCTGTGACCCATCTGGAAACTGTGGGAAGCTTCCACTCATGGCTCAGTCTCCTCCTGCCATCTCTGGTGCCACCTGCATCAGGCATTCCATCTGGATATCCCCATCCCTAGCATCTATGCAGACGTCTGTGCCAGCTCCCCAGCCCTGGCCCTGCTGCCTGCCTGGGTCTTGTACCCACAGAGCCACGAAGGAGGCATCTACCAGTGTCCAGGGCCACTGCCACCTCCAGGCCTCGTGGTATGCTGGCTGGTGTTGCTACCATACCTGTGCTTGGGGAGGAGGCTGGCACGGAGTAGGTTTGGAGTATAGTGCAGGCAAAGGTCAGACGACAGCTGCCTGGTCCTGTGGGAGCCTGAGACACAGGCACTGGACTCTTCCTCTCTGTGGCCCAGGCAAGTCTGAGTTCCAGGGGTCTATGGCCCAGGAAGCCTCTCCCCTCTCCAGGACAATCTTCTCCACCTGAGGGGTTAACTTCTGCAGGTGGCACTGATCACAGCGTCCATAAGCCAGGCAAGGCTGAAGATCTAAGTGTCCCTCAAAGTCTCACTTATTTGGAGGGTGACTGGATCACGGTGGCTAACATCAGTCCACTAACAGGTTCACAGCTGACTTGCTATTAGGAGGTGGGCCCTGGGTAGACAGAAGCAGCTCATGGAGGTATGACCTGGAAGGGTGTATTGCATTCTTGTTCCCAGCTCCTCCCTTCCGCCATGAGCTGAACAACTCTCCCTGGCTAGGCCCAGGCCCCCTCTGCTGTTTCTGCCTTGGTGTGGCATACCATGAACTGAACCCACTGAAACTGTGAAGTAAGCCTTTCCTCCTTTCATTGCAGGTGTCAGGTGCTTTGTCCCTGTGGACAGGAAAGGGACCGACTCACACAGCATGACAGACCTTTGTTATCTGAGCGCCATATCACAAGACCACCACATCAGCCCATTTCTAGCTTGTTAGCACCCAGAGGCCTCAAGGAACTGGAGGCCAAAGCCTGGGTAACCTGGGTGGATTGTCCCCACGTATGGTGGCCAACCTGCTCACAGCGGTCATCGTGGGTGAATTCTGCACAGTGACACCCCACACATACCAGCAGTGCCTGAGGTTACCCGCCCCCACCTGCACAGCCAAAGGCAGACGCAGCAACAGTCAGTGACAAATTTAGTGAGCACTTGTGTTGGGGTTACAATGGGGTCTTCTCTATTCAGGCAGAGTTGGAAGGTGGCTCGGAGCCACCCAGTCAGTCCTCCGTGGGCAGAGAAAGCCTTCAGAATATCCCAGAGTAGCTGTGCGGTCATGACTTGTATACCTCCAGCAAGAGGCTGCTCTCCACTCCACGGAGTAGCCCATACACTGCAGGTCCCTCCCGCAGCCGGACCTTGCTCCCAGCGGCCCTTCACTTGGAAGAAGGACAGATACAGTTGCTCCAGTCCTGTCCTGGCCCAAGGGCAAGAGGGGGCTGGGAGGAACAGGGGTGAGAAAAGCAATAAGTTAAATCCAAGAAGGAAGAGCCGTGGCAGGGTATCAGGGGGGCTGAACAGGAGTCCCAGCTGTCGCTGGCTTGCTCCGGAGGTCACCGGGGAGGTGCCAGGTCGGAGGCTGGGTTGTCGATGCCGCTGTGTGTGCCTGTGTGGTCCTCAGGCCCGAGGCTGTAGGGAGGCGGGGGCTCCATGGGAGGCGGGGGCTCCATGGGAGGCGGGAACAGGATGGGCTTCAGAACCACCTGCAGGAGAAGAGGACACTTGGTCTTCCCAGGGCCTGGCCCCGTGGCCACCAGCCCCTCATGCTGGCCAGGAGAGGGTGACACGGTGCTGGGGGCAGCGCCTGGGACAGGAAAGACTTACCTCATTGTAGGGTGGGGGGGGCCCAAAGGTGGCTTCCTGGAGCTCCTCTGGGGGCGCAGTGCTGGCCGGGTCTGAGGGCTGCTGGCGAGCCTGCGCCGGGCCCTGCTGCAGCGCTCTGAGATAGCGTTTGATGCAGAAGTGCTTAAGGAGGCCGCAGCAGCACAGGATGGGCACGATGACGGAGAGGCAGATGAGGAAAACCCTGCGGCAGAGGCACCGACGTCACCCTGATTGCCCAGGCCACCACCCCCAGCAGGGTGTCTCCCATCCTTGCCGTGGCCTGTGCTTGCAGCAGCTGGCCCTGGGCTCACCTCAAGGGGCCGGTGAAGAAATCTTTCACGCAGCAGCTCTCCTTACAGCACCGCGATCCTTCGGAGCAGGTTCTGGGAAGGGGCAGAAAAAGGTTGCTGGCACCAGAGTGGGCAGGCAGGGGGACCCCGGCCCTGGGCTTGGCCCTGTGCAAAGTTACTGGGTGGCACGAGCACCCCACCCACCCCCCTGGGCAGGCGGGGCTTGAGGGCTGCAGTGGCTCTGACTTTGCTCAGTTGACTCAAAAGGACAGAGGAAGAGAGGCAGTGCTGGGAGCGGGGAGCTAAGTGCAGAAGAAGCGAGCACCCAACGGTACCCACAGCGCTCGGGCTGGGCAGGCAAGGGGCGTCTGGGTCACCCGGTGCCGACTCCATAGAAACGCTGCTCTGCCTGAGACTCTCCCCAGCCACTTCTCGCTGTGCTCAGCTGCTGGGAGTTTATTTATATATCAGTATTATCAGCACACACTTTTGCCCACTGCCCTCTCGGGGACCCTCAGGGGAGGTGGCCTGCGCCTGCAGGAGGGAGGTGGGGATTACACTAGTGGCCAGTCCCCAGGTGCCAAGGGAAGAAGGGAGGGAGGGTTGCATCTCGGTCTCTGCTGGGGTAGGGGGTGAGGAGGATGGGTGAGGGGCCGGGCCCTCAACCCAGGCCCGCCCACCACCCTGAGTGGAGGTCACAGCCGCAGTCCTGCACTTACGGAAGGTAATCGCACTTGGACTTAGACGTCGTCTGTGGAAGAAGAGGCAGAGGTCGCGGCTCATAAACGGAAGGTGGAGTCTCCACCGGAATTCATCCAGGTGTAGCACACGTCGGAGACCGGAGTCCCACTGACCCCTGCCAGCTGGCTCTCCTGCCTCTTCCCCCTGCCCCCGGCACATTCCCACTCCCAAATCTGGAAACTCCCGGCCACCCATCAATTCCTTGCCCAAGACAGCTGTAGTCCAGGGATCAGCAACTTTCCTTGTCCCCGTAGGACACTGTTTTCTTTTTGCAGTGCTGTGGATTGAGCCCAGGGGGCCTCACACACGCCCAGCAAGTGCTGTGCCACTGAGCTGCAACCCCACCCTTTTTATTTTGAGACTAGTCTCACTATGTTGCCCAGCCTGGCCTTGAACTTTCGATCCTCCTGCCTCAGCCTCCCTTCTTTCTCATCTGTCCAGTTCCGCAGGGCATTCAGAGCGCTCAGTCAGAACTGCACAACGTCTGCAGCATTTGTGGCCCCAGCCTTTCCCCCAGGTGTCTGCAGGGCTGCTTGAGACCTGCCTGTCCAACCACAGCGACTATACCACATCCCCCAAGCTCCCCTTTCCTCGAGGTTTAACTGTTCTCTGCAACACCTACCAACATCCAGCATCCTACGGTTAATCTCGTTAAGTGTCTGCCTGATAGAGTGTAAACTTCATGCGGGCCACGGTTTTCTGTTTTGATCGCTGCTGAGAACCCAACAGTCCAAATATGTGCAGGATGAATGAATAAGTATTTGATGACTACCTGACTTCACCCTGGCTGCTCCTAGGCTGTGAGGGTGAAGGAGCCATACAGGTGCAGGGACACAGGAAATGACAGGGTTATTGGTCACCCCACCTTAGCCACTTGAGCCCAACAACCAGGGCTCAAAATAGGAAGACAAGCCAGTGTCCTGGAGGGCACTTGCCATCCCAGCACTCTGGAAGGCTGAGGCAGGAGGATCACAAGCTCACACCCACTCTGAGCAATTGAGTGATCCTAATCTCAAAATAAAAAGAGCAGGATCCGGGTGTGGTGGCGTACTGTAATCCCAGCACTCGGGAGGCTGAGGCAGGAGGATCATTGCGAGTTTGAGGCCAGCCTGGGCTACAAAGTGAGCTCAAGGCCAGCCTGAACTGCAGAGCCAGATCTTATCTTACAAAAAAAAAAAAAAAAAAAAAAGAGCAGGAGATGAAGACCCTGCATTTAATGCCCAGTACCCTCTCTCCAAAACCATTATCTTTATCTTTTACTTAAAATAATTAAAGTAGCATTTCATTTGCTGATCCCACCAGGAAAGATAAGAGTGCCGAGACAAGTCATAGTTGGGGTGATTCCTCTTTTCCATTTGCTCAGTCTCAGCACCTCTTTACAAGCTCTGCCTTTTAAGGGGGACAGGAGCAGGAAGAAGGAGCCCGCACAGCCCCTGCAGGCTGGCAGGTGTGAGCCCGCCAGTCACGCAGCACGCAGGGGTGACTGCAGAGTTCCACACAGACCAAGGGGTCCCGTGCGAGCCTCCCTCTCCTAGACGCCAACTGAGAAGTCATGGGTAATTAACAGCTTCCATAAACTTCGTCCCACTTCCTGCTTGAGGGGAATGCCTTTCCCCCCTTACCTCTCCCCATTTTAACTGGGGGTGGTCCTGCTGGAGTGGGTCAGAGCCTGAGTCTTCTGAAGCCATCAAGGTGACGCTGGGGACCACGGTTTCCTCTCTCTGAATGGGCGTTGACAGCGACCACCCCCTGGAGGAGGTGTTGGACCGAATCTACAAGCAGATGCTCCAGGAGGTGGAAGGAACCCAGCACTCTCCCCAGTTAGCAGGGGCCAGGACGGGCTCCGGCAGAGGTCTGCACGCCCAGCCTGGGGTGGTGACCATAATGGGGTGCAGCCCGGCACTGCCCTGGGGGTCGCCAGCTGCAGGAAGTTGCAGCGTGTCCTGGGCCTGCATCTGTGTGTATCTTAGGGAGAATCTGTGAGAGGAACCCGCCCAGGCATCCTCAGCCTTGACCTCTCCGAGAATCACCCATCTCCCCCGATCACACCGGGTCAGGCAGCAGGTCAGAGGTCACGGCAGGCTGGAATGCGGCCCTGACTGGGAATAGGCCTGGAACCTCCCCTCCTGCAGGGCACGAGCAAAGCAACCATCCCAGAGAGGGCTGGGACTGCCGCAAGGTCACCCAGCGCCGGAGGAACAGGCTAGAGAGACGTCCGCCTGGCTCAGGCGTCTTCTGACGCTGAGGACTAGAGGGAGCTGGAAAGCTGGCCAAGCGGGTCAAAGTCCGCCCAGGTATCCAGGGGGCTGTCGCGGGCAGGTCCCCCGACTCCGTCCTCCGTGGCGAGGACGCCCAGGCTTGCCCAAGGGCCTCCCTCGGCGCTCCCCACCTCCCCAATCGAAAGAGAAAGGAAGTTGCCAACTGCGCGGGGTCAGGAGGAAACCCGACAACGGAAGGTGGGGACCGGGCTCCAGAGAGGGGCCCCTGCCCCTCCTCGTAGACCCCCGAGTGCAGCAACCTTACCTCCCAGGCGCTTGTCCAGAGGAGGCCGGACAGCAGCGTGAGCAGCAGGGTGAGCCCGAGACCCGGGACCCTGGCGTCCGACATCCTGACCCGGGTCCACTGAGCTTCCCCGGGGAAGGGCGGAGGGGAGGCTGGGTCGCAACCCCGCCCACTTCTCTGCACCTATGGGCCCCGCCCGGGACGGGGCGGGCACGCAGCACCTGGGTGGGGCCGGTCGGAGAAGGGGTGGGGAAGGGGAGGAGGAAGGGGGAGGGGAAAGGAGGGCGAGGAGAGGGAGAAGTGGTTCAGGTTAGGGGCGGGGCAGGGAGAAAGTCTGTGTAGGGTTTCGGAATTGGAGGTAGAAGAGATTAATGTTTTAGAATTGTGGATAGGGGCTGGGGATTTAGCTCAGCGGCACAGCGCCTGCCTGGCTAAGCGCAAGGTTGTGAGTTCGGTTCCCGGTACCGGAAAAAGCAAAACAAAACAAAAAAATTGTGGATGGCCGGGTGTGGTGGCGCACACCTGTAATTCCAGCACTCCAGAGGCTGAGGCAGGCTGAGGCAAGAGGATCACCGCGAGTTTGAGGCCAGCCTGGGCTACATAGTGAGTCCAGGCCAGCCCGAGTTCTCAATTTTTCTTTTTTCTTTTTTTGGTAGATACTGGGCATCGAACTCAGGACCTTGCACTTTGCCAAGTAGGCGCTTGTACTGCTGAGCTATATCTCCAGCCCGTGGCCAGCCTGAACTGAATAGTGAGACCCTGTCTCAAAAAAATAAACAAATACAAAATAAAAAATTGTGGAGTCTGGTCTGGGGCTATAGATCATCTTGCTTACCTGGCAAACGCGAAGTCCTGAGTTCAATTCCCGATACAAAAAAAATGTGGGATCAGCTCAAGACTGCTGAGTGACCCCTTGCTACCCATGGCCCCAGTTGATTTCCCTCAGGTTGCAGATTTTGGGGCGCTGCGCCTGACAGGGATTGGGAGAGGGGCTCAGACAGAGGGCCCCGGCCGCTGGAAGCCCCTCCTCATTTCTATTCTAGGGTGAGGGACGGGAGGCGAAAGCTGGGTTGGGCAGGGGTGGAGTGCGTGGAGTGGGGGTGCGGGGAGAGGCGTCACTCCAGAGGGAGGGCAGCCCGGCAGATTTCAGACTGACTTGAGATTCGTGTCCCCCAGCCTCCTCCTGAATCCCGGGAACGTGGGGTACATTTCCTCTCCGACTAGAGAAAGGGACGCGAATGCCGGGGGTGGAAGGGTTCCCCAGATCCTGGGGCCCGCGCGCCGCCAGGGGGCAGCATCGCCCGCGACGCTGGAGGGACAGCGGGAACCACCCCCCACCCCCCACCCCCCGCAACCCTCGCGGGGGCGGGCCGGAGAGATGTGGGGCGGGTCCGAGAGGCCTGGGGCCGGAATCTGGCACGCCAGGCCGGCTCTTAGGTGTGACGGGGTCTCCGCTGGGACTTTGCTCCCGAAAAACACCCCAATTTAGAGATTCGTTCTCTGCTTTTCCTCTGCCGCAGTCCCGTCGTCAGTTGTATGGACCCCCCCATCTCCCCTTTTCATCCAGTCTCCTGTCTCCCCATCTCCCTGAGCATCTACTTTCTCTCAATTTGTTTTTTTTTTTTTTTCCTTTTTCTTTCTAGTGGGTTAGGAGTTGAGACAGGGTCTCACTAGTTAGTGTAGGCTGGCCTTAAACTTTTGGCGATCTTCCTGCCTCAGCCTCCAGAGTGCTTTCCCAACTTCTGTGTGTCCTCGGGTTTTCCCTGCAGTATTCTCTGTTAGTCTCGGCAGGAGAGTTTGTTTTCTATCTGTGGCTGTTTCCCTGCACTCTGTTGGTCCTACCCGCAACCCCTGTCTCCGAGTCTTTTTCAGGGCCCTCCTGGTCTCTCTCCCTAGCCTCTGTCTCCCTCTCTCACGCTGCTTGTTTCTCATCTCTTGGTCCCTTTTGGCCCTTAAAATTAGAACCTTCCCTCTCCTGAGCCAAGAGCGACTGTGGGCTTGGGGCACACGCGCGGTAGGGGGACCTCTGGCCTCCTCTCCCTGCAGTTGCATGAGACCCCAAACTCCCTGGGCCAGGAGCCCCAGTCCACAGACTGCAGGAACCTTCTCCCAACACCACCTCACTTCTGGGCTTCTGGGGCCTCCTGCTGCAGCCCCATGGCCTGGCATACACCTACACACCCTCCACACCCCACCCAGGCTGGAGGAGGAACAGATGCTGAGAAACCCTGGTGGGAGGCTGGGAAGGCTGCATCGTGAAGGGATCAGGCGGACAGCAGTACCCTGGCAGGGGCTGAACAGTGGGGGAAGGTTGGTGTTGCTTCTCCAGGGGTTCCAGCATCCACCTGACCCACATCTAGGGTTGCTAGAAAAAAGACAGGACACCTATCCCAGCACTCAGGAGGCTGAGGCAGGAGGATCTCCAGTTTGAGCCCAGTCTGGGCAATGTAACAACATAACAAGACTGAGACTCCAAGTAAAAAATGAAAAGGGCTGGGGTTGGAGCACAGTGTGAAGGCCCTGGATTCTACTCCCAGTAACACACACATACACACACACACACACACACACACACACACACACACACACACACACGACAGGACACCTCATTAAATTTAAATTTCAGATAAACAACAAATTTCAGTGTATTACATGGGGTGTCCTTATTCTTTTTATTATTATTATTTGTCTTTTTGAGACAAGGTCTCGCTATACAGTTCAGGCTGGCCTTGAACTCATTTTGTAGCCCAAGCTGGTCTTGAACTTGCACCAATCCTCCTGCCTCAGCTTCCCAAGTGCTGGGATTACAGGCGTGCGCCACCACGCCCAGCTGGGGTATCCTTATTCTGAAAGAAAATTATTCATTGTTTATCTGAAACTCAGAGTTGCTTGAGTGTCCTGTATATTTATTCGTGAAATCTGGCAGTCCTACCCACATCTCTAAAATGTCACAGGCATAGACGTTTGTTTCTGAACAGCGACTCTGCCCCACCCCCAGCTTTCCAGAGGAGAAAGTGAGGTCCCAAGCTCTTGATCCTAGGGGCAGAGTTCCGTCCCCAAAACCTGCCCCTGGGCCCCAAACTGCCCCTCGGTGTTCCTGCCTGAGAAGGTGGGTGATGCCCTAGCCGGCCAGCACGGGCAGAGAGCGGGCGGCCTTTGTTTGGGCGAGGACAGATACGTCCCTGGCAGCTCTGTGTCCCACCCTGGCTGGGGCCGGGGAGGGAGGGCGCGGGGGCGGGACCCAGGCACCTCCAGCAGTCAGGGGTCCCCCTGGATTCCATGTCGCATTCCATCTGGGGTTTCCCCACAGCACCGGGTCAAATGTCTTCAGATGCCGGGCTTTCTCCCGGGCACATCCGCGGAAGAACGGGCTGATTGTCTGCGTCCTCCGGGGCAGCGCGTAGGAGGGGCTGAGATCAGCTGGCCCACGCACTCCTCTCGGGACCGCGGCTGAAGCCCAAAGGGACACGCCGGCCTGAGTCAGGACCAGCACCACGCAGGCCCTGAGACCCCCACACCCAGCTTGGGGAACCACTGCTGGAAGCGGCGCCCCCTGGGGCGGGGGTGCCAGGCCGCGCCCAGCCCGGGGGAAGAGTCAGGCCGGGTTCGGTTCCACCAGCGTGCCCCCACCCCCCAGCTTCCCCACCCTGCAGGGGAGCGAATCCTTGTACCAGCTTGCCGGAGCGCGGCTGGGATCGCTTCTAAGGGGCTGAAAGCCGGGCTTTCGCTGGGCTCCGCCGGCAGGGGCGGTATTGTGTCGTTTTGGAGAACGTGGCTTGCTGGGCTTCGCTGTGTGGCCCTAGACAAGAAGCTGACAACTCTGTGCCTCGCCAAACGCAGCTGGGAATGGCGTGAGGGATGGGGGTAGCCAGACTTCGCTGATCACAGACGCTGTTGGAGGATGACGTGAGCCGCCCGGTGCCTGGCGAGCGGCAGAGAAAGGACGGCGAGCGCCTTGGTTCCTTGCAGAGCGCAGGCCCGCACTGTGCTTGCAGAGTCAGCAGACCGGAAGTGGGTCTTCCATGAGGCCTTTAGCCTGGTCTCCCTTTTGCCCCTGTTGGGACAGGTGTGTCTCACTCTCTAACCTTCAGCAGCTCCCCACTGCCACCTGGGTAGGTCCCATCTCAGGAAGGGCTCCAGAGTCCTCCATAGCCGGCTCTCCCCGCTTCCAGGGGGCTTCCCCTGCCCGCCTGTCCTCTCCTCTGCCTCTGTCCCTGTAGTTCCCCCACACCTCACTCTGAAACCTAACAAATTCTGACCCAGCCCTCAGGGCCCAGCCCAGGGATCACCTCCTTCCAGAATCCTTCCTGGGCTTGTGTCTTCCTACAAGAGTGAATGTCCCTTGCCGGCTGGCTCCGGCCCGGGCCTGGACCTGTCGGAGTCCCTGGCCTTTCTTCCCTTATGATGTGTGACCATCTCCTCGGGTTCCTACCAGGCTGTGGGGCAGGCCAGCATGGATTCTGCTCTATTTTGTTTGTTTTTGTTTTTATATTGGGGGGGATTGAACCCAAAGCCCTTGCCCTGAGCTCCTCCTCAGCCCTTTTTATACTGTATTTTCCTTTGAGACAGGGTCTCTGAGCCACTAAATTGCTCAGGCTAGGCTCAAACTTGTGATCCTCCTGCCTCAGCCTCCCAGCATGCTGTGGTCACAGGTACGCCACCAAACCCGCTGGATTCAACCTTCATCCCCAGGTAGTCTGTTCCAAGGGAACCCAGCCTCTGAACCCAAGCTGGTTAGGGCCTCTTGAGATCAGGGTCCCTCCCAGGAGACAGGAAATTCATTTCTGAAGTCCTGGTGAGGGGCCCTCAGCTGGCAGAGTCCAGACCGGTTATACTCCCCACTGTGGGTGGGGGGAATTCACCTCTCCTGCCTCCTGTCCCCCAAGGTATGCTGCCCCCCAAGAAGATAGCACCTGGGGATTAAGCAGCCCCTGGAGGGCGCCGCAGGGAACGTCAGGCTCTGGCCACCTGACAGCCAAGTGTTTCTCTGGAAAGGGAAGCCCCAGGTCTCCTCCTCCAGTGATGCAGAGATGCCTTGCGGAGATGACCCAGGTCTGAGCCGCCAACCTGTGGGTCCAGAGGCCGGGGAAGGCGGGCAGGGCCACCTGACAATTAGCGGTAAGGGAGCTCATTACCCTAAGGAGCGGGTTGGAGGGGCCTGGGATAATGCTCACCTTCCTCCTGGCTTAGCGGGACAAAACGGCATTTGAGACCCATTATCCTTCCAAAGTGCAGGTTTCCGGTGCCCAGGCCAGAGGAAGAGAGGAAAACGTGCCAGGGCGGTGGGCGGCTGGGTGGGGGGAGGCAGGGAAGGCTGAGCTAAGGAGCTGCTGTCTGTGGTGGCGGTGGATACAGGCGGGAGAGGCTGGCTGAGAGTGGGTTGGGGGGCTCCAGATCCCTGGTCACCTTCCCCGCTGCCTCTCGCTGTTTCCTGTTAGACCAGAGAGAAGGGAGGAATTTGGGATCTCCAGAACCCTGACTTTACAGCTTTGCTTTCATTTTGCCCATCCTTTTTTCTGTTTTTGTTTGTTCTTTTGAGACAGGGTCTCACCACGCAGTTCAGGCTGGCCCTGAACTCCCTTTGTAGCCCAGGCTGGCCTTGAACTCGCAATGATCCGCCTGCCTCAGCCTCCCGAATGCTGGGATTACAAGTGTGTCCCACCACAAGTGAGTTGGCCCTTGAAAGAGAGTCCAGCCGTGCTGTTGGTGAGTCCCTCTTGGATCCGAAGCTGGGCTTGTGGCTAGACTCAGAGTTGCTCAGCCGGTAGAAGCTAGGTGTCTTGAAGAGAGGCTCTCTAAAGGGTGAGGGGCTCAGGGAAGGCGGGGTCAGTGTCAGCTGACAGCCCCGACTGTTCACAGGCAAAGATGGGAGGGGTGGGGAGGAGAAGCGCCGGGGGCTGGTTCTTCCCCGAACCATGGCTTCCCCAGCAGCCACATCATCTGGCGCCCAGCTGAGGACGGACTTGGCCCCAGGTGTGTGTACGCTTGCACGCACGCATGTGCACGTACACGGATGCACACGAGCCTGGCCTCTGTGCCGATGTGGCCCAGCCACCTGCCCCGCAGTGGCCTCCTTATCTCCACCCGGGTCTGCAGTGCCCCGTCCCCTCCCTTTCCCGCGCCGCACCGCGGTGGCCCTGTTAGCGCCTCCTCCCTCTGTGTTAGCGCCTCGCAGCCCCCTCCCTGCTCCCCTGCGGCCCCCAGAGAGGCCCATGGCGGGCAGCCCAGGTCTGCCTCCTCATTGGCCTGCAGCTTCTATTTTTCCAGGCTGGGTTCTCCTCCAGCCCCGCAGCCCCCTGCCCTCTCCGCCCGCCCCTCCGCTGTGTCCACGTGGAAGGAGGCAGGGATGCAGGGAGGCAGGCCTGCACCAGGGTCAGCGATAAGGCCCCGGCACTGAAGGCTCCCTGTAGAGACGTCCTCTGCTGCCTGCCGCCCTCCAGGGTCAGTGTGCCCAGGCTGAGCCAGCTGCAGGGGCACAGGGTGGTCTTGTGCCCTGGGCCAGGTGGCCAGGCCTCCGGGACTGCCGGCTTCCTCTACCGAAGGGCCCCTTCCCTTCGGGCTTTGAAGTGTCTTCGAGGTTCGTGGAGGATGTTTGGCTTTGGGGCCGCACGCCAGGATAAACTCCCTCTGCCTGCACAGCCAAACCGCTGCCTCCTCACCGCCTGGCTCAGCCGCTTCCCCCGGCGCTGGACCTGGCCTCCTCCAGGCCTGCCCGTGCGGTGGGCACTGCGGCGGCTGTCACCAAGAAGAGACCCTCAAGGCGGTGGCCGTCCTCGTGCCAAGCTGAGCTGGCACTGGGCACCTGCAGGCCAGGTGACCCGTGGGGCCGCTGTAGGTGGCAGAGGGCCCTGCTGCTGGTGGGGGTGGGGGTGTCCACGTGGAGCTGCCTGCGGTGGCCGCAGCAGCTCCAGATGGGCCGGCTCCAGATGCAGGATGACTCAGCCTGGAATGGGAAGGGTGGGCGGTCCATGGGGGATGTGGGGCCCCCACCTTTACCAGCTGCTGCTCCCAGTCCTCCAGAGCCCAGGGTGGGTGAAAGGGGTGCTGTCCAGACATGGGGCCAGCGAGGGTGCAGAGAGGAAGCAGGGGAGGAGGGCTCAGGGCGAGGAGCAGGCTCGGAGAGGGAGGAGAGGGTGGGGGTTCGGCGAGCAGATCAGGAAGCCCCGCATCCTCTCTGGAGCGTGGCACTGGGAGGAGGGTGCGCGAGTGCAGAGGACTGTGACGTGCATGTGTGTGTATGCGTGTGTGGCCTCACTCCTAGAGTAGATCACACACAGGGTGAGGCCCTGTGTGTGAGCAGCGCGTGTCTGACAGGTGTCAGCCACGTTTTGGAGCTGGGGAGGATGTGTGCATATTGGGCCCCAGCTGAGCCTGTGTGGTCCCTGTGATAGAGCGGGACCTGGGAGACAATGTCTGTGTTGTCACTGGCTCTAGGGGACAGGGGGCTGTCACGAGATGTGCTTAAGCTAAATCACTCTCGTCCTTGGGTGTAAGGGACAGGCCCCTGCCCTGGGAAGCCAAAGGTGACCCGGCCCGTGGGCCTAGGGTCCCACAGATGGGGGCTTCCTGCAGCCCCCGAGGTCCTGGCGGTCTCTCCTACCTGTGGGGCAGCTGGGAGGCCTGGGCTTGGGCGGGCGCCTGTCAGTGGCAGTGCAGGGTGTGGCGCCCTGGGCTGGCAGTGCCTTTCACTCTCTATCTTGGCCTCCACCTTGGCCTCAAGGTGGCGCGGCCTACCTGTGCCAGCCGCCCCAGCCAGGGTAAACAGGGCACTAAGTGTCTGGGCGGGTGCCCGGGTGGCTGGGCACACAGGCTCGGCTCGGCCTGGCCAGCTTCCTCCAGCCAAATGACAGGGCTGAGCCCTATGCCCATAAGCAGTGGGCAGGAGAGGATCAGGGAGGCCACAAGGGGATAATCACGTTTGTTTATTCACTTATTTTCTTCTTTTGAGACAGGATTTTGCTATGTAGCCCAGGCTGTGATTGAATTCACTTTTGTAGCCCAGGCTGGCTTCAAACTCATGGTAATCCTCCTGCCTCAGTCTCCAGAGTGCTGGGATTCTAGGCATGTGCCACCATGCCTGGCGAAAATCAAGTTTAATTGGGAGGCAACATGTCACCTCTTCCAAGGCGGGTAGCACTAGGGTGGCTGTCACACCCCCCTCCCCTTGCTGCAGGAATCTGATTCCTCATATGCAGCCCTAGCGAATCCTTGGTGACCATCGCACACATGCACATGTGCTCATACCCCCGTTCACTCATGTGCTAATGCTCACCTCACGGAACACACACCCTCACATACACACAGTGCCGCCCCCAGCCCTGACCTCCAGGCACACACGTACCCACCCGTGGCTGGGATCCGGTCCCCTCCCTTGTTTCGTTCCCCCTTTGCACAGTCCGGAGACACTGAGCCCCATCTCCAGAATCCCCTGCATGAACTGGATGTGCCCCTGGCCCTCCAGACTGATGTCTCCACCCAGCCATGCCAACCCCTGGGCCTCCAGGACCCTCCCGGGAGGCGGGCTCCTGGGCCTCTCCGGCCTCGATCCTCCCCTCCCCCGGGGCACTGGTTTCTGGCTCCAGCTGGGGACAGGCCGCCAAGTCCCCACCCCGCAGGACAAGCCCTCAGGGAGGACAGGGACACTGGGGGTGAAGGAGGGCACCAAGCCAGGTGGCCCAGAGCAGGGGGAGGCCCTGCCACTGCTCAGCCTGGGAAGACGGGGCACAAGCACCCAGCCTGTCCTGGGCAGGCGGGACAACGGGAACCCACAGGCAGAGGCCCTTCACTCCTGCAGGGCGAGCGGGCGGGGTGGCCACAGAGCCCGTGGGCAGCTGCAGGTCACCTGTGGGCACCCTGTGGGTGGAGAGGGGCTGCCAGGCAAGGGCTGTGGACGATGTGTCACCTCCTACAGGTGGGGGAGGGTGGCAGGAGGCCTCCCCCCTCCCAAACAGCACCCCGCCCCACTACACACACGCACACAGATACACATGTGCGCACACGCGCGCACACACACACACAGAGCGCACACCCTCCTCGCCTCATCTCTGCTTCTGTCTCTGACCCTCGCCCTCTCCGTTTCCTCAGTGCTGCGTCTGTCTCCTCTTTGCCTTCCCTCCTTCCCTTCTCTCTGGATGGCTTTCCAGGATGCAAGGTGACTTCCTCCAGGGAGGCCTTGGCCCAAGGTCATGGTCTCAGAGCAGCCACAGCAGCTCCCCACTTTCTTTGCCTGGGCCTCCCCTGGGACCCCCAGGCCTGGCGTTCTTGGAGCCAGAGCCTGGCATTGCCAGGAGGTATGAGCACTCTCTCTCTCTCTCTCTCTCTCTCTCTCTCCTTCCCTCCCTCTCCACCTCCCCTTCCCCTCCTCTCTCTCCCTGGAGAAGGCAGTGCCCTGGGAGCCTGGAGTCTGGCCTCCATCTCTAGAAGACCAGATACCCACTGTGCCCAGGACCATTTAAATCTATGGCGTGGCTTGGGTGTAATTGTTAACAGTGGCCCAAAGTTTCTGGGTTTGGATAGTAAGCTGGGCCCAGCCGACCAGACCAGAGCTGGCCCAGCCTCGCCGACTCCGCGTGGCTCCCGGAAGAGCTGCAGAGCCCCTTTGGGCCTTGCCCGAGGACGACAGGGCCAGACGGTGAAGAGGGAGCTGGAGCTGTATAAATAGTCCCTCTTGGGGGCCCCCCCAGCTCTGGGCAGGGCGAGCCTGCTTGCTGGAGAGGGAGGAAGGAGAACTGTGGTTGCCCCCAGGCAGCGTGTAATTTAGGATTTATTTTGGGGCACTCTTTCCAGCTCTGGGTGGGGCTGAGGTTAATTTAAGGGTTTAATGGGGTGAATGGTTGGATGGGAGTGGAGGGAGGGGGAGCCCCCCACCTCAGCCTGGCTGGGAGGGCAGCCCTCCTCAAGACCCCCGCTGACCTCCAGGGTCCCTCCTGGTTCCTCTGTCCCCTCCACCCTTGGCAGGGCAGCAGGGCGCTATCCCCTGCAAGGAGGTGCATCAGCTTATGTCAGCATATGTACCTCTGTCCCCCAAGCCACGGGAGCTTTGGGCTGGAGGAAGAAGACAGACTGCCTGGTCTGATGGGAGCAGCTCAAGGCTCTGTCTTCAGGGTGCCCTTGGTCTGAGGGGAGCCAGGACGCAGGCCCTGCTTTCCAAGGGCGGCCAGTCCCCAGGTCAGCC
Organism: Chinchilla lanigera; assembly: GCF_000276665.1. Classification (NCBI taxonomy): domain Eukaryota; kingdom Metazoa; phylum Chordata; class Mammalia; order Rodentia; family Chinchillidae; genus Chinchilla; species Chinchilla lanigera. The sequence continues at coordinate 11,417,005 of NW_004955451.1, forward strand.
CGTTTATACCCTTCCAGTCTGCGTCTTCCTGGAGCTGGAACCCCATCAGGACAGGGCCTCCATCCTGTCTCCCAGCGTTTTCAGCACTTGCTGGTGCAGACCAGGAACTGGACACATGTCCTGCAATAGTGGACAAGCTGGGAGAGAGCACCAGACCCGAAAGCCCAGGGCAGAGAGGTGGTGGTGGACATTGAAAGTCCCTTTTTATGATGTGGCCGCTTGCCTTGAGCCTGCTGTCCCCCTGGCCACCCTCCCAGGTTACCTGCTGCCCATAGCTATGGGCTGCTGCCTAATCTGGGCCTCTCCCACCCCTACACCTTCCCGCACCACACTCTCCTCCCGCACTTGCCCCTGACCGGGTCCAGCCGGGCCCCCCAGCTTCACGCAGTCACCTCCTCCAGGAAGCCCCCGGCTCCCTCTGATGGGTCTAAGCACCCACCGCTGGGCCCCAGCTTCCCGCTTCACTGGCCTTGGGCTCTTTGCTGCTCCCTCCTTTGGCCGCAAGCCCCCAGGGGCCTGGCCGCCCTGGAGCTGTCCTGAGCCCAGCACCTTGTGGGCCTTAGCTGCAGGAAGGGAGGCGCTTGGGGACAGGGTGGTGGCATGGCCACTCTCTGCCCAGCCTCTGGGAGCTCCGGGTGAGTCTGGGGAGAGGCTTGGTGGTTGTTATGGGGGAGGAAGATCTCAGGGGCCATCAAGGGCCGCCAGGAGCTGAGTGGGGTGGGGGTGGACAGAGTGTCCCTTGGGCGACGTTGCGCCTGCAGGGCAGAGAGAAAGCGAAATGTAAGAGAGGCCAGGGAAGAGAGGGGCAGAGGGAGGCAAAAGCTTCTTGGTCACTGGACCACATGCCCCTCCTCTGGCCCCAGCCTGGTAACCCCGGCCTCTGACATGGCTAGCCCCGCCTCCCCTTGTCCTGGGGGCCGCAGTGGCTCTGGTCCAGTCCTTCTCCGGCTACTTGCAGGTCAGGCCTTCGTTATGTTTCCCTGGATCTGGGCCCAGCCTCCTCTCCGGGCGTCCTCCAAGGCACCCCCGCCTATCCAGCCCCCTCGTGGGCATCCCAGCTGGATGTCACCCGGACACCAGAGCCACCCAGCTCCCCAGTGTACTACCAGGAGCCAGCGTCAGGGACCCCTGGCTCTCAGCGCTGTGGCACCAGTCACCAGGTCATGTGGCTCTGTCCCTTCCATCTCTGTCCACCTGGCCACCTCTTTCCAACAGAGCAGAGGCCACCATGGGCCGCGGCCAGGCCTGGGGCAGAGAGGAGCGGCACTGTGAGCACGGATCCAGGAGACTTGAAGGGGAGGACAGGACGCAAACGGCTCCCCACCTGGACCTGGGAGGGGCGGCGGGAAGAGGAGGTTGCGGGCCTGGGGACGGGGCGGAACCCTAGGCTGAGGTTGGTTGGGCTGGCACCGCTCACCCTCCAGAAGTTTACCTCCCAGGGGATGCAGAGAATTCCCAGGGCTCCAGCTCCTGGCCTCGTGGCTGCGGGGAGGAGCTCTGTGTCCCTGGAGCGGCAAGGTTGCCTGCTACCTGCATCTTCAGCGGCAGCCTGGGGTCAGATGGGACGGCACACCCTGGTTCCAAGCCATGTTGGGGAGAAGGCTGCTGCCCCCGAGTCCGTGGAAAGCCCCCAAGGGAGGTCTTCTTCAAGAAGTTGTTTTCTACCTTTAAAACTCGCAGACATGTACTTCCTTCCCCTGCTCTGTCCTTGTGTGATTATTGTTGTTCTTTGTTTTATTTTGTTTTCGAGAGTCTCACTATGCAGTTCAGGCTGGCCTTGAACTCACTGTGTAGCCCACGCTAGCCTTGAACTTGCAGTGATCCTCCTGCCTCCGCCTCCCGAGCGCTGGGATGACAGGCATGTGCCGCCACGCCCGGCTGTCCTTGTAGGTTTTAATATCAAAATAAGGCTCGTACTCACTCACCCTTGGAGAAAGCCGGCTGCTATGGGCTAACGTAGCCCCGAGCTGTCGTTGCCCCACTTCCTGGGTCTGGTTCTGCCCCACACAACCCCATGGCGGCTAAGCGGTCCAGGAAATGGGGCCGTGAGCCCGGCAGCCTCGACGGCAGCCTCGACTGCAGACAGTGGCCACGGTGATGCCGAGCAGGGTGTGAAGACATAATGATTCACACTTGGAGTCTTAAATGCCAAGCTGGATGCTGGCACGGGGCCCCTCCCTAGACTCCTCTGGGACAGCAGAAGCAGGAGGAATCAGCCCCTCAACAGGGCCCCCGCAGCTTCCTGGGAGCGGGCCAGGGGTTGGGGTCCACGCCGCGGCTGCCCCCTCCCCGGAGAGGAAAGGGTGAGCTCATACTCGGCCCAGGCAGAGCCGGCGGGTAGGAGACATAATTAAAATGCCAGAGGTTAGGAGGTGAAGTTACAATGGAAAGAATGAAGCCTAGCGCTGCCGCCGCTGCCGGCTGCCTCTCCCACCCCACTCCCTCTGCCAAGCCCACATTTGATTTTTATTTCGGGAGCCGCCAGCGCAGCACTGGGAGGGAGCCGAGGCCTCAGTCCGCACGCCCTGCCACGTCCGGAGCTGGGGCCGTGCGGGGGCGGCTCCCGCGGCCAGAGGAGGAGCTGGGGGTTCCCGGCCGTGCTCGGGGATGGGGTGCCAGGGCAGGGTGGCACGTGGGCAGGGAGTGGGCTTGGGAGGCAGGGAGCAGAGGCTGGAAGGAATAAAAGCTATTACTCTTGGAGCGCATCGGCCTTTCCCCCCACCTCGTGCTTTTGGAGCTGTGGAGGAAAAGCACCCTGTCCTTCCTGCTCCCTTGCTTGGCCAGGTCTTCCAGTGCCCTCTGACCCGTGCATGTATGTGGAAGGCTTCTAACCCTGGTCTTGTTCCCCACTACCTGCTGTGTGACCCAGGGAAAGTCACTAGCCCTCTCTGGACCTCAGTCATCTCCAGGAAATGGTAAGGTTGGTAAGATAAACAGCCTCACACAGCTCTGCAGAGGTGTCCCCCTGCCAAGCACAGTCTTCTCTCGTCTGCCCTTTCTGGGGACAGGGGAAGTCAGGGCTGCTGCTGCCCCCTCCCCTGCAGCACTGGAGCCCCCCTCTTGCAGACGGGAGCTGTGGGGCCAACTCCCATTGTCCCGCTCTCAGCTTTCTCCCTGCCCATAATGTAGTCCAGATGGTTCGCCACCGTTGGAAAGCCGAGGCAGCAGATTCCAGGGAAAGTGGTTGGGCTCCTCTCTCTACCGTGGAGGGGGCCGGGGGAATGGAGTATGGGGGGACGCTAGCTCCACGAAGAGGGGTGGGTGGAGGGAGACCTCAGAGGCATCTCACGGCCAAATAAGGGGCTGGGGACAGCAGGAGAGACGGCAGGGCTGGGCCATCGAGGCAAGCAGGAGAGACGGCAGGGCTGGGCCATCGAGGCAAGAGGACTTCTGGGATTCCTGCGAGGCTCTGCCTGACTGCTGGGGCCCAGACTCCGGGCAGGGAGAGTACTGCTGTCCTGTGTGTCCAGCTACTGGGAAGAGCTCGATGCCCCTGGTTCAAATCTCTGCTCTGTCACTGTGATGGGGTGCTTGACTTCTGGGAGCCTCAGTTTTTTTGCCTGCAAAATGGGTTGGCTCAAGCTGCTCTTGGGTTGTGCAGGAGACAAGGGAGAACATAAAGGGTTTTCCCACCCTGGGGTGTTTGGGGAGAACCTTGTGGTGTCCTAGGACACAGCTTGTCTCTTCCTTAGGCCTCAGCCCTGTGAACGCAGAGACCCCGTCCTAGGTCAGCTTGATGTCCCTCCTGGGCAGCGTCCCAGTGTCCTCAAGGGCTCCCAACGGACTTGAAGTCACCCTTGTGAGACTGTTCTGGTGACAGGGCCGGGAGGGATGTGCTGTGGGCCCTGCCCCAGCCCAAGCTGGATGGCGGGACTCCGGCCCCAGCCACGTCGAGAGAAGCTGGGGGGCTGGCGAGGGGCAGGCAGGAGGGCGGCAGTCTCCCCTTGACTCCCCAGCCGGGACAGCCTCCGGCCACGCTCGACACCGCCTCAGCTGTACAAGAGGAGCACTTCGATTTTTCCAGCAGGCGGCCCAAGAGCAGAAAGAGAAACAAATCCGTGGCGCTGCAGCTTTGGCCTGCCCGTGCTGAGCCCTCAGCCCCATCCCTGTGGGCCAGGACCTGAGTCGAAGAGGAGGCAAGGGCGACCCTCGCCGCCCGTCCCCAACACAGGGGCAAATCTGTGGCTCCCCGCCCCAGCCCCACGGAAGCCTGAGCAGAGGCAGCGCCTCCCGGGCCGCGCTCCCAGGCTTGCTGCTGGGGGAAGGGACAGGGTGGGGTAGAGACACAGTCACGGCTCTCTGAGGTCGCTGACCAGACCCGCCCAGACGGGGTCCTTATCCCCCACAGCACCCCCCACGCCCCTCACACCTGGGCTACCCCTGTGTGCAATGACCCCACCTCTGGCCGCTCTTAGGACCCAGAAGGTGCCCCGGGAGGCAGGCAGCTCCACCCCACCCCACCCTACCCCAGGAGCACACACTCCTGACAAGGAAGCTCATCCTCTCATCCCCCAGCCTGTGCGGTGGCGTCCCCTCCTGTCCCAAGCCCACCCTCTGCCAGGGCCACAGTCTCACCCTCCTGCCTCTGCCACCTACTATCCCGTTTCCCCTTGCAGCCCACACTTGCTGAACTTCCGTGCTACCCACCCGCAGACTCACCCTGGCGTCCCCCACCTCCTTACACACCCAGATCACCCTCTGGCTGTCTCTTCCCCTCCCAGCTGCGCTGTGGGTAAGAGTGGTCTCTATTTCTGTCCTCCCCGGTGCCCTGGGGAGAACCACACCTGATAGTAAGGGCAAAATGGGTCTAGATCAGCTCTGTTTTGTTGAGATAATTACCTGTCTTCTGTCTGGCCGCCGGAAGGAAATTAAATTTTCTGAAAGAACACAGCACCAACCAGAGACTGTAGGGCCCACCCCGTGTAATGTCCAACACTCAGTAAAAATGACCAGACACTTCTTTCTTGTTCTTTTCCTGCTTTTCTCTTCTGCTTTTTCTCCTCTCCTTCTCCATCTCTTCTTTCTCTTCTTTACTTCTCATTCTCTTCTCCTCACTCCCTTCCCTCTCCTGTCCTTCCTCCCTCTCCCTTCTTGCCAGAATCAGTTCAGCACAGAAGCCCTGGGTGTGGGGACCGAGACCAGGCACCCCACAGCCTGCACAGAGGAGGGCGCCGTGTGGCGGGTGGCCCAGTGCAGCCGCAGAGAGCTGAAGCAGGGGCGGTGTGGGGTGGGGCCGATGGCAGGGGGACATTGGCTAAATAAAGGGGGACAGCCCCGGAAGTAAATGTGATCCCCTCAGCACGGTGCGCTAGGGTTTTCACCGCTGATGGTGAGTGTTATAAATACGGGAAAGGAGAAAACGAGTGAACTTTGCAGAGTCCCCATCCACAGTCTCATCCACGGGGATCCGAGCTGGAGGCCTTGGAGAGCACTTGTGTGTATTTCCGGGGCTCGTCTACCTACAGGCCCTGGGCACAGTGACATCTGAAAAAGAATGAGCCGCAGCTACCTCGCAAGCCTTTGTTCCTCAATGCCACCGTCCACCGAGGGAACCAGGGCTCCTTGGGAGATGGCTGATTATGGGGTTAGGGCCAGAGAAGTACAAGGCAAGCCTGCATCATCTTGTGACAAAGCAAAGAAATCCTTGGATACGATTAAATGAAATTACTGTGTGACTCAGCAGTTGCACCCCTAAGTATACCCAAGGGAAATGAAAACACAAAAACTTGTACATGAACATACAAGTGTGGATAGTGTAACACTATTCATATTAGTGAAAGAGTAGGAGCAAGTCAGATGTCCAGTGAGTGATACAATGGAATGCTACTCAGCCATAAAAAAGGAATGGAGCTGGGCGTGGTGGCGCATGCCAGTAATCCCAGCACTCGGGAGGCTGAGGCAGGTGGATTGTTGCGAGTTTGAGACCAGCCTGGGCTACAAAGTGAGCTCAAGGACAGCCTGAACTGCATAGTGAGACCCTGTCTCAAAAAAACAAAAAAAAAAAAAAAAAAAAAAGTAGTAGTTGTACATTAAGCATGAAGTAATGTGCAATATTAAACAGTACTTATACAATCTCTATGGGCCTCAAAAATATTATATAACTGAAAGAGGTTAATCACAAAAGCCTGTCTATTGTATGATTCCGTTTATATGAAACAGCAAGAACGTAATGCTTTATAGAGACAGAGAATAGATTAGTGATTGTTAGGGCCAAAGTGGGCATAGAGAAATGAGGGGATGATATTTCAAGTTGAAAGTGTTCTAAAATTAGCTGGTGTGGTGGTGCATGCCTGTAATCCCAAAACCCAGGAGACTGAGTCAGGACAATCACAATCACTGAGGCCAGCCTAGGGTACCTAGGGAATTTGAGGCCAGCCTGGACTACATAGTAAGATCCTGTCTCAACAGTAAGTATTTTGAAATTGGGGTGAATGGGACATGTCTCTGAATATACTTTGTTATGGTTTATATCTAGATGTCCTCCTAAAGCCTCATGGCGTCATAGGCGGGACCTTCGGAAGGTGATTGGATTTAGGTGGTATAGCTGACTTGCTCCTAGGAGGTAGGAGCAGGCAGGTCACTGCGGGTGTGTTACATCTCCCTTCTTCATTCTCCTTTGACCCTCTTCCTGCTTCCTGTCCACCACTGTGTGAGCAGCTCTCCTCCGCCAGGTCCCTCTGCCACACTGCCTGCCTTGGAGCAGCCAATTGCGGACAGAAACCTCTATAAACTGAGCCAAAGTAAACACTTCATCCTTGAAGCTGTGGGTGTCGGGTAGTATGTCTCAGCAACGAGAAAGTGACTAAGACATACTTAAAACCATTGAATCGTATACTTGAAATGGGTGAACTGCGTGGTAGTCCTCAATAAAGCTGTTCCTCATTTCTCTTTAAAAGAAGTACTCAAAGAATGATGGAGACCTGTCAAAAAGAAGCCAGCTAGTAAGGGCTTCCCTGGGCTGGATCTGGACACTTCAGCCTCATTAAAAGACTGAAACGATGGAATGCTGTCATCCCGAACCCATGCTCACACCACAGCACTATGAGCCTATTTGCTGCCGTTTCCTTTACCCAGGACACCATATCTGGCCGTCAGCTGACAAAAATAACAAGGCATACTAAAAGGCAAGAGACAGTATTTGAAGAGAAAAAAGAAGAACCAGGCTGAGATATAGGAAGGATTTGGGTATTATCTATTCAGGAATTTAAAGCAGCTGTGATTAATAAGGTAAGGACTCCAATCAATAAACTAGACAATATGCAGAAAAGGTTGACAATGCAAATAGAGAGATGGAAATTGTAAGGGGAAAAATAAAAAGAAATGCTAAACATAAAGAACAGTGTGACAGGGTTATAGCTCAGTGGCACAGCACCTCTCTGGCAAGTATGAGGTCCTGAATTCGATTCCCAGTACCCCCTCTCCCTCCTAAAAAACAGTGGGACACAAGGTAGTGACTATAATCTCAAGACTAGGGAAGCTGGACAACACAGCAAGACCTTGTCTCAAAAAGCCAACCAACTGACCAACCAAACAAACAAGGAAATCCAATACAAACAGGCAATAAAAACAACAAAAACAGTGCAACAGAAATGATGTGACTGATTTTGATAGGATCATAAGTAGATTAGACACAGCTCAGGAAGGACTGTCTAGCTTGAGGACATGTCAACAGAAACTTTCCAGAGAGAAAAGAGCAAAGAGGGAAAAGACTGCAAAACAAAACGGAACAAGCCGGGAGTGGTGGAGCACACCTGTAATCCCAGCACTCAGGAGGCTGAGGCAGGAGGGTCATTGAGAGTTTGAGGCCAACACGGGCTACAAAGTGAGTTCCAGACCAGCCTGAACTGTATAGTGAGACCCTGTCTCAAAAAGACAAACAAACAAACAAAGAGAACAGAACAAAAGCCCAAAACTGAACATCCAAGAACAGTGGGACAACTGAAAGGATGTCCTTGCCCATAGAGAGAATAGCAAAAGGAAAAGAACGGAAGGGTCAGAAGCAATAATGACTGAGAATTTCCCCCAAATTGAGGTGAGACACCAAAATATAGATTTAGGGAGCTCAGAGATGAAATGGGGGAAAACCGTACACCAAAGAGTGTGTCTTTGTTTTTGTTTTTTGAGGCAGGGTCTCACTGTGCAGTTCAGGCTGTCCTTGAACTCACTATGTAGCCCAGTCTGGCCTTGAACTCACAGGGATCCTCCTGCCTCAGCTTCCCAAGTGCTGGGATTACAGGTGTGTGCCACCACACCTGGCCCAAGAGCCATGAATAGCAAACTAGAAAACCACTAAAAACAAAGCAAATAAACAAAAAATAAGAAGTACAACCAAGAAGCTAAAAAGGAGAGAAAATGAAATCATACAAAATACTTAGTTAAAACAAACAAACAAAAAACAGAAAAAGAGTAAAAGACAAAAGTGGGAATAAAGAACAAGGGCAATGAACTGAAAAGGCAAAAAATACGGTAGATATTAATCCAATCAGGTTGGAAATCACTTTAAAAAATCTGTGGCCTAAATACACCAAGTAAAAGACAGAAATTATCAAAATTGTTCAAAAAACATGATCCAACTGTATGCTGTTTACAAGCAATCTGCTTTAATAATAGGGATAAATATATATTCAAAGTAAATTGATGGAGAAAGCAAAATGTATCATGCTAATACTAATCAAAAGAAAGTGGCAGTAGCTTTTCCTTTTGTTTTTGAGACAGTATCTCACTATGCAGGTCAGGTTGGCTTTGAATTCACTGTATAGCCCAAGCTGGCCTGGAACTCACAGTGATCCTCCTATCTCAGCCTCACCAGAGCTGGGATTACAGGCATGTGCCACCACACCTGGCTGACAGTATCTATGTTCTTTTTTTTTCTTTCTTTCTTTTTCATTTGTGTGTGTTTTTTTGAGACAGGGTCTCACTATGTAGCCCAGGTTGGCCTCAAACTCACTGAGATCCTCCTGCCTCAGCCTTTTGAGTGCTGGGATGACAGGCGAGTGCCACCACACGCGGTAGCTCTGTTGATTTCTGAGAGAACAGTTTTCAGGGTAATAAACACGATCAGGATAAAGAGGAGCGTTACATATGATAAAAAATGTCAATTCCCAAGGAAGCTCCAAAAATCCTTAATGTGGGCCAAAGATACAGCTCAGCAGTACAAACACTTGCCTGGCAAGTGTAAGGTCCTGAGTTGGATTCCCAATAAAAAAAAAATAATTAAAAAAAAAAAAGCCCACAAAAAAAACCCCACAAAAAACGTGTGTCACGGTTTAGATGTAAAATGTGCCCGGCAAGAGTCTCACGTTTGGAGGTGGGGTACGGTTAGAAGGGGAGGTCACTGGCGTGTGACTTGGAAGGGTGCATTCTCGGCCCTGGCTCCGCCCCTTTCTCTCTGCTTTCTGCTCCCCCACTTCCGCATTTCTATCCTGGAGCCAGCCAACCACGGACTGCGGCCACTGAACTGTGAGCCAATATAAACCCTCCTCCTTTAAGTTGCTAGTATGCGGTGTTTTGTGCCAGCGATGGGGAAGTGACTAATACAATGTGTATGCGTGTAATAAGAGCATCAGAACAAGTGAAACAAAACCCGGGAGAGTGCAAGGAGAAACATAAATCACAACTAGAGTTAGACACTGCGCACCCCTCCATCAGCAATGGAAGGACCCAGCGGCCAAAAAATCAGGATGTGGATAGTTAGGTTCAACAGCGCGATCCATCAGCAGGATATAATGCGCATTTATAGACTGGTTTATTCAACACAGCGTAAGAAATCTTCTTCCTCCTTTTGCGGGAGTACCAGAAATTGAATGCAGGACCTTGCACTTGCCAGGCGGGCTTTGTGCCGCTGAGCTCTACCTCCAGCCCAGGAAACATTCTTTTCAAGCTCATCGGAAACATTCACTAAGACTGACCACATCTTGGGGCATTCACTACACATCAGCAAATCTAACAGAATTAAGCATACAATGTCTGCTCTAAAACCAGGCGGAATTAAACTAGAAATCAATAAAATAAAGATAGCTTGTGATCGCTTTGGCGGCACAGATACTAAAATAAAGATAATTAGGAAATCCAAAATACTTAGAGATTAAACAGCACATATCCAAAAAATGTAGGTCACAGAATAAATCTCAATAGCAAATTTAAAATATTTTAATTAAATTAAAATAAAACTCATTAAATTATGGGATGCAATGAAAACAATAGCTGGGGGAAAAATATGTAACACTGAACACATGTTAGAAAAGAACCAAGACCTAAGATTGCTAACTTGGAGTTAGGGCCAAACTAACTCCAAAGTAAGTATAAAGAAAGAAATAACAGAAATTAGAGCAGGAATCAATGGAATTGAAAACAAGAAATCAACAACAAAAGCTGCTTTGAAAACATCAATATAATCCATAAGCATCTAGCAAGAACAAGAAGGCAGACATAAATTATTAATGTTAGAAATGGAAGAGATGATATCACTATGGTCTCATTGACATTAAAAGTACAATAAAGAAATACAGTAAAATCTTGGGTTGCAAGTAAATTGTTCCACAAGACAAGCAAACATTTCTAATAAATTTTAACTTTTTTTTTTTTTTTTCTTTTTGAGACAGGGTCTCGCTCTGCAGTTCAGACTGGCCTTGAGCTCACTTTGTAGCCCAGGCTGGTCTCAAACTCACAATGATCCTCCTGCCTCAACCTCCCGAGTGCTGGTATTACAGGTGTGCGCCACCACGCCCGGCATAAATTTTAACTTAATAAATGAGTGATGTCCTGCCGTACGAGTGGTATGTGAGGCCGAGGGTCACATGATCACAACTGAGCCACTGGTTCTTATCTCTCTCATTGTGGAACTGAATGCAGTGTCACATTTCCATGAATCCCTCAAGAGGCGGCAAAAGCAAGTCTCACTGGATAGGTTCCTTGTTACAGCTGCACAAAAGGAAAAAGTTTCCATTGCACCAACAGATAGCAGTGACTCCGTCAGTGATGGTGAGAGACACCCTGCGGAGTAACCCTCCTCTCTCTTGTCTCCCTTGCACCAGCCAGGAAGATTTTCAAAGGCAAGTGTGGGTTAACTTGCTTTTCTTTATATTTTGTATTTTCTTTCTTACTTTGTATTATATTATAGTATTGTAATCATTTTTTATATGTATAATTTTGGGTTGTGGAATGAATCATCTGAGTTTCTATGATGTCTTATGGGGAAATTCTCTTTGATTTACAAGTACTTTGGATTACAAGCATGTTTCTGGAATGTATTATGTTCGCAAACCAAGGTTTTACTGTATTATGAACCACTCCATGCCCACAAATGTGATAACCTGGATGCAGTGGGCTAATTTCTTGAAAGACATAATCTGCCAAAACTCACACAAGAAGAAATAGACCATTGAATGGGACTGTATGGGAGCTGGGGATCTAGCTCAGCAGCACAGTGCCTGCCTAGCAAGCGCAAGGTCATGAGTTCGGTTCCTGGTACTGGAAAAAACTCCACCACCCTCCACCCCCCCCAAAAATGGGACTGTATGTATAAATAAATTGAATCAATGTTTAATAACCTCTAAAATTTAAAACACCAGACCTAGAAGTGTTCACAGATGAGTTCTAGTATTCTTTACAATCTCTTTTGGAAGCAGAAGCAGAGGAGATACTTCCTAACTCAGCCTATGAGGCAGTCCTTAACCTAATACTAAAAATAGGCAAGGACACTGAGAGAAGGAAGCTACAGAGCAATATTCCTCATGAATACAGATTTTGAAAACAGCAAAATATCGGCAAATCAGCAAAATATTAGCAAATCAAATCCAGCAATGTATGAAAGAATCCTATACCACCACCAAAGGGCTTATCCCAGAAGCAAAAATCTGGTTCAGTATGTGAAAAACCAATTAATATAATCTAATTTAACAGGCTAAAGAAGAAAAATCATCTGACCATATCGGGAAATGCAGAAAAAGCATTTGATGAAATCCAACACCCACGAATTGACTTAAAAATAAAACTCTCAGCAAACCACAATAGAAGGGAATCTCCTCAACTTGATATGGAGTATCTACAAAAATCCCACAGCTAACATCATCTCCTCTCCCTCTCTCTCTCTCTCTCTCTCTCTCTCTCAGTATGTGTAGGGGTATGTGTGTAGTATTGAGGATTGAACCCAGGACATTTACACTGAGCTATATCCCCAGCACTTTTTATTTTTTATTTTGAGACAGAATCACTTTTTATTTTTTATTTTGAGACAAAATCTTACTAAACCACCAAATTGCCCAGGCTGGGTTTGAACTTATTATTTTCCTGCCTCAGCCTCCCTGAGTGCTGGGATTACAGGCATGCACCATCACGCTAGGCTCTAACATCTTTCTTTACGATGAAAATGAGGAACTTTTCCCCTATGACCAAGAACAAAACAAGGATATCTCCTCTCATTCATTTCCAACATGGTACTGGCATTCCCAGCTAGTGCAAAGAGAAGAAAAAAGGATATTGATTGGGCAGGAATAAATAAAACTGTCTGTGTTTAGAAGACATGATTATCTATATAGAATATAGAAAAGAATTGACAATAAAATCTGGAACTAATAGAACAAAGTGTATTTACAAAAGTCAACTGCTTTCCTATAAATCAGAAACAAACAAGTAGAATTTGAAGTAAAGAACACAATACCTTTCACATTAAAATCCTCCCTAATTAAAAAAAAAAAGAATCCCCCCAAATTAAATACTTAGATATAAGTCTAACAAACTGTGTTCAGTATTTATGTCAGAATAACTATGAAAACTGCATGAAAGCCAGCTAGGTGCAGTGGCACACACCTGTAATCCTAGCACAGGAGGATTGCTATGAGTTCGAGGCAGGCCTGAGGTACATAGTGAGTCCAAAGCCAGCCTGAACGGCAATGTGAGACCCTGTCTCAAAAAACAAACAACAACAACAGAAAAACAAGACTGAAAAACCCTGGTTGAAAGAAGTCAAAGAACTAAATAAATGGAGAGCTAATCCATGTTCATGGATAGGAAGACTCAATATGTATTGTCAAGATGTAAATTCTCCCCTGGTTGACATATAGATTTAATGAAATTCAGATAAAATACTCAGTAAGTTATTCTTGCGATATTCCTTTTTGTGGGGCAGTACTGGAGACCAAACCCAGGGCTAGATAAGTGCTGTATCACTGAGCTACATCCCCAGCCATTATTATGTGGATGTTGACTAACAGCTTCTAAGGTTTATGCAGAAAAGCAAAAGACCCAGAATAGACAAATAATCTTGGAGGAGGACAAAGTCAGAGGACTGACCCTGTACAACCACAAACATTATTGCCAAACACAGTAATCAAGATAATGTAGAACTGGCATGAGGATAGATAATAGATCAATGGAACAGAATAGAGGTCCAGAAGCAGCTCCACAAAAACATGGTTGACTTATTTTTAATAAAATAGTAAAATCAATAAAACGTATAGAAGATAGTCGCTTCAACAGATGGTGCTGCAACAAAGTGGAAATCCATCTGCAAAGGATAAATCTAAGCACAGACCTTACACCTTCCACAAAAAATAGTTCAAAATAGACTGTAGACCTAAATGTAAAATAAAAAATTATATATCTTCTACACATAGAAGCTAACATAGGAGAAAATCTCAACCTCGGATATGGTAATCAACTTCTAGATACAATTCCAGAGGCAGGAGCCACAAAAGAAAGACTCTATAAACTGGATTCAATTAAATATTTAAAAACTCCTGCATTGTGAAAGATACTGTCAAGATAATGAATGACATGCCACAGGCTAGGAGAAAAATATTTACCAAAGACATATCTGATAAAGGCTCTTATCCAAATCATACAAAGAACTCTGAAAGCTCAACAATAAGAACACAAGTAATCCAATTTTGAAATGGGCAAAGGATCCAAACAGACACCTCATCAGGGAAGCTGTGCAGATGTCAAATAACCAGATGAAAAGATGCCAACCTCATACGTCAGCAGATAATTGCAGACATATTACTACACACTTATTAGAATGGCTAAAATCCAAAACACTTAATGTTGGCATGGGTAAGGAACAGAAACTCTCATTCACTGCTGCTGGGAATGCAAAGCGATACAGCCACTTTGGAAGATGGTTTGTAGTTTCTCGCAAAACTAAACATACTGTTGCTGCATGACCCAACAATGTGCTCCTTATTTACCCAGATGAGTTGAAAAGTTACTTCTACAGAAAAATCTGCCCATGCATGTTTATAGCAGCTTTATCTGTGCTTGCCAGAAGTTGGAAGCAACTAAGATGTCCTTCTGTAGCTAAATGGATAAATAAGTTGTGGTACATCCAGGCAATGGAAATATTACTCAGTGCTGAAAAAGAATGAACTGCCAAGCCATGAAGAGAATGAAGGAAATGTAAATGCAATTTTCTAAGTGAAATAAATCAATTTAAAACAGCTGCATATGTCTGATTCCCACGATAGGATTGTCTTAGTTACTTTCTAATTGCTGATACACCACTTCAGGCAGGAGAAGTTTATTTTGATTCATACTTTGTAGAAGTTTGAGTCTGTAGTTAGCTGGTTCCAGGACAGGACGCCATGACAGATGGGCATGGCCAACAGGAAGTAGAGAAAGTTTAAGGGAGGAGCCGGAAAGTTCAGATAAACATACCCACAGTGGCCCACCTCTTCTGACCAGACCACATTCCCTCTTTTTTTTTTTTTTTGAAACAAGGTCTTGCTTTGTAGTCCAGGCTGGCCTTGAACTTACCATGTCACCCAGGCTGACCTTGAACTTGTGTTGATCCTCCTGCCTCAGCCTCTACAGTGCTGGGATTACAGGTATGCACCACCATGCTCGGCTAGGCTACAGCTCTTAACAACAAGTCAGCTATAGCGCCCCATAATTGAATCAAATTTCAAAAATGCCACCTTTGAGCTCACGAGGGTTAGAGGGGATGACTAGACATAAACCATAAACAGAACATTCTGGAAAAGGCAAAACTAAGGAGACAGGTAAAGGATCATTGATTGCCAGAGGGAAAGAGGGGAAGAGATGAATAAGCAGAGAAGAAAGGGATTTTTGTATACTCTGTGTGAAGCTACAGTGTTGGAGGTTTGCTACATGCATTTATTTGTCAAGACGCATGGGATATGCAGCACTAAGAATGAACCCTATGGTACACCACGGACTTTGGGTGATAAAGATATGTCGATGTAGGTTCGTCATTTCCAATGATGCGCCACTCAGTGTGAGATTTCCACAGCCAGAAACACTGCGTGCCTTTAGGGGCAGGTGATACACAGGATACCTGTGTATCTTCTGCTCAGGTTTGCTGTGAACCTAACATACAAATGTGCTCTAACATATAAAGCCATTTTTCAAATGACTAAAAGGGACTTTAAGCGATTCTACAATCAAATTTAGCAGATGATTCTTGGCAATATCTTTGATAGGAAAATACAAAACAAAGCTTTTGAAACAAATGTGGAAATTTTGATTGGGTAATTGATAATGTGCAATTATTTTTAGTTTTTTGTTTGTTTGTTTGTTTTGTTTTTCTTCCGGTACCGGGAATCGAACTCACGACCTTGTGCTAGCCAGGCAGGCGCTGTGCCGCTGAGCTAAATCCCCAGGCTGACAAGTTTAATTTTATAATGAAGATAACAGAGATGAGTTCCTTTCCTTTTTTTCTCAGCTGGAGATCAAACGTAGGCTCCTGAGCATGCTAGGCAAGTGCTCTACTCCTGAGATATTCTAAGACCAATCAAAGGCTGGGAATGTAACTCAAGGGTAGAGTACTGGCCTAGCATATATAAAGCTGGGGTTTAATCCCCAGATTCCCAGGCAAACAAACAAACAAGTCAGTCACAACCACTGAGAGAGTTCATCATCAGGAAACCAGCATTAAAACCTGCACTGCTTGTCATCCTAGCACTCAGGACCCGGAGAGTGGAGGATTGTGAGTTCAAGACCAACCTGAGCAACTTAGTTCCAGGCCAGCCTAGACTACATAATGAGACCTTGTTAAGAAGGAAGAAAGGAAGGAAGGGAAAGAGAGACAGAGAAAGAGAGAGAGAGAGAGAGAGAGAGAGAGAGAGAGAGAGAGAGAGAGTCAGTTTTTCAAGCACAAGGAAAGTGATCCCAGAGAGAAACAAGAAGAAATAAAAACCTTCAAAACGAATGTGTAGGCAGCCTCCAAATTGGTCCCCATTGGTCCTGCCTCCTGGTGTTCACACTCTCCTGTATTTCTCTTCAACAATGCTGCACTATTAGTCTGAACTCACTATGTAGTTGAGGCTGGCCTCAAATTCATGGTGATTCTCCTGCCTCAGCCTCCTGAGTGTTAAGGGATTACAGATGTGTGCCAGGATGAGATGGTTAATTTTTAAAAAAAACACCGTGACTAAGTTTTTCAGAAGACCTGTAGTCTAATATTTACTAGAAGAATTGTATCAGTAACTAAACATCTCCCTAAAAAGTAAACTTCATTGTCCAATGACAATGACTGGAATATTGGATTCTTTCAAATATTAGAAAAAGAAATAACACAAGCTTTACACAAACCCTTACAGAGGAAAAAAAAAAAAAGAACCCTTTCTAACTTTTTGGATGAGGGCAGCATAACCTTGCTATTAAAACCAAACTAGGATATTATGAGAAAGGACAATTACAGAGCAATTTCTGTGCAGACATAGACACAAAATCATAAACAAAATTATAGCAAATAAAATCCAGGGTTATATAAAATGGTGATGCAGCACGACAAATGTTAACTCATTCCAGGAATGTGAGTTTGGGTTCATGTTTGAAAACCAGTTACATAATTCACTACACTGAATTACAAAGAGTGAAATCATATTTGTTGTTGTTGTTGTTGTTTTGTTGTCTGGTATGGGGAATCAAACTCACAACCTTGCGCTTGCCAGGCAGGTGCTGTGCCACTGAGCTAAATCCCCAGCCCTTGAAATCATATTTTAATAGATGTTTAAAAGCATTTGATAAAAATTCAACATTTATCCATGATAGTAGTCATTAGCAAGATACAAATAAAGGGAAATTTTCTTAGACTGGATATCTATCTATCTCTCATTCTCTATCTATCTATCTATCTATCTATCTACCTACCTACCTATCTATCTCACTACTTCAATATTGCATGGAAGGTCCTAGCCAGTGCAATAAGACCAGAAAAAAGAAATAAAATGTAGAAGATTTGAAAAACTGTGCCAATTTATTGATGACATGAGTAAATATAAAGGAAAAAATTGAAACTATAGATATACTTTGGACTATTAAATTTATGAGGTTGCTGGAAACAAGACCAAAATACAAAAATCACTAATGTTTCTGTGGGTTGGCAATATCAACTACAAAATATTTTATCATGGACAACGGCATCTTTTTTTTTGTCTTTTCTTTTTCTGAGACAGGATCTTACTATGCAGTTCAGGCTGACCTTGAGTTCACTTTGTAGCCCAGGCTGGTCTCAAACTTGCAATAATTCTCCTGCCTCAGCCTCTCGAGTGCTGGGATTGTAGGTGTGTGCCACCAAGCCTGGCCTACAACAGCATCTTTTAATATTAAAAAACCCACAAAAGTCTAGGAGTAAATCTGACAAAATATGCTTGTGGTTCTACACAGAAAACTATACAATACTAACCAGGTATGGTGACACACATCTGTAAATCCAGCACCCTGGGAGGCTGAGTCAGGAGAATTGTAACTTCAAGCTCAGACTGGGTAATCTAGTGACTTAGCAAGACTTTGTCTCAAAATAAAAAATTAAAACAGCTAGGGATGTAGCTCAGTGTGAAGGATCTGGGTCCAATCCCTAGTACTGCAAAAACAAACAAACAAAAGAGACTACAGAATAAATATTATTGAGAGGAAAATAAAATTGCTATGGTTTGATTGTGAAATATCCCCAAAAGGCTCACATGTTGAAGGCTTGGTCCTGAGTGCAGCAATGTTCTGAGGTGAGGCCTGCAGGGCAGTGATGGGATCACACAGGCTCTGACCTCCATAGATTGATTCACTTTTGATGGGTTAAGGGAAGTGATGGATATTTAGACACTGGACCTAGTTGAAAGGAGTAGATCGTTGAAGGCATGCCCTTGGGGACTGTATCTTTTACCAGTCTCTCTCTCTTTGTCTATCTCCCTCTCTCTCTCTGTCTCTGTCTCTCTCTGTCTCTGTCTCTGTCTCTGTCTCTCTCTCTCTCTCTCTCTCTCTGTCTCTCTCTCTTTCTTGGCTGTCTCCTCTTCCACAGGCTCCTTTTGTTGTGATGTTCTGCCTCATCTCAGACCCAAAGTCATGGTGCCAGTGGACCATGAACTGAAACCTCTGAAATCATGAACCAAAACAAACCTTTCCTCCTTTAAGTCATTTTCCTCAGGTACTTTGTCACAGTGATGGAATGCTAACACATAGACCTTTAAACACAAATCCATAGAGATATGCTGTGTACATGGATTGTTAATATTATAAAAGGCTCATTTCTTTCCCTAACAGATCTACCAATGCAATAAAACCACATTCACCGCTTGTAGGAGTGGAAATGTGCAATCTCTTTGGGGAAATAATTTTATATTTCCTCCATAGTATAAATATAATGTTACCATGTGACCAGCAAGTCTAATCCTAGGTATATATCCAAGAGAAATGAAAATATATGTCTGCATAACAACCTGCATCTGAATATTTGCAGTGGCATTATTCATAATATTTAAAATGGGGAAACAGTGGATGAATAGATAAATAAATGTGGTCTGTCCCTACAACAAAATATTATTCAGCAATAGAAGTGAGTGAAGTCCTCATACTTGGCACAGCCTGGATGAACGTTGCAAACATCACGCTAACATGAAAGAAGCTGGTCACAAAAGATCATATATCATAACCCCATTAGTATAAAGATATATAAAGATAGAATTAGTGATTGTCTAGGTTTGGAGTGGGAAGAGACAGAATGAACACTGAGTGTGATCTTGCATGCTTATAATCTCAGTACTCTGGGAGGCTGAAGTAGGAGGATCACAAGTTTGAACCTACCTTGGGCAATTTAGCAACACAGGGAGACTCGTCCCAAAATTTTTTTTTTTGCTTTTGTTTGTGGTTTTTTTCCGGTACCAGGAATCGAACTCATGACCTTGCGCTTGCCAGGCAGGCGCTGTGGTGCTGAGCTAAATCTCCAGCCCCCTCGTCCCAAAATTTAAAAAATAATATTAGGGCTGGAGATGTAGCTCAGTTGAAGGCCCTGGGTTTAATCCTCATACACACACACACACACACACACACACACACACATATATATATAATAAAATGGATTGTGGTCATGGTTACATAACTCTGCAAATGAATTAAAATGCACTGAGTCATACATTATTTAAATGGGTGAATTATGTGATGTGTGGCTTATATCTTAATAATTTTTTTTGTACTTGTTGTTTTGACACAAGGTCTCACTCTGTAGTTCAAGTTGGCCTTGAACTCACTATGTAGCCCAGGTTAGCCTCAAACTCACAGCGACCCTCCTGCCTCAGGCTCCCAAGTGCTGGGGATTGCAGGTACTGCCATTATGCCCAGCAATATATATAGATATATATATATATTTTTTGGTTTTTCTCCGGTACTGGGAACTGAACTCACGACCTTGCGCTTGCCAGGCAGGCGCTTTTTGCCACTGAGCTAAATCCCCAGCCCCCCAGCAATATATTTTTAAAAATAAGAAGTTTCTGAAATTTTTTTGTGAATGTGGGCAGGGATTGACAGGCTGGCCATAATGTTTATAATGAAATGCAAAAAGTCCAAAGTAACTACCTGTTAGTAAGACTTATTACAAAGCTACAATAAAATAACTGTTAGGATTGACCATAAATGGGACAGGGCAGAATCTAGAAACAGACCTGTCTGTATGGTGCAATGAAATGATGTGGTCAAAAGAAAGATCTTTTCAATAAATGACAGCTGATACATGTATTTTATGTTTTGGCCAAGCTGAGGATCAAACCCAGCACTCAAGCATGGTAGACAAGTGCCCTACTACTGAGCTCCATCCCTAGCTGGTATTGGATAAGTTTGACATCCATGCTGGAAAAAATTAACTTTGACTACTACATCACAATGTATAGAAAAATTAATCCTCAGTGGATGATTAATTCAAATGTAAAGGAAAGTGGAAATATGCCTTCAGAATTCTGCCGGAATGTGATCATTATGTGTATCTAAAATGTACCAATAAAATCTGATTAAAAAAAAAACCAAATAAGCAAAAAAAGAATTCTGCAGGAAAATTGCTTGTCCTATAGAATTATCCTTGGTAATTTCAGAAATTATACCTGCTTTGCATACCTTCTGCAAGGTGAACGCCTAAAAAATAAGAGAGTAAAACAAGGAAGAGAAAGACGTGGGCTTCAGGAAATGAGGGACTCAGCTCTGGGAGACAGAAGATGGTGAGAGAGATTCCAGAAGGGGGATTATTCATGTGAGCTGAAGAACAACCAGGACTGGGGTGGGTCAAAAGTACGCAAGAGAGATTGCTTCAAGAAGGGGAAACTGGGCCGGGCGTGGTGGTGCATGCTTATAATCCCAGCAATCTGGAGGCAGAGGCAGGAGGATTGCCTCCAATTTGAAGCCAACCTGGGCTACAAAATGAATTCAAGGCCAGCCTGAAGCGCATAGTGAGACCCTGTCTCAAAAAGACAAAAAAAAAAAGGGGCGGGGGGACTGACAGAAGCTGATACCTCTGGGCATTCTGATAGCAGATTTGAGCAACCAAGGTTAAAAGAGTGGTAATTACATAGAAAATGAAATAAACCTTAGCATCAACAAAACCAGATAACTATTAACTCCAGGAGAACAAAAAAGCAGAAGTGATCATAACATACTGCACAACTCGGAGAAGAAGCACAATTACATAGTCATGGTGAGTGACTGGCCTAACCAAGATGGTCTTATAACCGTGGGAATCTGGGGGACTGGAAGTGACTGCCCGTAGCAGAGGAGAGGCATTAGAAAGAATTAAACCCTCATCTTCCATGTTGGGAAATCAAGAGCTATTGCTCAAAACTGAAAACAACAAAAGCAAGAAAAGTGTGTTGTTTAGAAGCATAGAGAATATCTGGAAAAAGAAAGTCAGCTGGTCAAGTTGAAAATCTCTGGCTCTAGGGAGGAAGAAATAAATATGAAGGAGGGTGGGACTGGAGATTTTATTTACATACCTTGTAGAGTCTTGGCCTCTCAAACCATGTACATATGCCTTTGGTAAAAATTAAAACTACATTAAAAAGGGGGGTTTCTCTCAGCCGGGCATGGTGGCGCACACCTTAATGCCAGCACTTGGGATGCTGAGGCAGGAGGATCGCAGCAAGTTCACGGCCCGCCTGAATAACATAGTGAGACCCTGTCCCAAAAGTAAATAAATAAATAAAATAACAATAAAAAGGATCTCTCTGTGTTCCCCAGGCTGACCTTGAATTCTTCGGCTTAAGTGGTCTGCCTACCTCAGCATCCCAAATAGCTATACCACGACACCTAGCTTAAAAACAATGTGACTAGCAAAAATGAATAAATAAATAAATAAGGATTTTGAAGAAAACAGTGGAGACTAACAAGAGAACAAATCCATGATTTGGAATTAGACAATTCTTAAGCAAAACACATACATACATAAACACAACTAACCGCAAGGAAAAGTTGCACAAATTGGATTTTGATAAAATTAAGGCTTTCTATTCATTAAAAGACATCACTGAAGTTGGAGTAGTGGCTCAAGCCTGTAATCTCAGCTACTGGGAGCCTGACACAGAGGGATGGAAAGTTGGAGTTCAGGCTGCGCAATTTAGAGAAACCCCATCTCCAATTAAAATAAAAATGGCTGCATGTAGCTCACTTATCTATCATATGTAAAACCCTATTAAACGTAAAGCTTAGAATATGTAATATATGTAACACGTCAATGGTAGTACACTTACCTATCATATGTAAAGCCCTGGGTTGAATTGCTAGTACAAAAAAAAATCATGGCGCAAATAGACAACCTAGGGAGGGAAATATTTTCAAAATTTTTATGTGACAAGCAACTCATATCCAGATATATTAAAACTATCCAACAAAATAAGAGAAAAAAATAGATGACACACTTTTAAAAAACTAGGCAAGTGATTTAATATTTTTCTCATGAAAGAAGATATCTTAATGAGTAAGGAACTATAAGAGAAGCTATGCCACATAGTTAACATAGCAGAGAAATGCAAGTGAATGCAAAGGAATGAGAGATCACTATACACTCCCAAGAATGGTTAACATTTTTTCAATCAGATTTTATTAGAACATTGTAGATATACATAATAATCACATTCACATAGAGAATTTGTACCTGTGCATGATATAACTTTTTTTTCTCCATTCCCCTACCCTTCCTTCAAGCCCTCCTCTTTTACATTTACAAAAGTTTTATTTCCATGTTTTCCTTCTTCTTTTTTACGGTTCCTTTCTTTCCTTTTCCCCTCCCTTCTCTCTTGTTCTCCTCCCCATGTAAGCATTTTCTTTGTGTTTCACAGTACCAATTATATATTTTGGTCCTTACTTACATTTTTGATTTCTCACACCAGAGAAACCATGCAGTATTTGCACATGTGTGTCTGATTTATTTCACTTGAGAGTATGGACTCAAGGTGCATCCATTTTTCTAGAAAGGTCTCAGCATATCCTTCATTATGGTCCAACCTGAATGTGAGCAGCTCAGTCCAATATGGTGGGGCCCAAATTAGAACAACAACAACAAAACAATGAAGACAGAAAAATGAGAGGAGGAGGAAACCCAGCGGTACCCGCTCTCCACTCTCCTGTTTCTTAGCTGCCACAAAGTGATCATGGGCTGAAACCTCTGCGGCCGGAGCCAAAATAAACCTTTCTTTGTCTGAGTTGTTACCCTCAAGTATTTTGTCACAGCAATGGAAAAGTGGCAAATGGAGAAAATTGGTTCCAGGGGGAGGGTTTCTTCTGTGACTATGCTGGTGGTGTGGCTCAGAAGCCTCCAGAACTGGTGCAGGAGGACTTTGGAAAGATTTGCAGATGTTGGAAAGAGACTTTGGAAAGAGAAGCCCTAAGATGCTGTAAGTGGAGCTTGGCGAACAATTCTGGTGTGAGCTCAGAGGACCAGAAAACTGACAGAAGGTGACAGCAGAGGCTGTATTTGTGAGGTTTCCGGTAAGAATAAAGACTCTACTGGAAATCAGGCTAGGTCCATTCTTGTTCCATTCGGACAAAGGTCTTGTCTGTATTTCGCCCGTGCCCTGAGAAAAGGAGGTTGAGTTTTAAAATGACTGACTAGCAGCAAGAGGGGATGCATGGTGCGGGGGACCAAGGCGGGGCTTTGCAAAGAACCATAGGGTGCAGCGCCCATCAAGAAGCTGCTCACCTTAGGGTTCTTTTTTTTGAAATTCCGCAGGGCCCAACGGCTCGTGGAGCAGGGAAGTGGAGCGGGATAATCGCGGCTGCGGATGGTGGCTGCGCTCGTACATGGGTGAAGGATCTCGGGGGTCTCAACTCCCGGCTGACTGGGGCATCTGCCATAAGAAGTGAGGTGGTGGCGGAGGAGTCCATAGTATGTCTCCAGAAAGCTCTACATCACCTTCGGGTAACATGGGAATTAATCGGGATTCGAGAGAACCGGCGCTGACAGAGAACCGAGGTTGTAAAGAAACACATCAAGGATCTCCTGGATATGATGACTGCTGAAGCGAACTTGAAGGAAACGTTTCTCAGAAGCATATCCATCTGCCAGAAAGAGCTGAACACCCTGTGCAGTGAGTTACACAGCGAGCCGTTTCAGGAAGAAGAGGAAGGAGCAACTATCCTGCAGCTAGAAAAAGATTTGAGCGCTCAGGTGGAATTAATGCAAAAATAGAAAAAGGAGAGGAAATAGAACTGAAACTACTTCAAAAACAAGACTGAGGAGTTCTTTGCCTGCCCCAGTACGACGCTGACAGCACCTGCGTTCCCACCTTAGCAGAGTTAAACCAGTTCAGACAACACTTGGTAACTCTGAGGGCAAGAAAGGCCTCTAGCCATAAGGAATCTGTCAACTTGAAGAGACAGATCATAGTACGTATGGAAGAATTAGATCACACTCCAGCACAAGCTTCAAAAGAGATGTGGTGTGTGAGGATGAAGATGCCTTTTGTTTGTCTTTGGAGAATATTACAACATTGCAAAAGTCGCTACAGCAGCTGGAAATGAGAAGGTCACAAAACGAAGCAGTGTGTGAGAGGCTGTGTGCTCAGATCCGAGAGCTCTGCGACAGGCTGAAAATACCTGAGGAAAAGAGAAGCTGCGGCCATGAGTATAACTGGGGCAAAAGCCAAAGTCAGAAGAGAGCTACAATTAGGAAACTGAGTGGAAGACTTGAAAGTGTAAAACATGAAGAAAGTAACTGAGGCAATTCCAGTGGAGCTAGCTCGGCACTGGGACTGAAGTTTTTATACCCAAGAGCAGAAACCAGCTTTTGCTCCCATTCTGCTGAGGACTACACAGAAAGCCTGGTGCAGCTGCATGTGGCTGAGAGTGGGTAGTTTAAAAAAACCTGCTATGAAGCTCTCAAGGAGTTCTTTGAAGATGTCCAGAAGTGGGAAGAGAACTGGAGGCTTTTCTCAGAATTTGCGAGACAAGCTTCAGCTCCAAATCAATTTACAAACCAAGGAGGAAATCTAAAAGAAGAAAAGCAACGAGCAAAAAGTCCGGAAAACAGGGGCTGGGGATTTAGCTCAGTGGCACTGCGCCTGCCTGGCAAGCACAAGGTCGTGAGTTCGATTCCCGGTACCGGAAAAACAAAAAACAAAAAACAAACAAACAAAAAAACTCCAGAAAACACTCCCTAACCTGGAAGAGAAGTTGAAGGCGTAGACTGAAATGTGGCAACAGGAGTGGTCAGTGGCATTTCTGATGAATGGGCAGAAATTCATGGGGTATGTGATAGAACAATGGGAGACCCCTAGACTGGAGAGACAGCCAAGCAGGAAAGGCGACTGACAAACAAGAACAGATAGAGACAGAGATACTGCATGGCAGGGCTGCCCAGAGGCCAGCGAGCGGGAAGTTCTAGCTCTCAGCATGCCTGCAAAGTATGCAAGCTAAACACCACCACCAAGCCCAATGCTGCAGCCAATAGCAGCTTTCGTCCTGCCTTTGGGGGGAAAACCTACCTCTCCCCCATTTCTTGACTTCCTCCTTCTGACAGCAAGCCACTAGTCACTCCCACCTGTTCAGGAAAGAAAATTCCCCATGCCGACAGAGTTGGAGCCAACAAGGAGAACCCAGGGCTCAGTGGCAGCTTCCTGAGAACTTTCCAAGGCTTCCAAATCTGATGAGCTACTTCTTAAATCTTCAGTTCAACCAGCATCCAATCATGAGAAGCTCTGACCAGGCAACCAGCTGCACTTCATGATATAGGGGGCTGGAATTTTTCTTTAGTTTAACTCAAGAAACATCTTAAAACTTAGTTTTAAGTAAGTACGAATATTAGAATCTGGGACCTAATTTCCTCCTCTACCCGGTAACTACTTGGTGAAGCATGATCCAGGGCTTGTTGCATTTCACTGCAGTGTAGGAAATTGACTGACTATGCCCAGTCTTGGGGTATGGGTGGTAAGTTTGGTTTGTATACTTGTAGTTAGCAGTTAACGTTTTTTAAAATCTAGGGATGTGCAATTAATGCTATAGCTCTGATAGCTTTGCTGTCACTCAAAAGCCTTTCCCAGCACACTGAAGAGGTCTGTGTGTTTTAGAGTTTGACGTGGCCTGACCTGTCAAAGAGTAGCAGGCGGCTGGGAGTGCCTCTGTGTGTTCAGCTTGTTACAGGGTGTGGTCCCTTTGGGGGTGGTGTAACTGTATACATCTGAAGAATTATTCTTGGTACCAAAAAAAAAGAGAAGAATTTCCTCAGAGCTTTTCTCTGGGTCCAGTCCCCACCCTGTGCATACTGCACCATAGTCCTTCCCCAGCAACTGCAGCCAGGTAGGGAGGCTGCCTCAATGGGTGGGGCCGTTTCTACGGTGGAGACCAGCACCTTTGCACATGTCACTGCTCTCCCAAAGCACAATTTTTTATTCTTCATCTACCTGTGACACATCAAAAGCTTACCAGTGTGGACTTGCTCTGTAGCTGTCAGACATACCATTTAGTCATGTGTATACATGTACTGTTTTTAAAATATAAATATAAATTCTTAAAAATAAAATAAATGTGAATAGATACTTTTCAAAAAGCAAACAGTGACAGACTTATCTGGAGGAGGAAATTTCTAGGCAGCACAGTATTCAGGCTGAACACGGAGACTGCTGGCATCTTTTAGCCAGATTGGGAGCAAAAGGCAGAGCGGAAAAGTTTTGAAAAGGGGTAGTTTGGCTAGAAAAGAGGCAAGTTTAATACTGCAGATAAGGAGGGTGTGGCTGCTAAAGAGATTGGCACCACTAAAAAGTAGCCAAGTACTTTGCACTGCAAAAAAAAAAAAAAAAGAAAGATGCCTTGAGGTCATCTCAGGAATCAGCAAGACCCTACCTACCTATGGCAGAGTCCAGGATGTAAAAGTGTAACCCTTTCATCTGAGAAGAGAGCCCCTGGGCACCATCCACAAACAGGGGTTCCTCAGGGTTCACTTCACTAAGCTCAGTCATCCAAGCCTTAAGGGGCTGCTATAGCCATGATCCAAGTGGACCTGGCTACTGCTTGCACTAGTGGCAGACCTTGATTTCACCCACGTGATGCTGGTTTTGCAGGCTGTAGTATCTGAGAGTTATGAGGTCACCGATTCTTTTATTCAGATTTCAAAGGAAGGTCTAGGAGGCCAGACAACATGTGACAGGGTCAGAATCCCTGCAGGCAGCCCCTGACAGGGTGGTGCATGAAGCTCTAAGAGTGAAGCTGCAGCTGCAGTGGAGATCCCAGGAAATTAGAGATGTCAGGAATATGGATCATCTGCTGAGGAAAGCTGTGGGCAGTGAGCAGAGCCAGCCCAAGAGAAAGGCCACGTGGGTTGCTGTTGGGAAAGGCATATGTGGACGGGGCTGCTCCAGCTCATTTGAGCTCCAATCTGATCACTATTGGACTCCAGATGCTGGCCATGGAGCAATAGGATTTAGTGTTTGCCCCACTGAGTTGGGTCTTGCTGTGGTCCAATTCCTCCTTGCTATTTTCCTATACCTGACATTTGGCATGAAAATATTTACCCTGTGTCTATCCAACCATTGTACATTGGAAACACATAACTTGTTTTTTGAATTTTTACGGAGAGTTAGGGCTAAGATTCTCAGAGGAGACTTTGGACTTGAACTTTTGAGTCATGCTGGAATTGCTAAGATTGGGAGGGGGTTCCTGGAGATGGACTGAGTACAGTTTGCACTAGGAAGTGGACATGAGCCTTTGGGATCCAGGAACAGAATGCTGTGGTTTAAATATGAATGGTCAACAGGCATGGTGATGTGCACCTGTAGTCCCACAACTTGGGAGGCTGAGGCAGGATAATCCATACCATTTCAAGGCCAGCCTGGACTGCATAGCAAGACCCTGTCTCAAAAAACAAACAAACAAACAGTGTCCCCTAATATTAATGTGTTGAGGTCTTGGTCCCACATGGTGGTGCTGTTGAAAGATGGTTGGGTGCTGGGGACACTAACCTTGTCAATGGATCCATCCATTGATGAGTCGTAGTTGAATGGGCTATAAAGAGATGGAGCATAACTGAAGGAAATAGGTCACTGGGAGTGTGTTTTTAAAGGGTCTCTTCCTCCTCATCCTCCTTCTTTCTCCTTCTCCTCCTGCTTGGGTGTCGAAAGACTTTCCTCTGCCTTGCCCTTGCACTGTGATGCCTCTGCCTTGCCAGCTGACTATGGGCTGAAACCTCTGAAACTGCAAGCCAAAGTTAACCTTGCCTTTTTAAAATTGTTATTCTCAGGCGTTTTGTCACAGCAACAAAATGCTGACTAAGACAGTGACAATATTAAGTGCTGACAAGGATGTAGCCACTGGAACTCTCATGATGAAGGGAGAAATGTAAGTTTGTACAACCACTTTTTAAATATTTTAGCAGTGCTGGGCATAATAGTGCACACCTGTAATCCCAGCACTCAGGAGGCTGAGGCAGGAGGATCACTGTGAGTTTGAGGCCAGTCTGAGCTACATAGTGAGTTCAAAGCCAGCCTGAACTACATAGTGAGACCCTATCAAAAAAATTTCTAGCAGTAACGACTAGAGCTTTCACTATAACTCAGCAGTTCCAGTTTTGAGTCTATTTCCCACAGAGTTGCCCATGTAGGAATGCCAAAAAGAATACCTGCAACCTTTTCTCTAGCCACGTGTTTTCCTAATAGTAAATATGTGGAAGAATCACCCAAAGAGACCATCAGCTAAATAGTGGGTCAATAAATTGCAGTGTATTCATCCACTGAAATAGGATACAACCATGTCAAAGGATAAGCCACTGCTCCATGCTGTAACATGGACAAAACTCACAAATATATTGAGTAAATAAAAACAGTCACAAATAAAAGCACATGCCCTATGCTCCGTGTATATAAAGTTTAAAACGAGGGGCTGGGGATTTAGCTCAGCAGCACAGTGCCTGCCTGGCAAGAGCAAGGTCATGAGTTCGATTCCAGGTACCGGAAAAATAAATAAATAAATAAAGTTTAAAATGAGCCAAATTATTCCATGGAGATAGAGGAAGGTGATAGTTGGAGGGGGATGACGGAGACGAGGATAGTGCTGATAATGCTCTATATCATCTGCTTGGTTGTCACATGCATGCTCGCTTCGTAAAAGCAGAGATGTGTGAAGTTAATATAGCATCTGATATCTTTAAATTCCTCTTTCTCTCTTTCCCCCTTCTCTCTTCCCTTCTCTTCCCTTACTTGACTATTTCCTCCTTACCTGAAGAACTCATCCTTAAAGCCATTAGGTTGGTGAGAGCAAGGTGGGCACCCACGGTGGTGGTGGTAGGAGCCATGGTATGCAGAGCAAGGTGACAGGGCCAGGGTAGAGCAATGAGGACACCCACGTGGGGGAGGGGTAGGTGTGAGGGGGTGAGGGGGTTTGTGTGCTGCAAAGCTCTCCCAAGGTTCATCCATACCTCAGTAGGGCAAGGGCACCTCTACCTGGAGTTGGCTGGCATGAGATATCAGAACCCAAAGTGGAGTTAAGAAGCACCTCGTGTGTAGGGTGGCCAGGTGTTGTAGTTTGGGGTTTTGCAAGGAAAAACAATACAATACAGGAAACTTAATGGTAAGATTATAATATTCACCCAAAGAGTCATATACAAAAAGAGCGCAGGAAATCTGTCCACACGCTAAAGACCAAAGAATCCAGCTGAGGGCCTGGATCCCATGGTAACGTCCTGCATGAGTCCAGCTGAAGACCTAGAGCCCATAACAATGCCTCCCACGAGTCCAGCTGGAGACCAGGAGCCCATGATAATGCCTTATGCAGGCCTGTTTCACAGATCTGTGCTGGGAAGGCCCAAAGGTCAGTGGTGGAAGCTGGAAAGTCTGCGCCAGCGGGGTGAAGGGTCTGTGCCAGCAGGCTGAGGGATCTGCACTGCAGCCAGGAAGGGACGCTCAAAGTAAGAATGAGAGCTCCCCCGAAAGGTTCCACAGCCATCCTCCATGGCAATGAGGTCCAGAGCTCCTCCAACGATGAAGACAGCCAAGTTCCCATGAGGGAAACCAACGAGACAAGCTTCTCCAGGAGACTGAGCAGTGCTCCATCTTCCCCTCCAGAGCCAGGAAGCGATACTCAGAGTGAGGACCAGCGCTCCCCAAGGTGATCCCTAGCCATTCTCAGCAACAAGGTCCTGAGCTCCTTTGATGAGGAGAACAGCAAGTTCATCAGGAAAGCCAGCATGACAAGCTCCTCCAGGAAAGCCAACAGCTCATAACAGTTTCACTTCTTCTCCCATTCTGCCTCTTGTGCTACCGGCAACCATCCTCAGGCGGGCCTCCCACACCCAGCACTGCACTGGTGCCATTCAGCTGGGCGTTACAAGCTGACCACCAGTTGTCACTCCAGCACACTAGGTTTGGGGTGTCCAAGCCCTAGACCGGTAAGAGGCAGGAAGAAGAACAGAGCATCAGTTTTGTGATGTTTCTACTCCAAAGCCACCACTTGAATCTAATGACAAGACATTAGACAAAGCCAAGTGAGGGGCATTGTAAAATCACAGCCACTAACCTTCAAAATTCCCAACGTCATGTGCATCAGTGAGAGACCGAGGACCAGTGCAACACACTAGACTAGGCCTTTTTTGCTACAAAGGACATTATTGTAACAAGTGGCAAAGCATGCATAAATTATAGTTCAATATTTTTTATGAGATTGCTTTGTGGTCATTTGGGAGAGTGTCATTGTAAGGATAACCCATCCCAGGAATGTAGGGATGATAAGGCATGGTGACAGTTTACTCTCAAATGCTTCAGAAAAAAAATAAAGTTCATTACACTATTTTTTTTTTTTTTTTTTTTGGAGACAGGATCTCACTGTGTAGTTTAGACTGGCCTTGAACTCACTATGTAGCCTAGCCTGGCCTTGAACTGACAGCAATCCTCCTGCCTCAGCCTCCTGAGGGCTGGGATTACAGGCATGTGCCCCCATGCCCTGCTTTTGTATGTGTGTGGGCACTATCCTTGAAACTCTTCTAACTTGTGAAATTATTTCCAAATAAAAGAAAAAAAAATGGAAGCTAGTCATGGTGCCACATGCCTGCAATCCCAGCACTCTGGAAGGCTGAGGCAGGAGAACTGCAAATTTGAGCCCAGTCTGGACAATTTAATAACTTACTGAGACCCTGTCTCAAAAACAAAAAGTAAAACACAGGCTGGGAATGTAGCTTAGTGTGAAAGTCCTGGTTCAATCTCCAGTACAAAAAATGCCTATAAAAATTATGTGCAAGGGAAAAGGGTGTGTGTGTGTGTGTGTGTGTGTGTATGTGTGTGTTCTAGCAGCCAAGGGGCAGAATGCTGTGGACAGCCACTATTTGCAGAATCAGCACCCAGATGTTATTTTGGAGACCCTCTGCTCCCCGCTCTTGGTGTGCCTTGCAGGTGTGGACACAAACCCAAGTCAACCTGCCCACTTCATCTTCCTGGCGGTGGGCGCTGGTTTAGGGCAGGGCACCTGACCAAAGTTAGCCCAATATGGGTCAGTCTTGCGATTTTTTTTTTTTTTTCCATTTCTGAAGTGATTGTGAAAGAGTTTCTGTTTTTCTCCTGGGATTGTTTAGCTTTCAAAAAATAGGCCAGCGTGGCTGCTGGCAACTGCCACATGGAGCCAAACTGCACAGGCAAAAAGCCATCTCGGAGAAAAGCAAAAACAAAGGATGGGAACGTAAAGTCACCCTGATATCATTTCAGCCCATAGATCCAGCCGCGCGGGCCTTGTTGGTTGAATAAGCCAGACACCTTTCATTTTCCGTTTGAGCCACTTTGCACAAGGCCGTTGCCACTTGCGGCTGAAGGAATCATGACTAATAGTAGGAAATTCCTAATTCTGCTGGGCTGGAGTTCAGAGGATGGGGACGGGTGGGGAGAGTTGTAGCCACAGCCAGACTTGGCAGGGCCTCCAGGCATGAGGATTCCACGCGGTTCTGGGGCCCTCGGGGCACTTCCGGGAGCGTGGTGAGAGCAGGTGGCAGGGAGGGAGACAAGGACCGAGCAGAAGCCCTCGGGTGGCTGTGGATGACGCTCACGCCCAGCTCTCTCCCAGTCAACCCCACCTTTCACACTTGTTGCCCAGCCTGGAGCCCAGCAGCTACACCCTTGGCACAGCTCTGACCAGAGACTCTGCAGGCCCAGCCCCATCCTCCTGCCAACCCTACAGCGACCGGGGCTTCCTTTCCCACCCTGTCCCCAGTCTGCACAGCCGAGCATCAGGACCACTCGAGGAAGAGCTGGGATTTGAACTGGAAGTGTGAGCCCAGAGCCCAAGCCTGTGTTCACTGAGCTTCAGGGGCTGCCGGGCTCCGTGCGGGGAGCCGGATACACAGCGGGGATGTAGCTCAGGGGTCCTGGGGCTGATCTGCTGCGGGGTGGGGTGGTCAGGCAGCCAGAAGAGCATGGGCTCGGGAGAAGAGTGTGGGCCAGAGGTGGCACTCCCAAGTCTCCGACAGATGAGAGGAAGCAGAGATGCCTTGCACTGGGGGCAGTAGGGTGGGATGGTAGGAGGGGAAGGGAGATCCTGACACAGGCTGCGGGGTGCAAGGTCCATGCTGGGCTGGAGTTCAGAGGATGGGGACG
This sequence comes from Chinchilla lanigera, assembly GCF_000276665.1. Taxonomy (NCBI): domain Eukaryota; kingdom Metazoa; phylum Chordata; class Mammalia; order Rodentia; family Chinchillidae; genus Chinchilla; species Chinchilla lanigera. The sequence goes on from NW_004955451.1 coordinate 11,449,269, forward strand.
GGTGGGGGGACAGGGTGGGGGGCAAAGGTGGCAGGTGGCTGAGGGGCTCAGGCCACCAGTGCGTGCAAGGCCAGACTCCTCTCCCTGCCACTATCACCAGATTTGAGCAGACGCACAGCTCCTGAAGGTGCCCTGGGGACCAGGTGCTTCCCAAGGCGAGGGACCACTGCTCAGGGGGCAGAACAGAGGGGGAACAACTGAGGCACACACGTGAGGAAGATTATCCGGCTCCCCAGGCTGCTGCCTTTGGGAGAAAGAGCTGGACAGGAGCCGGGGCTGGGAGAGGAGGGGGCTGCTGTGGGATTTGCAGAGACTGCGAGACAGGAGAAAGGAGGTAGGAGACTTGCGGCTCGGGTGGGAGCCGAGGATGGAGAAACTGCAAGGAGAGTAATCCAAAGCCGCTCCGAGGGCCCTTTGGCTGTCAGACCTCCGCTTAATGTCTATGTGGCCACCCACCAGCCATGTAGCAAAGGGCAGGTAACATTCCCTTTCCAAACCTCGGTTTTCTCACCTGTAGAGTGCATTTCAGAGGCTTTTGTTTTGAAGACTGAAAGAGTGCAAGCCCGGGACCTCAAACTAAGTCCTAGTAAACTACAGTCGTTATTATTATTTTGTAGTTTAGGTTGTTTTGCGGACCTGCTAATGTGGAGGAGCATGGAAGAGTCTTAGGTACACTTACACGTCTTAGCTGCTGGGGGAGGACACACACATGCAAGCCTAGCTACTCAGGAGGCTGAGGCAAGAGAATCACAAATTTGAGGCCAGCCTGTGTAGCGCCTTAGTGAGAATGTGCCTCAGAATAAGTAAATAAATAAATACAAAGGGCTGAGGGTGTAGCTGTCTGGTGGGGCACTTGCTCCGGACACAATCTTCAGTATGGGGAAAAAAGTCTTGAGTTTCTTTCACAGCCTTTGCCTACAAGTTGGGTAGGGGCACCCAGTGCTCATCTGACAAGTGGGAAAGGTGGTGCCGCACCTCCCTCCCTCCCAGCTTGGGACGGTGCCGCTGGGACCCTGTGTGAACGAGACCCTGGGGACCCATGGGGAGGCTCAGCCCAATTTCGGCAGCAGGGGCCTCCTGGATTCCCTGAAGAATTTCCTTATCTGTTCTGGAATGTAGGCTGGCAGTAGAAAAGCATTCTCTCCATCCCTTAACACTAGCAATCCCTTAATATGTGACCATCAACCACCAAGTTTAAGTCAGTGTTAAAGAAAATGTAAAAAGTGGCAACTTTGTCAAAGGTAAAGTGAAGGGTAATTGTTTCCTATTAGGGAGGGTGATGATACATTCTGAAATAAGGAGCTGTAAGATGTTTTCACATCCTATTTCTTTTCTTTGCTACTTGTACTACATTAGAAAATCCTAAGCCACAATTACAGGTCATTAGAAATGGCAGCAAATGTTTAGTGGCTCTGTTAGACGTTCTGGATTTCAGGCCAAACAAGAATCCAGAAGTTCCGGAGCTATTTTCCCTCGAGAGCAGTGGGTCCAGGGCTTCCCAAAGCTGCATGATTCTGTATTTCACCTCAGAGGGGGGGGGCAAACAGTCATGATCTGTTCTTTAGTGGAATTTGACTCTGGAAAGAATTCTTTAAGTTCTGATGTAATATTTGGATGTGGTGTATTTTTTTTTTAAATAGTCTTAATAATATGTCATTGATTCCTTTCTCCTGCTCTGAAACAAAATCTCCAAGTGTTAAAGACAGAATCACACTCTTACAATGGGGCAGTCGAACTGTGGTTTGGTTTTTTGCTGGGGACGGGGATGCCTACAGCTCAGTGCTAGAGCCGCATAAAGCATGCATGAGGTCCTGGGTTTGAAATCCCTTGATTTCAAAGCATGAAATGGGAACAAAGAAAACTGCCAACTTGAAACTCAATAGTAAACAATGTAATCGTCTGTTGATATCTAGCAATTCAGATGTTTTTGTTTTTGTTTTTTGAGGCAGGGTCTCACTATGAGTTTAGACTGGTCTTGAACTCACCATATAGCCTAGGTTGGCCTCAAACTCTCGGTGATCCTCCTGCCTCAGCTTCCTGGGTACTGCAACTATGTTGACAATCAGACACGTCAAGATTGCAGAAGTGTGCTGGGTGTGGTGTACTTGCCTTTAATCCCAACATTCAGGAGGCTGAGGCAGGAGGATCACCATGAGTTTGAGGCCAGCCTGGAAAATGAAGTGAGACCCTGTCTCAAAAAAAAAAAAAAAAAAAATTGCAGAAGTGGTTTTGAGTAACCTTGTCAAGAACATAAATGGTTGTATTTCATCATTTTTTTCAAAACTTCTTGTAGGAAACTTTTGCCTCCATAGCTAGACTATCTCAGGGTGGAAATGTCAAATCTGGAACTTTCTGTCTGTGCTTTTGCATAGCATACTGAATAGTGGTACGCTCAAGGAATGAGATTAGATCACAAGCACACTTTTCAGGCTTTCAGTGTTAGGTTTGGCCTTTCATCACAGAGATCCAAAATACCGTTGGCTTCAAAGAAACGACAGTTTGTTTCTCTCTTGTCCAACAATCTGGGGACAGATGGCCCAAGACTGGAAAAGTGATTCAGAGGTCCAGGCTCCTTCGATCTTAGCATTCTGCTACCTGTGGGTCTCGTGTTCATGTTCATCTTCCAGGGAGGCTCACCACTGCGCGACAGTTGTGGAAACTGGGCGGTGATGCCCTCTTCCTATAAGGGCCCAGATGTCACACTTAAATTCATGCCCTGCTGGCCAGGACAGTCACGTTATATAACCACATCTAGCTGAAAGCAAGGCTGGGGAGTGTGGCCTTTATTCTAGGAGGTTAGTAGGCCAGTTTAAATGGGGGATAGCTGGGTGTGGTGGCGCACGCCTGTAATCCCAGCACTCAGGAGGCTGAGGCAGGAGGATTGTTGCAAGCTCGAGACCAGCCTAGGCTACAAAGTGAGCTCAAGGCCAGCCTGAACTGCATAGCGAGACCCTGTCTCAAAAAGACAAAAAACAAAATAAAATCGGAGATACTACTGCTACAAGACAGAAGGTGATCACAGATCTTAGGGGACAACAGCTGACACTGCCAAAATGCTGAAGAACAATCAGCATTTGGATCGGGAAGCAGATATGAACCGCTTTTTAGGCCCAACCCCTTTTGTCTCCAGAGGCGTAATTTCCGGCTGCAAACGTGGCTGGTGCTCCCTGGGGCATGATCCCAACGCTATCTACTCAATTCATTTCATGATTCATAAAATAATCACTAAGCAAAGAATCTTTTCTGGGAGGCTGGGATTTTTATTGATAGAATTAAGTTATCACATATTTGTCTCTCATATATGAACCACACATTGACTTTATTTTTCTAGAAGTGGAGATTGAACCCAGAGCCTTGTACTGAACTATATCTCCAGCTCTGTTTATTTATTTTTTGTTTGTTTGTTTTTATTTTGACACAGGGTCTCACAAAGTTGTTCAGGCTGGCCTCAAACTTGAGATCCTCCTGCCTCAATCCCTAAAGAGCTGAGATTCCATTGATTTTTAGCCAACTTCACACACATAGACCCACATGAATTTTTTTATCATTTTGTTTTGTTTTGTTTTTGAGAGGGGGTCTCCCTGTGTAGTTCAGGCTCGCCTTCCCCTCACTATGCAGCCCAGGCTGGCCTCAAACTCATGGTGATCTTCCTGCCTCAGCCTCCTGAATGCTAGAATTGCAGGCATGCACCACCTAATTTCTTTGGATTGATGATCCATTCCACTTTAAGCCCCTGTGTGTTGTATGTTATAAAACTTTGTCAAATAGTGGCAAAGAGCCATTAAGATTTTCACATCACTTTCAAATAAAGCACAGTGACCTTTCTGGGAAATCATCAGAGTCTCCCCCCGCCCCGCTGCCCCAGCTTTGAATAAGAGCAAGAAAGCTTTCCAGGACAAAAGTGATGGATTTTTTTCCCTCCACTAAAAGCAGGAAGAAAAACAAACTACAGAGGCAGCATTTGAAATTGCTTTCTTCTTAGTTAAACACAGATACAAAGTAATGCTATCTGAGAAATGTGTAACACAGCTGTGTTATTAGTGACACACAGGGCTCTCTGAGAGACCGAGAGCTGCCTCTGGCAACTTGCCTTCACCAAACGACAGTGCCGGCCGTCACATAATGTCATTTACACGTGTTACAAAAAAATACTTTGGTGTTTATAACTCAACGGCTAACTTATAATCCTCATTGAAATTGTTAATTTTTATTCCCTGTTTCAAAAAACCAACCAAACAAAAAACCCAAAGAAGTCCAGTTTCAGATATTTCACACCATCCTCACGACTTAAGCACTTTTCCCTTTCAGCTCCTTGTGTAAAATCATCCAAAACGTCCCAGTTCTTAGAGATTTGCGTTTTTTTTTTTTTTTTCTTGGAACTAGTTCTGGTTCACTATTTCCTTTTATAACAGTCTTCTCCACTGCAGTATTTGGGTTGGTATTTTCACCACTCGTCTTAATCCTTAATGAACACTTTTAATCACTGACTTACTATTTAGGTTGAGGATATTACACTTCACAAAAATAATAACCCCAAATCCTTAAGTGATGTGGAAATATATCACCTGGGACAAACTGCCAAGCTAGATCGGCCAAATTCGAGTTTGTGTATGCACAATGTCAGCGGATGTGACAGTTATTAAGAACATAATGGGAGTGCTGTGAAAATCTTAATAAATTCTGCATTTTAAATTTATGAGTGAAGTAATTCTACGTTTTTATTTTCCTTGGAAATATCCGACACCTATGGGCTACTTGTAGACCTTGAGGACCCGAAGTGGCAACACACTCAAGGAAAGTTCGACAGCTATTAAGTCTGCTCTGTGGTGCAGGAGACAGCGGGAGGCGGTGTCCTGTTACCCTGGTCTCCAGCCATCTGCAGCTAGAAGCTAGTATTCCTGGCCAAGACACTTGTTAAGTGGGAAGAGGGTGGATGGACACATAACGATGCGCCCAAGAGAGACCCGGGCAATAAGGACGATCAGAAACCTGGGCAGCGCAGTTTGGAGGAGACTGGTGGACACGTGCAGGACCTTTCAGAACCCAGCTTGTGATGGGCGCCTTTGGCCACATGGTCACCCGATGCCCTCCTATTGGGTGTTTTGGCTCTGCCACGTCCTGTAGCACGCAAGAAGCTGTTTTGTGAGTAGTGTATGATCCTTCGCGGCAGACAACCTTTCTCCAAAACCCTAGCGCTCTACACTGTGATTCTCCCATGGGGCCAGCAAAATCTTTATGGATGCCACAAGTATCTCTAATAACACAGGCTCTGCGAGTCTCAGGGTTCAAGTGGTTTGGCCATGTATGCCACACTTGGAACTGTTGCAAAGTTCTGTCCTGTCACCTGTGACTATCTTCTCAGGATGCTTTGCCTGGAGTTAGAGGAGGCTGATACCAGTGTTTCTTCATCTCTGCCAAGATGGATGAGATGCGTTCATTTCTCCTTTTACTTGGAGGGGAAGGACAGCTACCCCCAGACTATTAAACATCTAAGCATTTTACAGACTCCATGAGCCTCTAAATCTTTGCACATGTCTCTGAACACATGTGTCTTACCAAAGCACCGGTCACGTCTTGCTGATCTGGCCCAATTAACGTGATATCAGAAGGGCAGATCAGGTGCCTTCTGCAGAGCTCAAGGGTGAGCCAGGTCCCTCAGACTATGTTATGATGAGGAGGGGAGGTCGCTACTCTCTAGGAGGAGTTTTAAGTGTACACCACTGTCCATCCCAAATGCATACCAGGTTGTTCCCACACTCTGAGGTAGGGCTAGAAGGGAGTCTGTTTTCCAGATCAACAGCACATACTTGGCACGGAGGCTTAGTAACAGCACACCTGGCCCTGCAGCTGCCCCTGGGGCTAGTCGCCGGCCGTGTTTGTCCTCTAGGAGCCGTCTAGCGGCTTTGGCCTTGCAGAACAGATCCACTCTAGCACGCATGCCCCCCTGAGCCTCTGATCCTGTCTACTGTCTGCCATGATGGTGCTGCAGTTTCTACGTTAGTGTGAAGCTGGCTGGTGGTGGTGCAGGCCCCAAATCCTACTGCAAGGTCCGCTTCTTTGGGCCACTCCCAGCACCATCTTGAGTGGGGTGCCCAGGAGACAGAGACCTGTGTGCAGGGGAGTGTCAGGGGGCGAATGAAGCCGGGCTGGGCAGAGGGAGACGTTCAATGCGGTGCCCTCACAGCCCAGGCCTCTATGGACCTCACCAGGAGCTCTGGGGCTAGGACAGCCCCTTGGAGTTGTCCCCACTTGAGACCACGGCTCAGAGACCACCGCTCAGAGCTTCCCTCGTCGATCAGGGGATGACTGCCCCCGAGGAGGGAGCGTGACCGAGGGCAAAGTGACTCGCTTGGACTGAGAGTCACACTGGGGTGGCCACCAGCCTCCAGCCTTCCTTTGACCTGGGGCAATGGGCTTGGGGGTCTTGCAGGGGGCATTGGGTGGTGCACACAGGGACGCCTACAACACAGCGTGGGGAAAGCTGAGCTCAAAGACCTTTCCGACCACTGCAGTTTCCCCAGAAAGGAGTGATGGCCCTGTCCCCGGAAGCATGGCAGTCTGGTTTATGACAACCTGCTCTGGCTTTCATAGCACAAAAGCACGCACCAAGCAGAGCTTGGCCTAGATGAATGGTTTTCGAACTGAATTCCACGGCACACTGGGGGGCATTCCTGGGGTCCTTAGGGGTCCTGTGGAGGTGACACTCAGGTGACCTGGCTGGCATCACACCTCTCCCATCACTGCTGGGACCAGGAAAACTCCACTTCTATCTGCTTGTGTCATCAGACTCTGCGAAAGGTTTAGTTTAAGGGAAACTTTTACTGCTGTGAAACAATAATAAGACATTCTACAGAAGACTTGAGCAGCTCTCAAAACCCTCAAGTTAGTTGGGTGTGGTGGTGCACACCTGTAACTTCAGCTACTTGAGGCTGAGGCAGGAGGATTGCAAGATCCTGCCTCAAAATAAGGATAAAAGGGACTGAGGACATAGCTCAGCACTCTTTGGGTTCCATCCCCGCCACTGTTAAATAAATGAGTAAGCTAACTAACAAGTGAATGTCCAAAGGAAGACTGAAAAATGATCGTAAGCCAGAGGAGAACAAGGAGACCTGAACATCAAACGCAAATGCAGCTCCTGGATCGGTCCTGGAGCAGAAGAGGGATATTGGTAGAAAACTAGTGAAACTGGAATAAAGCCTGGAGTTTTGTTCATAGTAATGTCTCAGGCTTGGTATCTCAGGTTCAGCCAACACACCATGGTGATACAGGATGTTGGTATTAGGGGAACCAGACAAGGGACATGTGAGAGCTTTCTGTACTCTGCAACTTGTCTGTGACTCTAAAATGATTTCAGAATACAGAGGTTATTCAAAAAACATCAGATAGGTAAGCCCCAAATATATCTAGGGTTGAGACAGACAGCTGGGTTGGTGCAGAAGGGCTTCCTGGAGGAGGCTGAGGTGGGAGTCATGCGGGATCCAGATGTGACGATATTGGAGATGAGGCCTACCAGTACCCTTGCTCCTAGATTGCTCTCCTTCGGAAGGAGGGAACAGGTCTGAAGAAGGGTTGGGAGGAGGCGGGCTCCCTGGAGGGGGTGGACATTAAAGCATTAAAATAGATCAGTCTTCGGAAGCTCATCCTAGACTCACACCTGGGGTTTCTGGGCTGGCCAGTAGCCGTCAGTAGCTAGAAGGCTGGGGCAGGAGGGGCCCTGGTCCTATGCAGAGAGAAGCGCAGTATGAAACATCCTCAGGCGGAGCTGATAGGGCCTGGGAGCGGGCTTTGTTCAGATATGGGGTCCACTCTGATTGTGAGTGACGGAGGCCCTGATCCACTGTTCCCATGGGGACTGATAGCAGGGAAGGGATGCAGAAGGGCAGGAGGTGGACAGACAGGTGGATATGCCCAGAGACAGGGTAGATGATCTGAGATGAAGACAGAATAGATGAGCACTGGGCCAGGAGGGGCAGCACACACCTGTAACCCCAGCACAGGGGAGGCTGAGGCAGGAGGACCTGCTCACCTCCGAGGCCTGGGCCAGCGCAGCGTGGCCGGGGACAGGGCAGCAGTCGTGGTTGCTGATGGCTGAGCAGAGTGGCTCCCACTTGACGTTCGAGAACCCGCCGGTGCACAGCGGTTGTCACCCACGTTCCAATCTCAGCTGTGCAGCTTCCCGGCTGTGCAACCTCGGGCAAGGCCCTTAACTTCTCTGAGCCTCTCTCTTCATCTGTACGACAGCAACAGAAACGGAACCCATGTCATGGGATTGTTGTGTCATTCACTGAGCAGTGCCCAGTCCCCAGAAAACAGCCAATACTCTTAGCTTTTTTATAAGGCTCCTGGAGAGATTTGGTTGTCCTGTGACCTCTCCATGAATGCGTACTCACAGGCTGTGGTGTGTGCAGAGTGCTTCTGGGCTGGGCTGGGTTCCCCTCACCTACTGAATGTCCCTCCTCAGGGCACTGTCGGCAAGAAGGAGTGAAGCGCCGCTTAGAATCCGCCAGGATCTCGCTCTCGGTGTGCGTGGTCTGCGCATGCGCGGTGCGGATCTGCGCTGGGGACACACAGGCTGCCCTGGCTATGGGGCTGCCGGGCTCTCTCAGCTCTAAGAAAGGGGCCCCGCGCAGTGTGTTGGCGCCTCTGGGCTACAAGGTCTCCTGTAAAGTAGAGGTATTCACCAACCTCCCAGAGGCATTCTAAAGATTAAATGAGACAAAATAGACATTATTTTAGGCCACGAACTCTGCTTAAATAAATATCAAACAACCGAAGTAATCCTCAGTGTACTATCGGGCCATATTGGAACAAATCTAGAAATCAACAGCAAAGAAAGTCACAAAAACTACACTACTCAAAAGCATGGAGATTAAAAATACATTATTGATCATTCAGTGGATCACAGGAGAAATCAGAGAAGAAATTTTAAAGTGCCTAGAATCAAAAGACAATGAACCCACAACATATTAAGATTCCGTGGCAGGGTTGGGGATATGGCTCAGTGGTAGAGTTCTTGCCTTGCGTGCACAAGGTCTTGGGTTCGATCCCCAGCACCACAAAAACAAAACAAAAGATCCATGGGATACAGTGAAAGCAGTTCTGAAAGGGAAGGTTAGGGGGGAATAGAGTGATCCCAAATAAATAACCTGATGATACATCTTAAGGTCCTAGAATGACAAAAGCAATCCAACTCTGAAACTAATGGAAGGAAAGAGATTACAAAGATCAGAGTAGAAATTAATCAAAGTGAGACTGAGAACCAATACAAAGGATCAAAGGGAGGGGAAGAGGGGCTGAGGATCAGAGAGACAGGAGGTAGGGGAGGGGAAGTGGAAAGGATCAAGATGGGATACCTATAGGTGCCAATCCCCCATAATGAATGTATTTATTAAGTATCATAAATATATGGCCAGGGGTGGTGGCATATGCCTGTAATCCCAGTACTTGGAAGGCTGAGACAGGAGGATCTCTGGAAGTTCGAGGCCAACCTGGGCTATAAAGTGAGTTCAAGGCCAGCCTGAACTGCATAGTGAGACACTGCTTCACATAAATAAACAAATAAATAAATAAATAATTTTTATTAGTATATATACTAATCAATTAGCATCTATACTCTCAATTTTTATTAATATATATATACTCATAAAAATTGACAAAAAGAAAGGAAAAATAAACGGAGAGATTTTTTTAAAAAAATAAAATGAACGAGATGCTGTCTGTGGCGTTTCGCGGTCAGTTCACAGCAGCCCCGGGGTGGATGGGACAGAGGAGGGCACAGCTGCGACCCATGGCTGTGTGTGGTGCCCGTGGTCAGTCTCAGCCCCACTGCATCATGGTCCTTCGCGTGTGTGTGCCCGGCCAAGACAGCGCGTTTGTGCAAACAGCCACTTCTCCAGCCAGGGTCGGGTGGTGCCCTTGGGGTCAGCCCTGGGTCTCTGCAGTGCAGCCTTAATGCCAGCGCAGCCACTTCTAGCGCTGTGACTCCGGGAACTGACTCCACGTCTCTGTGGCCCTCTTTCCTCCTCTCAAATTCAGGCAACAACAGCGCCCACCTCAGGGGCAGGGGCATGGGTCAGAGGTGCCCAGAGCTCGCAGCAGATCCCCTTCCGATGTTCAGATGTTCGCTGTTCCTCCGGCACAGGCTGTTCAGTTCCCACACGGCTGCCGGCCAGCAGCTCTCCCCTCCCCGGAAGGTCCTTCAGAGCCCTGACCAGCTCCCTTAGCAGGAGTTCCTCGAAGGGTGCAGCCTGGAGCCAGAGAATGGAGGAGTCCCTGGGGGACAGGGGACAGGCGCTCTCGGGAGGACTGCTGGTTTTCGGGAAAGAGGAGCGAGGGGCATCCTCGTGCAGCTGCCCCGCTGGATGGGAAAGAGTGAGCCTTTCTCTGCTCCATCTCCACCCCTCTCCCCTCCCACCCCAAACCACAGTGGAGCCCGGTGGTGCCCTGACGGGGTGAAAGCGCTCTGTTCCGCCTCGTCCTTGTCCTGCCCGAGACCTCAGGAGGAGCAGAAGCAACATGGGGTGTGGGGGCCATCAGAAAGAAGGGAACAGAAACTGCGCCCAAGCGTAGTTATAAAGAGTATATCTGTGAGTATGTGAGTGTGAGAGCCTGTCAGGCAGAAGAAACGTAGGTTCATCCAAGAGTGGAAACTCTTTTGTCCAGGCCCCTTGTTTAACAGGTGGGGAAACTGAGGCACAGCAAGTCCCTGTGAATGCTCACAGTCACTAGATGACTCCGGCACTGGCCCAACTAGGTCTCTAAACAGCTAATCCAGTCAGGTATGATGGTGCACACCTGTAATCCCAGCACTCAGGAGGCTGAGGCAGAAGGATTGCTGTGATTTTGGAGCCAGCCTGGACTACACAGTGAATTCAAGGCCAACCTGGGCTATACATCAAACCTTGTCTCCAAAACAAACAAACAAACGAAAACTAATCCAGGGCTGGGGTTAAAGTGGGGGTGGCGAGGTGGGGGAAGAAAGCTGGAGATCTAGGGAAAAGATACTTCTGTGTCATCCCCTCTGCCACCCAGCTGTTCCTTCAGGCTGTGGGAGGAGGCAGAGGGGCTGCCAGAGCCCAGGCAGTGAGGGGTGGGGGCCGTGGCTCAGGGCCTGGAGACTCCGCGTGGAGAATCTAGGCACCTCCCCTTCTCCTGTGGACGTGGACTCCCCACCCCAGCCAGGACGCCTCATCCTTGGAGCGACGGCCTCTCCAGCTTTCTTGCCAGACCCAGCGCTGACTGTGGGGAGGGCCTTCCTAAAAGAGGCTTGGGCAGAGTCCCAGTTCTGCACATGAGCCCCAAAACAGTATGTGGGGAAAGCCTGAGCCCAGCAAAGCTCTGGACCTCCCCGACCTGTTCTCCTGTAGTGTCCCTGCCTGGAAAGCAAGCAAAGGACAGGATGTCCATCTACGACGGGGGGGATGGCATCTGCGGGCCCCAGACCCTCTGCCTGTCCTGCCCAGAGGGGACCACGCACGGGGCAGACTTGGGCTTGGCTTCCTCCCTCACCCCCAGCCCCTGCCTGTAATTTGGGGAAGAGGGAGAGAGGTCCCTGGCCGGGGTGGGAAGCTGCAGCTGGAGAAGACATTCCCGATGACTCACAGGCCCAGAACGCCTGGGTAGCTGACGGGGTGGCGGGGACAGCCCCTGCTCCTGGGGGCAGTGACATCAGAACCTGGTGGGCAGGGAGGCAGGCATGCTGGGCCGGGGGCAGGATGCAGGGGAAGCACTCCAAAGGGCCCGAGAGGGGACAGAGGACTGCTGTCTGCGCCCAGCAGCCAACTCGATGCCGGGGTCTGAGGATAACACCCTGCTGCCCCAGGAAGGCGGGCATGGCGGCGACCACCTCTAGGAAGCCCCCTTGATTATGCACTCGTGCCAACCTGCTTGACATCTGGCTTCTCCTGTCACCCCACGTCCCCTCATTTATTGGACCTCATATTTGGGGAGGGGAAACTGAGGCCCAAAGTGGTCACCACGGCTGCACTACGGGTCCTGGCAGAGCTCTGGGCTCAGGGCGCCTGGGTGCTGCGCTCCCTCCCCCAGCGGCTGCGTCTACGTGGCAGGCCAGCGAGGGGCCTGCGCGGAGGAGGGAGGCGCTGGGAATGAGGTCAGCGGGTTGGAAGGGCCAGGCCGGCTGCAAAGGCATCTGGGCTATATAGCGTCTGGAAGGTAGGGGCCTCCAAGCCGTCACTCCAGCCCCAGCCCAGCCACCGTCCACCAGCCCTCCCGGCCCAGCCCACTGTGGCCTCCTGCCCGCCTCCTGCCCCTCCCTCCTTCCTCCCACAGCCCACTCTCCCAGCCCAGGCCAGATGGTTTGCATCAGGCCTCTTCCATGTGGCAGCTCCTCCCTGCCCACCAGGCTCCCTTCCCCCTCTGGCCACATGGCTCTGCAGAGAGTTCCGGGGGACTGTCCCCCATCAGGCTGGCCCCTCTCCCATCTGCAGGCCTGGCCTGTCAGCTTTAGCCCCTGCCACCCGAGCTATCAATCCTAACTGTGTGACCTTACACCATCACTTGCTTTCTCTGGGCCTTGGTGACATCTGTCCCATGATATTCCCACCTAGAAACTAGAATTACAGATTCCAGCAGAGGCAGAATACCAGCTTTGGAGGGACCATCTGGTCTACCTCTTTACCTGCCCCGCCCCCCAGGTCTTATGTTCTTGTTAATCCCAGAACCACAAGTCCCACCACCTTCTCTTCCCTCCATGACCCAGATCTTTACTTGAGTCCATCTGCTGTCCCCCAGCTGACCAGGCCTTGGCAAAAGGGTCACAACCATGCCCTACTCAAGAGCCGTTACTGGCTCCCTGTGGCCTCCAGACTGAGAATCCAGAACCCTGGGGGCTGGGGGTTTAGCTCAGCGGCACAGCGCCTGCCTGGCAAGCGCGAGGTCATGAGTTCAATTCCCGGTACCGGAAAGAAACCAAAAAAACCAGACCAGAACCCTAGACCTCTAGACATTGATCCAAGCCTATTTTCCCAGGCGTCTGCTCCACTTTTCCAGGGCCTTGATTGTCTGTGTCTTTCTCTCTCGGATGTGTTGGGCTTCAGGGCTCACCACGGCCCTCCCTGGCATTTGGAGCCTGCGTGGGACCCTGTCACCTGCCCTCCCAGGCCCAGCTCCAAAGCGCCCACTCTGCAAAGCCGTTCTCTTCACCCGTGGGTCTCCACAGGCTTCCACTTTACTGAGCAAGACACAGAGCCACAAGGCGGGCTTCTGTCTACTCATCTCACAGATGAGAGAAATAAGGTTCAGAGAGGTGAAGGAACTTTCGAAAAATCCCACAGCCAAGGCTGCCTCCGCCAGGACGTTTTCTGCTCCCGGTTCTCTGAAGGCAGGCATCATGGGTCCCAGGAACTGTCCCCTGAATTGCATCAGGGAGAAATGCACGAACTCAGGATGCTGTGCCCCAAATAGGGTCCTCAGCCTCCTTCTCCCTCCCCGGGAGCCATCCCTGCCCCTCACCTCCCCCCACCCAACCCAAGCCCACATTTGTGAGTTCTCGTCCCAAGGGCTCTAAGCCTGTGCCTTCCCCCTGTTTCCATCCCCATCGATCTGGTCCAACGCCAATCACCTGAGCTCCCCCAGGGGCTTCTCTGCTGTTCCTCCGCCTCCTGTAGCCCCTACTCCTTTCAGGGAGCACGGTGGGCTCCCCCAAATGCATCTGACTGTGACCTCCCCAGGGTCCATAGCTGGAAAGGTAAAGACTGAATCCCTTGATTTGGCCTCTATGGCCTCCAGCCTTTGTCCTGTGTGTTGTAGTCACACTGTCTGTCTCAGGATTCTTCTGGTGTCCAGAATGTGCTGGGCTCTTCCTGCCCCAGGACCTTTTCATATGCAAGACCAGCCAGCCAGTTCACCTCCCGCCCTGCCCCAGACCATCTGTGTCATCTCCACTCAGCCATCAAACTGTCCAGGATCCTCAGAACGAAGCTGGACCCACTTTATAACCTTTCCGTTGTAGCTTTGTGCTTATTCATGGATTTTGTTCATGTCAGTTTCTTTCCTAGATGTAAGCTTCATGAGGGCAGCCACAGGGTCTGTGTTGCCCACTGAATGCCCAGCAAAGCACATGGCCCCTTGGTATGGATGAGGGACTCCATCAGCAAATGATGGGAAACCGAGGCAAGGACAGGCCATCGTATCCAGCCTGGATTCTTTCTGCATCCAAGGCAAACCTTCCAGAGGCCCTCTGCGCAGGGAGCAATCAGGACCCCCACTTCCTGTCTCCCACCTACGTCCTCTCCCCAGAAACACTGGAGTCCCAGGCTTGCCTGGAAGAAGCCCTGGAGACAGGGGCAAAAGTCTTTGTGTTTATCTCCCTACATATTCTGGGTACACCATGAGCCCACTGCGGGGTCCCGCCCCTTCCCCCCTGCTCAGCCACCTTTGCCTCCAGTGGGAGCAGAGCACAGCCCCCCAGGACGGGATGGAGGCACCGGAGATCCACAGCCTGTGGAAGCAGACACCACACCGGAAGAGAAGGAGAGAGAAAGGAGGAGGAGAAAAGAGTGTGTGGGTGGAGGGGTGGGACAATGCCCAGAGGCAGAGGGAAGGGAAGAGAGAAAACTAAGAAAAGGAAGAAAAGTCCACGAAGAGGGAAAAGGTTGAGAGGCAGAGATGGAGAGGGAAGGGAGGAGGCAAAAAGAATAGAAAATAGGAGCGGAGCGAGGAACTGAGGACCAGACATGAGATCCCAACCAGGAAGGAGTATGTAAAAGTCCAACTCCACTCATGCAGGCCGGAAGCAGAACGTCCTCTGCCTTCTGACGCTGAGGGGTGACTGGTGTGGCCGCAAGGCTCAGGGCTCTGCCGGGGGCCCGGGAGGAGGATGGGGACCGACCCTCGTGTGTGACGGCCACAGGGCAGCAGGGAGGACGGGGTCCCCAAGCCCAGCGTGGTACACTTAGCACGTTCCTGGCTGGGGGGGGCGGGGTTGGCACACATCCTGCTGTCACCTTCCAGCCACACCCCAAGCTTCCCACTGCAGCCGGTCCCTGTCTCCTCTACCCCAGGTTGTGCCCCTTGGGCTGGGGGCTCCCACAGAATGAGGCAGGATGTGGCCAGGACTGGAAGTCCAGGCTCCCTTTCAGGAGGCTGCGCTGAGGGCCTGCTCTGGAAGAGAGGTGGGCGCCGGGCCTGGGCGCCGGGCCTGGCTGTGGACAGCTCAGGGCTCAGGTCACCTGGGGAGAAAGGCAGAGGGGGCAGGGAGCAAAAGGGCAAAGAGATCCAGAAAAAAGAGCTCCAAAGAAGAGCAAGATGGAGAAAGGCAAAGTCACACGGAGAGAAAGGAGGGAGGCCGGGACTGAGAGGGAAGACAGGAGCGCAAAGAAGGAAAGGAAAACAGACGGAGCAGGCCCCCATTCCCCAGCCTCCGGGCCCACTGCAGCCTCACCCGCCGCACCAGCAAAGCGCCACTCGGGGCCCCGCGCCCCACACGTCTCACGCGGGTTCTGTCTGCAGCCTCGCCGCCCCCCGCCAGGACCCAACCCCTCTTCTCGCCCCCTCCTCCTCCTCTGGCTTCTCTTGCTTTGTCCCAGGTGGGCCCCCTGCTCCCCGACCCATCAGTCTCAGCAGCATCCCGTCCCGGCCGTCTCTCTCCTCCCGCCATGCCTCTGATCCGAAGCTCTCTCTACACCCACAGCGGCATCACCTGTATCCCGAGGGCCCGCGCTTGTCTCTCCTCCTCAGACCCAGATGCCCCGCATCTCCTCCCCACTTCTGGGGGTCAACGCAGGCAAAACCTCACCATCATCGTCCCGTAGAACCCCCAGAAGAGAGGGACGAGTGAGGGATGGAGGGAGAGCTCGGACACCAAGGGCTTGGGTCGGAGGCTCGGGAGCGCAGAGGGTACTGGGCCCCCAGGGCCCTAACAGAGGGCACAGATGGGGCACTGTCAAGGGGGAGGAGGAAAGAGGGGTGCACAGACCGGGGTGCTCCCAGCGTGTGCCCTGGGGACCCTCAGCCGGGACCCACAGGGCACTGGGATTTGAACTCAGACCCCTGCCTTTCTCTCCATCACTAGTCTGCCACCTAGGGTGTTGGCAGAAGGGCATCAATGTCGGTGGGAGGAAGGGCACCAAGGCTTCCGGTGGGGACCACAGCAGCTGGAGGGGTGACCTGCTGTACAGGGCAGGGAGAGCCCCCCCACCAGGAGCCCTGCTGCCTCTCTCAGGGGATGGAGTCTCCCCATCGGGCACCAGGAGTCCCTACACATTGGCCGGAGGCACAGAGCACTCTCCTCCCTCTGGGGGGGGCACTTGAGAAAACTTGGACAGGGAGAGAACTCAGAGCTCAGCACTTTCCCCTTTCTGTTTTTCTTCTTGAGGCATTTTTTTCCCCCAACTGCTGATGACTTTACCATTCTTGGGGGTGGGAGGTGGAGATCCTGCCCCCCCCAACTCCAAGTGCCGGACAAAATCCTACATTCCACAAGAAGCCAGAGCTTCAGACTTTCCTAAAGATGAGGTGGCGTCTCCTCCCCTCTCGGCCCGGGCTCCCCTCCCCCAGCCTGCAGGCCTCAGTCCCAGCCTGGGAGGCCTGGCCAGGCTGGGAGGAGACCCCAAGCACATTCTTCCTCTTACTGTCATGCTGCAGAAATTAAAGACACATCTTCGCGCTGGGCATCCGCCAAGCGTTTCAAGTCGAGAAGTGGCAGAAGAGGCCCTGGGCCTCAGCTCCGTGCCACGTGGGAAGGGTGCTGGGAGACCATCTGCCTACAGCCCCCGGGCAGAGGCTGGGACTGGACCCTGAGGTGGTGGCTGTCACACCTCGTGCATGCAACACCCCCATCCCGGGGGGCCTGAATGTCCTTCAGAGCTCTAGGTCTGTGATGTCACTCCACCTGCGATGCTTCAGATCTCCCTTAAGGTGGCCCTGGGAGAGGCCGGGCAGAGAGATGGGGAAGTGCGGGCCGAGCAGGTCTCGATGAGCACGCTCAACTCGCAGACGGGCAGGCGGGTCACGCCAACCCTCGCTGCAGTGAGCCCTGCAAGATCTCACCCTAGACAGCATCTGTTCCTCTGGGGGTCAGGACCCTTGTCCCTTGCTGGGGACACGGCTCCCCTTGGGACCCACCCTCCTCGGAGGGCAGGACTTCGGTGGGCCCAGGAACTGCCATCTCAGCACCTCAGCCCCCCCTCTCCTGCCCTGCCATTGCTGGCACTAGGTGGGGACAGATCCTGGGCCACAAGTCACTGCCACATGGTTGAGATAATTGACGAAGGCCCGTCCCTCCGTTGCCGTCTCCAGCCCTGCCTCTCTGGAAACTCTATATTTTCCCTTTAATTATAGCCCCCGCCGTCTCCCTGCATAGCCCCACCCGCGCCGCTCACCCTCGCTGCCCACGGCCGGCCAGCGTGGCTCCCTCCCCTTCTGTTCCTTGGTCTTTTTTTTCCCCTTTGCCTTCGTTGCACAAAACCAGCTGGGGGAGGGAGGGGGGAAGCAATGGAATCTTGGATGGTTCAGGGGAGGCGGGACTCCCTGATTCCACGTTTGCAGCTCTAGAGCAGCGGGGGTAGGAGGAGCTGGGGGGTCCCTGGAGGAGACCCCAATGCTTCCACTTGGACCCACAGATCTTGGCGAGACGGGGCCCGAGAGGAACTGGAGTTGAGGCAGAGCAATGTTGGGGTTTCAGGTATGGGAGAGGAACAAATTCAAGGTGACTTCTAGAAGCATCTCCCGGTGTTCTTGGGGTCTCCATGCCCTTCAGGGGACAGATGATCTTCTCCTTATTCCAAGGCAGAGAGCAAAGGCCAGCATTTTGGGGAAAGCATGAGGCAGTGGGAAACAGCCTTTACAAGAGGGTCACCTGGCCCCCCTGCAATTCTTCTCAACTCTGAGGGCAGGTTTCCCTAGGTCCCCCAATGCTCTTACGTGTCGCCAGCCCGAGTCTACGTGTGGCCAGGGAAGGGGCTTTGCACAGCTCAAGAAGGATACCGTCTGGCCGAGCGTCCTCTGCCCAAGTTCTCTCCTGCTGACTGCAGGGTAGGGGGTCTCAAGTCAGCCCCAGCCCCAGTCATGGCGGCCACCAGGCCCTGTGTAAATCATCAGTGTTCGCAGGCTTTCCCCTACAAACTCAGGCCTCTAGTGCTGTAAGGTGGAGGGGTTTGGGGAGTGAACCGTACAGGGCTGCAAACCCAGTCTACACGTCTGAGGCCCCAGCAATCCCTCCGCCCTAGCCTGGTGCCCCAGAGCAAGCTTCCTTCTGAACAGCCGGGTCCTCCCCAGCGCCTCTCCCCTTTAAGCCCCGGGGTTAACAGAGAGCATATGAGTCCATCTTGGAGCCCCCAGCCTGGCAATAGACGTGATCGCCTACCTTCCTGCAGTATCTGATTCTCGTGCTTATAAAGGAATCTTTCATTTGTTCCCAAATATTCCTAACCTCCAACCGCACCAGAAGAACCCCCAGACAAGCACATCTGTTTAATTCCCTGGTTTTCCTGTCTTGGAGAGACTCTACCTGGCCTCTTTAGACCCATTTCTCAGTGCTTGCCAAGGAGGTCAGGAGGATGAACGGCCTGGAGGACCCCCTTCCAATGACTCCTGACCCTTCCCCAACTCCACTTCCTTGAGAGTGGCGGTCCCAGGAAAAACGAGCCATGCACCCCCGCCCACGCTTCAGCCGCTCTCTGCGGAAGACCCCGCAGCACTCCAGCGGCAGCACCTCTGGCCCAGGCTGGGCTGGGGGCTGGGGAGGCCGAGTGGCAAAGGGGGGAGAACTCGGGTGGACTCCCTTTCCTTCCTTCCCCTCCTCCCCCTCTCCGGTCCAAATTGGGGGCCGGGCCAGGCAGCTCTGATTGGCTGGGGGCTGGGGGGCCGGCTCCCCCTCTCCACGGGGCAGGGTTCCTCCCAGCGCTCCATCAGTATGGTATAAAAGGGGCCCGGGCCAGCCGTCGGGAGCAGACGGAGTCTCTCCTCGGGGTCGGAACAGGAGGCACGCGGAGTGAGGCCACGCATGAGCCGACGCTAACCCCCCACCCCTGCCGCAAAGAGTCTACATGTCTAGGGTCTAGACATGTTCAGCTTTGTGGACCTCCGGCTCCTGCTCCTCTTAGCGGCCACCGCCCTCCTGACGCACGGCCAAGAGGAAGTCGCGGACCAAGGGAGAGACAGTAAGTCCCAAACTTTTCGGAGTCCACGGGTACTCGGGAGCAAGCCCGGCGCTTGGTTCCCAGGCTTTTCCGGAGATTTGCGTGGGGATGGAGGGAAAAGAGATGGAGACGAGCGAACGTGCCCTGGGCTGGGCACGGGGATGAACACTCCGAGGAGTGGGCAGTGAGGCTGGTGCACAGTGCGAGATGGCACGGGAGGAAATCCTGAGCGTGCACCGTCAAGCACACCGGGGACAGTGGGGTCTGCGGACAGAGCACGTCTAAGATGGGACAGGGGCGCCGAGCTGGGGATCTGGAGCCCAGGATGTAAAAGCGATCAGGAGGGCTGTGGGATGATTCATAAGGAAAGATTGTTTGCACTCTGCAGGCTAGACTGTGTTCCCGGGCCCGCGGGGGTGCTGGGCGCCGGGGGGAGGGGACGCGCGGAGTGGGCGGGAGCGAGGCTGAGAAAGTTTGGCGCGGGCTTGGCCAGGCGAGGTCCTTGCGCCCCCTGCTGACCTCCATGAGCATTGCGCACCCTGGTCCGGTGCTTTCCAGCGTGGGAGCCGGAGGGCAAGACCCCAGTTATTGTCCGGTGTGGACCTCACTTCTAGATCTAAAAAAATAAAACCCAGCATGGGGTAATCTCTGCCTCTAAAAACGTAGCCAATCAGGGGACATTGCCCCGCCCTGTCCCCATTGCTTAGCGTTGCCCGCCACCTAGTGGTGGTCTGCGTAGATGACTGTGGGCGGGGTTACCCAAATTCATCACTATTTCCAGACTTGGCGGTTCCTTGGCTGAGAAGTGACCCAGAAGCAGTGGGTAACTTTGAGGGGTTGGAGGTAGCCCCGAAAGCAAGCTTTTAAGTTGCCTGGACGCCAATGATTAAGATGCACCCAATTTTGGGGGTGTATTTCAAGCCTGTAGGTGGGATCCCATCAGCTCCTCCCCCACCCCAGTTCTCCTAGATCCTCCCACGCCATCCCACCTGCCATGGGGCTGGGGGCGGGGCCTCTCTTCTCGGGTTCCCCTCGCAGGCCACGCCCCGAGAGCCTGCTCTCTGGAGGGGCTCCTCCTACCCACCCCCCTTGGCTTTTTATTTCCCTTGGCCTCAGCGCCTGTTGGAGTTGGAAGCAACCTCAGCTTAGAGCTTTGTTTAGATTCCTGGGAACTGGGAAGAGTCTCAGACTCCCTGGCCAGGCGCCGGGGCGCTGTCACTGGCCCTGATGCGGAGCAGATAAGCTTTTAAGGATTTGGAGGGAAGAAGAAAGTGGGTTGGGGGTGGAAAATGTAAAATCGAAGTGCCCTGCTTGGATTGGACACTGTAGGCGCCCGGGGTGCGGGTCTTGGGCGCCGCCGACAGCTCCCCCGCCCCCGTCCCTCTCGCCCAGTCCCAGGCATCGAGTGCGTCCACGATGGCCGCAGGATCGCCAGTGGAGACACGTGGAAACCCGACCCCTGCCAGCTCTGCATCTGCGCCAACGGCACGGCACTGTGCGACGAGATAACCTGCGATGACGCTGTCAACTGTCCCGGGGCCAAAATCCCCGCTGGCGAGTGCTGTCCCAGATGCCCTGACGGCCCAGGTAGGGTTCAGAGCCAGGCCGGTGGCGTTGGGGAGTCAAGGTCACTCCGTACCACTGGCAAACCCTCCTCTAATCGCGCCTCCTCTCTCCCTCAGAATCAGCTCAGGAAGCAGAAGACACCAGAGTCGAGGTAACACTCCGCCCTGATTTGTGCCATCACATGCACGACTTCTCTGTCCTCCCTTCTCTGACCGATGTCTTCTTTCTTCTCGCTCAACCCTATAGGGACCCAAGGGAGACACCGGCCCCCGAGGACCTAGGGTAAGCGGTGCCTGGGCTACCTGGAGTTGGGGTGGGCGTGGCTCCGGCCTGCGCTGACGGCGGCCCCGCCCTCTGCCCTCACAGGGACCCCCCGGCCCCCCTGGACGAGATGGCATCCCTGGACAGCCTGGACTTCCTGGGCCCCCCGGCCCCGCTGGACCTCCCGGCCCCCCTGGCCTTGGCGGAGTAAGTGGAGAGTGGATGGGAAGGCCTGTGCTCCCTTTCACCCGATTTAGCTTTGGTTTTTCGTTTCATCTTTTGGTTTTTCATTTTCGTCTCTTTTCATTTTGGGGTGTTTTGGCAGAATATATATATATATATATATATATAATTTTTTTTGTACCGGGAATCGAACTCAGGACCTTGTGCTTACCAGGCCGGTGCTTGTGCCACTGAGCTATATCCGCAGCCCCTAATTATATTTTTAAATAATCTCAAACTTACAGAAAAGTTGCACGAATAATGCAAAGAACTTCCATATACCCTTCACAGTTTGTCACATCTGCTCTCTGGGCCTCTGTTTTTTCCCTAAACCATAAGTGGCCAGCAGCATGTCCCTGTGCTCCTAAACACTTCTGTGTGATTGCCCAGGAACAGCACCCTCCACTGTCACCGCGGTACAATGATTCAACCTCACACTGATCCAAAACTATTGTCTAATATACAGTCCGCATTCACAGTTCACCAACGTCCCCATATCTTGCAGTGTTTTTGTTTCCCTGACCCAGGATCCTGAGTTGCATTTAATGGTCCTGTCTCTTTAATTCCCATGAATGTAGAGTATTCCTGAGACTTTCTGCAGAACGCAGTTATTCTGTAGATGCCAGTTATTTTGTAGACTGCCCTTCAGTGGGGGACTGTCTGAGCAGTTAGAGTGGGGTGAGGGTGAGAGTTTGGCCAGGCATATTTCGCAGTCGCTTTCATCCGCCCCAGCATGTCCCATCATAAAGCACGTGATGGCAGTTGTCCCCTTGCTGGTGATGTCTTCCGCCTGTCCATGGGCGGTCCTGACCCTGACTTCTCACGCTCTCTCTCTTGTTTTCCTAGAACTTCGCTCCCCAGATGTCCTATGGCTATGATGAGAAATCGGTTGGAGCTGCCGTGCCAGGCCCCATGGTGAGTCACTAGGGGGAACGGAGATGGCAGAATAAGGTGGGCACGGGCGGACGGCATTAATGGCTGGGGATACGGGCATCTTTGGAACTTAGAGGCTAGAGAGGACACATGACAACCGTGGTCACAAGAAGCGCTGGGCAGGAGCAAGACTGCCCCCGTTGTGCTCTCCCACGCAGTATCATCATGTCCCCCTTTCCTTTCCTTCTGCAGGGTCCCTCGGGTCCTCGTGGTCTCCCTGGCCCCCCTGGTGCACCTGTGAGTATCTAGGGGACTTCCATGTAGGCTCTGGGGCTTGGGGCTGTTGGAGGGAAGGTTGGGGTGAGGGCAGGAAGGTGTTCAGCGATCTCTTGTCTCTTGGGGACAGCTTGGCAGAGACCTGCCCTTCTGACTTGCCTCTCTCTCCTCGTTCTCCAGGGTCCCCAAGGTTTCCAAGGCCCCCCTGGTGAGCCCGGCGAGCCCGGAGCTTCAGTAAGTATGCTGATACATCTTCCGCAGAAGATCCTCTACCTGGGGACCTCCTCACTCATCCTTCCAACCCCAGGCCTCCCCTGCTCTGTTGCTTGCCCTGCAGATTCTAACTGCCTCTCCTCTCTCCTCTAGGGTCCCATGGGTCCCCGTGGTCCTCCTGGCCCTCCTGGCAAGAATGGCGATGACGTAAGTAGCCCGAGACGATACCATCTGCCCCTGGTCTTCGGGGGTTGGATCCTTTAATCCCCACTGCGGTGCCCCCACCGCTTTGGGCGCTGGTCCTCAGAGGAAGTAGGCAGGTTCTCCCCGAGGTGCTCCACTGTCCTTGACCGATGGATGGTCTTTGCTAGTGGGATGTTTTCCTGCTTCCCAATCCCCAGCTCCCCAACTCAGAGTAAGTGACTTCCTCACGGTGAAGTGCTCTGTGGGGAGATTAAAAGGGTGGGAAAAAAAAAAACACACAGAAATTTCTTTGGAGGGACACACATTTCAGCCAAAAAGGATTTCATGGTAGATTGAAACTGAGCTCCAGATTCAGTGTAAAATCCTGAGCCCCTAAAACTCACATTCAGCAATCCCAAGACAACTGAGACCTTCCTTGGGTCCCCAGCCCAGGGACATAGGTGTCATGGCCTTTTCTCCCACCTCAGGGAGAAGCTGGCAAGCCTGGTCGTCCTGGTGAGCGTGGACCTCCTGGGCCTCAGGTGAGCAGGCGTGAGGCTGGACCCCGGGTTTGTCACCTTGGGGCCTCAGCCTGGGGCTGTGACCACGTACTGCATTCTCATGGCCTTCCCTGTCCTCCTCTGCCTTGCCCCCCAGGGTGCTCGCGGACTGCCCGGAACAGCTGGCCTTCCTGGAATGAAGGGACACAGAGTGAGTCCCCTTTGAGTCCTCTAGGTTCCTAAAGCCCTGGCCTCCCGCCATCGAAGCCCCTACCCCCCAAGGTCCTGACGTGCTTCGTGGGGAGGGTAGCTACAGAAGACCCAGGGGACATAGAGCCGACCCCTGGAAGTACATCCTTCCATGGGGAAAAGTCCTGATAAACGGACAGGGGGATCTTGGCCAGTTGGGGGTCAGTGTGGCTCAGATACAGGGGCACGACCGAGGTGACCGGAGGCTCCCTGTCAGACCTGGGTGTCACGGCGGCCCACCCCCGCCACAGGGTCTCACTTTGTGCCTCTCTCCCATCTTAGGGTTTCAGTGGTCTGGATGGTGCCAAGGGAGACGCTGGTCCTGCTGGTCCCAAGGTAAGAGCCTCCTGAGTGTCCTGGCCCTCCCCTTCCCTGCAGTCCTAAAGGGACGTGAAGTCCTCACTCGGTCCTCTGTCCTGCAGGGTGAGCCCGGCAGCCCTGGTGAGAACGGAGCTCCTGGCCAGATGGTAAGTGTGCACCTTTCTAGTGGGGGAGAGAGTTACCAGGATACGATGGAGGTGTGGGGGCGCTCAAGAGGCTCCCACCTCACCTGGCATCTCTTGGTTTGCTTGCCAGGGCCCCCGTGGTCTGCCTGGTGAGAGAGGTCGCCCTGGACCCCCTGGCTCAGCTGTAAGTATCTCTGGCCCCTTAGGGGGTCCCCAGGCTCTGGATGGAGCTCCCCAAGAGCCACAGGGACCGGCCAGTGCTCAGAAGACATAACTGGGCCTCCTTTCCCTACAGGGTGCTCGCGGAAATGATGGTGCTACTGGTGCTGCCGGGCCCCCTGTGAGTATGGCTCTGTCCACGGGGCTTGGGAGAAGGGCCGGAAAGCCAGGAGCTCTTCTGTCCCTGCTGGGCCTTGCTGCTGCCACCTTCCTGCGTACTGACGTCTCCGTCTCATTCACAGGGTCCCACTGGCCCCGCTGGTCCTCCTGGCTTCCCCGGTGCTGTTGGCGCTAAGGTGAGGACCTGCCTTCCTCTAGCACGACTGTCACAGGCCACGAGCCAGTGCCCCCCGACTCCCCAACCCAGAGGGACCCAGAGTGGCCTGAGAGAACCTCACCCCCAATACCTTCATCCTGGAGGCCCCTTCCTTGATCTTGGAGCCCTCGTTGTGGTTTCCTGTGCCTGTGGTTTCTGACGTGTCCTTTCCTCCGACCCAGGGTGAATCTGGTCCCCAAGGAGCCCGAGGCTCTGAAGGTCCCCAGGGTGCGCGTGGTGAGCCTGGTCCTCCTGGGCCTGCTGGTGCTGCTGGTCCTGCTGTGAGTGCCCCCCGTACCCAGAGCCTCCTGTTCTACCCACCAACCCCAGAGTCCTTACCTGTCACTCACTGTCTTTCCTGTGCTCTAGGGAAACCCTGGTGCTGACGGACAGCCTGGTGCTAAAGGTGCCAATGTAAGTCGCCTGCCCAGTCTCAGCCCCCACCCGGTGCCCCCTCTCACCCGCTCCGTGCACCCCCTCACGCATCTGCTCCCCCTACAGGGTGCTCCTGGTATTGCTGGCGCTCCTGGCTTCCCTGGTGCCCGAGGCCCCTCTGGACCCCAGGGCCCCAGCGGCCAACCAGGTCCCAAGGGCAACAGCGTAAGTACAAACCTCTCCTTCCTTCCCCACCCCATGCCCGGCTCCGCTGCGGCCCCATCTTGGGGACATGAAGATGAGGCCAAGTGCATGCCCCAGCTCTCCACTCACTTCCCCCCTCCCTCCCCCGACACAGGGTGAACCTGGCGCTCCCGGCAACAAAGGAGACACTGGTGCCAAAGGAGAGCCTGTGAGTCCCCAACAGCCAGCCCCTCCCGCCCTGGGGCCCCCGAAGGGAGGGAGACCGGGGGAGAAGGGGAGCCCCTTGTGCGGAGGCTGGAAGCTCACCAAGCGCGCCCTCCTCTGCCTACCCCAGGGCCCCGCTGGTGTTCAAGGTCCCCCTGGCCCTGCTGGGGAAGAAGGAAAGCGTGGAGCCCGAGGTGAACCCGGACCTACTGGCCTGCCCGGACCCCCTGGCGAGCGCGTACGTGCCCCCCCACCCTCCCCCTTCTTCCTGGTGTCCCTGGGTCGGTGCCCCTGAGCTCATCCGCCTCCTCTCCTCCTGCAGGGTGGCCCTGGCAGCCGTGGCTTCCCTGGTGCAGATGGTGTGGCTGGTCCCAAGGTGAGTTCTCTTCCTAGCAGAGGTTGGCACATGGCACCCCTTTCCGCTGGTGGTATAGTTGCCCCCTCGCAGTGCCCCCTGCCCAGTCATTGGCACTACCAGCTGTGGATGTTCTCTCTCCCCTTCTTTCTCTTGCCATTTGGCCTCACACTGACATCTCCAGGGCCCACCAGTGTCCCTCAATGCCCAGCTGGACCAGCTTCCCCACCCCTCACATGGCAAAGAGGCCCAGCCCCAAGTCCCTGACTTCCTGTGACTTCTCCCACCCAGGGTCCTGCTGGTGAACGTGGTTCTCCTGGCCCTGCCGGCCCCAAAGGTTCCCCTGGTGAAGCTGGACGCCCTGGTGAAGCTGGCCTGCCTGGTGCCAAGGTGAGACCCAGCCCATCCGCTCAGCTTGGCCTAGGCCCTATGTGTCCTGTGTGGGGTCTGGGATGAGGCGTTCTGGAGTCTTCTCCGCCATCATCCCAGCCCCCAACGCTCACACCTGCCCCTGCCTCCCCCAGGGTCTGACTGGAAGCCCTGGCAGCCCCGGTCCCGATGGCAAAACTGGCCCCCCTGTAAGTATGGCTCCCCATGGGCCCCCTCTTACCCTCCTGTGTACCGTCCTCTGCCCTCACCACTCCCTCTGTGCTCCATCCCCAGGGTCCCGCTGGTCAAGATGGTCGCCCCGGACCCCCAGGCCCTCCTGGTGCCCGTGGTCAGGCCGGTGTGATGGGATTCCCTGGACCTAAAGGCGCCGCTGTGAGTATTCAGTGGGGAGCAACGCAGAGTCAAGCACAGGGCACCCCAGAGGCCAGAGTTCTGGGCTGTGTCTCAGCTCTGTGAACTTGCTGTGTGACCTCAGGATGCTCACTGCCCCTTTCTGGGCCTTAGTCTGTAAAATGAGACCCTTCTCCTAGCTGTTTGGTCATTGCTGTGTCCCTGGAAATAAGTATTGTTGGTGGC
This sequence comes from Chinchilla lanigera, assembly GCF_000276665.1. Taxonomy (NCBI): domain Eukaryota; kingdom Metazoa; phylum Chordata; class Mammalia; order Rodentia; family Chinchillidae; genus Chinchilla; species Chinchilla lanigera. Next base: position 11,475,794 of record NW_004955451.1, read on the forward strand.
CTTCCCCTCCCACACATGGATAAGGTGGGCCTCATGACCGTCACCTCCAAATTTGGTGGGTTCTTTGAGGTTTGAAAAGAGAGGAAAGCCCTTTGTAGTTCAGGGTGCTGCAGGTTTATAGGGTGTAAGGTTTGCAGGGAGGCCAAAGGAACCAACCACAAAAGCCACAGGCGTCCCCAGGGCTTGTAAACACAGCCTGCGGTGTTCTGGCTTCAAAAAAGCCCTATAACAAAGAGTCCGTCAACCCTGCCCCCAAAAAGGAGACAGAAGGAGTGCAGAAGGCCCAGGTTTCTCCTGGGCCCTCAGCCCTGACCCTCTCTCTGCGTAGGGAGAGCCCGGCAAGGCTGGAGAACGAGGCGTGCCTGGACCCCCTGGTGCTGTCGTGAGTATCTCCTTTCCTTGATCTCCTTCCTGCCCCCCACAGGAGGGACGGGAAGCCCCCGGGGCCTCTGCTTTGTCCCCCGTGATCCCCCACCCCGCAGGTGCCCATCAGCCCGCCACCCTGAGCTCTTCCTTTTCTGCCCACAGGGTCTCGCTGGCAAAGATGGAGAAGCTGGAGCTCAGGGACCCCCCGGCCCTGCTGTAAGTGTCCCCCACGGGGAGCTCCCTGCCCTTGCTCTCCCTGGACTGCCTGTGACCTTGCCTTCTCTCCTTGACAGGGTCCCTCTGGAGAGAGAGGCGAACAGGGCCCTGCCGGCTCCCCCGGGTTCCAGGTGAGGCTTCCTGGCTGCCAGGCCCTGTGGAGCAGAGTGGGGGCGCCTCTGCTCCCTTCCGCATTCTGACCTCTTCCCCTCTCCTCCTCCACTTCCCACCTACAGGGTCTCCCTGGCCCCTCTGGTCCTCCCGGTGAAGCAGGCAAACCTGGCGAACAGGTGAGAGGAGCGGAAGGCAGGAAACGCAGCGGGACAGGCCCCTGCTCTCAGTTGGTTGGGCATCTGTGGCTGGGGGGGATGGAGGCTAGACATCAGGAAGGACCTCCAGTCACAAAGGGAGCCATGCGGAGGGGAACAGGGAGTGGGAGATACGGTCTGCGTGGCTGCTAGGCTGAGCCACGCCTTTTACAAACTGCTGGGGTGCTCTGGCTTTCCCTGAAGCCTTGATTGTAAGTTCAGGGAGGAGAAAGGCGTTGGACTCAGCAGCAGGAGCAGAGTGGCCGTTAGGTAAAATCCCAGTTCTGTGCCAAGAAAGGGTTCATCTCTCATCACGCTCCCAAGGCTGATCCCCAGGAGGAGCGACAGGGGTTCTTTCTCTCAAGAAGGACCCCGCAGGTTTTGCTCACTGCTGCCCCCTCACCTCCCACAGGGTGTTCCCGGAGACCTCGGTGCCCCCGGCCCCTCTGGAGCAAGAGTAAGTGGATTCTCTCTCCTCTCTCCCCTCGCGATGCCCGGACACGGCCGTGTCTCTGGAGCCGCCATCACACACCCGTCTTTCCCTTCTAGGGCGAGAGAGGTTTCCCCGGCGAGCGTGGTGTGCAAGGTCCCCCCGGTCCTGCTGGTCCCCGCGGATCCAATGGTGCTCCTGGCAACGATGGTGCCAAGGTGAGAAGCCCTGCCCCTTCCTGGACAGGGATGACTGACTGTGGCCAAGCCTGTGGAGCCCGGGAAGGGTCGGAGGCAAGAGCAGGTGGGGGCCACTTGCAGCCTGAAGTCTGGGCCGTGTCCTCGGCCTTGGAAGCAGACCTGGGAGACACTAAGTGGGGGCTCAGGGCTTGTGCCCATGTCTGGACCCTAGAACTCACTCCAGCCTTCTTGATTGTCACACAGGGTGATGCTGGTGCCCCCGGAGCTCCTGGTAGCCAGGGTGCCCCTGGTCTTCAGGGAATGCCTGGTGAACGTGGTGCAGCTGGTCTTCCAGGTCCCAAGGGTGACCGAGTAAGTCTGACATCTCCTTCTCCTGTGCCCTCTATGGCACACATCTGTCCTCTGCTTTGGGCCCCGCATCGTGACTCTGAGATCTTTCCCTCCTCTCCTTCATCCTCTTTTTTTTTTTGGTACTGGGAATCGAACTCACGACCTTGCGCTTGCCAGGCAGGCGCTGTGCTGCTGAGCTAAATCCCCAGCCTCTTCATCCTCTTTTCTTCCCTGTGGCCCTTGCTGGTGAATCTGCCTGTGGTCCAGGCCCTTTACATGTGTTACCATGGTGATGAGATGTGGCCCATCTCCTTGATGGAGGATGCTTTATTCATCCCCCTACACAAGTCAGGGTCCTCTCAACCTAGATGCTGCCCAAATCCCTAGGCTCCTGTACCCTGACACCGGCACAGCTGGGAAGGGCCTCACCAGGTGTCCCAGGCACAAGAAGAACCCTACCAGCCCCCTCCTGGCCCCACCCTGGAAGTCTCAGGCTTTTCTTTCTCTTTAGGGTGATGCTGGTCCCAAAGGTGCTGATGGTACCCCTGGCAAAGATGGTCCCCGTGGTCTGACTGGCCCCATTGGTCCTCCCGGGCCTGCTGGTGCCCCTGGTGACAAGGTGAGTGGCCATCTTCTTCCCGAACGCACAGCTTCCCTGGCAAGCCTGAATGTGGGGAACACAGGTCTCACCACACCCAGCTGGTGACCCAGGAAGCTGGAGGGACCTGACGGAGGGGAGCTCTCCTGGGGTCTCTGCCTGGGGTGTTCAGGGTGGGCCTCTTACCCTGAGCCTCTTGTCTCCCGTCAGGGTGAAAGTGGTCCCAGTGGCCCTGCTGGTCCCACCGGAGCCCGTGGTGCCCCCGTAAGTACAGAAGACCCCAGGAACACTTGTGCTCAGCCCTCTCTCCCTGCCTTCTCCCTGTCCCTTCTCCACTCCCAACACCCACTCCCCTCTGTACCTTAAGTCAAGGCATCCCCCCAATTTGCCTCCTTCTCTTCCAGGGAGACCGTGGTGAGCCTGGTCCCCCCGGCCCTGCCGGCTTCGCTGGCCCCCCTGTGAGTACCAAGCTCCTCTCCATGCTCCGTCAGCAGTTGTCACGTGGGACATGGGACCCTGGGTGACTGACGGTGATGGCGGTGTCAGCCTCTCCGCCACTCACTGCTCTCCCTCCCGCCCCAGGGTGCTGATGGCCAACCTGGTGCTAAAGGCGAACCTGGTGATGCTGGTGCTAAAGGCGATGCTGGTCCTCCTGGCCCTGCTGGCCCCGCTGGTCCCCCCGGCCCCATTGTGAGTACCCCGGCCTCTGCACCTGAATTGGGAAGAGCCAGGCCCAGACTGGGCCCAGCCTGAACCTCCCCTCTGTGCTCTCCCGCAGGGTAACGTTGGTGCTCCTGGACCCAAAGGTGCTCGTGGCAGCGCTGGTCCCCCTGTGAGTACCACCCGCCTCTCCAAAGAGCCTGTCGGCAGCCAGCATCAGGAGGGGGCCGGGCCAGGTGAGTGGCCATCCCTGGTCTGACCATCCTGTCCTGCCTTCTCTCCTGCCAGGGTGCTACTGGTTTCCCTGGTGCTGCTGGCCGAGTCGGTCCCCCCGGCCCCTCTGTGAGTATCTGCGATGGAGCCCGCTCCCCTGCTGTCAGAATAGGAGCCCTACCAGGGCCCCCAATGCTCCAGAAGCCCCTGGAGTTTGACAGGCTTTCTTGTCCCCATGCAGGGAAATGCTGGCCCCCCTGGCCCTCCTGGACCCGCTGGCAAAGAAGGTGCCAAAGGTATCCGCGGTGAGACTGGCCCAGCTGGACGTCCCGGTGAAGTTGGTCCCCCTGGCCCCCCTGGCCCCGCTGGCGAGAAAGGCTCCCCCGGTGCTGATGGACCTGCTGTAAGTGCTGGACACACCCAGAGCTGGGGAGCGGCCCCCGTCGTGTCACTGTGCAGCACCTCACTCCTGTCTGCCCCCCACAGGGCGCCCCCGGTACCCCCGGACCTCAGGGTATTGCTGGACAGCGTGGTGTGGTCGGCCTGCCCGGACAGAGAGGAGAAAGAGGCTTCCCCGGCCTTCCCGGCCCCTCCGTGAGTGTCCCTCGCCCTGAGGTCCCCACAAAAACTGTCTTCAGACTGAGAGGGTGCAGGGAGCACCTGAGGAGGACAGACCTGACAGAAATGGTCTCAGGGGCCCCAGCCACCCCCAACCCCTCTCTGGCCTGACCTTTCCTCCTCCCTTAGGGTGAGCCCGGCAAACAAGGTCCTTCTGGAGCAAGTGGTGAACGTGGTCCCCCTGGCCCCATGGGCCCCCCTGGTCTGGCTGGACCACCTGGTGAATCTGGACGTGAGGTGAGCGATCCTCAGTTCCCGAGGCCATGAGTGGTGCCTACAGCAAGGCCTCCAGGGCCCATCCTGAGCCTCCGCACCTCTGACACTTTCCTGACTTTGCAGGGTTCCCCTGGCGCTGAAGGCTCCCCTGGACGAGACGGCTCTCCTGGCCCTAAGGTAAGAGGGCCGCACCCCAGCCCTGCAGCCTGCCGGCCCAGTGCCCACCCCAGCCTGGCCCTTTCCACCAGGGCTGACTCTCATTCCCCTGCCCTGCCGCCCAGGGTGACCGCGGTGAGACCGGCCCCGCTGGACCCCCTGGTGCTCCTGGTGCCCCTGGTGCTCCCGGCCCCGTTGGCCCTGCTGGCAAGAATGGCGATCGTGGTGAGACCGTAAGTAGCTGGGCTTGGCTCAGGCCAGGGGCTCTGTGGGGCTGCACTGAGGCCTGGGGACATCGCCCAAGAAGGGAGAGGAGAGGCAAGCTTGTAAGATATCTGGGTCCTTGGCCTCCCTAGAAAAACCGCTCGGCCTGGGGACCCTCATCCCAAAAGCCCCTCTCCCCAAGGAGTGGGGTTTATCCTGCTCTAGGAAGCCAGCTGCAGGGGGGTTTCTCGGGATCAGGAGAAATGGTCACACTGAGGGGGGCATGTCAGGTTGGGTCAGCCCCAGCCTCGGCTGCCCCGCCGAGACTAACTACTCTCTCTGCTCTCCCCAGGGTCCTGCCGGTCCTGCTGGTCCCATCGGCCCTGCTGGTGCCCGCGGCCCCGCTGTAAGTGGCCCACGCCGACCCCCGTGCACTCAAAACCCTCACCCACTGCAAACAGCACCCCACTCAGCACAACGGGACTTCCACCTGACAGCCTGTCCTCTCCTCTCTTCTAGGGACCCCAAGGTCCCCGTGGTGACAAGGGTGAGACAGGCGAACAGGGTGACAGAGGCATCAAGGGTCACCGCGGCTTCTCTGGTCTCCAGGGTCCCCCTGGTCCTGCTGTGAGTATGCTGGGCCTCCTGAGTCTCTTCTGTGTCATCCCCGTGCAGTGCTGGGTGATGGTGGGACAGGAAACACCTGCCTCAGTTTCCCTTCTCAATAGACATTCTGGAGCCTCCCTAAGATGACTAGGGACTCAAGAAAATGGGATTCCTGAGAGCGACCGAAAGAGCGGCTCAGTCTATGGAGAGCCTGGGGGAGAGTTCCCCAAGAGGGAGGCGGGGTGGGCTGCCCAGCCTGCCCTCTGCGTCCCCCACCAGTGCCCAGGCTGCACCGGACCTGCACTGGGCCTGAGCTGTCTTTGTGCCTATCTGTCCTTCAGGGCTCTCCTGGTGAACAAGGTCCTTCTGGAGCTTCTGGTCCTGCTGGTCCCCGTGTAAGTTGAGTCTTCCATCACCTCTTCCCGGGTCCCCCGCCCAGGCTATCCTTGGGGCTGGTCCCCAAGGACACAGGGAGGAAGGGTCCTGGACAGTTTTGTCCAGCCCTTGGCCTTTCCCATCTGGCCCAGCAGGCAGGGCGGTGGGTGTCTCAGCCGGAATTAGGGTCGCTTCCAGTAGGCTTTCTCTAACCGTCTCTTCCCCTCCAGGGTCCCCCTGGGTCTGCTGGTTCTCCCGGCAAGGATGGACTCAACGGTCTCCCCGGCCCCATCGGTCCCCCTGGTCCTCGTGGTCGCACTGGTGACGCTGGTCCTGTTGTATGTATCACCGACCCCTCTGCCTCATGTCCCTGCAGCTCCAAGAGCTCTCTCTCAGACACTGGTAATCCCCAATCTCCTCCCTCTCTGCACAGGGTCCCCCCGGCCCTCCTGGACCCCCAGGTCCTCCTGGTCCTCCCAGCGGTGGTTACGACTTAAGCTTCCTGCCTCAGCCACCTCAAGAGAAGTCTGGCGATGGGCGCTACTACCGGGCCGATGATGCCAATGTGGTCCGTGACCGTGACCTCGAGGTGGACACCACCCTCAAGAGCCTGAGCCAGCAGATCGAGAACATCCGCAGCCCTGAAGGCAGCCGCAAGAACCCTGCCCGCACCTGCCGCGACCTCAAGATGTGCCACCCTGACTGGAAGAGCGGTGAGGGCCTGCCCCGGCAGCCCCTTCCGCCTCCTCCCGCCATGCCCGCGTCGCCATGCCCGAGGGGCCTGCCCCTCCTGCTCGCCTGACTCCTCTTCGCTGTCCCCCCACAGGAGAGTACTGGATCGACCCCAACCAAGGCTGCAACCTGGATGCCATCAAGGTCTTCTGCAACATGGAGACAGGAGAGACGTGCGTGTACCCGCTGCAGCCCACCGTGGCTCAGAAGGCCTGGTACATCAGCAAGAACCCCAAGGAGAAGAAGCACGTCTGGTTCGGCGAGAGCATGGATGGTGGATTCCAGGTGCCCGAGCTGGACCTTAAGGCCGTGTTCAGGAGATGCTAGCCCCCTGCCCAGGGGGACCAGATCGCCGCTGTGGGTGGGGGACAGAGTCTGGCTGAGGCAGGAGCCTGGATCCTTGCTACTGGCTCGGATGCAGGTGTCCAGAGGCAGTGACACCACTCTTGACCTAAGTCAGCCAGGGGTGCTGTCAGAGGTCTTGGGGTGGGAGGCCAGGGCAGAGGCCCGGCAGGTCCCTCACTCCCGGCTCCGTCACCTCCCCTGCAGTTCGAGTATGGCAGCACAGACTCCGACCCTGCTGACGTGGCCATCCAGCTGACCTTCCTGCGCCTGATGTCCACCGAGGCCTCCCAGAACATCACCTACCACTGCAAGAACAGCGTGGCCTACCTGGACCAGCAGACCGGAAACCTCAAGAAGTCTCTGCTCCTCCAGGGCTCCAACGACATCGAGCTCCGGGGCGAGGGCAACAGCCGCTTCACCTACGTCGCCCTGGAGGACGGCTGCACGGTGAGTCCCCGGGCCCCTCCACTCTAGGCCTAGGCGCTCAGGGCAGCCTCGACTTCCCCGACTCCGTCTCTGCCACTGGTAATGGTCTCTCCTGTTGTCCCCCGTCACCCTAGAGTCACACAGGAGCCTGGGCCAAGACAGTCCTCGAATACAGAACCACCAAGACCTCCCGGCTGCCTATCATCGATGTGGCCCCCTTGGACATTGGCGCCCCAGACCAGGAATTCGGCTTTGAACTTAGCCCTGTCTGCTTCGTGTAAACTCCCTCCAACCCACCCTGGTCCACTCCCACCCATCCCACTGCCTTTCCCGGAAACAGAAAAACAACCCAAATTGAATCCCCAAAAAGCCAAAAAAAAAAAAAAAAAAAATGGGAGACAATTTCACATGGACTTTGGAAAATATTTTTTTCCTTTACATTCATCTCTCAAACTTAGTTTTTATCTTTGACCAACTGAACATGACCAAAAACCAAAAATGCATTGAACCTTACGGGAAAAAAAAGAATAAATAAATAAGTTTTTAAAAAAGGAAGCTTGGTCCACTTGCTTGAAGACCCATGTGGGGGTAAGTCCTTTTCTGCCCGTTGGGCTTATGATACCCCAATGCTGCCCTTTCTGCTCCTTTCTCCACCCTTTCTTGGGGCCTCTCTTCCACTGCTCCCCAAATCCAAGTCGCCCCAAAAGGCATAAGAAACAATGCATTGTCTGCCCAGCAACCAGAGGCAATGCTGAAACATTCCAGTGGCCTCCAAGCCCCAGCCCACGCCCGCTACCCAGTTCCCCCCAGTCCTGGGGGGACCTGGTGGTCCCAGACTGCCAAAGGAGCCTGCCCATCTGGCCTCCTCACGGCCTCTGCAATACACCCCGCTTTGTTTTCAAAAGGGCCCCTCCTGGGGAGAGTCAAGCAGGGCCATGGCACTGCGGAGCAGAGACGCGGACTTGGGGAAGCACTGGGTCCCCCGGCGCACAGGGCTGGGTGGGAGAGATCGTTCTGTTCCTTGTGTAATTGTGTTGCTGAAAGACTACCTCGTTCTTGTCTTTGTGTGTCACCGGCGACTGTGTGGGGGCGGGGAGGGGGCAGGGTGGCAGCGACCACCCCATTTGATATCAAAGGTGCTACATCCTTGTGATGGGGTGGGGTGGGGAAGGGATTTCTGGTGCTAAAGAAGTTGGGATGCCCCCCTAGGCCGACAAATGTTCCTTTTTTGTTCAAAGTCTTTTGTTCTTCGGCTCCTTCTGTCCTCCTTTCATGCTTCCTTGCAGATGGGGACTCGTGAATTTTTTCTAACGGTGCTATTTAACGTGGAGGAGAGGGGGCCGGGCCCAGCCTGCCCTCTCTCCACCTCTCCCCACCCTGCCTCTGCCTCCTCCTCGGAGGCCCTCTGTCCTGCAGCCGCCCCATCCTGTGCTCACCCCTCTCTCCTCTGCTGCCCTGCACCTGGGTTTCAGAGCACAACTTCCCAAAGCACAAAGCAGTTTTTGCCCCAGGGTGGGAGGAACCAAGAGACTCTGTACCTATTTTGTATGTGTATAATAATTTGAGATGTTTTTAATTATTTTGATTGCTGGAATAAAGCATGTGGAAATGACCCAGATACAATGTGGCCTCCTCATTTCCTTCCTGGGCCTCGGGGGAGGGAGAGACAGCGGCGGGGGG
>NW_004955451.1:11484572-11496783 GCF_000276665.1 Chinchilla lanigera
TGTTTTTGTTTTTCTCCGGTACCGGGAACCGAACTCACGACCTTGTGCTTGCCAGGCAGGCGCTTTTGCCGCTGAGCTAAATCCCCAGCCCCATCTGCGCCCCTTCTCAACTGGGTCCCTATGCCCCCTGACATCCTCCTGCCTTTCTTGTGTCTCGAGTCTTTTTCTTTCTGCAACCCTCCTTGCATTTTTCCAACTCCTATCCTACAACGCTATTCAGGCGGCCCATGCGGTATGGCAACACGCATGTTCACGCACGCATGCACACACACGCACACACATGCATTCGCGCATGCACGCACACACAGGCACAGGCACACTTCCCTTCAGATCCCGGGTGGACCGACCGCTTGCTCTCTCTCTCCAGGCTGTGCACACTCTGCAGGGTTGGGGTCTGGGGGAGGCGCTGCCCAAGGTCCTGGGAGGAAGGGGAAATGGGATTGGTAAGGAGGACCTGGGAGCCCCTCCGCTCCCCAGACAAACACAGAGGGGCATCTGGCTTTTACCCTGGGGAGCAAGCAGTCCAGCAAAAGGGCCCCCCGAAGCAACTAGGGGGCCTGAGAGGAGGCCAGGAGTGAGGACTGCCCCTGTTCATCGGAGGGTGGAGGTAGCCTAGCCCTCGGGAGCATCTCGTAGGGGCCTTGGGGAGCTGCGAAAAGGTACCTGCCAGGGGCTCCCTGGAAGGATGGGGAGCCCTCTCCCGGGAGAACACCAGGTCCCCGAGCCATTTACCCCAGCACCTGCTTCCTACCTACTTTTGTTTCTTTCCTGGTTTTTTCTTTCCTCAAATTCTTGCTTCCTCCTCCCTCCCTTTCTTTTCACACACCCTTTGCTTGGCCTCGCCGAGAACCTGAGGCCCCCAGGGGGAGATGACTGGCCGGGTCCTCATCTCAGGGAACAGGGACAGTGGACTGTGTGGTCAGTGGGAGACAGAGAATCCAGACAGCTGGGAGCCTGGAGTGGACAGGGAGATGACAGCTGCCTCCCCCTCTCACTGGAGGCCTCAGGGCCCAAGCTGCCGTGGAAGGAGAAGCCCGTGTCCTGCGCCCCTCCCTCGGGTCTGCAGAGAGCAGGGCAAGGCTGTGCAGATCGCCCAGCCCTCAATCCACGCACAGTGCCGCTGTTGTGGCTGCTGCCGAGGGCTCGTGGTTATTAGTTACAGTCTTTAATAATTCATCGTTAGCACTTGTACTGTGTTAGGACAGTGCAGAGGAGGAATTAGTCTAGGAAGTTATGGTACAGAATCGAGGACTTAGTCACATGCAGATTATCAGAAGTCGAGTGACCAACTGATCAGTGCATCAACTGGTGACATCTGCCTGCCTGCCACCTGGCCCAGGTAACCCCCATCTACCTGAACCTCAGCTCCTCAGGACTCTGTCCCCTTAGGGAGCCGGAAGCATCCTGAGCTGAGGTTCCAAGGCTCTACCTGTCCTGGGTCACTGCCCCTCCATGGCCCACACCTGTCACACCAGCCCAAAAGGGCGACTGCCATTCCCACATATACCCCACTTCCCACGTTACGCCTCTTCCCAAGCGGGATGCGCTGTCCCTTCTCTCCGCCTGCTCCGGTCCCGGCCTCCGGGCCAGGCTCCCGTGTGTCACAGTGCCTTCTCTTGCCCAGCCCAGGCTGAACTGGGCCCTCGGAGTTCCCAAAGCTCCCCGCCGTCCACCCCACAGACCTGAGATCATCACTGTGACCCTGGGGTTCTGCTCCCCTCTGATCTTTCCTCCAGGCCAGAGCCAGGGTGCTGCCCCGCAGGGCCGAGCACAGAGTCGGCGTGGACACGGGAGGAGCAAGCAGGCGGGCATGTGGCTGGAGCGGCGTCCCTGTGCATGCGTGAGGGCTTCGGGAAGGGAGGCAAGTGACACCCCGAGTATGTGGGGGCTGAGGGCAGCAGAAGCCGCAGGCCAGTGGCCTCTGTGGTGATGAATGGCCTCTCCCTCCCTCTGTGCTGTCTACCACAGCAGCCCCCAGCCCCTGTGGCTCTGAACACTTCCCATGCGGCTAGTGTGGCGAGGGATGCAACTCTTACTTGCGCTAATTGTGATGCATTGGGGTCCAGCGCAGCAGGACTTGTAGCAGAGGAGTGAAAGAGCCTCTCACTACACATGTGGGTCCATGAGTGTGGTTGTGTACATACGTGTGCATGTATGTGGGCAATGCACTCCATGTCAGAACTGTGGCAGTGGCTGGTCTCATGTGGCCCTGTGTCATTGTCACGTGGTGAGGGCCAGTGTGCGGTTTCAGTGTGGTGTGGGGCGGGGGGGGCGGGGGGACAAAGGGACCATTGTACCGGGCTCCCAGCTCAGACCGCCTTTCCGCTGACATCACAGCTGCCCTAAGTACAGCCGCCAGGCCCCGTCCCCGGGACCCTCACTGTCCCTGTGTGACGGCGCGGCGCCTGCAGCCCCAGGGTCCGCTCTGCGTTCAGAACTCGCCGTTGTCTCCTCTGTGAGAAGAGGACCAGGTTCAGGAAGGAGGCCTCTCTTGTATTTTTTGCTCTTGCTGCTTGGCTGGAATCCTGGGTCCCTTCCGGGACCTGGACTCGCCCATCTCCTGGCAGGACTTTCTATGACTGGAATAGGTGGGTTTTCCCTCCTTTTCTTTCAGCTTCTTACCCCCTGCTTCCCCGGCACCTCCATGACCTCCCTGCACAGGGAGAGCTAGGCGAAGCATCGGGGAGAGGTGGGGAGGGCGCCTGCCCGTGCGAGCTGGGGGCTGCAGGTGGAGACAGTCCCGTGCCGGGAGGCGGGAGATGGTAAGGGGGGCAGGCAGGCGGCGCTGAGTGTCCCCGTGTGGACCCCTCGGTGGGTGCCTTTGGGGTACTCTGTACCCACAGAGCTCCCCGTGCGTGTGGGTGTGTTGGTTGGGGGCCAGGATCTGCGTACAACGAGGGCAGGAGCCTCACACAGGGGGCGGTAGAGGAGACGCCCTGTGAGCCAGGAGAAGGCACAGCTGACAGCGTTTGGGACACGCGTGTCTGTCTGCGTGCATGGGACGGGTGCGGGCGGTGAAGAGTGTGGAAAGATCAGGAGAGGCCAGTGTGGGAAGGCCCTGCCGCCCTGAAGCCCTTGGAGCTGGTGAGAGGCCATGTCCCCATGTCCCCTCCTGGGGGCGGGCACAGAGGCAGCAGCTTGGGCTGGGGACACGTTGATGACCCAGGGGGTGAGACCTGTGCAGGCTGGGCCAGGCCCGGCTGGGAGGGAGGGGAGTTTGGTAGCCGAGGTGTGGACAAAGTGGGATTCACCAGCCTCCCCGCCTGGGGCTGGCTCTGCCTGCGGCCCCCAGCTCGCATGGGAGCTCTTCCCGCTTCCCTCTCTGCTTTGCCCAGCTCTGCCTGTACAGGGAGGAGGGCTGCTGAGGGAGAAGGCAGAGAAGGGGGCGAGGAGAGCCATGGTGAGGACCAGAAAGAGTTTAGAGCAAGGAGGCCACAAGCGCAAACCCTAGGGAATTCACTGCCGCGCGGCCCAGGGCTTCACAGGTGGGGCGCGGGGCCCGGAAGGGCAGGTGTTCTGCAGGAGGCAGCAAACAGCTGGGTCTGGTGCTGAGACAACCTGGAGCAAAGACAAAAGAATAGCCATGAAATCAGCATAAAAATGGAATGGGTGCTACCTGTAACTTCATTTTCTAGCAGCTGTGTTTTTAAAAAGAAAGAAACAAGCGAACTCATTTTAACAATGTCTTTTATTTAACCTGACATATCTCCAAATACCCTCATACCCTTACACTTCTGACACGCTGCAGCCGAGCCCGGCCGCGCTGTAAGTCTTTCGTGGCCACAGGTGGCTGCGGTGCTGGGCAGGACAGCACCAGGTAGACCGAAAGCCTGCACCCTAAACTCGCCAGGAGAGAGAGAGGTTTTCACCAGGTGTGGGTAGAACTGGAGCCCCTTTAGTCTGGATCCGAGGGGCAGAGAGACCCCTCGAGAGCTCTGGCCTTGAGGAGACTCCGAAAGCACTTGCGTGTAGTTATGTCCCCATTCCCTGAGCTGCCAGCACGCTGGTCCTCAGGAAGAATTCTCACAGCAGCCGAGGCAGGGGTGATGCGCAGGTCGGAGTTCCTGTCCTCTCAGTGGCTGAGGGCTGCTGAGAGCGGTGCCCCGCGTCCCCAGTCCGGCTGCCCCAAGGTGCTGTGGAGTCAGGCCACACTTGGGGGTGGTGCTCATGGTGAAGGTGGGGGCAGCACATGGGACAGCATGGGCAAGGCCCTCAGAGGGACTAGAGGAGAGGGGGTGGTAGAGGGTTGAGTCTTGGGGTAGGGGGCCCCGGGGTCGCCTGCCATCCTTTGTCAGTGATTATGGGGGTGATTACTGGGTGGAATCTTCCCATTGTCCCTGGTGCTGGTGAGAGGCTGTGTCCCTGTGTGCCCTCCTGGGTGTGCGCATGGAAGGCACCGGCTCAGGCTGGGGTGTGGCAGCCACTTGCCTGTGCGCACGTTGAACGTGGGCAGGCTGGGGAGAGGCCAGGAGCTCATGCCGTGGGCAAGATGTGCCCGGCCCTGCTGGGAATGATGGCAGTTTGGTTCCGGCGGAGGGGTAACTGCCCAGTGTCCCAGGGGGCACTGAGTGTGCCTGCGTCCCGCCCCCCATACACACGCAGGCCACTGGCAGCTGGGCGATTGTGTGTGCGCCCAGGCACGGCTCCACATCCTCCAGTCACGCCAACCTCCTGGCTGCTTGTCTGGGCTACTTCCTCTCCGGCCGGCAGCCAGGCTCCCGTGTGTGTGCTCACAGCCCAGCAGGGGAGGAGGAGTGGCCCAAGACCCAAGGCCGGGCTGGCAGGAGAGGGAGAAGGAGCTGGCCTCGCACACTTCGCACACTCATGTGCCTGAGGTTGGGCCGGCGGTGGGTGACACAGGGGTCTCACAGGATGCGGCAGAGAAGGAGCCGGCCAGACAGCAGCCGGGCAGCCCGAGCCTCCCACCTGAGCAGATTCTGTGCAATGCCTGTGCTTTGCATCACATGATGGTCCGGCGGAGAGGAGGAAATGGCGAAGGACAAATCGCAGGCCAAGAGCCTGTTGGGTTTGGGGCTGGAAGCCCAGAGCTGCCCCTCCAACAAGCATTCACCAGGCGCAGCCCCCGGGGCCAGCAGGGTCTCTGCCGACCTCAGTGACTGCCTGGGGACTTTGGAGTACTCATTAAGTGGCCGGGGTAGTGAGCGGTGGAGGCTTTAGTAACGGCCTTGCTCAACACTTTGCCCAGAACTGTGAAAGGCCAGGCGTGGTGGCACATGCCTGCAATCCTAGCACTCAGGAGGCTGAAGCAGGAGGATCACTGAGAGCTCAAAGCCTGCTTGGATACAGTGAGACCGTGTCTCAAAAAACATAAATAAAAACAAAACAAACAAACAGAAAGAACCGAGAGCAAACCCAGACAGACAGCATCTTCCCCCAGCTCAGGGTTCAGTCTCTTCCTGCAGTACCCCAGCCCCTCAAGTGCGCAAGCGCGGCCCTGTGGAGAGACGGCGGGTGAGCCCTGCCTTCCAGTGTGGGAAGAGGGTGGGGGCAGCGAGCCCCGACAGCTTCTCCTCTCACAGCCTGGGGGTGCTGGGAAGGAGCCCTGGGGTGAGAGTTGTGTGGACTGGGGGCTCCCAGCCGCTGAGAAGGGAAGGGGCAGGTGTGGGTGCCAGGCCCTTATTTGGATCCTCTTGCAGCTGCCACCTGGGGAAGGGCTGGCACGTGTCCCTGCTCCTCTGCTGTCCCCCTTACCCGGGCCCCCCTCAGGCTGTCCTCAGGAGGACGCTGTCACAGCTGGTGCTGGAGGTCTTGAGGGCGGCAGTGGGCAGGCAGAGTGGCCTGTTTTGGATGCAGCCACCTGGGAAAACACCCTTGGGCCTCTGCACGGCCAGCTGAGCTCTCGAGGGCTGTGGGGACCCGACACTGGTGACACTCTTCCCGAGAAGCACACCGGTGTCACTAAAGCTCCGGGTAGGGGCCTGGGCCTCTTGCTTTTCGAACCCTCCTGAAGGCAAGATGTGGGCAGACCAGCGAGACTCTAACCTGAGCTCTCACACCAGCGTGTTCTGGGACCTTGGGTCTGTCCTTTACTCTCCTTAGGCCTCAGTTTCCTATAAATCTATAGGATTTATCTATAAAATGAGGACAATGATCCACTCATCTCGTTGTTGTCCAGTTTGTGTGAGGGCTGCACGGAGCAGAGCCTTCCCTCTTCCAGAGACTTCAAGAAGACAGCAAATGCCAAGGGTCCAAAGGGCAAGGGGCAGCCGCTGGGGACTCAAAGGCAGAAAAGGCAACTCGGGCCGTGAGGACCATGGGAGGCTGCAGAGGGGAAGGCGCCGGCAGCAACAGACAGCAAGCAGCAGGTGTTTGTTTATTCTGGGAGTCTGGACTCCAAACCCATCCCTCTGCCTCTTCTGAGGCGCATCCACCTGGGCAGGAGCGGGAATCAGCTGCGGCCGAGGGTCAGCAGCTCTCTGGGTGGAGAGAGAAGGGAATGAGGTCGAGGCCAGAGCCGGAAGAGCCTGGGGGCAGGGTGGGTGGGAGCCACACGGAGCACCCCGCAGCTCCCCTGCAGGCACAGGCAGGCCTGTGCGCCCCTTCTCCTGACCTCTCCCGCCCCACCCCTGCCCCCGCCTGGAGACAGAAGCCACCTTGCTTCCGGAAATGACGCTGGCACTGCCCAGCCAGACACACCTGGCCAGGCCTCAGTGCTGGTCCAGGATGAGGGGCACCTGGGCGCTGTCCACGCGGGGTGGCAGCCGCTCTCCCGTGCGCACATTGAACATGGGCAGGGTGGAGAGAGGCCGGGGCACCTCGCGGGTGGCCGCCATCTGCCGCAGCTCCTCCGTGTTCCCGTGGATGGTGCTGTGGTGGACCATCTGGATACTGGGGGACAGGACAGGACGGGAGTCAGCCCCAGGTCTAGCCTGGCCAGAGGGGGCAGGGCTCAGACACAGGAAGCGGGGATGGGGAGCAAACAGGAAGTCCCAGGGTTTGCGTCCAGACAGCCTGGTTTCAAGGCTGTATGTTCCTGGCCACTTGCTTAGCCATGCTGTGCCTCAGTTTCCCCTACCTCCTAGATAGTTGGGATCATTACGTGAAAAAAGTGTGGCTTGATGTTAGCAGAGTGGCCAGTGCAGGGCAAGGGCTCATGAAACACTAAGATACTGACAGATTCCACCATGGTTACATATTTGGAGAGGCTGGCATCTGCTGGGTTTAATGGAGTGTGTGTGTGTGTGTGTGTGTGTGTGTGTGTGTGTGTGTTTTGTTTTGCAGTACTGGAGACTGAACCCCGAACCCTCACACTGAGCTACATCTCCAGCCCATTTTTTATTTTTTATTTTGAAACAAGAGTCTCACTAAGTTGTACTCCCTCCTTCAGTACAAATTCCAGCAGGGCATGGTGGCTCATACCTATCATCTCAGCACTCCGGAGGCTGAGACAGGAGAATCTCCATCAGTTCAAGACCAGCCTGGACTACAAAATGAGACCCTCCCGTGCTCCCTGTACACCTAACACTGCCCCAGCACTGACTCTTGCCTGTTGTTTGTTACACACCGGGGCTCCTGACGCCCCACTCTGAATGAGCTGGAAATCCCAGCGGCACTGAACACCACACCCGGCGGCAAGTGCTTCCTGAGCCCCAGCTCCAGGTCCTGTGCAGCTCAGCCTAGTCCTCCGTATCCTCCCGGACATCTTCCTGTGCAGGAGCAGCTTCAGTTCCTCCTGAGAAGCAGCGTTTGCAGTGGTCAAGCTGAGGACGCCCTTGGCGTTTGAATCTGGGTTTGCTGTTTACTGCTCTGCTACCTTGGGCACCTTACTCTCTCTGTACCTCAATTTCCTCACTTGTAATGCAGTAGTGAACGAAAAGAGTTAATCCAGGAAAAGCACTCAGACATTTCCTGGTCCGCCTGGCAGCCTGGGCAGCTATTATCACAGGAAGCTTCAGGTTGCTATGGCATCGTCGACGCTATTTTACTATAACAAGCCCCCAGAACTCGGCCTCCGGGAAAGGTGTTTGCAAGCCTCTCTAGCACGAACCCACCCAGCCTGACCGCACCAGGTCCGACAGAACAGGGACTTCTCACCAGAACTGTGGGAATCATTTTCCTTAGAGGGGCTGGGGTGACCCCACTTGCCATACGGTTACTGATCAGACACAGAGGGGAAGTGGTCACCCTTCCTCGCCCTGGGTCCAAGTCTTAATCAGTGGCATGGGTCCCAGGTAGAGCCTAAGGACTTAGCTCACTCAGAGAGACGCTCCTGCCTCTCCCAAAAGGGCCACACTCCTCGGGGAGCAGAAGCCCGTGCTGCCTGGCCAGAGGGAGGAGGTAGAGTCACTGTGTAAGGCCAGGGGACGGTCACGATGAGCTCCGGAGCCTGGAATTCATAAACTCAGTGGCCCAAATCAATTTTCCCTTTCTCCATGAGGCGGGGATGTGTGGGTGCAGAGGTGGAGACAGCCTGGAAGGTGCTGCCCTGAGAGAAAGGGGCTTCGTCAGGACCCTCCCCAGCCTCGGCCCCAGGCCCATGGCCAGCACAAAGTCTCCGGGCTCTGGTCACACAGGTGGAGAAATAGCCGGGGATGTTTTCCCAGAGAGACAGCAGACAGCGGACCGCCAGGCGCCTCGTCCCAGGCCCGGCCCCAGTGCCAGGGCAGACACACGTGCAGCAGGGCTTCTCACATACATGTGCACACGCACACGTGGGGCCCAGGTCTCACCTGCACACACCCCCCACCAACACCAGTCCTGTACACTCTGTCTCGGGTGTGTAGACCCTCGGGACAGGGGGCCCAGAAGGACTTTGTGTGACCAGCACAGACTTTTCAAGCGGCCAGTGTCAAACAAAGCGAAAACCTGAATTTTGTTGAAATAAATCAGCACAAAACCCAAACCAACAAAGGCCAGTATAGCACACGGCAAAGCTGGCTATCGATTCCAAACTGACGTAGGAAACATGTTCCTGACCAACATCAGAGCTACAGAATGGGCCCAAAACCTGGAAGCAATGAGAATACCAGCCGCAGAGAAAGCCCACTGTGCCCTAAGTGCAATAGGTCAAGCCTGGCACAGCCCTCCAGACCGAGGAATAAAATCCTCTCTGTGAAATTAATGTGGAAAATCAGTGACCTGTGAAATAAAAATAAAAGTAAAAAGATAAAAAAAATGAAGCCTTTTAACTGCTTTCTGTACAGATTTGCTCAAGGAGCCAGGTGGGAGGCTGAGGCAGGAAGATCCTAAATTCAAGCCTAGTCTGGGCAATGTGATGACCACTTTTTTTTTTTTTTTTTTGGTATTGGGAATCGAACTCAGAACCTTGCTTTTGCCAGGCAGGTGCTTGTGCCACTGAGCTACATCTCCGGCTCTGTAATGACTTGTTGAGTCTCAAAATAAAAAATAAAAGGGGCTAGAGGGGTAGCTCAGTATGAAGGTCCTGAGTTCAATCCCCAGTACCACCGAAGAAGTGAAAGCTGAGGGCTCAGACCCTAAAATCGGCCTTGGCATATACACAGGCCCGAGAAGTCACATCCCTGGCACCTCCTGCCTGCCCCTCCCAGCAAGGAGCAAAGGGGCCACTGTGACCCACGCAGGATTCCGCTGACCTCACAATGTCCCTGTGAGGTCAGTGCAGAGATAACTTCTCCGCCCGCTGAGTCCGCGGCACAAACCTGCTGAGGCCAGCCGTGGGTGACCGTTCCCAGACTTCCCTCAAGGAAGCCGCTGAGGGGAAGGAGCAGGACGCAGCTCGCCCACCACTGAGAGCCACCCAGCCGCCACCCTGGAGGTCCTCACGCCCAGCTGCCCTCGCCTTCCCCCCCAGGAAGAAATGCAGAGCAACTCGGAGCCGCCTCCACCACCCGAGCCCGAGGCCACCACCTCCACCACGGCTGGAGGCCGGCAGGCCAGCACCACGGGCCTCACCAGCAAGAGTGAGACTGGACACGGCACCAAGGAGCCTTCAAAGCCCAGCATATCCAAGGTGATCCTGAGAACGATGGCTGACAAGGGAATGGGCCACCTCGTGTCCCTGAACACCCTGAAGAATGCCGTGGCCACCACGGGCTACAATATGATCCGCAACACCTGGCGCTTCAAGCGTGCGCTTAAGAAGCTGGTGGAACAGGGCATGCTCCGGCAGGTGACCGGCAAAGGGGCCCTGGGCTCCTTCTGCCTGGGCAAGAAGTCCTCCAAGCCCAAGCTCAAGACCAAGAGATCACGGCGGAGGCGGAGGCGGAGGCAGCGCCGGGCTGGGCAGCGCCGGGCTGGGCAGCGTCGGGCTGGGCAGCGTCGCCAGCCCAGACAGCACGGATCCCAACAGCGCCGATCACTACTGGGCTCTAAGCAGGGCCACAAGCGGCTTCTCAAGGGGGTTCGCAGGGTGGCCAAGCAGCGCCGCAATTAACAAGTCAGGCCAGCTGCAGGGGTGCCAGGCTCGCCACAGGCTCAGTGCTGTGGGAATAAAAGGAGCCCCTCTTATTGAACACCTGCCTCATTGGAATCTTTGGGGTCTGGGGAGTGGGGAAGGAGGAGGGGTGGGGGTGCCGAGGAGGGTTAAGGCCATGGGCAGGGGGCACCCGGAGCAAAAGGAGAAGGGAGATAGATGGGTTTGGGGCAGGAGGGCAGAACTGAGAGCACCCATTGCCCTCAGCTGGTCCAACCACGTCCTCTTTTTTTTTTCTGGGACAGGTCTCACTGTGTAGTTCAGGCTGGCCTTGAGCTCAACTATGTAGCCCAGAATGGCCTCAAACTCAGCAATCCTCCTGCCTCAGCCTCCTGAGGGCTGGGATTACAGGCTTGTGCCATTACACCTGGCTTGACCACACCCTCTTGCATGTGGAGAATCTGAGGCTAGCAAGGGAGATGGGACCCAATCTAGAACCCCACTGTCTGGCTCAGAGAGAAATGCGTGTGCCTCTGTGTGTGTGTGTGTGTGTGTGTGTGTGTGTGTGTGAGCGAGTGTGAAGCTCTCCAGCCCACACAGGTTCCCCTCCCTCTGTGCCATGACAGACCCCTCTATGACCAGCACATGAGGTCAGGACAGAAGCCTACCACACTGCCAGCTCCAGGCCAGAGCTCTGAGGTCAAGTGGCCCCCATCGCCCCAGTCGTGTTTGTCCCCGTTGCTGTGAAAGTGGGACAGTCTGGGGGCCTCCCACCCAGTCCCCAGTGTTTACTCACTCAGAGGTGGCCAGGTCTCTCTTCAACCTGAGGAAAAGCGAAGCTGAGGGTTAGTTCCGCTCCGGGCTTTGTCTCAAAGTGTCCCCAGGGCCCCAGTGTGTGGTGCTTGCTAAGCGCTTGTCACAGTCTCCTCCCGGGAGCAGCCAGGCAGAACCCAAGCCTCCGGCTTCCCGGAAAGAGCCCTGCTGTCCTCTGGCTGCGACCCCCATGCCCCCCCACCCAGCCCAGCGCCCCCACCCCCACTCACCGTCCCTCCCGCCGACAACACATGACATAGGCCAGCAGCAGGGTAAAAAGCAGAGCCACCAGCAGAGGCACGAGGAGGGTGACCAGGGCATCTGCGAGGAAGTCTCGGGCCGTAGCCTCGGTCGGGGGGCAGAAGAATGGATCATATTCCAGGATCCCGTCGCCTAGGGTGGGCACCTCGTCCACCGGCACCGGCACTGACTTGTCCACCTGCACGGAGACCGGGGCTGACCTGGTGGGTAGCTGGCCGGACACAGACCCCCAGGGGACAGGGCAGAGGCTGGGGCCAGCCCACCTTGAGGGGACATCCCTGTGCGCAGAGACGCCCTAGCTCTTGTGACCCAACAGGACAAGCACTGCAGGAGAAGCCAGCCAGGGCCCACGCTAGCAGAGCTCGGACTGCACAATGGTTAGCGCCGGCTCTTGGGTCCAACTGCCTGGGTCTGACTCCTGACTCAGCTGGGTGCTTGCCTGGGATGGTTTGTCTCCGCGTGCCTCAGTTTCCTCAGCTGTAAAGGCAGCGTGATCCTCGTGTACTCGCCTCCGGGAGTGATGTGATTCTAACTCAGAAACTGTCTACTCCTTATTGCAGGTGGGTTGGCTAGACGGCACTCCGTGGGAAGCAGACAGATGTCACGTCGTGGCTCGGGTGGGGAAGGGTTGGGGGTCTGCCCTATTTCAGAGGTTGGGCCAGGCAGGTGAGGGAGGCAAACAGCGGAAGACTCCTTGCCTGGACTGTAGATTCTGCTGCCCCCTTGTGGGAGAAGGTGGAACTTGTGTGTGTGTGTGTGTGTGTGTGTGTGTGTGTGTGTGTGTGT
>NW_004955451.1:11498170-11505650 GCF_000276665.1 Chinchilla lanigera
AGGGTGCTGGGATTACAGATGTGTGCCACTGCAACTGCCTAAACTATAATTTCTTCCTTTCCTCTCACCCCCTTTGGGGAGTGGGTAGGAGGCTTTATTCTTTTGGCAGTTCCTCTCAGTCATTATAGACATTGCTGCACTATTAATAACAAATATATGCTTCTCTGTAAAGCAGCTAAAAAAAAAAACCCAAGCATGAGATGGCTGAGGTCTCAGCTCAAGTATCTCCACATACATTGGACAGGTCCATACCCTGACCTTTGTGTGTTATTTCTTGGTTGTTTTCTGGATCAATGCCATTTTCTGCTTATGTGCTTCTGTAGTACAAGCTTTTTTGTAAGGCTGGATTTCTTCGGAGCCAAATCCTGGGATTCACATGTTCCACAGGTACTCTAAGTGCATCTAAACGTCTTTCACCTCCAGGGTGCTGGGCTCGCGGTGCCGAGCAAGCTGGCCGGCTCCCATCCCCACACTTTCAGTACAGTCATCAGTGATCTGCAGCAGCATCTCCTCTGCATCTTCATCCAATGGTTCACTGGGATCCACTTCTCTTACTAAGTCCTGCAACTTTTTCTTGGTCAGTACCTGATTGTTTTCAGGACTAAGACAACCTCCTGTCCCAGGAGTCCCTGGTATCTTTACCACTATGTACTGTTGGCTATAGAGCCCTGTGGAGGGGTGCTGGCTGGTTCTGGTTTTATGGATGAAAAATTGGAGAGGTTGATTATCGGGTTAATATATCCCTGAGTTATTGCAGGCTGATCAGGTCTGCCATCTGCCAAAGGAGTATACTGTGAAGGGTAGATACAAAGAGGCAAATAGAATGATTTCAGGGCTCCAGGAGGATCAAAGCCCTCTCACAGTACTAGAGATTCTCTCAGGGCTAAGACCCAGACCTTCTCTGGGTGGCCCATATTTATTTGGTTGTCAGAAGAAGGGAGAGGAGTACTCAAGAAGGGTGGACCCACTCAGGGACCTCTCCAAGTAAGGTATGAAATTAATCCTTAATAAGGCTTAAATTAATCCACCCAGGAGTGAGATGCCTGAGGCTGTAGTCTTTACTTGAGATTGGATCCAGGTGTCCTTGACTGTGATCTTATCCTTTGAGGCTTTCTGGGTTCATCTGCCATTACAGGTTTCAGTAGGGATTAGTGACTCACAGAGGTTCACTTACTATGAGTCCTTCGCCCACTTCCAGACAAGTGGCCTAGACTTTGGACAGATTCACAAGTAAACGTAAAAAGCCAATTGGTTAATTTAAGTCCTGCTCAGGGCTGCTTCATAGTGGTCTCCATCCAGATAAGTGCTGACGGGCCAAACTGGTTCAAAATCTGCTGAGTTTTGGACTTCAGCTCATAGAGCTAATCAAGATCCTGCTTCTTTTTGGAGCTGTGAGGACCAAGGCCAATCAAAGGCAGCAGCTCTATCTCCCTATGATATGCAGAGACTGCCCCAGTGAAGCTGTCGTCTCAGCACGGGTCTGACTTCATGGCCCTCCCTGGGTACTTTCTGGCACTGTTTCCCCCCAACTTTTTTTGAGATAAGGTCTTGCTATGTAGTTTGGGCTGACCTTGAACTCACTCTGTATCCTAGCAAACTAGCTGCAATCCTCCTGCCTCAGCCTTCAGAGTGCTGACTGGCATTATAGGCATGTGCCACCACACCCAGCTATTAATTTAGTGTCCTCCCTGACTCCCCACTTTCCAAGATGCCCTACTCCCCATTACCCTCCAAGCCTCTCCCTCTCCTCTCCCAAGGGAGATCCCTCAGACAGGCTTTGATGGGGAAGGGGTGGAACAGAGTTGGAGGTACCTTCAGGGTCCTGGATCAACAGCACTAGCCTCTGCTGAGTGGTGTCAAAGGTGTCTCGATTGTAGGCTGTGACCTGGGGGGCAGAGGGAACATCCAGATGGATGTCAATAAATATTGACAAATAAATAAATGCAAACTATATACAAAAGTATGTAAATTGTATGCAAATAACCAGGAAGGGACAGTGACACCCGCCCCCCCCCCGGGAGGTCTGAGGGTCCCTCTGGCACCTCGATGATCTGGCGCCCACGATCTCCTGGGGTAGCAGTGCCATAAAGGAAGCCAGGCTTGGTGGGGCTGCGCTGGGTGTAGCGGAGCCACCGGGGCAGGTCCGGGTGTCCCTGGAGGTGGGCATGGTAGGTGACACTCGAAGAGGGCAGGAAGGCTGGGGGAAGAGGCACGGGTTGGAGGCCGGACAGGAACACCCTAAGGGACACCCTTGCTCACCCCTCTCAGCAGCCCTCACCAGGTCCCTCTCACCAGCGTCCTCGGGGGCGCGCAGGAAGCTCTTGTGGTCCAAGGTATGCACAAAGATGCGGCCCACACGCGGGTGGAGAGTGGTGTGCTGGGCCTGCGTGCCCCCCAGCCTGACCTGGAGAGCTGTGGGGACACACAAGTCCTGAACACAGAGACAGCCTCAGGCTTGGCTGGGGGTAAACTCTTCCCCTCCAGCCCCCAGCCCCTGAAGACTGACAGTGAAGGGCACCTTCACTGGCTCAGGAAAAGAGGGGTGGGGGCAGCCCCTGATGTGCTACCTTTTTTATTTTTTTGAGACAGGGTCTTGCTTTTTAATTCTGGCTGGCCTTGAGCTCTTGGAGATCTGCCTGTCTCAGCTTCCTGAGTGCTAGGATAACAGGTGTGTGCCACCACATTCGGCTGTGGACTATCATTTAAATAGGTAACGAGGTCTGCTTTCCTTTGGTTTAGATTTGTGGGAGGCCCATCTCCAGCTAATGTTTAGTTGGTAGGGGTGTGGGGTGTGGGGAATGTTTGAGGGGTGTGTGCATGTGCGCACGTGTGTTAACCTGGAGAAGAGCCCCATGCTAAATATCTGGGAGGCTGGAGAGGAGGGGAGGGGAAGGCACTCGAGGAAGGGTGGCCACTGTGGGACCCGAACCCTGACCTGCCTTCCCTACCACACCCAGAGGCACAGGGCTGCACTAGAGGCCCATGGGAGCGCCTACGGGAGCCTGGCCAAGGGGGCCTGCCCCGGCCACCCCGCCCTCCCTGTTGGGCCAAATTTAGCCCAGGCCTGACCAAAGCAGCAACCGGCCGGCCCATTAAAGGGCCCACGACCCTCTGGGGCTGCTGTACAGCCCAGCCCTGGCCTAGGACACCTCCAGCCCTTGGAGCCCGCAGCCCTGGACCCCAGCCTGCCTGGGCATTCACAACCCATGGCCCCCCGGCCCTGCAGGCCCCGCCTCACCCCCCCGGCCTCTCCCTGGAGGACTCCTGCGCCTTCAGCTCCCCACTCCTGAATCCTAGCCCTTGTGCTAGCCTTCCCGCCAATCCCCGAGGAAGGCCCCAACTTGCCCACAAGGAGAGGAATCCAGGCGGACACTGCTGCCATGGCTGCTCCCGCCTGGCCCAGCCCCTGTGAGTGACAGAGACAGGGGCAGGAGGAGGAGGGAGGGACGGGACTGCGTCCCAGCCTCGGCCAGGGGAACCTCCCCCTCCTGGCCCATTCCTTCCAGGGCGTGCCAGTCCTCACAGCATCTCTCCTGTCATCCCTTCCAGTAAACCACCTACCCCACTACCTGGGTCCCTCCCTAAAACCTGAGTGGGGCCAGGAGGGGCAGCGCATGCCTGTAACCCCACACCTGCGAGGCTGAGGCAGGAGGATCACTGTAAATTTGAGGCCAGGCTGGCTACACAGAGAGACCCTGTCTCAAAAACACAAACAACAGGCCAGGCATGGTGACACACACCTGTAATCCCAACACTCGGGAGGCCAAGGCAGAAGGATCATTGCGAGTCTGAGGCCAGCCTGGGCTACAAAGTGAGTCCAAGGCCAGCCTGAACTGCATAGCAAGACTCTGTCTGAAAAAGACAAAAAAAAAAAAAAACCAAAAAACAACAAAACCCTAGTGACATTCATTGTCCTTGCGCTCCTAGGTCATCCTAAATTGATAGCTTTCAAGCCCTTCTTGTGCTGAGCCATCCTAAGACCCACTCGTAAGGCCCCCAACACACATGTGCACACACACACACCAGCCCTGTGGGTGTATAGGTGACCGGGCTCCTTGGAGACCAGAAGCCCATTACGTGCCTATCCCTGGGCCTGGTGCAGGGCCCAGCAACCCATAGGCGTAGGGAGCTGGGTGACAGCTGCCTTAAGAGCAAGTGGGGTGCGAGCTGTCCCGGCCTCGGCCCGGCCAAGCATCCCCAGGGCATAAATCTGGGCAGAGACAGGTGGGGCGTGTCGAGGGGCCCCTGTGGCTGAAGTGTGTGGGCTGATTGCACAGGCCTGGAGGCTGGGGCACGGGGTCCTTCTCGCTGCTCCCTGGCCATGTGGCCTTGAGTGAGGTGCTCGCCCGCTCCTGGCCTTGGTTCCCACAGTTCCACGCTGTGTGAGCAGCCCCCGCCTGTCAGCGTCATTGCAAAGCATCCTGTTGGTGGTGATCACAGCCCCTGGCTGCAAAGCCCCTAGTTGCGAAGCCCCTGGTTGCAAAGCCCCCGCAGGTACCGGACACAAAAACGCAGAGATGTCCAGGGGGGGCTGCCTGTAGGGGGGCTACACGCTCAAGGTGAGGACAGCTGGCCGGCCACCCCGGTGCTCAAGGGCTCGTGTGTACTTGAGTATCCATCTCTATTCCATACCCACAGCGGCTGCACAAGCAGGCTCCGCTCCTGTGCCTATTATAGAGATGGTAACCCTGAGGCATGGGAACATGGAGGCCCTGACACCAGGCTGCTGATGAGCTGAATGCTGGTAAGGCACACAGCTTCAAGCCGGACTCCACCAATGACAGCCACAGTGGGCCACCGCCTTCCCTGTCTCCCTGCGTCGGCCATAGGACCTGGGTCTGGTGCCCATCACTCCCGGGCCTCCTCCTCGGGACAGGCAGGAGGGGGCCCTCGCCAGGTGCCACAGCTGCCAGCATCCCACAGTCCTGAAGTGTCCCGAGATGAAAATGCCACCCCCCTCACCCCTCAACCTGACGTCCAGGAAAGGACATCTGGGACCTGCTCAGGTCAGGTCTAAGAACCCAGTGTGCGGCCCTGCAGCTGGGAAGTGCCTTTGTCCTGGTCCCTTTCTCTCTCTCCACCTGACCACTCCACCTGGCCCTGGAGAGCCACCAAATGCCTCAGTCAGCATCCACTCGGGCTTCCAGGCCGGTGTTTGTCCCCAAATCACCTTGCATCTCTCTGCCTTCTCGGAGGTGAGGGAGAGAGGAAGAGACTCTGGAGGCAGAGCAAGCTGGCCAGAGGACAGGGACAGAGGAGTGCAGAGCCTCAGCTGCCCAGCCCAGCCCCAAGCTCTCCATGTGACTCTGCGCCGCCCCATGCCGCCTCCCTGCTATTTCTGGAGCCACCTACTCATACCCTCAGCTGTCACAGGCAGCAGGGCCTGCGCCCGGCATCACCAGGCACACAGAGGCCAGCCTCCCTTAGCAAAAGATCTGCAGCCACTTCCCCTCTGATCCTCCTGCAAAAGACCCAAGGTACTTGGCCCAAGGAGCCCAAGGCCCAAGGTGACAACAGCTGACCAATTGCAACCTGCTGCGGAACACACAGCCTCCTCTGTCCATGGGGCCCTAGGGGTGAGATGGGGCTGGGGTTCCCGGAGTCCTTCAACTTCTTATTTTAGAAAAATTTTAAAGTTTACAGAGCCGGGCATAGTGGCGCATGCCTGTAATCCTAGCACTCGGGAGGCTGGGGCAGGAGGTTAGTTGCAAGTTCGAGACCAGCCTGGGCTACAAAGTGAGTTCAAGGCCAGCTTGAACTGCATAGTGAGACCCTGTCTCAAAAAAAACCAAAAATAAATAAATAGATAAATAAAATGAAGTATACAGAATAAGTATACAGAATGTTTGTGGTGGCGCACACCTGTAATCCCAGCAATCAGGAGGCTGAGGCAGGAGGATTGCCTGAGTTTGAGGCCAGTGTAAACTATATAGTGAGATCCTGTCTCAAACAAACAAACAAATGAAAATTATATAATATAATGAGCCTGTATGTATCCATTACCCAGCTTCAACAGTTATCAACTAGTGACCAATCTAGTGTCATTCATTCCTGTCCATATTTTCTGTCCCACTTAATTTCACCCATCAGTGTTTCAGTGTGTATCTTTAAGAGCTAAAGACTACAAAAATAAAAGCCAAGGACTTTAACCTAATCACAAAGCACACCCAATTATTAACCTGCTCAATAATTCCTTACTATAAACTTCCAGTGTTCAAATTCCTAATGTCTTATCAGTTCCTTCAGGGCTTTTTTTTTTTCTCCTGTGCAATTGCTTGGTAGTACTGGGGATTGAACACAGGGCTCCATGTACGCGAGGCAAATATTCTGCCACTGAGCTACATCCTGGGCCCTTGTTTGTTTGTTTGGTTGGTTGTTTGGGTTTTTTGCTTTGTTTTGTTTTTGCCTTTTTGAGACAGGGTCTCACTATGCAGTAAGGCTGGCCTTGAGCTCACTTTGTAGTCCAGGCTGGTTTCGAACTCGCAAGGATCCTCCTGCCTCAGCCACCTGAACACTGGGATTACAGGCGTGCGCCACCACACCCAGCTGGTTGGTTGGTTTTTTGAGACAGAGTCTCGCTATACAGTTGAGGCTGGCTTTGAACGTGCTATGCAGCCCAAGGTAGGCCTCAAACTCATGATTTTCTTGCTGTACCACACCCAGCTGGTTACTGTAAGAGATGGGGTCTCACTGTGGTGGTCTTGAACTCCCGGGCTCAAGTAATCCTCTTGCCTCAGCCTCCTGAGTAGCTGGGAATACTGGTGCTAGCCTCAGTCCTCAGCTAATTTCTTAAAAAAAACACACACACAAGTATTGGTTTGGTTTGAATAGACTTCAAATAAGGTGAACATATGCTGCTAATGATGGTGATTGAATGCAGGCCCTTTGTACCAAGCTACATCCCAGACCTTTTTTACTTTTGCATCAGGGTGTGGCTAAACTGCTCAGGCTGGGCTTGAATTTGTGATTCTCCTGCCTCAGCCTCCCAGAGTACTGGGATCACAGGCATATGCCACCATGCCCAGGTATTACAATGATGGACAGTATCTTCTAAGTATCTCCACATCTCTAGGTTTTTCAGCCATACTGTTCTCTTCCCACCTTCCTTTCCTCTTTCCCTTCCTTCTCTGGCTCTCTCTGTTTGTTGAGGGAGCCCGGCCTGTTGTCCTGAAGTTTTCCACAGACTGGATTTTCCTGACTGGGTCTCTCTGGTTTTCTCTAACATGTTCCCATAACCCCTGCACTTTCTGCAAATGCTCGCTCACGTACAGAGTAGCGTCCTGAAAGGTATAGTTGGATCTGAAGCCCTGATCAGATTTAGGTCCGGTTGTCCCCAGCAAGAGCCCTGCATGGCGGTAGTGTCCTTCCACCTTGAGGCACATTCTACACCATCAGCTTTTTTAGCGGTCGTGTTACTGTTCTGCAAACTGGTGACATTCAAAGTCAATCATCTGGGCTGGGGATTTAGCTCAGCGGCAAA
>NW_004955451.1:11505750-11533322 GCF_000276665.1 Chinchilla lanigera
GAAGGGAAAAGGAAAAGGAAATGTACATATGCATGCACATACACACGATAGGTAAGATAGCTTTACTACTAATTTCTATTAGTTCATTGAAAAGAAAGGTTTGTGCTTACATTGTTTCTTTCTTTTTTCTTTCTTTTGTTTTTTTTTTTTTTTTGGTACTGGAAATCAAACTCAGGACCTTGTGCTTGCCAGGTGGGTGCTGTGCCACTGAGCTATGTCCCTGGCCCCTTCCCGTTTGTTTCTTAGCTGGCATACTCCAGCTGAGTGTCTGCCTGTCTCCGCCTTCTGGGTGCAGGCTCGCCCACCCCTTCGGCTCACACCTGTGACCTCAGCCCTGCCATCACCCAGCTGTCTCCCCGTGCTGTCTACTGTGCCATCCGCATCCTTCTCCCCAGCTTCCTGCCCTTTCTCTGCCCATCCCTGTGACTGGGATGCTAAAGGAATGAATGAATGAATGAATGAACGTTCGATCTCCCCAGCTCCGTCTCATCCGCTCCCCTCTCTGTGAACCTGTCTCCCTAAGTCTCTTGACCTCTCGGGGCCATACTTTTTTTTAATCTGCATCTACAGCGGGGGGTTATGCGTTGTCGCCAGGGACAAAGGAAAAGCTTTGTCGTCCTTGTCATCTGATTCCCGCATCTGTTTCCCAGACTCCGCCCACATCTTTCTGCCCGATCCTCTTCGCCGCCCCCAGGGCAACAACAAAGGGTGCGACTCGGTCAGTCCGCCGCAAGGGGGCGCGCTGGCCGGCACCAGCCCGGTTCCGCGCCTGCGCAATGTTGGGGCGGAGCCGGCGACCGGACAGGAACCCGGAACCGGGATCTGCAAGCCTGGAGGAGAAGGGAGCGGAGCGCTGGGCCGGGCAGGACGTGCGTGACGCGGTGCCCACGGGAGGGGACCCGAGGCCAGGAGCCCCCGGGGTCCTCTGCCCTACCCAGAGAACGATCCCCCCAGGGGAGGGGCCCCGCGGGGAGGCAGGGATTGGACCTAATGGAAAGAGCGCGTCCCGCCCACCAGCTGCTGTGTCAACCCTCCGACTTCCAAGGACATTGCCGTGTCCCCCTCACCCTGCAGACATTTTGGGGCGCCAGCCTGAAGAGCTAGAGCTACCCAGACTCTTCCTCTCCGTTTTTATCGGTGGACTTCCGGCCTTCAAGGGGTTGCTCGGACCTGTGGCTCAGAGCCATCCAACCCGAGCTGGAGGGTGCCGGGCCCAACTTCGTAGCTGGGAGGACGAGCAGGGCCGGGGAGGGACCGTCCTAGGCGGCAGAGCCATCTCCAGCGGGACACGCGCTCCCTAAAGTGTGGGTAAGGAAGATCCAGGAGATAATGGAGCCGAAAGTGCTTTGTGAACTGTAAAGCTCAGAAGAAAGTAAAGGGTTTTTTACTTATTTATAACCGACAATGGAAGGCAGGAGCTGCCCAGGGCATCCCACTTGCAGAGCCTGATCGCTGGGCGAGGTCGGATTTAGAAGCCACCACTCAGCGATAAAAGGATTCAGAACATGAAAAAGACAAGATCTCTCACATCTTTTGTAGGAGGTCTGATTATATTTATATAGAAAATCCAGGATGTTCTACGGGCATATTATTAGAGACAGAGCTCAGCCAGGCGGCTGGACGAAGATCAGCATCCATCCAGACATAAAAAAATGCAAAATTCCAGTGTTTCTGTGCACTAGCAACAGTTCACTAAAAAATTATCTTGGAAAAACATCACAGCAATTCATCACAAAATTAAAATTGTAAAAGAAATCCAGAAAAGTCATTTTGAGATATGGATGAAGAAAAACTTGATAATAGTATATGAAAGGAATAAATCGGTGTAGAGAAGGGTTCAGTTTAGGGATGAGAAGTCTCAATGTCATTCTCAAAGACAATTCTGTCCACATAAAGCTGCCGATGCGATGCATATTCGATAAATATCCCAACAGGGTATTTCACAGAGCTTGGCAAACTGGTTCTAAAATTCATATGGAAGAGTGAAAGCTTAAGCGAGGTCTTGAGGATTCTAACCGATACCAAGACATTTTTGAAAGCGATAGTAATTAAAACAATGTGGTATTGGTGCTGGGCTAGACAAAGAGATCAATAGAAAAGAGGGCCCGGAAACAGTTCCAAGCATGTGTGGGAATTTGATTTATGACGGGGGTGGCATTGTAACTCCGTGAGAGAACAGACTACTCAATAAGGAGTGTCGAGACATTTGGCTTTTCACATAAAGACTCTTCATATTATCCATTGATATTCATTCCAGATGGATTAAAGATGTAGAAGTGAAAAACAACAGTTTAATTAAGAGAAAATGTGGGAGATCCGAGAGTTAGAAAGGAGTCGTAGACCAGAGACCTGACCCGGCAAGATTGACTGATCTTACTACATTACCTCCCCCGAATCTCTCAGCTATGAAAACAGCATTAGGAACAACTTACAAAGACACGTAACAACCTGGTGGGCGAAGTAGTGGCCCGTGAGTCAGGTAAAAGGGTTGATATCCGGAATCTATAAAACCCTCCCTAAATCAGTAAGGGAGGGACAGGCCTTTTGAGTGCCATTCCAAATGGAGTCCCTCCCCTTCTTCTTCCATCCTGGGCCTCTGATCTAATTGAAGGGCTTGGGGTTTGAGGGAGGATGGGTCTTCCTTAGCCTCATCAGCAAACTGTGATTGATCTAAGTATAGCAATCATTTTATTCCTCTGGTCATTGATTGGTTCATGTGCGGACTTGAATTTGATTCTGATCACCAAGACAAGACGGGAGATAGATTCCCTGTGGTGCCCGTGGGAAATACTCTCCTGACTCTGACTCTTGTTGCCTGCAGCCTCACAAGGCAGTAAGCTTGGGACCATGTGGAGGCCCAGGTAAGAAGTAAGCCGGCACGATGAGGGTGGTGGTACCCTCATGAAAGAAACGTGGAGAAGAAAGGCGGGAGAATCTGCTCCTTGACATCACAGTTGAGTCTCTGAATTGAGCAGCTCTAGGATTCCTGGGATGTAAGGTACTCCTTTCTGCTCCAACCACCTCTACAGTGGTACCTCATTCACAAACTCAGTTCCTTCCATGATTCTGGCCGCAAACCAAATTGGACAAGAACTGAATCAGTTTCAATGGTTAGGTTCGCTGTTGGCCTTACAGAGAAATTGGGTTCGGTTCTTGTCCAATTTGGCTTGTGACCAGAATCATGGAAGGAATTCAGTTTGTGAACCAAGGCATCACTGTACTTGGGCTTGGTGTAGTTTGTACCTGAAGAGACCACAGGCTAACAAAGGGTATGGACATTAGTGAGTATGCAGAGGAAACCCGGGTGGCCAATGAGCAGGACCAGATGCTTGACGTCATGGGCAGGGAGGCAGATTCTGATGAGTCTACTTCTCACGCAGCAGACTGGTGAAAATAAGTCTAGCAAGAGCAAGTGTGGGCAAGGACATGGTCAAAACAGAATCTGTCTCTCTCTCCCCAACCCTCCCGCTCCCTTGCCTCCCTTTAGTTGTTTGAGATGGGCCTTTCTATGTAGTCTAGACTGGCCTTGAACTCATGATCTTCCTGCCTCAGCCACCTGCGTGCTGGAATTACAGGTGTGCTCCACCATACCCACCTCTAAACTAAGCAGTCTTACTCAGGTGCTGGTGGTGGGAAGATAAATGGGCTCAGTGCTGAGGGGAGCAGTTTGGCAGTGCTCGTCAGCAAGGAAGACCTACCCTGCTCCCCCGGATTTCTGCTTCTGGGCAGACACTCTACAGATGGGTTTAGAGTTCAGGCCAAGGGTGCTCATTGCAGCTCTGCTCACGATAGCAGATAGCAAAACAGAGGAAACAACCCAAATGCCCACTAGGAGAGGAACTGATACATACACTGTGGCTGATTCACATGATAAAATAGTCAACTAAAATGGACAAGCCAAAGCTATAAGTGGTACCGTTGGCTCCCTTGGGAAAAACATAGCAACACTCAGGAGGCTGAGGCAGAAGGATTGCCCTGAGTTTGAGGACACCTGAACTACATACCAAAACACAAAACAAGACAAAGTAAAAATTGAGAGGGAAAAGGTACAAAATGGTACATACAGTATGATGCTTGCTACATAAACTAAAAATATAGAAAGCACTACTTTATGAATATTTAAATATATTTAAATTTAAATAAATATTTAAATATAGGGAAAATAAGAAGTTAGGGGCTGTACTTTAAAATGAAGAAAATCCAGGCACATGCCATGTGAAGCAAGCTCAGCCAGTCCCTAAAGGACAGGCTGAATGAGGCACCTGATGGGGTCACACTCAGAGCCAGGCAAGTAGAGTGGCAGTGGGGTCAAAATTTGGAGATGGGAGGTGCTGGTGGCTGCAAGGCAGCGCGGATGCACCGAAGGTCACCTGCGTACTTACACATGGCTAACGTGGAGAGCTGCGTCTTATGTAGAGTTTACTACACTTAAAAAATAACAGTAATACAATAATAATACAGGGTGTACTGCAAATTTGTGACAGTGGAGAGGACCTGAAGGAGGACTGGGGAGAAGGAGGAGGGGATTTCACCAAACTTGAATACTTATTTTGCCTCAGACAGCTGAAGCAAAAATGATCCAGTGCTCACACAGGTGAATGCTACCGGTGATGCGATTCTCTGCACTATCCTTGTTTTGCAAGAACCCTTTCAAGCTAAAAGTAAAAATACAGACTGATTTTTCTTTTTTTTTAATCAGAAGATGTATCTGAAGCAGAACTGCCCAGAAGTGTCAGGGTTTCTCATCCCACCCCTCAGCCCCAAGGTCACCCGAAGTTCGGAGGACGGGTGTTCTGGAAGCTGCACCTGTCCCCGGCGCCAGCATAGGATGGCAGAGCCCAGTGGAGCAGTTGAGATCGGAGACGGCTGGGTGCTCTTCCCCGGACGCAGGGCAGGGGAACAAGAGCTGGCTGAAGAAGGTACCTCTGACCCACCTGTGCTGGTACAAGCCTGTCACCCCAGCCACTCGGGAGGGAGGCTGAGGCAGAAAGATTGCCAAGTTTGAGGCCAGCCTGGACAATTTATGGAGACACTGTTCCAAAAATAAATAAAAAGCCGGGTGTGGTGGCACACGCCTGTAATCCCAGCACTCAGGAAGCTGAGGCAGGAGGATCGTTGCAAGTTCGAGACTAGCCTGGGCTACAAAGTGAGCTCAAGGCCAGCCTGAACTGCATAGCAAGACTCTGTCTCAAAAAAAAAGAAAGAAAGAAAGAAAGAAAGAAAGACAGACAGACAGCTGGGGATGTAGCTCAGTGGTGGAACATTTACCTACTATGTGCAGGATTCTGGGTTCCATCCCTAGCACCAAAAGAAAAAGAAAAGAAGAGATTTTTTAAAAGGAGAAAAGGGCTGGGTGTGTACCTCAGTGTTAAGGTGCTGGGTTCAATTCCTAGTACAAAAAAAAAAAAAAAAGTAAGAAGGAGAAGAGGAGGAGGAGAGAAGGAGGAGATGTCAACAACAGGCCAGGCGTGGTGGTACACACCTGAAATCCCAGCACTAGGGAGGCTGAGGCCAGAGGACCGCTGTGAGTGTGAGGCCAACCTGAACTACTTAGGGAGCCCTTGTCTTACAAAAAAAAAAAAAAACAAAAAAACAAACTAAAAGTCCAGAAACAAAAAGATGATTCTGGGAGCCAGCCCCTCTAAACTAGAGAGCAGATAAAAATAGAAACCATCAAAACACTGAAATGTATATTATTAGCAGTTGGAGCAGGCAGTAGAAAGAGTTCTTCGAATTTGCTGATGACAGAAAACATTGCCTAATCTTTGCAGTTCTTTTTTTCTTTTCCTTTGACCTCCATGCACATCACTGGAGCTCCCATGGCTACGACTGTCTGCAAAATACATATTTACAGGCCTGCTAAACCCAGCTAAATATAGGCTTGCCTCTACAGCAACCGATGATTTAAAGAAATTTCTTCTCTGTCCCACTCTTTCCCCCAACCCCCAACACACACATACACACACATGCACGAGCACGTGCACGCGCGTGCGCGCACACACACACACACATGCGCACGCGCCCCAACTCCTCAGTCACCCGCCTGGTCTCCAAGATGCATCTGAACTTTCCCAGAGCCCTGCAGTGCAGTGAAGATGTGGATGGGCGGAAGGAGAGAAACCAGCAAGAACAGGGAGCAAGCGGTCTCCCTGCTGTGAGGGGACCTTGGGCCCTTTTCCCTGCAGGTGCAATGGGGAACCTTCGCTTCAAGAGTGACTCCAGAGCTGGGATATGGCTCGGTGACAGAGCGCTTGCCCAGCATGTGGCGTGTGGCATCTTGGGTTTCATCCCAGCACCATAAAAGAAAAAAAAAAAATCCCAAAGGATTTGGAGGACGTGCAGGGCAGGTAGGCAGAACTGCTTATATTCCAGAATTTCACATAATGAACCCTAAAAGGAAACCAGAGGTCCAAAGTACCCTGAAGGCTGACTCAGAGCTGCAGATACCAGTTTTCATCCTCAGCTGTACCTGCCCACACTCCTGTACATGCGTACGAACCCCTGCATGTTTGGACCCACGCGCAGCCAGAAGCAGCCAGCAGCGCCCCGACTCCCGTGCGCGCTGTGCGTGTCGAACCCACTCAGCCCTTGCAGCAGCATGCCACGGTGGTGTCGTATCTCCATGGCACAGGGGAAGGCGTTTGGCAGAGCTCCTTCACTTAGAAGGAGGATCCAGGGGCTTCTAATTAAAGTGGTCTGGCTTCAGAGTTTGTGTCCCGCCAGGCTTGGTGGGGCACACCTGTAATCTCAGCACTCTGGGAGGATGAAGCAGGAGAACTGCAACTTCAAGCCCCATCTGGGCAATGTATTGACTTAGTGAATAACAGTGATTTTAAAAAGCCTGTGTTCTGCTCTGCTCCATATGGAGTGGGAGACAGACACACAGACTCAGGGACACTCTGACATTCAAGTTGAGCCGGTTGAGGAAATTGAGGCTTAGGCAGGGGAAATGACTGGCCCAAGGGCACACAGAGCTTGGAAACCTGTACCCTGGTCTCTTTCTTCTAAAACTGGCTAAACCACTGCTCAGCCCTTTGTACTGCATTCCCCTGGGGTGGGGTCAGGGGCCCCTCCAACACCGCCACTCAAGGTTGAGCTCTCCTGGAAGTAAGGGTGCCCATGCCCACACCTCCCCAAGTGCCCACAGAAGTCCTGGCATGCAAAGAGAGGGCCCAAAGACTACTGGCTTATCATAGCTTGTCCGAAGGGCAGCGTCTAGACTTGCCTCTGTCCACATGACCTCGGCCACTTCCAGAGGCCGTGTCAAGGCCCCAGGGCCGGGAAGAGAAGCCAGGCTTGGCACCCAGCCTGTGGTACATCAGCCTGCAACCACCATCCTTGCTGTGGCACTCAGCACTTAAAACTGTACAGCCTGGAGCAACGGAGGAACTGTCCCCAAAGAGCACCTTCCCAGGCCTCCCTCATCACCTGGAGTGGGCCCGGGAATCAGGCAGGATGTCTCTGCCCACTGCCGCCTCTGCCTTCCAGCCAGTGCTGGAGAGCGTTTCTTTCCCCACACTCACGGCATGCTCTGGGCTCCAGCCCTCCTGGGCCTCAGTTTCTTCTCTCAGAGCAGAGGGCGTAAGTGACTTGTCCAAGGTCACCTGCCTAGCAACAGTAGAGTCGAGATCTGAACCCTGGCCGATACTCCACCCTCCACGCCAGGGCAATGGAAAGGCCTGCCCAAGGTGATCCTTCCAAGATCACGATGCACCTTGCCTGAGGTCTCTACCAGGGCCCCAGGAAGAGAGAGGGTGCTGAGTTATCTCAGGACTGAGCTGTAGGGAGTAGGTAGGGCATGAAAGGTAGGCAGAAAACAGTCCATGTGGATCTCAGACCTCCCAAACGTAGCCCCGCCTCCATGGGGTCTGGGCTACACACAGACTGGGGGGGGACAGAGGCGTGACACCTGCGTTCACAGCCATGTCACGGGGCAGCTGCTTTGTGCCTCATCTCAGGGAAAGAGGGATGGCAAAGTATTTACCCCTTTCAAGCCGGGCCTGGTGGCACAGGCCTATAATCCCAGCACTCAGCAGAGGCACTTGGCCCGGTACTGTGCCTCAACCAGCACAGGAAGATTGCCATAAATCAGAGGCCAGCCTGGGCTAAGAGTGAGTTCAAGGCCAGCCTAAACTGCAGAGTAAGACCCTGTCTCAAAAACAAACCAAAAAAAAAAGGATTTCTCTCTCCCTAAAATCCTGCTGTGGGTGATGCCTGGCTAAGCCAGGAGCCCGTGCAGTAATAATCCCACTCATTAGCTCCAATCGCCCGAGCTCCAGGCTGGCTCAGCGCCTTTCTACATCTCAGAGCCCGTGAAGGTTTCAGCCTTAGCAATTTCTGGACAAGGCAGACTCTGGCATCCTGATATTCTAGTTCACCCTTAGCTGCTACTGGAGGTCCTGGGATCTCTGGACCTGACAGCTGGCTCTCCAAGCCTCTTCCCACCCTCAGAAGCTGGGGGCTCCCCCACCTGGCCAGCAGCGTGGGCACAGACCCCTTGGGCTGGGACCAGGGAAGATGACTCACCACAGAGGGTGTGGGAGATTCCGGGCAGAACACCCAGGGGCCTGCACCCTCCTGCTATCCACACGAGAGCTTCTGAGGACACTGCCCCGTGGATTCCCAACCCCCAAGGAGGTGCGATTTGGTTTTCTCCCAGCTGCCACAGAGGGCTGGAGTGAGGTTCGAGCCCTAAACTTGAGCTTGGAAACCTAAGTCCCAAACAGTGTCCCTAAGTGAGGCTGCTAAGAAGGATTTGGAGGGGAAGGGTGGGGGACTGGCTTCTTCACTCTGCCACATCCCCAAGTGCAGAACTGGGGAGGGGTAAGTGTCCCGGGAAGCTGGACAGAGAAGGTGGCACTGGACAGCAGAGATCTGGGATCATTTCCGGCTCCAGCTCAGAACCCAAAAGTTCCCTCCCCCTTGGCAGGAATCTGTGGTTCCTGGCCACTCCCCATCCCAATATTCAGGGTTCCCAGGCAGCTTTCCCACACCCCAACCCCCCTCCCCCACATACTCTTCCGCACGTGCTGACCGGTGAGCATCGCCCCAAAACCCACACACACCCCTTTGTGGAGGCTTAGGAGGGCTCTCTTTCCCAGCCTTCCCAGGCCAACAGGGGAAGAGTGGGAGATAAGGAAGAGGAGGAAGAGGATGGTGGGGAGGAGGGCGGGGGAGTCGGCTGAGGCTGCAGGAAGGCCTGAGATGCAGGAAGCAGCTGGGAGTGGGGGGAGGCTTTGTGCCTGAGTTGTTCCCTGGGTCCTAGCGTCCATCTGATTCACCAGTTTCTGGGATCTGCAGAAAAGAGTAACACTTCTGGGCCTGTCCAGAGGGTGGGCCCTCACCCCCCCGGCCCTGACCACTGGGAAGGATAAAGAGTGGCCCCAGCCCCTTGCCGTGTATGTGAGGAACGTCAGGACCGCAAAGCAGCAGAGTTTTCAGGACAGGGCACATGTAAGTGACTGGCACCTC
The DNA here is from genome assembly GCF_000276665.1 of Chinchilla lanigera. Classification (NCBI taxonomy): domain Eukaryota; kingdom Metazoa; phylum Chordata; class Mammalia; order Rodentia; family Chinchillidae; genus Chinchilla; species Chinchilla lanigera. The sequence continues at coordinate 11,515,222 of NW_004955451.1, forward strand.
CTGCCACCCTAACACACACACACTGGTACTCAATGGTTGGGTCCTTTAAATCAGAGACCCAAGTTAGAGCTCTCCTGGGGCAACTTTGGCCCCAGGCCTCTAGAAGTCCTCCTCCCAACCCCCTTTTTCCCGTTTGAGAAAGACAAGTGCCCGGGCAGGGAAATCCAGACCAGATTCTACCCCCTCTCCAGTCGGGGTGCAGAGCAGGCTGGCCACAGGACACTCTTCAGACTCCCACAGGGCAGCTTTGGGGATCCCCTGCCACTGTGGGTGGGGGCGGTCTCATACACACACAGGTCCCTGCAAGGCCAGCGATGCTGGGCCAAGGTTTAACACCCACAGTGTTGCAAAAGATGGAAGGGAAGCAGCTTCCCGGCTGCAGGGCAGGCTGGGGCTCTCCTTCAGGAGGCCTGGGAGCGGGCCTAGAAATCTGTATTTTTACCAAGTGCCTGGCAATTGTGAGGCTAAAAGCCCTGAAGCCTAGGAAGGAGCTATAGGGACCTGGAAAGCAATACCCCTTTGCCCCTCCCCACAGAACCGTGGTCCCACTGGGGGAGGAAAGGGGCGGCCCTGAGACCACGGTGGCTGGATGGCCCCCTCCACTGAATGGTCGTGCGCTTAAGTGCGTTGTGACGAGCCACACATCCAGAGGTCGGAGGGCAAGGATCGCAGAGGACTGGCCCAGACCCAGGGGCAGCGGAAGGCTCTCGGCCACCGGCACAGAGGGGCAGGGAGGCCGCGACACGGGGGTGCAGGGGAAGGGGAGGGCCCACAGGCTCCGGCCCCGGAAATCCGATCCCTTTAGGACCCAGAGGTGCCAGTCCCCCAGCGGCGGCGGCGAGAAGGGCAGCCGCTCGGTGTCGGGCAGCCGCCGCGCCGCCGGAGCCAGAGAAAGACCGAGGCCGGGGCGCGGGGGGGAGGGAGGGAGGGAGGGAGGTGCGGCGACGGCCCGGCTGGCCTTGAGCCATGGGCGCCGGGGAGCCGGGCGCCCCGAAAGCCGAGCCCCGCGGCCGAAGCGGGGGGCGCCCGCGTCGCCAGCCCCGGTGACACCGCCTCGGACGATGTAAGCGGGCTGGGCGCGCGGTCCCAGCGGCCCCGGCCGCCGCTTTTCCTATTGGGGTGGGTGGGGGCGACCGCGCCAGGCCGATCGGGGCGGTTTTTTTGGGGGGTGGCTGTCTCCGGCAGCTTGACTGGGGGAGGCGACCCACACTGGGCTCTCGGAGATTTTTTCTTTCTTTCTTTTTTTTTTTTTTTTTAAAAGCAGGGTTAACTGTTATTGGCAGCTGGGTTTCTGGGAGACCCTAAAAAGGCCTTTTGGGGTTTCTTTCTTCCGGGGGAGGGGGCGGTGGTCCCGACTTGGCCCGCCGCCTGCTGGAGGGGCGCAGCGGGGAGCGGGGGGATGCGAGCCCGGCTCCCCCCACCATGATGAAGACGGAGCCGCGGGGGCCCGGGGGTCCCCTCCGGAGCGCCTCCCCGCACCGCAGCGCCTACGAGGCCGGCATCCAGGCGCTGAAGCCGTCCGACGCGCCCGGGCCAGACGAGGCACCCAAGACGGCCCACCATAAGAAATATGGCTCCAACGTCCACCGCATCAAAAGTATGTTCCTGCAGATGGGCACCCCGGCTGGGCCGCCGGGCGAAGCGGGCGGCGGGGCCGGCCTGCCCGAGGCCCCGCGCGCCTCGGACCGCGGTGTGCGCCTGTCGCTGCCGCGGGCCAGCAGCCTGAACGAGAACGTGGACCACAGCGCGCTGCTCAAGCTGGGCACCAGCGTGTCGGAGCGCGTGAGCCGCTTCGACTCCAAGCCCGCGCCCTGCGCTCAGCCCGCGCCGCCGCCACACGCGCCGTCCCGGCTGCAGGAGACGCGGAAGCTGTTTGAGCGCAGCGTCCCCGCGGCCGCGGGGGGCGACAAGGAGGCCGCAGCGCGCCGGCTGCTGAGGCAGGAGCGCGCCGGCCTGCAGGACCGGAAGCTGGACGTCGTGGTGCGCTTTAACGGCAGCACCGAGGCGCTGGATAAGCTGGACACCGACGCCGTGTCGCCCACGGTCAGCCAGCTCAGCGCCGTCTTCGAGAAGGCCGACTCGAGGACCGGCCTCCACCGAGGACCCGGGCTGCCCAGGGCCGCGGCTGCAGGGGTGCCCCCCTTGCACTCCAAGCTGGTCAGCAAGCGGTCCCGCGTGTTCCAGCCGCCGCCGCCGCCAGCACCGCCCGCGCCGTCGGGGGATGCCCCGGCCGAGAAGGAGCGCGGCCCCGGGGGGCACCCGCCCCCACAGCACCGCGTGGCCCCCGCGCGGCCGCCCCCCAAGCCTCGGGAGGTGCGCAAGATCAAGCCGGTGGAGGTGGAGGAGAGCGGGGAGTCGGAGGCCGAGTCGGCGCCCGGGGAGGTGATCCAGGCCGAGGTGACGGTGCACGCGGCACTGGAGAATGGTAGCCCTTCGGCCACCCCAGCCAGCCCCGCGCCCGAGGAGCCCAAGCCCCCCGCAGCCCCGGAGGAGGAGGAAGCGGCGGCTCCGGCGGTGGAAGCCGCGCCAGAGAGAGGGGTGGGCAATGGCCGGGCCCCGGACGTGGCCCAGGAAGAGGTGGATGAGTCCAAGAAGGAGGACTTCTCGGAGGCGGACTTGGTGGATGTGAGCGCCTATAGTGGGCTTGGGGAAGACTCCGGGGGGAGTGCCCTGGAGGAGGACGAAGACGAAGACGAGGAGGACGGAGAGCCCCCCTACGAGCCCGAGTCGGGGTGCGTGGAGATCCCGGGGCTCTCGGAAGAAGAAGACCCGGCCCCGAGCCGAAAGATCCATTTCAGCACCGCACCGATCCAAGTGAGTGAGCCCCCTCCCCCCGCCGCCACGTGCGCGCGGCCACCCCCACCTCGCCTCCCCAGCAGGCCGGGTTTGGCAGGCTGACTCAGCCCCTGCCACCCAGCCCCCTTCCCAGAAGTCCTCTCCCTAGGGGGGCGTGGGGGAGTTCCAGCTGTTTGTCAGAGGGACACAGCTTTCAAGTCTGGGGCAGGATTGGCCGGCCCGGACCTGCCCTCAGGTTCCCCCGCGGCGCCCCGCCCCGTCTAGCACCCACCCAGCCCGGGACACCTGCGTTCCCTTCCTCTCCAGGCTCTACTTCCTCTGCCTGCCAGAGCCTGGGGCTGGGGCGGTGTGACGGGATGTGGGTGTCCGCGGGAGACTCTCTTCCTTACATCCTGCACCCCTGGGAGGAGAGAGGTCAGGGGCTTAGAAATGCTCTTTCCCATGTGAGGGAGCCAGGAACTTCCCGAAATAAAAGTGTAGGGGACTCGATGGTGGCCCCCCACCTTCACTTTGAAGAAGTGAAAGAAGGAAGCAGTCACATGGCCATGTGACTGGGGCCTTGGTCCCTAGGGTCTGTGCTGGGCCGGCTTTCCGGGTCCCCATTGCACAGGGAGAGGACACTTGGTGTGACCCTGGAGGGAGAAGGCCTTCTGCAGGCCGCGGCAGAGAAGGGGGTGGGGCCAGGCCATCCCCCACAGTGGCTGGCAGAGACCTGCATGCCTTTGCCCTACCGGACACACTCCCTTGGCCTTGGCAGGTCCCAAGTGTGCTGTCACATCCTCTGGGTACCCTGAAAGAAGGTGAGAGCTTCCCCTTTTGGGGAGGTCTCAGTTTCCCTCCACCCCCCAACCACCCTTATTGGTGATTGGTTTGTGGCTGTGCCTTGTGCTTTGAGATACCCGGAACTCTGAGGGGTGTCCCCTGGGGAGAATTAAGAGCCCAAGGCCACCCCCACTTCCCTCTGCTGTCCACTTTCAACTAGTTCATTCAGCCTGGATGGCTGTCTCTCACCACCCCAGGCCCTGCTCTGCCAACCCCAGGGTGAAAGCGTCCGGGGCCTGGGACTTTCCTTGGCCTGTGCCCTGCCTGGCCAAACCCTGTTTGCTTGCCGTTTCCATAACTACTGCACAGGAGCCAGCTCCCACCTCCCAGCTGGGCGAGAGGCCTAACTAAAGGTTACCAGGGTGGCTGCTGCTCCCCTCCCAGGCCAGCCCCTGCCCTGGCTGGGATCTTGAGACCCCTTTCCATCCCCTGTCCTCTCTGTCTTCCAGGAAGGAAGTCAGGATCTGCCCCCCCCCACGCCACCCCCAGGCTTCTGAAAAGCCCGATGGCCTCAGATGAGCATGGCTTGGGCTTCCGACTGTCTATATCAGACACCTTACCCTGACTTTTCAGTAAAAAATAGCACATGATTTGGAGCAGAGCTTCCTGACTCCCTGGTGACTGAAGCTGGCTGCCCATCCGAGAGCCAGGGCGCATGTGCAGGCTCAGTGACTTCTGGCCTTGCTGAGGATTTCCTCCCCACCCTGGTGCAGAAACCCCTTATTTTCTTCTCTCTGGTCTCAGGCTGGCACTGATACTGAGTCCAGGGTCTCTGCCCCTTAGATGACCCAGTTGTTCCCCTTATGGGGGTAGGGGCTTCCTTGGAGGGCACAGAACCCTGCTCCAGACTGTCATGGGGTTGGGGCAGGACTGGGCGCAGGGCCCTTGGATACAGAGGTGATAGGTGGTCTGGGGTCTTCTCCCAGCTGGGGATTCCTGCAGCGGGCAGGATATGAAAGGAGTACAAGAGCTGATAGGCTCAGGAAAGAGGGGAGGGAAAGGCCAGGACAGGCTGCAGGGTTCCTGGAGGTCACAGGGTGTGTATCTGCGTGTGGACCAGAGGAGGGTGGTTGACCAAGAGAAGGATGGGGACCCACTTTCCTGGGCCCCTGTTAAGTCAGGGGCCTCCAATAAAAAAGTGGGCCAAAGCCGACTTGATGTGTCCAGGCCTACAGCAGCCCCTGGGGCACCTTGCATTGGGGACAAAGTCACCACCAGAGCCAGCCCAAGCGGGGTGCACTGCCATCCTGTCCTACCACTGGCTGACCCTTGTGACCTTGGGCAGTGCACTGGTGTCTCAGATTGTTCGTGGGGTGGGCAACCCATTCCTCCGAGGAGCTGCTGGGCAGATGTTGGGAGAACTGTCCAGGGACCACTGCGTGGTGGCCAGAGGGACTCTGCGGGCCTGAGCCTGGGCATCCTGATGCTGTGACATTGAGGGCACTGAGCTCAGTGACCACACGGGCCTATCCCCGCCCTGCCTCCTGTCCGTTTTCCGAGCAGCCCTCCCCGTCACCATGGCTCTGTGCCGGGGGTGGGGGTGACGGGTGACACAGGACAAAGGCTGGGATGCAGAGTGCCCAGGAGCCTTGCTTCTGGAGCGCAGGGGCTCTGGCAGGGGCCGTGGGGGAGACAGCGTCCCAGTCCAGCCCCGCAGCTCCAGGGCAGCCAGCTGACAGTGCCGCTCGCCCCCGCTTGGCTCCAAGTGCCGCCAACCTGTCGCTGCAGGCGGCAAAGCCAGAGGAGCCCTGGTACCCCAGGTGGTGTTCATGAACCTCCCACAGGGGCGCCCCCTCAGGCCCAGCATCAGGGGCTGCTTCTCCACGACTGTCCTTTGAAGGGGCGGGAGCAGAGAATGCCAGTGGCGTAAAGTCCAGCAGGAGGGAGGCAGCAGGAGGGCAGAGGGGATGATGTGGCGGGGCGGAGGGTGCTACCTCCCTAGTCTGTGGGCCCCCAGGGGTGGGTCCTGTGGCCTGCCTGGGCCTCCAAGTGCCTGGGGAGAGGAGACGAAACTCCGGGTGGTGCCCAGCTGCAGGGCATGGCCTGGGCATGGGGCCTGATGGGCACCTGGACGCGGAGTGCCTGTCCTCCATGGTGGTGCGCAGGTCCTTCCTGTTCCCTCCCCTGGCCTCAGTGTCCACTCAGTGAGGACAGGGGGCATCCTGGGACCTCTTGCCTCTCTCCATCCCTCTGTCCTCTCCCCTCCCCCTCCCCATCTGGCGCCCGCTGGCGTCCTCTGCACCCTTCCTCCCCCCTCCTCTTCCCCTCTCCTGCTCAGCCTGTTCCCCTCTGCGTCTGCGTCTTGTGTCCACCCTCGCCTGGCTGGCTCTTGGGTCCTGTGTCTCGCTCTCTCTCTGCCCTGGATGCCCTTCAGGAGCACGCGGGCCATCCTGCCCGGCCTGTGCCGCGCTGCGCAGGTGGGAGCCACCCTGTGGATCCGAAGGCCGGGTCCCCTTCTCTCTTGTCCCTCAGGCTGCAGAACTAGGAGGCCTTTACAGTGTTGTGGGGGGCTGTCTGGGCAGGGACAGGGTCTGTGGCAGGAGGGGTGGGGCACTGGGGGCACGAGGCTGCCCCCCTGGCCTCTGACACGCCACCCTCCCTAGGTGTTTAGCACCTACTCCAACGAGGACTACGACCGGCGCAACGAGGATGTGGATCCCATGGCCGCGTCCGCCGAGTACGAGCTGGAGAAGCGGGTAGAGAGGTTGGAGCTGTTCCCTGTGGAGCTGGAGAAGGGTGAGAGGCTACACGGGCACACTGGGCTCTGCCCTGGACCCTCGGGGGGTTCCCCAGGACGTGCTGGGTCCCCCACCCCATCAGCTCCCACCGCAACTGTGCACCCCGGCCAAGCCCCAGCGCAAAGGCACCACCTGGTCCGCCACAGGACTGTTACCTCGTCTCGGGGCGCTGTGGAGCAGGTCCTGGGCTCTGAGATGTGGCGGGCACAATCAGGCTCCCGTGGGAGCAGACCGGAAGGGCAGCCCCTAGCGCTGTGCCTGATGTGCCATAGCGACATTTAACAGGAGCTGCCCAGACTGGGCGGGGGTCCCCAGGAGGGGGCAGGAGGAATCGGGGGGGGGGGGGGGCTGAAGATGGAGGAAAGGCGCTGGAAGGGTGTGCGAGCAGGGCCAGGAGCCCAGGGCAAGGACACAGCCTGCTTCTCTGAGGTGGCTTGGAGCCATCGCTAGGGCTGGAGGGAGAGGTACACAAGAAAGACCGCAGCAGGCTGTGGGGGCAGAGGCCACCATGGTGTGGGCTGGTGGTGGGCCTGGGAGGTAGAGTCAAAGGACCTGGGCACTTGGACCTGGGTGGAGGCTGTGAGCGGCAGGGAGGAATCCAGGTACCTCCCAGGCCTGGCAGCTGCCGGAGGGTGGTGCCAGCCCTCAGGAGAGAGCGCAACCCGGAAGTCTGGCTGGCCAAGAGGGGCCGGGCCATGTGGCTGGGGAGTGGGATTGAGGGGGTGGCCAGCACCAGCTCCTTGGTCGGGGAGGCTCTGGGCGTAGGTGAGGTAGACCAGAAGGCTCGGTCCAGGTCCTGTCAGGGCCCCCGTGCCACCTGTCTGCATATACTCCTGCTGCCCGGGCCCCTCCCTGCCCGACAGCTCCCGGGATGAGGCGAGGTGCAGGGGGTGGACAGAACCGTGCCCCTTTCTAGTGTTGGGGGACATCCGCAGAGCTTGGGGACAGCCTCCTGAAGGGGAGCTGTGCTCTAGAATGGGGGTTCAGGTTGAGGGACATTCAGTCAGCGCTGGCATTTGCCCCTCTGCCCCGCAGACTCCGAGGGCCTGGGCATCAGCATCATCGGCATGGGCGCCGGGGCCGACATGGGACTGGAGAAGCTGGGAATTTTCGTCAAGACCGTGACCGAGGGCGGCGCTGCCCACCGGGATGGCAGGTACCACCCCACTCACCCATCTGCGGGGCGGCTGCTGGGAGGGGATGGGGAAGTCTGTGACCTGCAGGTGTTCCTGGGTCGGGCGGGGCGTGAAGGAGCCCCCTCCTGCGTGTGTTCCGGGAGAGGGGGCTGAGGCGGGGCGCACACGGTGTGGGGTGCGTTGGTCCCTCGGGCAGAGCGCGGCCGTGTGTCCCGAGCATGTCTGAACACTGAGCGTCTGACTCACTGGCTGGGGCCAGGCGCCAGGCAGGCAGTGTCCAGGCCTTGCCCTCAGCAAGCCAGCAGTGCTGCGAGCTAGACAGACACGAGACAAGGACACAAGGGACCGGGACACGTACAGAAGGCACCCGCAGGAGGCCTGGGTCTGGGGCACAGGAGCTTCCTAGGGGAATGATGCCGGAGCTGGGCCCTGATGGCTGAGTAGGAGTTAGTGAGGTGGAAGTGTGGGGAGCCAGGAAGCTGGGGGGCTGGGAGCCCAGAGAGGCCGGCCTGGGACGCCCTGGAGCTGGCTGGCCTTGTTGAGCAGCTGTGCCTGGAGGGCCGATGTCAGGGAGGATGTCCTGGGGCTGGGGCCAGCCTCATGACCTCTGGGAGGTGTGTGTTCCCTGGGACAGGGCCAGAGGTGCGGAGGGCTGTCAGCCAGCCCCAGGAGTGTGTGTGGCATGCTTCGGGATGTGGCCTCCGTATCGGCTCCTCTCCAGCTGACCGAGAGCAGTAGGTGTGTGTGAGGGCTGGCCACTGCGGTCCTGCAGTTAGAGGCCTGCTTGGCCCTGTTCGGGGGGCTTCTCCCTGTTGTAGCCCAGGTGGCATGGAGGGCGGCTGTGGACAGAAAGGGTGACGGCCCCTGCTCTTTCACTTGTGCCTGCCCCTTGCCAACAGTGCACTCCAGGGCCCATCTCACCGTCACCTGTGGGTAGTTTGGGGAGTGCCCACGTGGGACAGCCACTGGCGACAGGCCTCACCTTCCCAGGGCCCCTCCCTTCGTCATCTCTTCTGTGGTCCAGACTGGGCCACCCTCTCCTCTCCCCCCGGGTGGAGGACGGGGCTCCAGGTGCCATCGCTGGGGGCAGGGGTGCACCCCTGTCAGCATGTGGGTCTGTGTGTGAGTGCAAGAGGCACTCCTCCGGTCTCAGGCATTTGGGGACTTGGGTGTGGGCCGGAATGTCCTTGCACGAGGACAGCCTGGTGCATGTGTTCGTGGCAGAGGTGAGTGCCCAGGATGTCATGCCAACTGTGTGGTGTGGTGGAGGAGGGCACACGAGTGTGACTGTCACGTGAATGCACCGCCCCCCTCCCAGTCCTGGCGGCCTGTGTCTGCGAGGCTGGTCTGGCTTTTCTGTCCACAGAGGGGCCCGGCTGATGCCTAACCGTGTAGGCAGGCAGACAAAGGACCAGGTCCCTGTGGGGTCTGAGCCTGGCTCGCATTTCTAGTGGGAGGGGCGCCCCCATGACCCCCTTAACCAGAGCCCCCTCCTGTAGGATCCAGGTGAACGATCTCCTGGTGGAGGTGGACGGAACGAGTCTGGTGGGAGTGACACAGAGCTTCGCAGCTTCAGTGCTCAGGAACACCAAGGGCCGAGTGAGGTGAGAGTCCAGGGCCGGGCGCTGTGTGTGTGTGTGTGTGTGTGTGTGTGTGTGTGTGTGGCTCTGCCACCTGCCACATCCGGTGCCTGGGCCATCCCCAGCTCCCCGGCACGCTGGTGCTGGCCACCACTGCACGGGCATGCAGGACATCCCTGTCCCTGCAGAGTCCCCTTGGCTCTATTCTGGCTTCCTCCCTAAGAACCAGGAAGTGCTGGGCAAACGCCACCAAATTGGGCTCCCTCACCCAGAACGTGCCCCTCCCTTCTGGGAGGACTCCTGGGGCCCCGAAACTTTGAGCGTGGTCTTCAGAGCCCCCTGTTGCCCTCCTACCGGGAGCTTCGTGTTTAGAGCTCATTCCCTGCCCCACTCCAAGAGGGGCACTGCCCCCAGGAAAGGGTGGTGGAGAGAAACAGGATGTGGGTGGCCACGGGGAGGAGGGGCTGCAGCCTGCAAGTTCCACTATTTCCGCTTCATCCTAATCGCCAGTCACCATCGTCCCGCCCCTTCCTGAGCTCAGGGGGCGGGGCACAAACCCAAGACAGCCCCCGCCCCCCAGCGCTGCCCCTCGTCCTCTTTGCTGTTCCCCTGCCTCGTTTTCTCCCCTGTGGGGGGAAGAGCTCCCTGCACTGCGGCTGCTCCACAGCCCATGCCCTCGGCATCCCAGCCCAAAGTTTGGTTGACATCCAGCTCCCCAAACTGGTCAGGAGGGCTGGGGGGCCTTGCAGCCTCCCCTGGGAAGGAAACCCAGTAAGCACCCAGCACCCCATTCATTATTAACACTGCTGCCTCTTGATCAGCATCTCATCTCCCCTCCCCTGGGAGACCTGGGTTTGGAGAGGGCAGCACCAGCGGGGACCATGGTGGCATTCCCAGCTGAGGACAGGCAGGGGATGACGCTGGTGCCCCTGCAGGTTTATGATTGGCCGGGAGCGGCCGGGCGAGCAGAGTGAAGTGGCCCAGCTGATCCAGCAGACTCTGGAACAGGAGCGATGGCAGCGGGAAATGATGGAGCAGAGATACGCCCAGTACGGGGAGGACGACGAGGAGGTAGGGACTCGGACGCAGTCGCCCTCTGGTGGTTACATGAGGTAGTACAGCCTCTGGTGGAGTCGTCACTGGCGAGGTTTCCTGGTGTCAGGGTAGGTGTCTTACGGGGGAGCTGCCCCTGCCTTGAGGGGACTTCCCAGCTCCTGGCCAGACAGTTGCTGCCCTCAGCCCTGGTCAGGGGGCCCACACCCTTGTGCCCCTTCACAGACGGGGGAGTATGCCACCGACGAGGACGAGGAGCTGAGCCCCACCTTCCCAGGCGGTGAGATGGCCATCGAGGTGTTCGAGCTGGCAGAGAACGAGGACGCGCTGTCCCCTGTGGACATGGAGCCCGAGAAGCTGGTGCACAAGTTCAAGGAGGTGGGAGGAGGGCCTGGGGTGGGGGGTGATGGTGGGCAGGGGCTGCCCTGCAGGAGCTGAACGCCACCCTTTGCCTACAGCTCCAGATCAAACACGCTGTGACCGAGGCGGAGATCCAGCAGCTAAAAAGGAAGGTGAGGGCGTGTGTGTGTGCGCGTGTGTGTGTGCGCGTGTGTGTGTGTGCGTGTGTGTGTGTTGAGGCTGGGGACCAAGGGCAGGAGAGGCACAGGCACCCACTGAGCAGGCTGCCGGGAGGGAGGGGCCGCAGCAAGAAGAGCTCAGCTCTGGAACCCTGTGCTCTGCTGTGGCTGGCCTCGGTCCCCTGCAGGTGGAAATACTACCAGCCTTGTGAGGATTTGGTGAGAGAGGGCCTGTAAATCCGTACCACAGTGCCTGACAGAGTAGGCCCTCAGTCTGAAGGCAGAGCACGGCTGGGTGTGGGTGCACGCTTGTCATTCCATCACTGTCGAGACAGGAGGGTTGCAGATTCAAGCCGAGCCCAGACAACTTAGAGACCTAGGGAGACCCTGACTCAAAATAAAATAAAAAATGGGCTCAGGGTGAAGGCTGTGGGTTCAGTCCCCAGTACTGTTAAATACAACAACCAAAAACTCAAGAATGTTAGCTGGACACTGTGCACACACCATAATCCCAGCTACTTGGGAGCAGAGCGAGGATCACAAGTTCAAGACCCTCCTGGGCGCTGGGCGTGGTGGTGCACGCCTGTAATCCCAGCACTCGGGAGACTGAGGCAGGAGGGTTGTTGGGAGTTAGAGACCAGCCTGGGCTCCAAAGTGAGCTCAAGGCCAGCCTGAACTGCATAGTGAGACCCTGTCTCAAAAAGACAAAAAAAAAAAAAAGAAAGAAAGACCTTCCTGGGCAACTTAGCAAGACCTTGTCTCAAAATAAAAAGGGCTGCGGATGGAGATCCATGGTAGAGCGCCTGCCTAGCACATGCAAGGCCTAGGCCAGTACTGGAAGTAAAAAGCGCATTAGCTATAGCTGTGAAGCACCCTAGGCCACACCCTAGATGGCTGTGTCTGCGCTGCCCCGCACACGTCCTCTTTGAGAGCCCTGTGATAAATGGGAACTGCCCCAAGGCGGACACCCACACCCACAGGGACACTGCCCCTGCACACCCTGTGACATTCCTCCTGGGGCATCAGCCTGGATACCCAGGCCTGCCTCCCCGGGTGCTCTGGGACATGGGTGTGGCCATCTCTCAGACTGCCGTACCTTGGAAGAGTGTCACAGGCACGGTGATGGCAAAAGCAGCCGATCCTTCTCCTTGTGGAGCTTAAGAGTCTATACACTGCTAACTGCCAATGCAAGCAGGGGACTCTAGGAGAGACGGTGTCAGTGAATCCCTATAGCAGAGGGGCCCAACCCAGCTTGGGGGTGGGTGCTGCGTACTGGAGTCATGGGGGGCTTCTCTCAAGAAGTGACATGCTGAGAAGAGGAGCGGGTGGAGCAGCTAGGTAAGAGGGGGGCTAGACAGGACCTTGGCAGCAGAGGGGCAGCACGTGCAAAGGTCCAGTGGGAAGCTCTGTGTGGTCAGGGGATATGGAACAAGGGGTATTCATAGCAAATAAGGTGTCAGGGGCTGCTAGATGGTGGCTCCTAAAACATGAGCATGCTGAGAAAGGAGGCATCAGCTTGTGAGGAGGAGCAGGAAGGAATGCAGGTTTGAGGCCTGGCGCCCGTGAGGAGGTGGGAGGTAGGGCTGGAGGCCGGGAGTGAGGCTGGGCTGGAGCTCGGGATCTGGGGCTCAGGGCACGGGGTCGTGTGGTCCTGCCACATGCAGAAGTGTGGAGAGAACAGGGATCCAGACGGAATGGTTGGGGACTGGAGGTCCCCTAGGAACTGCAGAGGGGCCGGATTGTTGAAGAGCCTCAGCAGCAGGGCCTGGGCAGCAGGCGAGGGCTGAGAGGACAGCAGTGATGACCCTGCCCCTCCCCATGCCCCGCTCCTCCACATCTGCATCTCACAGCCCTGGTGTGCTTGGGAGGCAGGTGTCGCTCAGGTTTTATGGAGATGGGGGTTCCCTGTCCCCTGTGCCAGAGGTGGTCCTGCCCTGGGTGTGGCGTGGGTGCAGGAACCAGGAGCCCTAACTGGGAGCCCTCAGGCTGGGGTAGTCGGGGCGGGCAGTGGGCTCCCCCTCTGCAGGAATCCCCCCAACCCAGTGCCACCCCCTCCTCAGCTTCAGAGCCTGGAGCAGGAAAAGGGGCGCTGGCGGGTGGAGAAGGCGCAGCTGGAGCAGAGCGTGGAGGAGAACAAGGAGCGCATGGAGAAGCTGGAGGGCTACTGGGGCGAGGCCCAGAGCCTGTGCCAGGCCGTGGATGAGCACCTGCGGGAGACGCAGGCCCAGTACCAGGCCCTGGAGCGGAAATACAGCAAGGCCAAGCGCCTCATCAAGGATTACCAGCAGAAGTACGTGGCAGGGCTGCGTGGCTCCCAGCGGAGCACAGAGGTTGGCGGGCCCCAGGGTGGGGTGCTGGGGCCTGCTTGGTAGGCGCCAGAGCCAGCACCAAGCCAGACCTCAGAGGCCTCAGGGAAACCCCGGGGCCTCCAGAACTGGCCCGGTGGAGCTGAGCTGAGGACGGTGCTGAGGACCCTGAGTGCCCCCCATGGAAGCCTGACTGTACTGTCCGACCCACTGTCTGCCTTGCCCGTCCCAGGGAGATCGAGTTCCTGAAGAAGGAGACCGCACAGCGGCGGGTGCTGGAGGAGTCGGAGCTGGCCCGGAAGGAGGAAATGGACAAACTCCTGGACAAGGTGGGATCAGGGGACTGCGGGTCAGGGCCCATCCTTGGCGAGCACCACCCGTGGGACCCTGGGGTGATTCATCCTCGCCTAGGCGGGAAGAGGGGCAGGGCCCGTGTTGTTCCCCGGGGCCTGAGACCCTGCTTCCCCAACTTTGTTTTCCAGATCTCAGAACTGGAAGGCAACCTGCAAACACTGAGGAATTCCAACTCTACTTAACAGGAGTCATTCCTTGACTGGACAATAATAATCCCCTCCCACTGTCCCTGCTCCCCTGTCCCCAATATCCTCCCCGCCCCCTACCAGCCTGGGGACAGGTGCCCCGACTCCCCCACCCCTCCGCCCCACCTCCTCCAGCTTCAGGGACCAGAGGGCCCATTTCACAGGCCCCCTCTCGGTGGCCCAGGCAGACAGCGGTGGCTGGAAGGGCGGCCTCCTATTCGCCCTGTGGGGCTGAGGCACAAGGGCTGAGGGAAGCCAAGGGCTGGCCTGGGTGGCGGATGGACACAAGGACCTGCAGACCAAACTGCCAGACTCTACAACCTCCAGCCTTCGTCTCTGGACTGGAGTGGGGCTGGGGCTCCCCCGGCATCTCACCAACTGGAGGCTGCTCCCTGCCTGTGGGGCTCCTGGGTGGCCCCTGGGTCTCTTGACTTGAGATTCTACCTTCGTGGCCCTCCCTGTCCGCATCATCGTGCTGTCTGTCGCGTTCCCACCCTCCCTCTTGGGGGGTTGCCTCGACACCTCCTGTCCCTGCTCCCTATCCCGGGAGGGATAGAGTCCCCCCCACAGCCCGGAGGCTGGGCCTGGCCCTGCACTGACCTCCCCTGGATCCTTCTGGAAACGGGGTGAGAGTAGGGAAAGGGGAGAGTCCAGGACACCTGGTCCCCAGCTCCCTCCTGGCAAGGGCGGCCGCCCTGACTCCCGACTCCCTGTGCCTCTCCTTGCCCAGGTGCCAAATAGCCATAACCTCCTCCTCCTGGAACTGCTCCCGCCTCTGGGGCCCGGGGGTCCTGGCTGAGCCTGGGAATGCCCGGGAGGAAAGGGGGTCAGCTTGGGGGCCTGGTCCTTGGCAGTGGCCACTTTTCTCGTTGGAGAGCCAGACCCGCCCCGCCTGCCCTGCCCTGCCCTGCCCTCCCAGGGCCACATCTGGAAGCCTTGAGCGAACATCACAGAGATTCAGCCTCAACCGACCTTCAACCCCCACCGGTTTCCCATATTTTGACTGGAGGGCAAAATTTTACTACTTCTCATCTTTTTGGAGACCAGGGCTGCCCCCTGGTGGCAGCCTGCTTTCTAAGTGAAACCGACTCCCCCATTTTAATCCCAAATTAGGGCTTGGACCAAGGGAGGTAAGACACACCCCCCTCCCCTATAAAATCCATTTTTGCCACTTCCTCTCGCCTCTGCCCTGAGCCTGGGTTTTGGTTCATTTTTTAAAAAAATCTACCCTGTTCCATTCGTTTCAGCTTCTCCTTGTCCCCTGTAAATTCGACATGCCATCGATCAGTATTGCCCGTCCCTCGCCCCCTTCCTCCCCCCCCCCCCCCCGCCCCAAAGTGCTGGCTGTCTCGGTGCCCCGCCCATGCGCTTTGCCCGGGCAGATGGAGGGGCGGGGTCGCGGGCGCTTCCGGCTTCCCGGCTCGCGGCTGCCCCTGCCCCGCCCTTGGAGGACCCAGTCTCTGTATATAATATATATATGTATGTATTGTTCCCGGTTTTGTACGGACCATGCCCTCTGTCAGGTCGTCCCCATAAATGCAGCCCCAGAGCTTGGATGCCTGGTTTCTTGATTCACTGGAGCGGGAGGGCTTAAGGCTACCTGACCCTGAGCTATTCCTGTAGGGTCCTAAGAGGTTTTAAGCAGATCTTGCCCCCACCTCATGCCAGCCGTTCTGGCTGCTGCCCCACCAGCCCCAGCACTGAAGGGTCTGGGGTGATGCCAGCGCTCAGGACCAGCTCTGCTGGGTCGGAGAGGTCAGGCTTAGGGAGCGCAGGAGCTTCCAGCAGTGCCTAGGTGCCGGGTGCACACTCAGGACTGAGGTGAGGTTGGGTCCTGTGGCTCTGCCCCAAGTGAATGCTTGCCTTCCCCTCCCTTTGCCTTAAGGATCCAAAGTCCCAGTCTCAGGACCTCTCAGGGTCATCCTGGCTTCCGGACACCCCAAGATGAATGGCCTCTACCCCAACTGCGCGGACAGCTGAGGCTGCACTCCCTTGGGGCTGATTCTTTCACACTGGTCACTTTCCTCCCAGGCCAAAGTCTGGCTTCCGGTACCCCCACCCTAGATCTACACCTCAGGGTCATGTGGGACCGGTTCAGTTCTGCCATGCGCCTGAGACTCACCTGGGGACAGTGACCATGCTTCTCAGGGCATCTCCTGCCAGTGGATCATGCTTGGAGTGTTTGGGAGCGCCAAAGACAGATCCAGGTGCTGAACCCATGATCACAGGCCACCAATCTACAGCATTAGGGGGCCGAGAAGTGGCTCAGGTGGGCCTTGCTGAGCGGGGAGGCAGACAAGAACTGAGGTCTTCTGCCGCCATGCAGGCAGAGTTGTCCCCAGCTGTCCTGTACCCTAGGGGAGAGGCCTTGCACACGTTCTGAAAGATGGGCCAAGTAGCCCCTCGTGCCTAAGCCTGAGTGTGCTGGTGGCTGGGGATGCTGGGTGTTTCTCAGTCCTGTGTGGAGCTTGTCACTTTGGCTTCCCTGTCCCATCCCAGTCCCCGTCCCTGTCCCCTACCCAGGTCACCTGGAATGCTGTAGCTCTCAGGGGCTTGAGCAGGTTTCCCACAAACCCACACTTGCCTTAGGGGACAGGAATCAGATAATGGGGATTTTTAAGCTGCCAGGACCTTAGGTCTCTAGGAACAGGGGTCTTTCCAAGTCCTGTGGTCTAGCAGACATCCTACCCCCCACACACAGCCCTCCCCTGCCTGTCACGTCTTTACATTGAATCACCCCCTTACATTGAATCACCCCCAACCCCTTGGGATCTACAGGGCTACAGAATCAATTCCCCATTCCAGCCCACACCTGTCTCAGCAGATGCCTGCAAACCACATCCTCTTTTTAAAACATTTATATGTGGTACTGGGGGTTGAATCCAGGGCCACACACATGCAAATGCCAGGCAAGTGCTCTACCACAGAGCTACACCTTCAGCCTTCTCTTCAAAGTTTTATTTTGGGACAAGATCTGAGTATGTTGCCCCGACTGGGTTCAAACTTGCCATCCTGCCTCAGACACTGGGATTACAGGTGATGCCGCCACATCCGGCAAACCCTATCACCTTGAAAGACTCCACACAACCTTACATGTTGCCACCAACCTGTCCCTAGGACGCCAGTCTAGCCAGAACCCCTTGCCTGTCTGCAGACACCCACCCCCCAATCTCACAGGTCTCTTGCGGTACCCTCAGCCCCTGAGGCTGTTAATTCTGTCTTCACCTACAGTCCCAGGGTCCCCCTTGCTCAATATGCCACTTTCCACAGCCCTTGGCCTGCAGACACTAGGTAAGCTGGGAAGTGCTTGGGGGAGCGAGGCGTGCCCCCTGCCAGCCCTGCCAGCCCTGCCAGAGGGTAGCTGGCTGTTGGTGATGACATTATCGCCCCTGGCTGGCCTGCCACCAGGTCCAAGTCTGAGCTCATCCATCCCCACCCCCACTCAGCTCCTGGGCTCCCTGCATCCAGCCAAGGCCCACTTCCACCCTGGACCTCCCTTCTCTCTCAGCTCTCTGTGCAGCCGGCCCCCGCATCCTGTCCGTTTGTTCAGTCCTACATCTTGCATAGTTCTCGGTCTGATCTCCAGTCTCGTGCTCCCTGAGATCCTCTCTCAGCCTCCTGAGGGGGCTCCCTGCTTCTGGCCTGCGCCGCGCACGCAATCTGTTCCCCAGTGAGGAGACCCAAGTTCTTCCTAAATGCAGGTCCAAGCACCTCCCTCCGCCGGTAAACTTTTTATTTTAACGCCACCACCCCACCTCACCCCCACCCCCGCCACCGTTGGTAAAGTACTGCAAACCTGGTCGGCACCTCCCCAGCCTCAGCTCTTCTCTGGTTCTCTCATCCGCAAGACTAAGGTCAGGGTCAGGGGAGCCACGCATGACCTTTACAAATTTTTCCTGTCCCCAGCCCTAGGCCGGGCCAGGAGCCCTCCCAGCGAAGCGTCCCGTGGGAATCAGGGCCCCCTAGTTGTCTGCACCCTCCCCCGACCGTCCGCCGCAGTCCTCTACATCTCCGGCACCAGAGCTGGCGTCTCCGTGCATGTTTGTTGAGTGAATGAATCAACAGACCCTCCCAGATCCTGCAAAGGCGGAAGGTCGTGGGTGCCAGGGTGGTGCGGCCTGCTCCCGTCCCCCCACCCACCTCGCGCAGACGCGGGGGCACAGCGTCCCCCGCGGTCCCACAAGTAGCTGCGACTCGGGTCCCGGCCGGCCCCGGGCCCTCCGCCCCCGCCCCTCCCTTCCCGCCCTCCCCTCTCCTCCCCTCCCCTCGCTCTTTGTCTCCGGGGCGCTCCGTCTCCCCGCTGCGGCCCCTGTACCGAACCGGGGACCCCCGCAGACCCACTAACTGGACGCTGCGCGCATCCGCCTGGCGGGCGGGGACGGCGGGGCGGGGCGGGGCGGGAGGTGGCGCTCGCGTGCTCCCGCTCGCTGTTGCACACACACGCGCACCCGCACACACGCGCACACACAAGCGCGCACGCACGCACGCACCGAGCATCCTCCCGTCAGGTCTCCCGGTCCAGCCCCGCCCGCGCCTCCTGCTTCCTTCCCGCAAACCCTCGCCCTCCGTCCCCGGCCGGGGCCCGCGCTCCCTTCCTTCGCGCTCCGCGCCGG
>NW_004955451.1:11534311-11542882 GCF_000276665.1 Chinchilla lanigera
CGCTGATGCTCCGGGACTCTGGTGTGTGTGTGTGTGTGTGTGTGTGTGTGTGTGTGTGTGTGTGTGTGTGTGTGTGTGTGTGTGAGAGAGAGAGAGAGAGAGAGAGAGAGAGAGAGAGAGAGAAGGAGGAGGAGAAAGGGGCAGGTTGGCTAATTTCTGGGGCCCAGTTTCGGAAGGAGAACTTTGGATGCCTGGGGTCGGCAGCTTCCCTAGAGTTCCCTGCGGGGCAGTACAGGGAGAGTCCCCCGGGCCCCATGGACGGGAGCTGGCTGCAGAGGGAGGAGAGAAAGCCATTTGTGCTGAATCAGGATGGCCCGTGCATGGGTGGGAGCGGCAGGCCCCCGCCCGCCCTGGGAAGTGTCCTCCAGCCTCGGTGCCGCACTGGGCCCCGGAATGGAGGACTCGTGGCTGTCCATTCTCAGGGTCTAAGACAGGAGGCTCACGGCTGCCTGTGGAGAGCCTCCTTTCCACGGGAGAGGCAGTTCCTAACTTCAGGGGCTCCCTGTCCTCGGAGAGAGAAGACCCATGTAGGGGATCAGTGAGGTACCCCAAATTCTCCAGTGTCCAGTGGTTGGGAATGGATGGAGTTGGGAGCGGTTACTGTGGACAAGCGACAGGAAGGAGGGCTACCTAGGACAGCTCTCTGGACATGGTGGAAGTCGGTCCTGGTCAGATGAGGTGTTACAATCCAGCGGTGGAATTTGGTTCTTTCCTAGGGACAGTTTTCCTTTGCATGTGGCCTTTCAGTTTGGGAAGAAATGTTTAGATCTGGGCTACAAGTCTCCAAGAATGGCAGGAGGGTTTTTGGAAGCCCTGTTCACCCCACACCTTATTTCCTGCACAGCTTGAGGATCCATGGTGAGGACCTTGCTCCAATTCTAACCACTATGGGCCAACTCCCTTTCCTCCACCCCGTCCCCTGCCCGGCAGTGTCCTTTCCTCAAGAGCACGCTCACATCACCACCAGGATGGAGGGCTCAGCCAGGAGCTCTTCCTTGGAATTCCTGCATCTGTTTCCATATCTGTAGAGTGGAGCCACTAAGATTCCAAGCTTGGCCAGCTCACAGTAAGCATAAGTCTGCACAGTAATGAAGGAGGAGGATGGGCAGGCACGGGGCCCATCCTAAGGACCCCTGTCAAGTGGATTCTCTGGGCCAGGCCCTGCCCTTCTCTTGGGGACCCAAGTATCAGAAGTAACTAGAGAGCACATCTCACCATGCCGTGTCTCCTTCCCCTAAACCATCAGCGGCCGCGGAGATCCCTCTGTCTCTCCTCATCTGGTTTCCCCTGAGTCTGCTAGGAAGCCTGCTCACACTGTATCAGCCGCATGGATCCCACTTCCTTACCTGCCCTCCCACCAAACACATAGCAACAAAACAGGCCTGTCCATGCACACCTCTTCCCAGAAACTCCTGCGTTGACTGTCCACTCTTCTGCTTTGAGTACTCCTCATCCCCTTCCGCATCTGCGTGTCTATCAAGAGCCGTGGGATCTGGGCCTCTGCCGAGAACAGTGGCCCTGCTGCTGGTGCCAGCTTCCTGAACAGTTCCTGTTCAGAAAGGCGGGCAGTGAAGGCCCTGGCGAGGCAGGGTGGGGAGGGGAGGGACAGGATTGGATGACAGGTGGAGGATGGCTGGAGAACCGAGAGGCGCACAGGTGGGTGTGTGGGTGGATGGTAGGAGATTGTGGGTGGATGGGCTGGATATTAGATGGATGTTTCGGTGGATGGATGAATGGCTGGGTGGATCATGGATGCATGAACAGATGAGGGGTGGGTGGGTGGATAGAAGAATGAATGGACAAATGGGTAAATAAATAGGTGGGTAGATGGACGGATGGATGGAATAACCTACGTCCTGACCCTGTATGTGACATTAATCTGCTGTGTGATCTTGGGCTGGCCACTCCCTCCTCTATTTCTGTGCTTGTGAAATGGGAGGATTGAATTTAATAATCCGTGTGACTTTCCTAGACTTGAAGTTGGACAGTTGATGATGATTGAAAGTGTTTAGGGGTGCTAGTGATGCAGAGGCCCGAGACGGTGGAGGGAACCATATAAAGGCAACAGCTGATTGGCTCTGAGCAGCGCGCAGGACTTGGACCGTGTCTCTGTCCTGGACTGGCTTCACCCAGCCCTTCCGCCTAAACCTCCTGCCTGAGCGAGCGCCCTCCCGTCTAGGGGAAGACCCGCGTGGCTTCTCTTTGAGGAACACCCAGAAGGGTTGGAAGGGAAGGGAAGGGGCTAGTGGACCAGGAGCAGGTAGCCCACAGCCCCGCTCCTGACTCAGCCAACTTGAACTTAGCTAGTGTCTCTTTTTCTTTCTTTCCTTCTTTCTCCCACCTTCTCCTCAGCTCACTTGAGTCATGGCTTCTTCAAAGCTCCGAGACCCCGCGGATGAGGTTTTTGGTAAGTTCTGTGTGCCCTGTCTGTAGCAGTAGTCACAGCCAGAGGGCACATCCTTCCAACACCCTGGGCCCTGACCGGGAAAGGGCAGACGTGGGGCATGTGTGTGTGTGTGTGTGTGTGTGTGTGTGCGCATGTGTGCGTGTGTGTGTGTGTGTGTGTGTGTGTGTGTGTGTGTTAAGAATTAGCCCACTTTACACACAGGAGTGTAGGGTGTAGAGTGCTAAAGTGGCTTGCTTTAAAGATCACATGGCAGTAGTCAGATGTGGTGGCCCATGCCTGTACTCCCAAGCACTCAGGAGGCTGAGGCAGGAGGACTGCCTTTAGCTTGAGAGCAGCCTGGGCTACGTGGTGAAACTGTGACTCACAAAGAACAACCAAAAGATCCCATGGCTGGAGCCTCAGACGGCCCCACTCCCTGCTCCCAGCCTCTGTGCTGTACGCCTGTCTGCTACAACCAGACGATATGCGTGATCCCCTAGTCTCACACCGGAGGACACAGAACCTCACCCTAAATGGCTGTGCACTGAACTTAAGCGTAGCACACACCTAGTCTCCGTGCCCCAGAGCGGCCCCTTGATGCACGCTGGTGTGGACTACTGGCACGGGAAACAGACCCCATCAGGGCAGAGCTCCCAGCAAGCCCTGGGGCAGAAGGTGCTGGGCTTGGCTGGAGGGAGGACACCCAGGAGATGTGCAGGCCAGAGGGCTCTTGTGCCTGGACCACTCTGTGCCCCTCTCTCTCCACATCTCTCCTTTCCTCCGTCCTCTTCCTCCCTGCCATGCCAGGACCCCGGCCCGGCCCAGCTCCCCGGTGCCCCCACAAGCCCTGCCTGACCCTGGCCTGAAAGCTGTGTTCCCCCTTCGCTGCCACGGGGCTTGTCTGCCTGCACACTCCCTACTCTCTGCTCCCACCCAGCCCTTCCTGTTTTCCTCCTCTCTGCTGAGGTAGCTGGGCCCAACTTCCTGAGGTGAAAGGCAATTAGATATTCATTACTCCCACTGCCCAGGCCAGGAGAGGGAGGAAGAGGCAGAGAGGGGGAGGAGATAGAGAAGGGACAGAAGCGGGCCTTGGTGGACCAGGGCCCGGGAGAGGCCACCCCGCTGTGCCCCAAAACCCCAAGCCTTCCGGAGTCTCTCTGCTCTCTACGTTGTCCACTTTAAGATGGCCACAGGGCCCGTGTGGCCCAGAGCTGGGAGCAGAGGGCTTTTCTCTCTGGCACGGGTTGGCTAAGCACCAGGAGGAGAGAGGATTTCAGAGCGCCATCACCAGGAACCAGGAGACCTGGACGCCATCCTGACTCCCTCTGTGGCCAGACCAGACCTTTCCTCTCTGAGCTTCAGTTTCCCAGCCATAAAATGAAGGTTTGGACTCACAGTCACTCCCATCTCTACTTCAGGAAGGATATCCCACCAGGTGTCACGGTATACAGTGATCCCAGCACTCAGTATACCAGGAGGCTGAGGCAGGAGGGTTACTGCAAGTTTGAGGCCGGCCTGGGCTACACTGTGAGTTCAAGACCCGGTTCTGAACTACATAGTGAGGCCCTGTCTCAAAAGAAGAAAGAAAGAAAGAGTGAATGGATGGATGTAGCATACATGGTGGTTACAAACAAGCCAGGCTGCTTGTCTTTAACCAAGGCCAGCTCTTGTGAGCTGTGTACCCTTGGTACACTGAGGCTGTCCCGGGGGTCCCTGCAGTCCCTTGCTCCTTGTGTCCTGGGAGGTTTCACGGAGCTGCAAAATGGTTGTGCAGCACCTAGCTCGTAGAGCACAGTGAGGGGGCAGCTGTTACTACTCTGAAGTGCGCTTGGTCCTCAGTCCCTGCTGCTTCCAGGCAGGGCCTGGGGATTGTGTCAGAGGTCTGGGAAGGAGGGTCCCCAACCCCAGCTCAGCCCCAGGGTTAAAAACACAAGTGAAGCAGGTGCTGCTCAGAGAGCAGAGCGCAGCCGGGGTCCAAGGCAGCAGCTGTCCCACCGCTCTCTGCCCTTCACCCAGCCAGCAAAGTCTCAGGAGCTCCTGGTGCGAGCCGCTCTGTGCCAGGGAGAGGTTGATACTTGGGGTGGCAGCCGCTGGCAGAGGCCTGAGCCGGGCCACTGGAGGGAGGGGACCAGCCAGGTTCCATGTCTTTGGGAAAAGCCAATCAACAGAGATCCGTTCTGCCATTTGAACAACATTTACTAAGCACCCACTGTGTCCCAGGCGCTGCCCTATGCCTGTGGTGGTGAACAAAATAGAGAAGAAGCTGTCCACATGGAGCTGATGCTCTAATGGGTGGGAAAAGCGTCATTCAAATAGGTATACAGCATGCTGGAGCGTGATGAATGATGCAGGAAGATAAGAGTGGGGTTTCGGAAGGTATGGGGGAAGGTGTTAGAAACTGAGAGATCAGAGATCATTTGAGCCAAGAGCTGAGGAGGTAGGGGGGTGAATTATGCAGGAATCTGTGGCAGGAGCTGCATCAGAAGGCAGAAGAACATGTGCAAAGGCCCTGGGGTCCAGGCTGAGCTCAAGGGAGGGAGAGAGGCAGCAGCTCAGAGATCGAGGGAGCCGCAGGACAAGTCTGTGAGGCCACTGGGAAAACTCTGCCTCTCAGTCCAGGAGAGATGGAAGTCACCAGAAGGTGCAGAGCGGAGGAGTGACAGAACTGACACGTTGTGTTAGGATCACTCTGACTGCTGCTGGTGTGTTTAAAATAGACTGTGCATGAGGAAGGGAGGAGGCAGGAAGACCAGCTAGGAGGCTTTGTGTAGTCATGGAGGCAATCCTTGGATGCTGACCTGCACTGAGAGCCTCAGTACAGAGAGAGGCTTGTTGAGGTCCGGGACGTTTACATTTGCAGTCCCATCAAAAAGTGATTGGAATCCTAGCGAGTTCATTCCAGTCTACCACCACCAGGACGACGCATGGCTAGAATAAAGACCCTAAAGCGTATTTGTATCGTGGGGAGACAAGGGGGTCCTCACTCCAGCTAGGATAATAGCTAACTGAAACCAAGGCACCAACCCAGGGCTGAACCTGGGTTGTATTAATTCACGACGAGGGGCGTGGCTCGGGGATGAGTGGCTGTGAGGATGGCGGGAAGTACTAGGTAGGAGGCCTGACCTCTGCAGTGTGCAGAAAGAGTCATCTGCATAACACAATTTGAGGTAGTAGCTAATATTTTGGGGTCGGTGCTTCAGCTCTGATGTGAAATTTTTTCCTGGGAAATCATAGCCTCTTATCTTGAGGCTGGATCCCAGCTGACAGCGTGGAGCACGGCTGTCCTTCCCACCCGGCTCACACATGCTTCATGGGAGCTACGGGGCGGGGCGGGGAACACAGACCTGTCGCCTTGCTTCAAAGACTGCATACACATCAGCACCTCAGCTAGATCCATTTGCATGGCTTAAAGCCAACTGAGGGGATAAGGAAAAGTCCCAGCCAGTTCTGTACCTGTCAACACATGGAAATAGGGTCAGGCTCAGCTGAAATGGAGGAAAATGCTCTTCTTTCAAGGAGAGTGGCCCAGGTGGTCCTCTACACCCTGCACCAGGGAGGCTCTCCAGTGGGTTCTCCGCCTCCATATGCAAACATGAATGTGCGTGTAGGCACACACATAAGCAGCAGTGCATCTCGGAAAATCTCAGACACACATAGCAGCAGGAGGAGAGCGCAGGGATCTCCGTCACCCACGCATGCACCATCACCCTACTCAGCCATGCCAAGCCGGGGCAGGCTCATTTCTCCTCTATCCACCTGGATTATTTTGAACTTAATCCGAAATATCGTATCACTTCCCATAAATATTTCAGTGCTCCTAGTTATATTTCAAAAGTAGAGCCAGGCATGGTGGTGCACACCTGTAATCCCAGCACTCAGGAGGCTGAGGCAGGAGAAGCCCTATGAGTTTAAGGCCAGTGTGGGCTACACAGTGAGTTCAAAGGCAGCCTGAACTACATGGTGAGATCCCCATCTCAAAAAAAAAAAAAAAAAAGGAAGAAAGAAAAAGAAAAAGTAGAGATAACAAACTGTGGCTGGATTGGTCTCCAAGATGGGAGGGAATGACATCTAGATGACCCCTTGGGGGGGGTGTTGGCCTGAGCTACTTAAGGATAGGCTGCTGTTCTCCTGGATTCCCTGGATTCCCCTGGAAGATGAAGATGCCCACTGGCATCCAAGCGTAGGTGTCAAGCAGACGGTTGGACACAGGAGTTACCAACCAGAGCTGGGGCCGAGGACAAGGGCAGCTCAGAGACATGTGACTCTGGTGAACTGGGCAGATGGTAGGCCTTTCAACTGGGCCAGAGAAGAGAGAAGGAGCCTCTCTGAGGCACAATGATGGTTTGGGTTTGTTTTTTGAGACAGGGTCTTACTAAGGCTTCAGACTTGCAGTCCTCCTGCCTCAGCCTTCCGAAGATTACGGGCATGTGTCACCACACTTGGCTAATGGGTTCCTTTTAGTTCTGTTTGTTTGGGGCTTTTTTTTTTTTTTTTGAGACAGAGTCCAGCTATGTTGTCCAGGCTGGCCTTGAATTTGCAGCAATCTCCCTGCCTCAGCCTCCTGAGTGCTGGGATTACAGGCATGTGCCACCACTCCCGGACGATGGGTTCCTTTTGATGAATTTAATTTGAGGTGTGTGGAGGCCCCCAGGGGAGGGGGCAGGGCCAGAAATAGATATAAATGAGCAGTAAACCAAGGGTAACTTCAGGGGAATCTACAATAAAGAGAGGAACAAGCAAGACAGCTTGGGCATGAGGGGTTGGGTGGGATAGGGCAGGGAAGAATCTTTCCTGTTTGGATATCCAGGGCCACGATCAGGGTGAGGTCACTGGGGGTGCACAGGAAACAGGACACTGGTCAGTAGGTGCTCCTGTACGGATCCACGGGGCGTACCTCCTCTCCCTCCAGGTCTGTGTGCAGGATCTAGCTCGGGACCACAGGCCCCAGGATGCCAGGGACGGGCTTCAGAGGCCTGGCGGACTTCTTCCTGCCACACTGGCCAGTGGGGGCCTCTCAGCCCTGCAGCCCCCCACATGCTCAGTGGTGCTAACGCTGAACGCCACCGGAGTGAGTGAGGCACGGCAAGATAGTGTCCCCAGCAGGGCCAGTTGCTGGAGTCAGACCAGCCAGGCCGAAACCCCAGGCTATTTCCAGCTGACAGCTTCCGTCAAGTGACCTGATCTCTCTGAGCCACTGCCACTGTGGTCACTGCAGCCTTGTTCTCCAGCCCTCCTCCTCATGGAGCCCCCTCCGTGTACCCCTGGAGGTGTCACCCTGTGCCCCCCCTTCCCCTCGCTAGCAGACTCCTACCTGAACGTTAGGACCCAGATGGGGCTTTGAGCTCCGGGATGGGGTAGCCAGTGCTGTGTCCACGCGCTGCCCTGGCTGGTCTCCAGCCTGTGGTCTCTGCCCCCTGTCGCCCCGTGTGCAGACCTGGATTTGGCTGTGCCAGAGACCGCCAGACTGGACAGCAGTTTACACAAAGCCCGGGCCCAGCTACTGGCCAAGGGCCGGAGACACCGGCCCTCCCGCTCCAGGCTTCGGGACAGCGCCAGCTCCGCGGAGGACGGCGAAGGCTCCGACGGGCCCGGAGGCAAGGTAGGGACAACACACACACACACACACACACACACACACATACACACACAGCTCCAGCCCACACACACACACACACACACACACTCAGCTACACACACACACACACACACACACACACTCAGCTTCAGCCCTGGATTATCTCTGCACCTCAGGCATCCTGCATAGGAATCCTACCAAACTCTGGCCCACACCAGCTTTTGAGGAAGGTATTACCCTATTTTACAGACGACGAAGTTGAGGCAGGAGGGCTCAGTAGCAATCATACCCTAGTTAGAAAGTGAAGGCAGACCTCGCTCCACTCCCGGGACACAAAGAAACCCTCCCTCCAGGCTCTAGGAGGTCCCAGAAGTGCTCGTCTCGGGTGCACTGGATTGAGGAAACCGGTGTCCACACCCCCAGGTCACCGACGGCTGCGGGAGCCCTCTGCACCGGCTGCGCTCGCCTCTGCACTCGGGCCCGGGCTCCCCGGCCGGCGGCTCTTTCTGCCTGGAGCCCCCGGGCTTGCGCCGCAGCCTGGACGAGGACGAGCCGCCGCCTTCACCGCTCGCGCGCTACCGGCCCCTGCACAACGCCGCGTCGCACGAGG
>NW_004955451.1:11542982-11589728 GCF_000276665.1 Chinchilla lanigera
GCTCCGCTCCCTCCTCGGACAGCTCGCCGAGCTTCGTGCGCCGCCACCCGCGCGCCGAGCCGCACAGCGAAGGTGAGCGCGGCGCCCCCTGCCGGGAGCACCGGAACTGCGCGGGCTCAAGGTGTGCCGGGGGGTCGCTGGGTTCTAGGTCTCAGACAGACCAGAGGTGCCCTGTCCTCTTGGGGGCGGGTGTTTTAGGAGAGAAACAACCAGGATAAAATGAACGGTAAGTAGTAATGTCCCTGCTTTTGAGTTTGTGAAGTTCACAGTTTGTAAAAGTCTCTCCTGGGCATCGCATCAGGTACCACGAAAGGGGCAGGTGTTACTATCCTCAAACTTCAGGGGAAGGAACATCACAGAGGTCACTCGGGGTGAAGGGCACCAGAGCCAGGCTGCCTGGTTCTAAGTCGAGAGAATCCTCAGCCGCCCAGGAGGCCACCACTCGGCTATTTCCTTCCCTCTCGTCCCCCAAAGATGACAGCCGGGACGCCAGCCCCCCTGAGCCTGCCAGTCCCACCATTGGCCTGGATAAGAAGACGCGCCGGAAGTTTCTGGACCTGGGGTGAGTGGAGGGCGCAGGGCACAGGGCTCGGACCTGCATGGGTACGGGTGGCACCGTGGGCAGCTCTGCCTGCTTCCCTCCGCCCCACAGGGTCACCCTCCGCCGGGCATCCACTGGCAAGAGCCGGAAGGAGAAAGGCAGCAACCGCCTGTCCATGGGCAGCAGGTGAGAGGTGCCCTGGGCAGCCCGACCCGGCCTCACTGCCCCTGGATGCCCACACCCATGCGGGACGTTCTCTCCACAGGGAGTCAGTGGAGGGCTCTGGCAGGTCAGCGGGCTCCCCGTTCCTGCCCTTTTCCTGGTTCACGGACAGCGGCAAGGGCTCGGCATCCTCAGGCAGCACCACCTCCCCAGCCTGCTCCCCGAAACATGAGGGCTTCAGCCCTAAGAAGTCAGCCTCCCAGGTAAGCCAGGGACTTTCTTGTCCCACACGGGCCCCTAGACTCAGGTGACATGAGGACACACTTCCAGCTGGGGTCCAGGCCTCCCTGCAGTCTGTTCCTTCAGCCGTCCGCCGAATTCCCTCATCTGCCGCACACTCATTCATATTCTGAGGAATTCATTCATTCCTGGGTTCATTCATTGCCTGCTCCACTCCACCCTCATCGCTGAATGCGGATCCCCCTCCCATTCACCCAGCCTGTGTCTCCAGGCCCAACTCGGCTAACTGTTCTGCCTGGCTCGGTTCCGGGCCACCTGCGTGAGCTTCAGAAATAGAGCAGCATAGGACCTCAGCGCGGTGCTCTGAAAGCTCACAGCCCTGTGACATAAGACAGAGGAACAGACGCAGCACAGGACATCTGTGCCCCTGCCCATGGCACCTGACAGTGTATAAAGCCCCCAAACACTTGTTTTGGCTTGGCCAGGGAGGAAGGGAGGCAGGCACGCTCCTCCCCACTGGGCAGATGAGCAGGTGAAGGTCTGGAGAGGAGGGACTTGCCCAGGACTCATACAGACCCTTCTTCCTCTGTCGCTCACTTTCTTCCTTTCCCTGTGTTGGGCCCTGCGGACACCATACCCATCAAGACACAGCCTAGGGAGGTCAGATGCCAGCCGTGGAGCTAGAGGCCAGGTGGGAGGCACACACCCACGACGCCTGGCCCAGCCTGGGGGAATCCTGGTTGGCTCCTTGGAGGAAGCAACACCTATTGCCAACCTGCATCTGGCTTCGTTGTACCCCCAAATCCTCTGGATTGTTGCTTCACATGAGTCACCAGGCCCCGTGCCTGTATCCTACCAGCTCCTGGCTCATGTACAGGGGCACTGAGCAACACTGGTGCCTAGACTAGGACTTCGGCCCCATCGAGATGGGGTGGGTTTGGAGGCAGATGGCTCCCTTGGCTTGGGGGTGAACTTGAGCCTTCCTATCCAGGAATCCACCCTGAGTGACGACTCCACACCACCCAGCAGCAGCCCCAAGATCCCGAGTGGCCCTCGGGAGGAAGCCAAGTGCTCGTACCCCTACCACACGCTGTCCCAGTCTTCAGACGAGGTGAGCAGCGCCAGCCTGTGGTACCCGTGGGGGCTGGTGTGCGGGCCCAGCCTCCTCACGCGTGTGGTCTCTGCCCAGTTCCTGGATGAGCCCCTCCCCGCCGTCCAGCACTGGACCAGCCAGCAGGTGGGCCAGTGGCTGCAGAGCCTCAGCCTGGAGCAGTATGCCGCCGAGTTTGCTGCCCGGCAGGTGGATGGGCCGCAGCTGCTGCAGCTGGATGGAAGCAAACTAAAGGTAGGTCAAAGTGCAAGGGTCATGACCCAGTGGTAGCCAAGGTAACTTTCAAGATCAGGGACCCTCCTCCTGACCTTTGACTGCTGGCCCTGCCCCGCATCCCTGGCTGACCTCGCCACCCCCTTTCTATCCGCTGCACTGAGTTCTGACCTCAGGCAAGGTCTTTGTCTAATCTTTGCCCTCTCACCGGGGACCCCAACCTGACTAGAACCTCAGTCCCCCCACTTCATCTGACTTCCGCTCCAGCTGACCTGTCCTTCAGGACTGAGTTTCCCGGGGTCATGAGAAGCAAGGCCTCTCTCCTGGTAACTCTGATTCCCGTCCTGAGGGGCCGGTGGCAGTGTGACAGGGTGGAGGGAGGCCTCTGACCTCTGCCAGGCTTCCTGGCTGGTCTCCTGCTCAGCCCTCTTCTCCTCCAACCCCTCGCACTCCTGATCTGGGAGGAAGCTCACCGTGTGGGAGGAGGAGGGGGAGGCCCCAGAGCTCTGCAGCGGGGTACCGGGGGCAGAAGGAAGCCACCTTGGGTGGGCTGCACAGATGGTTCCAGCGAGCTTCCCTCCGCACCCCGGGATTCCTCCCCAGAGCCTGGGCCTCAGCAACGCGCATGACCGGGCACTGGTGAAGCGGAAGCTGAAGGAGCTGGCGGCAGCCGCGGAGAAGGAGCGCAAGGCACAGGAGAAGGCTGCGCGGCAGCGGGACAAGCTCCGGCGGCGCGAGCAGGAGGCCAAGAAGAGCTAGGGGTGGGCAGGGTGCGCGGCACTGGGCACGGCAGCCCGGCTCGGCGGGCACAGGCCTCACCAGGGAGGCCGGGGCTGCGCCAGGCTTGGGCTGGCCTGGCCCCACACTCGAGGGGCGCACGCCCCTCTCCCCGCCTGGACCGAGTCCCCGGGAGGGAGACCCCAGGGAGAGGGCCCCTGAAATAAACCCGATTTCCAGGACTTGCTTGGCACAGAGTTCCTGGGGGAGGCAGAGGAAGGGAAGAGGCAGAGAGGCCCAGGCTAAAGCAAGTCTAGGTGCCCTTGGGTCTGGCTGACCCTCTGCCTCTGCCAGGGCGCTGCTGGGCTGGAAACAAGCTAGGGCGCTTGCCTGCCTGTGCCCTAGGGATCTTGACAGGCCGGGGTCCCCAGGCTCTGAGAAGGCTGGGCGTCTTGGCAGGGGTAGGTGACAGAGCCATTCCCCTCTGAGGTGGCTGTGGGGGGCGGCAAGTCACACTCAGGGTAGACTCCCCCCCAGCGCCTCCATGGGACAGCAGACAGCAGCATGGGGTACACAGCGTCTGTGGACTCCCGGAGGGGCCAGGAGGCTGACAGGCCCTCCCCTGTCCCGTAGGTGCCTGTGGGTGGGATGGCACCCACACACACATCTGCCCTCCGGGAAGGGCTATTCAGGACAGGGTCTTTGACCCACTCTGCAAGCCAGGTCCCACCTCTCCTCCTGCTCCCTGAGTGCCCCTGAGCCCTCTCTGGGGACACAGCAAACGTGGGAGCTGGTGGGGACAGAAGGGCGCCTCCCACCAGTGCCTGGGTGGGGCTGAGCCTTTATCCCAGCCAGCAGAGGCCAAACCTGGGGTGTCACCTAGGAGCTGCTGGATTGGAGGGGGCTTATTAGCTGACTTCTGGCCACCTGTCCTGGCCACTGTGGGGCCTTAGTGCAGGCTCTGGTTCACTAGCAGGGGGTAGAATTTACCAGCAGCCTGGGGGTGGCATCGGTCCTTTTTAGGAGATGACCAGAGACAGCCCAGGACCGTTCTGACCACTGCTGGCTCCACTTCCAGGGACACTGGTCAGTCACTGCGGGGGGCCCAGGGGTTTCTGATGGGAACTTTCCCCACCCCTCCCATCCGGACTGAACCAGCGCATGCTGACATCCTTGTTCCTGCCCGGGGCTATGGCTTAGGGCCAGGCCTTGTCCCTGAGATCAGCTCTTTCTTCCCCTGGGCCATCTGTGCTGGGAGAGGGACTTCAGAGGGACACTAGATATGGAGCACCGGCACCATCGGGCCCGGCAGAGGGGCTGATGGGGAGGTTGGAAGGCACTTGCGTCCTTGGAGCCGTCAGGAGCCATAGTAGGTGCCCACCTGCATGTGAGGGGGGAAGAGGGTCTCAGTTTCTCAATAAACACTTACAACGTGCCAGTGGCCTTTCTGTCTGCCCCAGCTGGGGGTTCTGGCGGGAACAAAAGAGGGCTCTGAATGTGGTGGGGCAACAGGTCTGCCCTCCGGTGGGGGGCTGTCAGGCATCCTGAGTGTGCGGCTCTGCCTGGCGCCGTGCCCATGGTGCGTGCCGGGCTGATGTCCCGAGAACACCTCGTGTTGGTCACAGGCCCTGCAGGCTGCTTGCGTGCAGGCGTGGACCCCCCTCCTTCCCCCAGCAATGCAGCCAGGCCACGGTCTTATTCAATCTCCTCTTTACTGCGGATGTCACTGTCAGCCACTGGGAGGAACACACAGCTTTAGCCTCCTGTGTCCTTGGGGGTTGGCACCCAGGGTTATAAAACTAGCTATGTACAGAGAACATCCCAGGGAGGAAGCCACCAGGCACAGGGTCGGGCATGTGGGCTCTAGGGTCTGGGGCTCAGGCAGGACAGGGTGGGTGTGGCAGGGCAGGGCGGGCTGCGCATGTGCAGACATGCTGGGCAAGGGCATGGGAGGCAGTGCCACCATGGCCAAGGTCATCTGAGGGTCCTTGGCTGGGCAGGTGGCCTCGGGGGCTTCTTGGGTTCCTCTCCTTTAGGGTGAGCCTTGGGCCAGAGCTGTGCCCATCCCACCTTGATCTTAATGCCCAGAGTGGAGGAGAAACTCCAAGACCAGGTCCCTGACCCGGGGCCAAGAGCGCCCCCCTTTCCCACTCACTCCCAGGTCTGGGGGCACCTGGACCCTTCCTGATACTGACAGTGGCCAGGGCAGTGTGCCCACTGGTGGAGAATAAGGCAAGCAGGGCGTCCACTTGGAAGACTGGGGGTGTGGTGGGCAGTGAGGGGGACCCAGGATCCCTGGCAGGAGAGTGACTGCCATGGGACAGGGTATCTGGGGCATCCTATCAGGGTGGAGCCATGAACCCCGGCCCTCAGGCATCACCCACGAAGAGTGGACCCCAGGGAGACCACCTAGGTGTCTCCGTGGAGACAGATTGGCACTTAGGAACCACCAGACTGGTCACTGCAGTGACTTCCACACAGACAGAACCTGGTCATCAAGAAGACACCCCCACCTCCGCCTCCGGAGGGAGGGGTGGGGAGGGCCCCATGGTGGCCGGACCCACAGACGGCAGTCTGTCCTCCTGTGTGTGGGCGCACGTGGCCCCTAGCTGACCCGGTACGTGGACGTGTTCTTGGGCTCTGTGCTGGGCACGCACCAGTCACCGGCCTCCTGGATGGTCTGGTAGTGGCGCCAGGCAGACTTGTTGTAGACGGGCAGGCGCTCAACCGAGTCCGTGGACAGGGCCTGCAAGGCAGCAGAGTCAGCGGTCCGTGCCCCCGTGGCTGTGCACTCATTAATTAAACCTCACCTGTCCTGGTGTCCCACCCCAGGTCAGAGTTGGCTCAGCCACCAGACGCTGGCTGCGACCCACGACGGGGTCTGCCCCTTCTGTGCCCTGAGGCTGCCCCCTTTGGGGGTCAGGGAGGGAGAGGAGGAGGCCAGACCGTGTGAACCTGATCCAGGTCGCCATGCCACCGGGTCCTCAGGCCTTCCCTCGGGGCCGAATGACAAGATCTCCACGCTCCCCTTCCCTGCCTGGTCTAACAGGACTCCCTGGAACTTCCTGGCATGCTGGCGTGACTGGGGCTGCGTGTCCAGCAACTCCGATGTTCTGATTTGGAGCCGGGACCCAGGACAGGGTGGTGGAAGGACAGGCAATCTAACAGGGGCTAGTCTGCCAGCGCCCCGTCTCCAGCGGGCCTCACCTTGAGATAGATGACGGCGTCGGTCCCGAAGCCCTCCATGGAGAAGAGCTGCAGGTCCCCCTGGAAGTACTTAGCGTAGAGGCGGGAGATGGGCAGCCCGTAACCAAAGCCGGCCTGCGGGCACAGGGGATGTGAGGGGGACCGGTGCTCAGCCCCCGGAGGGACGGAGGGGAGGGGAGGGCTGGGGCTGCGCAGGGCTCCTGGAACTGGGGTGTGGGTGGGGCCGAGTGAGAAGGTAGGGAGTGGGGAGGGAGGCTGGACAGGACCGGGTGGGCCACGGGCTCCTCCGAGCCTCCGTTTCCCAAGCCCGGTCCTGCCTACTGCACACAGGGACAGGGAGACGCTGGCAGGTTGGACGCCACCACAAGAAAGCCTAGAACTGTGGGAGGAGAGCGGGCGCAGGCCAAACGGAGAGAACAGGAGGGGTCGAGGAAAGGCAACGGGAGGGCAGACAGACAGATGCTGGGCAGACACGTGGCCAGGATGAAGAGACGGGAGAGAGAGGATCCGGGTCTCACCAGTGGGGTGCCCCCCGTGCCGGGCTGGGGGGTGGGGGCCGTGGAGTACATGTAGCTGAAGAGGCGCTCGATCTTCCTCAAAGGGACGCCCCCACCTCGGTCACTCATCTAGAGGACAGGGGGCACGTCAGGGCCCCACCCAAACCCCTTGCCCAGCCCTTTCCCCATGCCGGGGTCAAAGGTCACGTACCTTGATGGACAGATCTTCCTCGCCCAAGGCCACCATGACCTTGATAGGGGGGAGAACGAGGCTGGACTCGTGGCTCTCCACAGTGGCCCGCATGGCATTCTGGGAGGGAATGAGGAGGGACAGGCTGAGAGAAGGGCCAGCCTCAACGGAGGCCCCAGCCTTCCCTCACAGGGTCCGCCCGGCCTCCTCACCTTGAAGAGTTCGAAGAGCATGTGGTAGAGGTGGGAGGGGACGTAGACCATGTGAATGGGCTGGGTGGCGTTGGCGGCTGCAGGAGTCAAGACTAAGGTCAGGAAACTGGAGCTGATGCCCCCTGCCTTCACCAGGATCACCCCTGTTCTCTTTCCTCCATGCTTCCTTTCAGTCACACACACACACACACACACACACACACACTCCATCATGGCCGTAGCTGGCGCATGGCTGCCCCGCTAGAGACGGAATCCTCAGCCTCCCTTGAGCTGGGCCACAGTGACTGATGTTTAACATGTTTAACTCTGGCCCTCTACGAGCTTGGAGGTGCACGGCCTGCGGTGGCCACTCACGGGTCATCCCGGGGCTGGCTGCAGGGAAACCAACCTTCATTAAGTCTCCATGACTGGGTTCTGGGAAGGCAGCCAAACTGACACCCTACCTCACACACCGCTCCTCCTGCTCTGTCCCCTTCTCTCCTGCACTGCCTTCCTGCCATCAGGTCTTGAAATGATCTTGTTTGCTTCTTCCTGGTTAAAGACCCCATTCTCCAACCTTCCCAGCACCAGGAATGTAACCCTCAAAGAGGACCAGGACCTGGCCAGAGTCTTGTTTACAATAAATGTTTACCCGATATTTA
Organism: Chinchilla lanigera; assembly: GCF_000276665.1. Classification (NCBI taxonomy): domain Eukaryota; kingdom Metazoa; phylum Chordata; class Mammalia; order Rodentia; family Chinchillidae; genus Chinchilla; species Chinchilla lanigera. The sequence continues at coordinate 11,550,714 of NW_004955451.1, forward strand.
ATACACAGCTGCCTGATGAGTTAAGGATGTTGTTTTATCCTTTTCTTTTCCTTTTTTTTTGAGGCCCAGGCTGGCCTTGAACTCTCAGCAATCTTCCTGCCTCAGCCTCCTGAGTGCTGGGACTACAGGCATGCACCACCACACCTGGCTCGCCCAATGAGCTAATAAGCACTGTAGCTCCGGTGCTCCCCAATCTAGAAAGCCGCCCACACCCTGAGTCCCGTCGCACCCTGGTCTCCTGCGTCCCCCCCCCCCCCCCCGCATAGAGACACACAGGCCAAGCTCGCTGCTCACCGTTGACCTCTTGGATCTCCAGGTCAGGTGAGGCCATGTAATACTTGTCACACAGGAGCTTGGCCATGTCGTAGGCATCTGAGAGGAGATGGGGGCCGTTCAGGGCACGGCGAGGGGGACACTCAGTACTGACCCTGGCTATGCCAGCATCCCACCCCATGGGGTCGTGGCCCCACGGCTGGGGCGGGCCACCCTCCGGTCAGGGCAGCTCGGGGCTCCCCTTCAGGGCAGAGCTGGGAAGGGGGCTCACCTTTCACCACCTCGGACACGTTGCAGTTGGGGTCGATGCTGCCGATGTGCTTGGGGTGGGCCGGGTTGGTGCTGCCGTCGAAGATGAGGGCTGCAGGAAGAATGCGGTGCTGCTGGCTGAGCCACAGCTGTCCCTGCACCCCTTCCCCAGGCCGTCCCACTCTCACCCCCACCCCAAGCGCCCATCCTAACGAGGCCCGGCCTCCAGTCCTGCTGGGCGTCGCTGGCTCAGGCTCTCCGGGGCCTTCGCAGGCCTGAGTGTGCTGCTCTTTAGGTTGTTTGGTTTGGTTTGGTTTGATACTGGAGAACGAACCCAGGGCCTTTACAGTAAGCTACACCCCCAGACCTTTTTTATTTTTTAGTTCTGAGACAGGATCTCACTAAGTCACTGAATTGTCCAGGCTGGGCTCGAATTTTGGATCCTCCCACCTAAGCCTCCCGGAGTGGGATTACACTCCTGCCTCAGCCTCCCAGAGTGCTGAGATTATGCATGTGCACAGTTTTAGCACTCTTAAAAACTTCTGTTACATTCCAAATATCTGTTATTTAAAGTTTCTCCTTCTAGGATTCTCTGTTGATTGCTGACAAATCACAGCCATCTGAAGTGAGTTCCTCCTGCTCAAATAACTCCAAAAGAAGACATGTGGAGGTTGCCACTCTGTCCTGGGAGTCCGGGACGGGGACCCTGTGCATCCCCCCCGCCCCCCACCACGGCTCACTGTGCTGGTTGATGAGCATGCGGATGGAGATGCGGCTGAGGTAGAAGCGGTCCAGGAAGTACTGGATGTTCTGGTTGGACACGGGGTCGTCGCCGTAGGTGTCCTTGTACTCCAGCACGCCCTGGGCCATGGTGGGCACCACGTCGTTGTGGCGGTTCCGGATGGTGACCAGGGCATCAGTGAACCTGCAGGGAGGGCAGACATTCACTCTGCCCGGCTCCAGCCCTGACCCTTCCAATTTCCCTACAGGGGATGGAACCCAGGGCCTTCGCCCTGAGCTCTGTCCCCAGGGCTGTTAGGTCCTGCCCCGCCACAGCCTCACTCACTGGTTCAAGGTGCGGTGGTCCTCGGGGTCCTTGTCCAGGAACTCCATGATGTCCAGCAGGCTCTGCACATACCTGGGCAGGGGCAGGAGGGGACACAGCCTCAGTTGTTGCTGGGCTACGGCCCACCGCCCCTTGCCAGACGCTGCTGCTCTGCTCCTGCTGTGGGCACTGTGCGGAGCTGGGCCTGGTGACCGCTGCGGCATATCCTCCCCCAGCCGTGTCATCCCCCCCGCGTCGCCCCGGCAACCCGGCAAGCCATGCTTGGAAACCTACAGCTTGCCGGGCCCTGTTAGCGCCCTTGCTTCAGAATCCTCTAATCGAAGGCTCGGGAGGGGCCCGGAGGTCCGGAGACCAAGGCCTGGACTGGAGAGGGGAGCCTGGCCGACACTGCGCCCAGCATCCATTTACGCTGTTCCTCAGCCCGAACGCCCTTCCCTCCCTTGCTAAGACAGGGAGAAGAGGGTGAGAGAACCAGCTTGGAGCGGCTCTGCCCGGTCTCAGTCCTGGCTCTTCCTGTCCACCTGTGTGGCCCCGGTCAGTCACGGAGCCTCTCTGGGTTCTGTTCTGTGCTCCCCTGCCCCCCCAATCTCCACGGTAACCCCGTAGGGCACCAGGCACCACGCTACGCAGCTTCCAGAGGACAACATCAGCGTGAAGCATGTGGGTCCTCTCCCCACACCCGGCAGGACTCCGAATCCCGTGTCCCCTAAGCATCAAGCTCCTAGGACTCCTAGAAGGATGGGGGATGTGGGAGAGAATTATGACTGTGCGATGTGGGGGCAGGTGGGGAGCCGGAGGGCACAGGACCCCTTCTTGAGGCCCAGGGCCAGCGGGGAGGCAGGGGTCAGGGCAGGGACGCCGGGCTGCCTGCCCATGCTGGCCTGTGGTGGGGGCGGGCAGGTTAGACTTCCGGAGCCCAGAGGCAGGGCTGGCCAGTGAACCTCCAAGGGCAGGAGCGGGGCCCAGTCGCATGGCCTCTGACATGGAGCACAGAGCGCCAGGACGGGCTGACAGCGGGCAGTGCCACCAGCACAGGGATTAGGAGGTGGCAGCTGCAGGCCTCCGTGTCCTGGACCACAGGGTGTGGGAGCCCTGCCCACCGCTCACAGGCCACACTCCAAGGAGTGGCCCGGATGTGCCCCTGGGACAGAGAGGAGCCCTTGAGGGGGATCTTCCCAGAGGGACCCTGCCCCTGCCCTGAGGACCCCGGGGGCCTGGGACTCTGGATGCCACCTCAGGCACACCCAGGGTCCTGCAGAGAGAAACACCAGGGATGGAGTGGTGCTGGCTCCTTGGCCGCCACTGTGCCAGAGTCAGGGAAGAGGCAGCCCAGACAGAGTACGTAGCAGGGGCCAAGCCAACGCAGGGAGGCCTCGGCTCCTCAGGGAGACCAGAGCTTCTAACAGCCCAAGGTGATGCGGAGGCCCCAGCAGGCCTCGGCTCACCAGCCCAGCCCTGGTCGTGGAGGGCAGGAGGAGGAATGCGGGGGACAGGGAGGGAGGGGTGCAGGGAGCGAGCTGAGGGGGTTGGGTGCTGGAGGCCTGTGTGGGAGCAGGAGGGAGCTGAGAGTGGGGGCGTGCGCGTGTACAAGTCCGCGAATACGCAGCATGCTGCTGTGGGTGTGCGTAAATGTGCGTACACCAGGCCCACAGCTTCTGGGACAGGGCGGAGTGGGGCGCGAGGAGGCCGGCTTTGCGGCCCGGGGTTCAGGCAGGCTGTGTCCTGGAGGCGGCGGCTGCTCTGCTCCCCAGCTGCCGATTAGGGCTCCCAGCAGGAAGCCTTTGGTGGGACAGACAGGGTGTAGAGCAGAGGAGATGACACAGGACGTGCTCACCCCTCTGTTCCCTCCTGCGTGACTGCTGCCCGCGTGCCAGGAAGCTGAGGGACTCCAGGGGCTGGGCCCTGGCAGGAGCGGCCCCGGGCCTTCCGTCTGTTCTCCTGCCAGGCAAGGACTGGTTGGGGTGCTCGGAGGGAGTGGGGTTCTCCACAGGCAGAAGGGGTCCACACACCTTGTTGATAGGCAGGGAGGCTGGCAAGAAGGTGCCGGCCACAGCACCCCTCATCCTGGGACCCACCCCTCCTCCGGCCCCCCCCAGAATCTGCTGGCGGCAGGGGTGACTCACTGTCACCTGAGGGCCACTCTGAAAGTGCTCCCTGCCGTTCCTCAGGCTGGTCTTGCTCTCAGCACGGAGCCAGGGCCCCCTCTGCGCTCCATGCCCCTGGCATTTCTGTACATGAACCCTGCTTTCCCACAGACTTGGATTCATGTGGCAGCTCACAAGTATCTCTGTCGCACGGCTTAGCCCTCTTCCTGCCCCTTCCAAGTGCAGCCTCCAGATCCAAGAGCCTGGGTTCGAATCCCAGCTCTACCACCTACTTCCTCAGTGTGAGATTCTTCACTCCCTAACTCGTTTCTCACCTGCGGAGTAGGGGTCAGAGGCGAGGCCCACAACCGAAGGCTGTGGTGAGAGCACCCTGAACAGCTCCTGGCACACAGCGAGTCCGCGGGTCACCCTCGGGTCACTTATTACTGCACTGCTTCAGAAACCTCCACCACGATGACGTTGCCTTGGGCCTGGGGATGCTGCTACCCAGAAGCCCAGGGACCCACTGGGCGGACAGAGCCCTGCACACTTTTCACATCGAGCAATGGCATCTGACCTTGGAAACCACAGGGGTCCCATTTCACAGATGAGGAACCCGAGGCCCAGACACAGCCAAGTGTTTGCTGAGGACCAAGTGTCTAGCAAGAACAACGTGACCCATGCTGATGGGAAGCCGAGGGCTCCCCCCACCTGCCTGTCACCTCCAAATAATGGTCCTGCCACCCCAAGTCTGTCCAGTGGAAAGAGTGTATCGGGTCTACTTGGAAGCAGGAATTCTTCACTGATGGTGACTCTGCCCAGAACCTGTCCTCGCGGAGGAGAAGCTTCTCAGTGATTAGTTTACTATTCGCACACAGACAAGGGGCTTCTGAGTTGCCGCCTCATCGCTCGCAGACCCTGCCCTCCTTTACCACCTGCCCCATCCAGTCTTCTCAGAGAAAGTGCTCTGCACTCTTACGGGCAACCACCTGCCCCCTCAGGAAGTCCCTCCTGCCTCCCACCACAGTCTCTCTTGCTGCAAGCCGATTGCTTCAGCACGCCGACAGGCCCCTGGCTGCTCTTCTCCGAGCTGCATTACCCGCCAAGGAAGTGCTCCTGCTCACCCAGCCGCACTCACTCCCGCTGTGGCTTCACGTTCCTTCCAGGCTTCAACCTGCCCATGCATCACTGACTCCGGGAAGTGGCTCTGCAGGCCTCCTGGGGAAGTTTGGGGGAGTCCGGGGCCCTGCCCTCCTGCTGTATCCCCGGCTGTCCCAGGGGCACCGAGTCCAGGAAGGAGGCTGAGAAGCCCTGTCCTGGAGTCAGGCACCAGCTAGACTGGCAGCCAGCACAGTGAGCTGTACACAGCCGGGAGGACAGATGGCACCTTCTGCTCCCTCCCCCTGCTCTGCCACCCCGTGCTGGGACCTGCCGGTTGGCTCAGAAGTCCTGGGCACAGCGAGGGGTGACCCGGTCAGTCACTTCCATGGCTGGCCCCACAGTACAGCCACTGTCCACAGAGCAAGTCCCCAGATGGCCTCGCCAGGGCCTTCCCTCGGTTCTTGGCACCTCTTGTGTCCATTTTAACTTTTCTACAACTTCTGATCTGACCAGCATTCACTGTGCACTTACTACATACCTGGCCATGTGCACGCAAGGCCCTCCCTTACTGCAGCTGATTTCACTAGAGTAAGTCAGGCGCATGCACAGAGGGGTGCTGGGGGGCCACCAATGAAACTCACAAAACCTCAGCAGGCCTGTCGGGGAGGGGAGTGATTACTGCTTTCTTTTTCTTCTTCTTCCTTCTTCTGCGTGGAGACTGAGCCACCTCCCCAGCCCGTTTTATTTTTTATTGTGAGTTAAGGTCTTGCTGAGTTGCTAAACTGCCCTGGCTGAGCTAGAACTTGGGATCCTCCTGCCTCAGCTTCCCAGAGTGCTGGGATGATGGGTATGCAGCACTATGCCCTGCTCCATCTATGTTTCTGTGTTTTCCAACTGTCAGAATGAACATATTATGCGTCTACAGTGAGCAGGTGTGTGTGTTGGGGGGGAAGCAATCCATGTTACTTCAGTAATTTGCTCGTTTAAATAAATCAGCTGTCCGGGTTGCACTTCGCTCTGTCTTGGCTGGAGTTTCCTTTCCCTGGAGATCGGGGGTTCCTCAGGGTAGTTATTGCCGCTGCCTTAGACACTGCGTGGTGTTGGGCTCAGAGGGGGCACATGTGCTCCTGAGTCTGTGACGAAACCACTCATCCACACAGCAAGTCCTGAGAACAGGACTCCGCAAGGGCGCCACCAAAGCCTGCTGATGATCCGCCAGCCACACGGCCAGGGACAGGGCGCTCCTTTGTTTACACTCCATGTGACAAGCCACTGGCTAACAGTGCCCATTGCTTGACCCCAGGCAGAGACCTGAGTGAACTTTCCCAAGACTCCCCGCTCCCGAAGCAGCTACCCACAATAAACTCGTGCTCTTTGCCCTCCAGAGTGCTTTGGGGAGGGACCGCGTCACCTCAGGTCTACGTGAGTGTTTCCAACATCCAAAACAGTCAGACGTGTAGCTTGCATGATATCGTTTGTTCTAAGATTCCCTTCCTTGCATTTTTGTTTCCCAAAAAGCTACCTTAAATAAACACTGCCTGACAGGCCCAGGCCTGGGGGCCACTGCTGACATTAGCCTTCCTTGGGGCTTTGGCTCTGAAATCTGACTGTGTGGGTAGGTCCTGGGATCCTAGAGAAAGGTGGATGGTAATGCTAGGGTTGTCCCAAGGGCTTGGCCTTCACCTCTGCTCTGGCCTGGATCCCTGAGTGTCCTGGGGCAACTTCCCAGCTTCTTGGAGGCTCCCATCCTTGCTTGGGGCATGGAAACCAGAACCCGAGCTCAGGGACAGGTGGTGGGGCAGGCGGGGGTCTCACCAGCTCTGTACCAGCTGCACTGAGGGCGTGCTGAGCACCCGGTCGGGAAGCAGGTTGATCTCTTTCATGATGTTGGCCAGGCGCACGGGCAGCTCCTGCCGGAGGAAGGTGAAGGACGTCTTCTCGCAGGCATTGCTGGACCCTGGAGGTGGGGTAGAAGGCTGAGCCCACGGCTGGGAACCACAGGCACCAGAGACATTTCTTTCCTTCCCTCCCAGCGGTACTTGTGCTGGGGCTGACCCGGGGGCAGGAGCACAGGGGAATGCCATTCTCCTGGGGCTGAGCCCTGGCTAGGGGAGCTATGCCTAGACTCCCATCACTTTCCCTGTCCCAGGCCATCTTACTAGGCTGGCAGGGTGATAGGTGCCCATCGTAGAGCAGTATCAGTGCCCATGTGGGGCAAATGGGGACCTCAGTGCGCGGTCAAGATGCAGAGGGAGGGGCTGGGGATTTAGCTCAGCGGCAAAGCGCCTGCCTGGCAAGCGCAAGGTCGTGAGTTCGGTTCCCGGTACCGGAGAGAAGATGCAGAGGGAGAGGGCCGGGTGTTTCCATGACAGACCTGGGGCTGTCTAGGCTCTGCTTCTAGCTCTGTCACCCAGGGCAGGTCACCATTCTTTTGAAAGTCTGTTTCCCTCTCGCTGTACAAGCAGACTATACCCTGCACAGCTGTGACAGCTCTGTAGCTGGGGTCCAGTACGGGGTTGCAGCAGGCCCAGGAGACTTTCCTGCACCGGCAAAGCTCAAGACTCAAACAGGGGAGGGAGCAGCAAGACGCAGGTGCCATTTACCTTGGCTGCCCCCTACAGTCAGGGAGGCAGCTGTGACCTAAGCCAGCCATGGTCAGCTCAACTCCTGAGAGACCTGGGCCCACCTCCCAACCCCTAGCTGACACCATGGAAACACCCTATTGACAGAGAGACCAACACAAGTCTGTATCAGCTGCCACACTGGCACCACCCTCCTCCTACCACAGCCACCTGGACAGTGGGCAATTGGGACCCAGGGACCCAGGGGTAGCCAAGGGAGGGTACAAGCGGCCTGACCACCTTATGGTGGCTTGGGCTTCCGCCCAGCTGGGCACCGGCTGCCAGGCTGGAATAGATTTGATCTTCAAGTGTCCTTGCCCACTAGGGAGCTGGGATGGGTGGAGGGACATAGTCCGAGGCGCTGGCTCCGGGGAGCAGCTTTCTCTGGGACAGCACCCTTCGCCAGCTGCCTGCGGATTTCGCTCCTGCTCTGCCCAGGAGGGTCGCCTCTCAGGTCCAACCCAGGTCTCCTTCCAGATGGCTGCACCTCCCGGCAGCACCTCGTCCCTCCAACCCGCGGGCCCCCTGGCAGCCCCCCTATTTTCTCATTGTCCCCACTCTTAGAGTCCCCAGGACAACCCCCATTAGCCCTTTATGCCTGGATGGGATCCAACTGCCTTCCTGTGCTGACTTCACAGCCTCCCGGCCCTTTACCCTCCAAGACCCCGAGAGGACACCCCATGCCTCCTGCCCAGCGCCCCTTTCCATTCGCAGCCCAGGGGACAAACCGCCCCCCAGCACTTCCAGGGCTTGGCCAGCCCCGCCTGCCCGTTAACCCCTGCCTCCCTGCTCTCTTGCCTTCCCTGCCACTCAGGGCCTCTCCTCGGGCTGACCCCCTCCTTTCTGAGACCCCTTCTTTTGCGACCCCCCAACCTCTCCATACCAAAGTCCAGAAACTGCTTCATAGACAGGGGAGACGGGGAGAACTTGCTGAAGTGCTCGATGTACTTGGGCGCCCCTGCCAGGGACGCATTCTTCAGCAGCGCCCAGACCCAGCGCATGGCGTCGGCGTCCGCGGCTCGGCTGCTGTCCCCGTGCGGGTAGCGCTCGAGCCCCCGCTCGGCCCACTCCAGCCCGGCGACCGGGTCTGGCCGCCTCCTCCCCACCCGGCCCAGGCGACCCCTCCGACGCCAAGCCAATCTGATCGCCGCGACGCCCCGACCCGGCCAATGGCCGCGCACAAACAACTCCCGCAGAACCAATAGGCGTGCGCCCCGGCACGTGGCTTCCCTCCAGCCCCGCCTCCTTAACCCTGTCTTCCCTGGCGCCGGCCTGTTTTCGGAGACAGAGTCGAAGCCTCTCAATCCTCCCCGTCCTTGTGTGTGGGGGGGCAAACCCCGGGTTAACCCCTTCCTCCCCAGAGAAAGCAGGCATTTTGCTTTGCACAACACCCCGCTTTTCCCTTCCTCTTGTGTTCTTCACTCGCTGGCCCCTTGTAACATTTCTTCCCTGACCTGTCCGGGTAGCTTTCATCGAATCCCCCTTTCCTCCCAAAGGTCTCGGGTCCACCTGTCCTGACGCCTCCCTCTGTTCCTTACGGGTGTTGTGGCTTCCCAGTCCGGATGACTGACCCAGACTGAATATTTGCCAAATTCGGAACCAGAATGCAAGCCTGTACCGATCTGATCTGTGTACATACAACCCACTCGCTTCCACAGAGAGGTTCAAGTGGCTCTGGAAAAGGTGGCGTTTTCCTTTTTTCGAGTGAAAAACAATCAAACCCCTCGCGACCAGCAGTGGTGGAGGCAGCTGCTACAGTCAGTGCTAATTCTGGGAACACTGTCATTTTTATTATTATCTAGTTCATTTGATTAAACATCATCAATGGTATCTTGGGCGACCACCTGAGAAAGCGTCCTTCTCCGCCTCCGGCTTCGTTAGAGCGAGGGAGCTGTGGGGACTGGGGAGTCCCCTCCCCCAGCAGCTCCGCCCCTTCTTGGGAGATGTCGCGCGCGCCCTCTTGTGGTAGAATGTGGTGTATCCCATCCTCGGCGGTGGAACCCGCCTCACCGCTTTGACCCCCTCTTGGCAAGCCCCTAGTGTGTGCTAGCCTTTGTGCTGAGATGAGGAGACAGGCAAGGTCAGGACACAGCCTCTCCCTCAATCACTTCATTTCTCAGTCTGCGAGATGGCTGCATAAGTAAATAAGTTATAACAGAATGCGATTGTAGCCAACACAGCCAGGCTTCAAAGTTCCAGAAGGACTCCTAGCAGAAGAAATAACCGTGCAGGTGCTGTGTCCATGTCTCGCCTCATTTAATTCTTTTTTTTTTTTGGGGGGGGGTCTTTTTGAAACAGGGTCTTGCTGTGCCGTTCAGGCTGGCCTTGAGCTCACTTTGTAGCCCAGGCTGGTCTCGAGCTTGCAACAATCCTCCTGCCTCAGCCTCCCAAGTGCTGGGATTACAGGTGTGTGCCACCATGCCCGGCTATGCCTCATTTAATTCTTAAAACAGTTGCATTGTACTATTATTAACCCCACTTTGTAAACAGGAAATGTGAGACTCGCTCATCGTTCTCAACTGCAGATCTGACCCGTTGCTTCCCTCTACTCCTCGCTGGAGCTCTCCCAGTTGTCCCATGAGGTGCTTTGGCCTCTTTCTCCAGCCTCTGCTCAACTTCCAGCCCCACCTACCTGCTGCTGGACCCCGTTTCTAATCTCCTAACCACTGCAAACGTGGTCTTTTCTATCTGGATCGTTCTTTCTTGCGAATGTCACCTATCCATCACTTCTCAGCCTTTTGGCTACGATCAAGTGTAGTATCGGAATGTCACCTGCCCATTCTTCAGATCTTAGCTGCTCAGTCAGCCTTAGGTCCCTGGTGTTAACAAGGTGTGAGCGCTAATCTCACTCAGTGACATTTGCTTGCTGACTGATCTGTCTCCCCACTGAACTCTGTGTTCCAGGAAGGAACAGATTGTGTCTTAGTCACCGCTGTCTCTCTCTCCAGCACCAGGCACAGTGCCTGGCACGTAGTAAGGACAGGGTGAGAAAAGGATTGGGGTTGCCAGGGAGACATGCCCCAGAGATATGGAGAAGACCCCAAACCTTGAGGGGCTAGCGATTAGGAGGTGAGCTGGTAACTCAGTAAAGGTAGTTTTCAAGTGCCAGGTGGAGTGCATGGGACATTATATACAAAAATGCAAGCCCTGTCCTAGCTCTAAGTAGCAGCTAATATTATTACTGTCAACATGAAGTAACAAGGAAAAGGCCATGACTGTGAGGCTGGGTGCTAGCGCAGAACAGATTGCCCAGGACCCTCACCTGACAGCTGCCTTCCATAAAGTGGGCTCTGTGCTTGGATAAAAATCCGTTTTCGGCAGAATTTCCCTCCTGGTGTATGTGGGGGTCAGCAGCCACTGTAGGTTAGGTGAGCTGACAAAAACTCAGTCCCCAAAGGTCCCACTCCGTGCACAATGCGGGTTGGTGGGGTCCCTCGGAGACGCAGCGCTTTTCTCAGTACAAGCTATGAATCAGAGACAGGGGAAGGAAAACTGAGCGAGAGCTCGCCAGCAGGAAATAAATGCTTCAGCCCCAAAGTGATTCCCTCCCCCGCTCAATCTCATTGGCCAGAATTAGTCACATGGCCTGATCCAACCCGGAGGACCCGGAAGTGCCAATCGTCAGCAGTTTCCAGAAGGGGAAGAATTACCTTGACAGGGATGTGGAAGTGCTGCTGCTCCAAGGAGCTCAGGAAGTGTAATTGGCAGCTTCCTGTTGTCGTGGGTACTATGGCTCTCTGCCACTTACATTTCTTTCATGTCAGACTAGCACTAATCCTGCAAATGACTTATTCACAGGTGTGTGTGTGTGTGTGTGTGTGTGTGTGTGTATTCTCACCCGACAGCAGCACATGTAAACCTGCTTTGATTTAAGCAGGAAATGGCTGCGTAAGGACAGGATTGGCTGGGCTTTCACAACCCACATAAGCTGTTATTTCCAAACAAGTGAATTCCAGATTCTAAAAGCAAGGAAGGTCCCTGATCACAGGTTCTGGGAGCTTGGCAGCTGTAGGTAGGGGCTGGGTTTTCCTGGGGGGATTGGCCATCCCACTGTCAGTCATCCTCGGAACAGGCTAACGCCAGTGCAGAAAGTGAGGGGGCGAGGATGCTGCCATGCTGGGCCCTGCTGGAGGGAGTGGAGGGCAGACCGCTGCCAGTGCTGAGGCTGGTAGATCCCAGGTAGACACGTGAAATTCCTAGGAAACATGGGTCCATGGTCTGTGGAAGTGGCTGAATCTGAGATCTGGCTGTTTCACCGGGCGGTTATTTCAGCCATCAGTGAAGCCTGGCTAGAGGTCACAGGCTCGGGGAAAATTCCTTTCTCCCTCCTGATGCAGGGGATGGAACCCAGAGCCTTGTCCATGCCGGGCAAGCGCTCTATCACTGAGCTACACCCCCAGCCCAGCCTCGGGGAAAACTAATAGGAGGACCTGTACCACAGTTTAGGATAACAAATTCAGGGTGGGAGGAGCCTTGCTCCATTCCCAGGGCCTGTGTGGAGGAGACAGTCTCGGCACAGAGGGGATGCTGATCAGGAACCCCAGGACGTAGGGGGTGCAAAAGGGGGTGCTTATTCCAAACAATGCACTTACCCACGCTCAATACCCGCACACTCCTGGGGAGTTTCCAGGAGAGTAGAGTGCCCAGATCACCTTCTGATGCCCCCATCCGGTGCCCAGAGGTGGTGATGGGGAACACAGGCAGAAAAGCAAGTTCTCAGAGGAACTCAGCCCTTGGCTGAGGGCTCTCTCTCCTGGCACCCAGGCTCCACACTGGCCAGGACTACGTGGGGCCACAGTAGATTGCACCTGGTGAGGATCCTTCCTGCATCTTAACTTTAAGATCTCATTTATGTGCCTGTGAGCAGGAGCAGGGGCTGGTGTCATCCCTAAGCCTCAGAGATCCCAGCGTCAGGCTTTGTTGGCCGGGGCCCCACTGGGTGATGTCACCATCACCCATGCAGATGAAGCTGGGGCTGCCAAGGGCCAGGGCGCAATGGGCAGAGGCAGGTGTACAAACTGGGAGCTGTTTATTGGTTGCCGTGAGAAGCCCGTATACAAAGAAGGCACAAGGGGGGGCGTGGGAGCCCCCTGCTACAGTACCGTGGGTGGGAGGGGCAGCCAGAGGAGGTACGGGGGACCAGCCTCAACTGCTATGGGCCTCACACACAGCCCATGTGGGAGGGGCAGCCAGGGAGGCTCTGAAAGCCAACGACAGCCAAGAACATCACCTCTAGGCCCCATTCCGTGGTCAGTGGGGACAGAGTGGGGCCTGGCCAGCTGGGCTGGGGACAGGGCTCTGCCCCTGCCCTACATTCAAGCGTCACTTCCTCTGACATCTTGTGGGGCCTCTCCAGGCACTTCTGAGGCTGGGGGGCGGGGGTAGGGGTAGGTGGGAACTGGTATCTCCTCGTCCTGCAGTGTCTGCTTGGCCCAGGGCTGGTCCCCTGCCCTCCAGAGGCTTCCACTATGCTCCAGGGCAGTCCCAGAGTGGCCATCTGCGCCGTCCGTTGTCTCTCTGTCCCTTTGGGCTGTGTTCCCTGCTAGTTTGGTCCATGGCCAGGAGAAAGGCATCAGAGTCATGGAAGGAAGCCTTTCTGGGACCTGCTTTCCGGCTTATTTGTTCTCTGGTCACGTAAATGCCCCCTGGGCAGCCCTTGGCCGGGCACAGCTGCATCGTGTAGGGGCCGGGAAGCCGCTGCTCCCTGTCAGTAGTTTACGCTCGGCAGCGAAGTCGGTCCAGTGGTTTTGGCTCAGGGTGGACCCAGTGTGAGAGGGGGGTGTCACCACGCAGGGGGTCTTTTCCTTCTGCTTTGGCAGAGCCGCTTGGTTTGGCACGCGCAGAGACTGGCACAAGGTGCGTCCATGCATCACCCGTGCTGCACAAGCACAAGCCAGGAGCAGTGAGCCCCCCGTGCACCCAGACTCGGGGAACAGTGCGTTGGCTCGGCAAGTCCTGCAGGGAGATGGCCCGCGGCAGCGCCCCCTGCGGGCTGTCAGAGGCATAACTTAAGGATAAATAGGAAGAAGGGACGTGGGGAGACGGCTTGGGATCAGGAGGACGTCAGTAGTATCGGTCCCGGGTCTGCCAGCTGGTGACCCAGTGCTTCTTGGTGGGCACAGTGCCCCCTGGAGGTGGGTAGCGCTCTTCTTCCCGGATGCGCACAGCGTGGTACTTGGGCATGATCCGGTAGTAGCGGGTCCGCCTAAAGAAGTCACACTGAGGTTGGGGAGAAGAGAAAGCACATCAGCGTCCAGGCTCAGACAGGGACTAGGTGCGCCCGGCGTCCCCAAAGCTAGGACCTTGACTCACAAGCGCCCCCCCGCGTCTCTCTGCACTGAAACAAGCTTCTCCCTGGGGCCGGGGGAAGAGGAGCAGCGGAAAGCGGAGAGCAGAGGGGAGGCGGATGGAAATGAAAGGCAGCCGCAGGGACCTGGGGCAGCGTGGCAGGGGAGGAGAGGCGGGGGCACCCGGGATGGGCTGGGAGGGGGACAGCCGGTTACTGGGGGGTACTCAGGAGGGGCGGCGCAGGTTCCCCTCCTTTCCTGGGGCGGGATGCCGGTACGGGATCATTCCGGACAAGCCCCGTGGCCGCACGGATGGCCCTGGCCTTGGCTGTGACTTTTTTCTAGTCCCCAGGAAGTGATCATGGAGGGGTCTCAGGGTACATCTTGGGGCTCCAAGTCCATCACAGCCAGACCCGGGGGACGGAGGGGAAGTCAGACAGTGGCCTGCCCTCCCCGGTGGTGGCGGGGACAGGTGAGGGCACAGCTGGCCCCTAAAGGAAGAGGCGCAGACAGGACAGAGTCAGAGGCCCCGGCCGGCTGGGGGCTCGGGGAGCAGGGCCCGTAGGCCGCGTTACCCGGGTGGGCCGGGGCAGGGGCTGCCCCCTCAGTAGTCGTCCGTCAGCCTCTCTGTCTCTGACGGCTGGCTCTTCATCTCCGCCTTCTGCCTCTTGGCTTCATACAGGGCGCGAGTGCGGGCTCGCTTGAAGAAGCCACACTGGGGGGAGGAGGTGGGAGGTGCCATCAGGGGCCCTGGGGTGTCCCCGCCAGCAGTACTCGGGGGCCGGGGCTTAGGATGGGGGACCTGGAGGCCTGGACCCCGGCCTCAGCCTGGGGGTGCGGCCAGATGCCGGATCTCCTGGGTTCCCCCACTCCAGCTTGCAGCTCCCCCGGTCGGTCAACCCAGGCGGGGGAGAACTGGAAGCCGGGTGGGGGCGCTGTGATGGAGATGACAGGGATGGGGAGCCGCAGGGTGGAGGGAGGGTCGGTGAGCAGGGGCTGGTGGGAGCGGAGTTCCTGCAGGCGGGCTGGGTGCTGACCTTCCACAGCAAGACGATGATCAGTCCCAAGAGCAGCAGCCCCGCACCCACGGACACCAGCACTAGCCACAGCTCGATCTCGGCCGGCAGCTCCTCCACCAGGTCTGAGTCGATGTCCACAGAGAACTGGGGGCACAGAAGCCGCGCTGCGTCCTGTGTCTGCCCCCCCCCCCCGCCCCCACAGACCTCATAGGATCCCTTCTCTTCCTGGCTGTGCCCGAGACCCTGCTGTTTGACCTCCTGCCAGTAGGGGGCAGCCAGGGACTGGAAAAAGCCCTTGCCCGCCAGCCTGATCCCAGCAGGTGTGTGGGTCCTGCTTCTCTACTACACAGACCTGGCTCCCTGGGCACAGCCTCAGACCCGCTGCCGTGCACACAATCCGGCTTGGGTACCAGGTCCATCTAGATGGGGTGTGACCTTAGACAAGGAATTACATCCCTGAATCTTCATCTAGAACCCTCTGATAAGGGCATCCACCTGCCTACCTCATACAAAGCAGCATGGCTAAGGTACAGGCTCGGGAGCCAGACGACCTGGGTTCGAGTCTAGTTGTGTTCCTCACTAGCTGTGTGACCTTGGGCAAGTTACTGCACCACTCTGTGGCTCATCTCTATTTTTAAAATGTTTGATACAAAGAAAATTAAAGGTTCCCAGGCATTTTACTCTCAACTAACAAGTACCTCCAGGAACTCACTTTTTAATGTGTGCGATCCCTACGGATGCACCCAGCCTGCGCCCGCTCTCATGCAAGCTGTTTTTTCCTCTCCCAGTGGGATCATCTCCCCCTGTCGACAGACAGAGCCCAAGCCAACCTCTTCTGGGGCCACAGTCATCGTAGGAAATGCGCCACTGTGGGCTGAAGCAGCCTCCCACTGAAAGATATCGCGGCATCTCTCTCTGCCCTTCTCAACAATGCTCTAAAATACCCCGGTATGTGTATGTTTGCACACTCGTCTCACTAGCTCCCGAGGACAGGCTATCCTGGGCTCGAGCAAAGGAAATGGGTGCTTTAAATTTTAATGGATATTGACAAATTCATCTCCAAAAGGAACCCACTGATTTATACTCCAGCCAGCACCACCTCGTTCCCCTATCAGCACCAGACAACACTTTTTTCACATCCTCCACTCATTCCTGTTATTTTTTTTTTATTGCTTTCTAAGTTAAACATTTGTATTTCACAGGGTGTGGTGCTAGATGCCTGAGAGGCTGAGGCAGGAGGATGGAAGTAAGTTCAAGGCCAGCCTGCGCTGCCTAGTGAGACCCTGTCCTAAAAAACGAAAACTTTATATTTCACCTTATATACACTGTTCTTTTATACATTTTATCTTTAAATGCTTATATATAAACATATCTATATATTGGTATACAAGTATACCAATACTTTTCCATATACTCTGTAAACTTTAAAAAAGGAGTATAGCTGATGTCCCTTTAGTGTCTTTACCATCTCTTTTACTATGTACAAATTTAAATTTTCATATATTCCAATTTCCCTAATTTTTCCTTTGTGACTTTTGAGTTTAATAAGATAATTTACTCTCTCCATAATTAAAGGTTACTTTTCCTCCTCGGTCCTGGGGACTGAACCTAGGACCTTCACACTGACCTATGGCCCCAGCCCATCCTTTTGTTTTGTTTTGTTTTTCGAAACAGGCTCTTGCTATGTAGTCCAGGATGGTCTTGAACTCACTATGTAGCCCAGGCCAGCCTTAAACTTTCCTTGATCCTCCTGCCTCAGCCTCCCCAGCGCTGGGATTAAGGCATGCTCCACCATGCCTGGCCCAGTCCATTTTTAATTTTGAGACAGGGTCTCTGCTGAGCTTCCCAGAGTGCTAGAATTACAGGCTTGTGCCACAAGGTCCAACTAACTAAAGGTCTATTAAATCAGTCCCTGTATTTTATCCTGACATATGTTTAATTCCACATTTAAATATTTCATCTAACCTCATGTATTTTTGTTTATGGTGTGAGGTAGAGATTTGTCTTTATTTTCCAAATGTGTTTTTCCAACACTCTTTAATAATCTTTCTGCACTGATTAAAAACACAGTCTGTGGGCTGGGGATTTACCTCAGCAGCACAGCGCCTGCCTGGCAAGCATGAGGTCATGAGTTCGATTCCCGGTACCGGAAAAACAAAACACAACAAAACAAAAAACACAGTCTGTATCAAACTAAATTTCTGTTACATTGATCTTTCCGGGCCTCCCTGCACCTCTTTTATACCACAGTAATTTATTTTAGGAAATATACAATAATGTATTTAACCAGCCCTCCATTTATCTCCCTATATATATCTTTTCTTTTTTTTTTTCTTTCTGGTACCGGGAATCAAACTCAGGACCTCGCGTTTGCCAGGCAGGCGCTGTGGCGCTGAGCTAAATCTCCAGCCGCTTCCCTATATATATCTTCTACATATCTCCATTTACACCCTTTTCATGCACAAAAAAAATTGTTTTTGAGACAGGGTCTAGCTATGCAGTTCAGTCTGGCCCTAAACTCACTGTGTAGCCCAGGCTGGCCTTGAACTTGTGGTGATCCTCCTGCCTCAGCCTCCTAAGAGCTGGAATTACAGATGTGTTCCACCATACCCGGTGGTTTTCACAAAAATTATTAGCAATTCCTCTGGAGGTAACTTAGAATCAGTTTGGAAACCTTCTTTATTTTTCCAAGTTCCTTGAATCCTACTGAGACTGGAACAATCTGGGAAGAACTGACAACTTGATAATATTGACTCCTGGGTTTGGATAATCATCCTGCCTCAGCCACTCAAGTAGCTGGGATTACAGGCATGTACCACCATGCTTTGCTCCTGATTTTCTTATTGGACCCAATAGCTTTTTAACGGCTTCTCTCTTTTTTTGCTTGTTTGGTTGGTTGAGTGGGTGGGTGGTTGGTTTTTTTGAGACAGGGTCTCGCTGTGTAGTTCATGTTGGCCTTAACTTCACTAAGTAGCCAAGGCTGGCCTCACACTCATGGTGATCCTCCTGCCTCAGCCTCCCAAGGGCTGGGATAACAGGCATGCACCACCATGCTTGGGTCAATTATTTGTCTTCTCTGCCATGTGGACAGTCTCACACGTGGAAGGAGCTGGCCCAGGGGGACCAAGGACACCCCTTTGTTGATGCAGCGCTTGCCCCCCTCAGGAGGGCCTTTGAACCCAGCCCTTCCTCACAGTTATGCTGGGTGCCACCCTGACAAGCGGTGCCTCTTTGGGAAGGCCTCTCAGTTTCTCTGCGCCTGTGTCTTCAGTCCTCAGCAGAGATGCCACCCCAGCCCTCCTTTTCCTGGAGCCGCTGTGCGGACCAAAGGAGCTCAGGTGGTGGCTCTCAATTCTAGCTGCTCACCAGGATCACACAGGGGACTGGGGTCCCACCCCGGGGACACAGACTCAGGCACTCCGAGGCACATCCAGACACCAGAAACCTTCCAGACAAGCCTAACGCATCCCAAGGCAGAAAAGCGTATAGCTAAAGGTGCCAACGTGCTCTCCAAAGACGCCCTGTGCCCCCTGCCCTGGAGGAGCCCACTGTCCTTGTCCAATGTGCGCTCACCAACGTGGTCTTGTTCTCCATGTTGAGGGAGGGGACGCTGGTTCGCAGGAAGAGCGTGGCCCAGCCGTCTACCCTGACTCGGTCAAAGTCTCTGTAATCCTGGAAGCGGGACAGGGTGGTCAAAGGCAGCAGCTGAAGCCCCCCCGGCCTCTCTCTTAACCCTGCGTACCCCAACCCTTGCCCTTCCACCCGGCAGCAGCCTTAAGCAGCACCCGCAAAGGAGGAGTCAGCCAGACCTCTCCTCTGTGCACACACGTACATCATTCACTCTTCCTTCCCTCCTTCCTTCCTTCCTTCTTCCCTCCCTCCCTCCCTTCTTTCCTTCCTTCCTTCCTTCCTTCCTTCCCTTACTCACTTGAGCATCAGTTCCTGTGCTGGACAGCACAGCAGAGGGTGACACCGAAGGTCACAGTCTGGGCTAGGCCCGTGGGCTAACTCTGGCCTGGCACCTGCTTTCGTATATAAAGTATTTCTCAGCACACAGCCAGGCCCATTCGCTTATCTACGGCAGCTTTTGCACTACAGTGGCAGGACCGAGCCAACGTCCTAGAAACCAAATGGCCCATAAAGCTGGAATCAAGTAACAGGAGATGTCTGTCCCAGGTGGCACGAGAGGCTGGCACAGTCACAGGACCTTCCTGGCTCTGCTCTTCGCCCCCAGCACCCAGCCCTCACCTCGATGAACGTGCTGTTCCACACTCGGGCCTTCACGGTCACGTTGGTGGTGAAGGCGGCGTCTGGGAGGGGACACTCCAGCCACACACAGCGGGCGCGGCCAGTGGCACAGTTCTGAGGCGGGCAGGAAACACAAGACAGGAGCCAGTCTGGGTCTCCAAATTCTTCACGCTTCGCTGCTCACTCTTCACCCCTCTTAGACCTTGTCCCACCCGTGGGTGATCCAAAGCGCCCCTGACTTCACTTTGCCACTCACGCATGTTCCCCGATTCCCCGAAAACGTGTTCAAGACACTCTTTGGGCCAAGCCCATATG
Organism: Chinchilla lanigera; assembly: GCF_000276665.1. Classification (NCBI taxonomy): domain Eukaryota; kingdom Metazoa; phylum Chordata; class Mammalia; order Rodentia; family Chinchillidae; genus Chinchilla; species Chinchilla lanigera. The sequence goes on from NW_004955451.1 coordinate 11,569,977, forward strand.
AGGCCAGGAACATGGGTCACATGAAACCTAGTCCCCGGCAAGTGAAGGAGGTCCCAGCTGGCCCTCACCGATCCTGTCCTGAAACCTGCCCCAGGACACCACCCTCTGCCTCTCCTCCCAGCTAGCCCCGGCCCTCTCCCTCCCTCGGGGGGCATCCTGGCCCAGTCTTCCACTCCACCCACTCCCGGCCCTTGGGTCCGAGGCTGTGAGTGCTGTATGCTCCCCAACAGGTCGGGCCTCCTCGGAACATGGCCAGCATCCCCCGCTTTGGTTCACTACCGGATGCTCCCCTGTCAGAGCGGGGCGCTGAGGACAGGAGACGAGTCTCCCGCAGTCTAAGGGTTCCTGAGGGCAAGGCCCACATCACCTCACCAGCCTGGATCTCTGTCTCCCTTCCCCCGTGGGCCCCTGGCTGCACACACCTGGCAATGGGTGGTGGCAGCGCTCCGCAGCCCTCCCCTGGCCACTCACCAGCGCAGTCTCAGACTTGGCTTTCTTGGCAGCAGCCAGAGTGACGGGTGGGGGGCCCTGGTCTCCCCTGGGGTCCAGCTCTCTCCGCCTGCGCTGCGGCCTGTTCTTGGGGTCCTGAAGGGAGAAGAGATTTGCTGGGAAGAGAGGAAGAAATGGGAGCAGAAGTAGGAGGGAAAGGGCAGGGAGAGAGTCAGCTTCCTAAAGGGCAAGAGGGAGGGCAAGGGGCTGGGGATTTAGATCAGCGGCAAAAGCGCCTGCCTGGCAAGCGCAAGGTCATGAGTTCGGTTCCCGGTACCAGAGAAAAACCAAAAAAAAAAAAAAAAAAAGAGGGAGGGCAAGACGCAGCCTTTCTGCCCCACAATATGCAAATTAAATATATGCAAATGAGATGCAAATGAAGCATCCCTGCTGGTGAACTTACAGAGAGTGTGAGGTTGAGAGGGTTGACCAGGTCTCCGGGAGGCTGGCAGGGCCAGGACCCATTGCCATGAATGGTGATCTCCGTAGGGTACAACAGCCATTTGCCATTGGCAACTTCATAGGGCCATTCCAGACCTAGGACCAGGGTCCCCAGGGCAGCCAGCCCCTCCCCGACAGGGCTCACCTGTGGGCACAAGAGGTGTCATAGTTACTGTCTTCTGAAAAAACACCTCCCAGTCTCAGACCCAGGTCCAGCCAAACCCCCCCATCCCCCCACCCCCCACCACCTCCTTTCCCAGGAGTCCCCACCCAGGACCACACAGGTACCCTTACCTGGAATTCATATTTGAGGGGGCTTCCCACATCTTCCACAGTTTTCATGCCTGACTCACCCATCACTGTCCCCCCAAAGAAGCTTTGCAGCCTGTGATTCACCCTAGGAGTAAAAAAGATGCTTGAGTCATGGAGGGGCAGGAGGCTGAGGCCCTGGCAGAAGGGTGGGCACCAAGGCTGGTTACCTACAACTCCTCTGATGTCAGGCAGGCCTGGGTATAAACCCCAGCTCTGCCATTCACCAATGGCCTCAGTAAGTTTTATCCTCTCTGAGACTGTTTCCTCATCTATACGGTGGAGTTCATAATAGTCTGTACAACACAGGGCGGTTGTGAGATACCAACGAGAGGATGTACACAAAGTCCTTAGCACACAAGTATTCAAGAAATGGCTGAAGTGTGGCACAGTGGTGCACACCTATAATCCCAGCTACTGAGGAGGCTGAGGCAGGAGGATTGCAAGTTTGAAGCTACCCTGGGCAACATAGGGCAAAAGGGCTGGAATGTAGCTCAGTGTTAGAGGATTTGCCAGGCATGCCAAGGCCCTGGGTTCCATCTCCAAAAAAAGAACACCCCCTAAACTGAGGGCAAGAACCAACATGTAGCCCTAGTGTTGCTGAGTCCTCCTACAAGCTCTATTAGGACAATAACATTAATGATGCTAAAGAAAAAGATGACCCAGGGGAAGCGCATGCCGGAGGAGACACCTGGGGACAGGGAGGCCCTGGCCCAGGCATGGCAGGCTGGGGGCAGGGTGGGGAGCAGAGCAGCACCCACATGCTGAGCGAGGCCTGGAGCGTGTAGTCCACCAGCAGAGTCAGGGTCAAGGGCTGCAGATTGTCCTGGTAACTCGACCTGGGGCGGGAAGCCAGGGGTCAGAAGGAGACCGAGGTCACCACTTCTGCCCCAGCCAGCCTGGCCTCACCGGTCACTCACGTAGACAGCTGCAGCTGCACCTGCAGGTCCCTCGTTTGCAACGTCACCCCGCTGACCTCAAAGGCGATGAGCAGTTCCATCTGCCGCCAGGGTCAGGGAAACAGAGCGGGCATTTGGGGACCCAATGGGCAACATCCCGGGGAAGAGAAGGGCCAACGCTCAGCGAGGGAGGCGCTTCTCTGGAGTCCTCTTCCCCCATTCTAGGCGAGGGGTCTCCACCTTATTTATCCCCATCTCCCTCCCCACCTTTTCTCCCTTGCGTGACAGCTCTGCTATTCTCCAGATCTCTGCTACGTTTGCACAACATCGAGCAGTTACTGAAGTTGCCTAAACCCACTCCGCCCCCTCTGGACCCCGACCTCAAGGCAGCCTAGGAGGCAGAGGAGCAGCGCCCAGGCCTAAGGCTCACCCTGTGGTTCTGCTTGAAGGGGTTCCCCAGCTCGCACAGGATGGTCTCATTAGCTTGGCAGGCCCCAGGCTGAGGAAGAAAGATAAGAAAGGTCAGGGCAGAAACCGAAGAGGCCTGAGAACCAGGTTTCCCAAGCAGGGAAACACAGGCGCGAGGAGAGGAGGCCCAGCCTGGAGGAGGCGGGCGCACAACGAAGTATTCTGATGCACACAAAGGACACGCAAATCAGCGAGGAGTCCTGCTTGGGCTGAGCCTGGCCGGTGGGCACTTACAGGGCGCACAGAGGACAGCAGCAGGGCGGGTGGGACCTCCAGGGTGAGCAGCGCCTCGTGGGCATCTTCCCCAGCCCGTTTCTGGCTCGGGGCGTTGGTCACGTTGATGCTCAGGAGCAATTTCCGGACATCTCTGCTGTACTGGAGCCTGAGGAAGGAGCCCTGGACTGAGCTACAGGCCCCACCCCTAGGGCTCGCCCCAGGTCCACTAGACGGGGCTACTTCTGGGCTGGCCAGGCTCAGCCCTGCACGCAGTCTCACCTGTAGATGAAAGCTCCGCCCCCAAGTCCTATTGGCCAATGAGGTCCTGTCCTGACTGATGAAGCCCACCCCCCCAGTCCTGTTAGCCAATGGGACCATGCTACCCCATTGGCCAATCAGTGCTATGCAGTGTCCACCTGCTCAGCCGCTGCCCCTGCTCTGACATGAAGGCCGCCCGCATCTCCAAGTTGCTCTCACACACGTTGTCAGGCCCGCACGCCTTCTGGAACTGGATCTGCGGACAGAGGGCGGAATGAGGGGCTCCACCCTGACAGCGCCCTCTGAGCCTACAGCCCTCCCGGCCCGCCTCGCCCACCTGCACGTGGTTCTCCACAGCCTGCGCCTGGTTGAGGACCGGGTAAGCATCCAGGGACCACGGCCCCAGCCGGGGGCGCTTGGGCATCCGCAGAGGTAACGAGTAGTTCATGGAGATGGTGATGGGATAGAGTTTGTTGCGCAGGTTATCCTGGGGATCAAGGGCCAGCTGAGCCAGGCCTGGTCCTGCCCCGCTCCAGGCTGAAGCCTCACATTACCCTGAGCCCCGAGGAGGAGCTGACGACCCCCAGTGAGGCTGAACCCTCTCCACAAGTTGGCCACAAGTTGAGTCTTTCTACCATCTTGAACCTCCACCCCAGCTCGGGCGGTGCTCCTCCTCTCCAAAGGTCTGGGGAGGCGGGGCAGGACTGAGCCTCCCTTCATCACTAGGTCCCCAGGGTGAGGCTCCCCCACCCCCGTTTCTGATGTCCCAGTCAGGGACCCTTTTCCCCAGAGGTGACCCCCCACATCCCTCACTTTCTCAGGGCCTTTGCTCTCCCTGGCCATCTGCTCGGTGCTATGCACTATACTTCCTCGACCTCATCCATCAGACCTACAGCATGCCAACCTGTCTCTGGGGAGTCCCTTGTCCCTCACCTTTGACCTGGGGGGGACGCCAGTCACCTCCTCCAGGAATCCTGGAGCCCCTCCTGCCCCACTCTTCCCTCACCATCAGGAGCAGCTCCAGCGTCTGGCAGCGCGTCTCCGGCATGGAGAAGAAGCCGTGGAAGACGGCTGACTGGCTTCGGGCAAAGCGGAGCCGGGGTGGGCGGTGGTCCCGGTCAGCTTCCAGGGTGTAGGCCAGGGCTGCAGGTGGACAGGGCAGTCAGCAGGCGCCGGGCGAGCGTGCCCCCCACCCCGTGCCCGGCACTCACTGATGTTGCGCCTATAGTTGGGGTTCCCGGCGCTCTGGTTGTAAGCGAAGCACAGCTCCACCTGCACGCTGTTGGGGGGATGGACAGGAGGACCTGGTCACAGTGGGACATGCCAGGGGACTGACCCTAACTGGCTCCTGTAAGAGGGAAAGGGAACCTAGGGCCTTTCTGGGGACAGGAAAGAAAAAACTGGGGTGTCCATAAAGCTGCTCTAAATTCTCACTGACCCCTTCCTTCTCATTCCCAATAGAGTGACAGAAAACAAAGTTAGAGGTCACTGCTGGGACACTCAGGCCCAGAGAGCAGAAGGGTTTGTCTGAAGTCATCAGTCAGTTGGGGCCCAGCCCAGTCTCGAACCCCGGGGTTGGGATCTCCAGTCCGGATTTCCCTCCACCACCCACCCGCTGCTTCCCTGCCCGGCTTCCCGCGCTTTCACCCAGTGACCTGGGACTGATCCCCGTCACTGTCACTGTCATCACTTTCTTAGCAACTGACATTTTCTGAGCACTGAAGGTGCGCCAAGTGCTGTGCTAGGGATGTTTTGTACACTGTCTCATTTAATTATCACCAGCCCCCTGAAGTGGTTATTAACTCTTACAGGAAAGGAATCTGAGGCGTGAGAGATTAATAACTGCCCAAGCTGGCTCTCCCGGCTTCCCCACATGCATCCATCTAAGTGCATTCTTCTTCCCTCTCTGCCGGGACCACGCTCCTCACAGTACCCTCTCTGCAATGCTGGGCTTTGAGCCAGGCAGTCCAGAGCTCCCCTTCCCAGCCACTGGGCTCTACTGCCCCCGATTCACCCATTATCTCCTGCAAGGAACCACTCTTTTCCATGAGGGTGGCTAGCTAGTGCCGGCCCCAGAGTAAAACCTCTAAAGGTGGGATATAAGGGGTGGCCAGAGGAGGGACCAGGGAACTGGGTCCCCTCCTGACCTGCTCAACCATGAGGAGTGCGTGGGCAGAGCAGGGGCTGACAGTCTCACCAGGAAGTGGCCGTGCAAAGTGTGGGGTCCAGGACAGCTGGCCTGGCCACCAAGGTCTTGTCCAGGATGTTGATGACAGGTCGGGCCCTGCGGGGAAAACAGAACCAGGCAGAGGTCAGTGCCTCCTGGACTGCAGGCTTCCCTGACCTGGTGCACAGAGATGGGACTCCACGGAGACAGGGACAGAGGAGAGACAGGCCCTGTCCAGCGTCCCCCGGCTCACCGCAGCAGCACGATGTGGTCTGACAGGCTCCCTACGAGCAGGTCTGGGTAGAGGTTGTCGTCCACATCCATCCGCCCACTCAGAGAGTAGCCGAAGGTGGCCAGGCCAGGCAGCCCCAGCTTCTCTCCCTGGATGACCTGGGGACAGGGGGACATGGTGGGGACAGGCCGTGGGGTAGGCTCTAGGGAGTGGGGCCCAGGGGGACAGGCGGAGGAGGAGGCCCACCTCAGCTGGCAGGGGCAGCAGCTGCGTCCCCGTCCGTCCATACCTGCTGGGGCTGTCTGAGGAGCCCGTCGGAACTGCTGTGGTAGATGTACACTGTGCCCAAGCCCTCGAATGGGGCGCCCACAGCAATGTCTGCAGAGGAGAGGCAGGGCAGGGTCACTCGGGGACTGCAGGCCCCACGTCTCCCCAGCCCTGTGCCGCAGGCACCCAGACCCAGAACGGCCCTGACCTGAGCCTGCAGGTAGTGCTCAGAGCAGCAGGGAAACTGCGGAGTCCTGCAGCTCCGGGTTAAAGCTGAGACCACCCGGACACCGCTTGCCTCCTTTCACAGGTGGGAAAGGAGGTTCAGGAGAGGGGAAGCGGCCTCCCCAGAGTCACACAGCGAGCCAGTGCCACAGCCGAGCTGCGCCCCACATCCCTGACCCCTACTTTCCATTCCCCTACCGTCTCCTCTCTGGACATCCTGGCTCTTCCAATGACGTTTACCAGCAGGGTCCGAAAAGGAGGGGTCCCCACTGGTGATGGCCTTTAATTAAAGCACTCATCTCTTGACCCTCTCACAAGTGCTGTGTCGTAGGGACTCTTGTCCCCGATGCACAGATGAGGAAGCAGGCTCAGAAAACCCAGCACAGAGTAGAGAGGAGGACGTCTGAACCCATGTCTGCCTGACACTGGGACTGAGACTTCAATCCTCAGGCCGTGGTGGATTGACTTCTACTGTTGCCATGAGAAACCACCCATTGTATGAACTTCTTAAACATTACCGGACTTCCTTGTTGCATTTGACCTGATAAGGCCTGGCACCCTGAAGGCCCAGCTTGCCAGGGAACTATGCTAAGGAAGAGTCCACGGTCCTAAGCAAAAACCAAAGGGCCCTTCGGTAGGGAGCGCGTGGGCTTTGTGGGAAGAACCTCCTGGCACCATTTTGCCTCCTCTGAGGCGCCAGCCTCCCCTTGGTACTCAGCAGTGTCCTGGGAAACAGGTTTTCAGAGAAGTGACTTCAGGTAAGCCAAGCGCTCCCATGGCAACGAAGCCCAGGCCCGCACCTGTCCCTCCCATGGCACCTCAGGTGCGACTGGTCCCCGAGTGCTGCAGAGCACTGGTGATGACCTCGCTATTTAGGAACTCCACCTTGTGCCCACCCTGCTCACCCCACCTGTCATACTTCATTCATTCAGTCATTCATTATGGTACTGAACACTGAACCCTGGGCCTTCACACTGAGCTTCAGCCCCAGTCCTTTGCTTATTTTTTCTTTCTAGGCAAGGTCTTACTAAGTTGCGAAGTTTCCCAGGCTGGGCTCCAACTTGTGAACCTCCTGCCTCAGCCTCTTGGAGCTCTGGAATTACAGGCGTCGCCACCCCACCTGCAGCGGTGTATGCTTTGTTAACCTCCCTACCTCACCCAGCCTCGTTGCCGCTCCTTGCATCCTGCACCCCGCTCCAAAATTAGCTTTTAAGGTATCATCAGGCTATCATGTCACATCCCTGCTCCTGAACTTCCTCTGGTTGTCCCCTGCCCCTGTCCGGGTACCTACGGGGAGAGCCCCAGTTCAGTGCCTGGCTTTCAGTGCCCTCACCCTCACCCCAGAGCACCCCCAGGCTGTCTCTGACAGATGCCACATTGCCAGCTAGATCCGGGTGCCTTCTAGTGCCCCTGCTGCTCCCCTCTTCTCTCTGTCCCTTCTCAAGAGCTGCTCTGAGCAAACCAGACCTGGGCCCCATCCCACTCCCGTGTGGGATCCGTCAACCCTGGTATGCAGCTGGCGGGCGGTCAGTGGGGGAGGGGCGCTGGCTCCTACCCTGGAATCCATCCTGGTTGATGTCACCAATGCTGGCCACTGAGAAGCCAAAGCCGGAGCGACTGGGGCCATGAAGAAGGAGGGAGGGCTCGGCAGGGAAGGAGGTGCCCGCCTGGTTCATGAAGACATAAACAGCACCCCCCACCTCCTCTTTCCGCTCGAAGTAGTAGGGAGCGCCCACCAGGAGGTCCTGCCACCTGCACAGGCCAGGAGGAGGGGGGAAGGGAGCGTGAGCCCGGACCCCGACGTGCAGCAGAGCCCTTATTTAACAGACGTGATTGTGCAGAGCACACAGCTGTGTGAATGGCACATCTGGCCACAGGCCATGGGAAGGTCACCAAATAGAAAACACGTGTCACCGGGTGTGACGGTGCAAGACTGTCATCCCAGCACTTGGGAAGCAGAAGCAGGAGGATCGCTATGAGTTCAAGTCCATCCTGGGCTACAGAGTGAGTTCAAGGCCAGCCTGCACTGCATGTCCTCATGCAAGCAAAGATGACACCAGACGGCCCAGAGGCACGCAGCCACAGACAGGCAGGTGCAGGTGTCCCGCAAATGACATGCAAACACGCAGACTCCCGGGAACTCTGCAAAGCCCCGGAGACAGTACAGCTGCACAGCTTCCCTCACCCTCGAGCTGGCCCACGCACCTGCTTCTCTCCCCGGCCCCCAGGATGCCCTAGATCCTTACCCATCATTGTTCAGGTCTGCGAGGGCAACGGCGCTGCCAAAGTAAGCGCCCACCTGAGTGCCCTCCAGCATCTGCCTCTTCCGAAGGTCTCCGCCCGCCTCCTGGCTCAGCAAGAGGACGGCGCCTCTGTGTTGGTGCCGCGGGGCACCCGTCACCACAGTGATGTCTGAGGGCTGCAAGATGGCTCTGCCCACCTGCACCGAGTACCCTGGCAGAGGTAAAGGGGTTCAATCAAGGCCCCAGCGGCCGCCAGAAGCCAGTGGCCTTGTCCCCTCCCGCCCCCAGTCCTGCCTGCACACGGGACTGTGAGCACCATGAGAGTGGTGGCTTTGCATTTGGGAGCTGGGAACAAGGCCTGGCGTACGGGTGGTGCTCAACAAGCGCATGCTAGTTCAGTCAGATGCCACTTGTCACACCTGCACCCTGTCCTCACTCCGCCACCGGCCCAGGGTGCTAGGGACTGAGCTGCCCTCCCTTTCTGTCACCCAGCGAGCCACCAGCGCTGCACTCACCAATATAGAGGTTTCCCTCACTCTCCGGCTCCTTGTAACTGTACTCGGATAAATCCCAGTCCTTCCGCTGAATCATGTAGGTGTTTCCTGCACAAGGATTTGGGAAGGGAGAACAGGGGAATACGGTTACCACTCCTTTCTCCCAACATATCCAGACCCCCCCATAATAATAACAATGCCTCTTATTTGTGAGCACTTTATGAGATGGAATGATGATTCCCATTTTGCAGATGAGAAAACTGAGGCTTCAGGGCAGGAAACTGATGTGCTTACAGTCACATGGGAGCTAGCTGTAGAGGCAGGGCTGCCCCCCGCCATCCTCCTGGCTCCTGGGTAGTAGGCCCTAGGTGACACTTCCTCACCCTCTAAACTACCAAATCCTACTGTACTATTTAGTAGCTATATAAGGAGCACATTTGGTTTCTAAAATAAGCTTTTAAGGCCGGGCATAGTGGCGCATGCCTGTAAGCCCAACAATTGAGGGGACTGAGGCAGGAGGATCACTGTGAACCCAAGGGCAGCCTGGACTACAAAGTGAGACCCTGTCTCAAAAAATCAAGTTAAAATAAAACAATTTTTTTCAGTGGTTAAGGTGAAGTGAGATGGACTTGCATTCAAATCTGTGTTTCAAAACTTATTATTAACCATGGGCAATTTACTTCTCTAAGCCTCAGCTTTCTCTTCTGTATAATGGATGTAATACTATTTGGTTCATAAAAATATTTTAGGACTAAAACAGTCCTGGGCGCATGGTAAATGCTTGAACACAATAGATGGCAGGGTAGTTGCTGCTGGCACAGGAACCTGTCTGACCCCTTATGTGGAAGGTCTGGGTCACTGGCCAATGGGGGGCGCGTGGTCTCTGCTCCTCCTTCCTTCCCTCACGGTCCCCACCTTTCCAGTTGTAAGCACCAGGAGCACCGAAGTACACAGTGTTCTGGGTGAAGCCGCCGCTGCTGCCCAGCTGGCACATGCCCGTCTCCAGGTAGTCGGTGTTGCTGTTGCACATGTCATTGTGATAGGTCTGCCAGTCGTCGCTGGGGTCCAGCTCCAGGTCATTGCCCCGCACATAGCACTTGCCCACCATGCGCCGCTGGTCCTCCAACCCCGACCAAAGCACCTGGGTATATCGGTGGGCACAGACCTGGGAGCCGAACACACGCAGCCTTAGCCGGGAGCAGGACCCGCGGCAGCAGGCTGTCTCCTTCGCCCTGGCACCCTTGGCTCTGCAGGACAGGAGCCAGAGGAGGATTCCTGGCTGCTTTTGTTCCCACAGTGATACTTAAACCTGCATCCCCCTCCCAGCATGCAGAAATCTGCTGCAAAGGTCAAGAGCAGTGGTAGGGAGCCACAAGGTGTGGATCTGAGAGTGGCTTAGAGATCTTGGAGAAAGGAGAGCTGAGGGGATCTAAATGGCCCCGAAATGGCCTCTGGGTCTAAGGGGCCATTTACAGAGAGCTCACTTCTCTCTGTCCCCACACAACCATGTCTACTTAATGAAAGTAGTGTTACTAAGTAGTGATAATAATACTAACCATAATGGCATCAGCTGATGCTTACCAAGCACCTACAAGGGGTGATCAAAAAATACGGTGGATATTCAAATAAAAAAAATTTTTTTTTTTCCAGTACCGGGAATCGAACTCATGACCTTGCACTTGCCCGGCAGGCACTGTACCACTGAGCTAAATCTCCAGCCCCCTAAATAAAAAATTTTAATACAGTAGAAGACACACGGCCATGAGCCCCCTCAGAATCCGGCCCCTTGCTTTGAACACACTCATCCCAAGGTTTGAGCCAAATTCTGAAGCAGCTCTGGAGTCCTCTGCCCCGAGTGTCTTTACAAAGTATGATTAAAAAATATGGTGAATGCTGCCGCTGAGTGCCTTCCAACAGAAAGGCAGCCTCATACACAGTACTGCAGTGTGTCCTCATCCACCTTATTCCCTGGTGTGACTTCCAGCTCTTCCCCAGAGTCAAAGTGATCACAAAAGGTAAACGTTTTCAATGGGCTCAAGACATCAAAAAAGGAAAAAAAAAGACACATGGCAGCCATGCTAGTACAATGTAAAGGCACGGAAGAGGACTTCCAGACCTGCTTCAGAAAGCAGAAAGCATGATGGGATATGTGTGTGCAAAGCAAGGGGAAGGATTTTGAAGGGGATGAATGGCAATGTGTCTTTTTATTGTAGTAAATTTTAAAAATTTAAACATACACCATACTTTTGGATCATTCCTCATATTATATGCCAGGCACAATTCTAAGCTCTTCCCATAAAAGCTCTCTGAAGCTTGCTGGCAACACGATGGTATAGAGACAATGCTTTGCCCTATTTTAGATACTGAGGCACAGATTGGTTAGCACCTGCCTCAGATCTCACATCTAGACAGAGACAGAGAACATTTTCAAAACAAAGCTGTCTGGCTCCAAAGTCTGAGCTCTTAAGCACGACACTGCGCTGCCTTGCGAAGGGGAAGGATCTATGCAGGTGCTCCATTTGTATATATGGGCAAATTAGTGGATCAAAATAGGGTGTTTAGGATGGGGATGTAACTCAGTGTGTGAGTGTTTGCCTAGCATGCACAAGACCTGGATTCTATCTCAAGCACTGGGTGTGTGTGTGTGTGTGTGTGTGTGTGTGTGTGTGTCTTAAAATCACCTGGGCCCAGACAAAATCAAGACACAGGCTCTCAGTTTTGTTTACTTGCTTTTTCTGTCCTCTTCTGTGAGTACCACTAGCATATCACATGAACCTGTCCACTCCCATACAGGGTAGGAGCACACTAAGTATCTGTTGAATGAATGAATGAATGGGTGGATGGATGGGTGAGTAGCTCATAGCTAAGGACCCAGGGTCTAGAACAGCTTGAAATGGTCTCCTAGCCCACAGCCATCTCCATGTTTTGGTGACCTGATGCAAACCTGGAGCTCACAGCAGCGTTCGAAGGTGACAGAAGTCACAGCAGTGATGGCGGTGGAGGTGGCCAGTGACTGGAAGGGGGTGACGTAAATAATGCTGAATCTGTCACGGGTGTTGCTTACACAGGGGTATACACTTGTCAAAACGCATAGAAACTTAAAGTCTGTACATTTCACAGTTTAAGCAATGAAAAAGAGTGTCTATTTGGGACTCAGACATTGAGACCCCAGGACTCAGCACTGTAGGACGTAGGCAGGAGGTGACCACTGACAGCAGGGAGTGGCCCCAGAGCAGAGCCGGGTGAGCCCGGGCCAGCAGGGCTGTGCCTCTTCCGGCGGCCAGCCTCCCAGGAAGGAGCCAGGCCAGCGCCCGCCGCCTGGGGCCCTCTCTGCCCTTTCCTCCTCCGAGTTCCAGTCCCTGCTCATTTCCACAAATGCTGAGCGCCCCGTGGGTGCGGGGAGGAAGTGGATGATGACCCAGGCCATGCTCAGCGTGGGAGGGTGCCAGACACACCAGCCCTCCCCAGGAACACGGGGAGTAGGGGACAGACAGGCCTGCGGAGACACATGGCCTCCACAGGGGACACGGCAAAGGCCACAGCACATGTCTGCACAGATGCCCTCTGCTGTCCTCCAAGCTCCTGGCGACATGAAGGAGGGAGGGAGGCAGAGCTAAGCATCACTGTCCACTTACCAGGACTCTGCCTGCAGGCCCCTGGCTGGCCACAGTCACCCCAAGCCACATGTCCTCGATAATGTGATGGTTAGGGTCACCTGTGGGCACGGAAGGGATTATGAGCCAGGACACCTCCAACATACCCCAGTGCCCAGAGCCTGCATAGGGAAGGCACTGGCCCCCTGGGGCCTGCGCCCCAGCAGGACAGCCCGCCTCGCACCCCTTCTCCAGCCCCTCGTTAGAGAGCTGCCCCAGTCTCTAGGGCTCCCTCCCTCTTCCCAGCTGGACGGGAAGTCACTAGCAGCCACGCCAGTGAGCCCTGCATCTCCTCCAGGCCCTGTCCCCGCTCTTTCTCCTCACTTTTCTCCGTGATGTCCATCCGCTCACAGTCGTCCTTGAGGGCAGAGAGGGGGCACAGGTACACAGCACCGGTCCGGTTGGTGGAACCATCAGGCACTGCGAGGTCCCGGGGGGCACCAGCCAGGAGCCTGGGAGCAGGGGCAGGGAGGCAGGTGGGCCAGGGCTCAGGCTTCCCCCGGCTCCTGCAGCCCACTTGCTATTCGGCATGCATTCACTGAGCGGCAGTTCTGCGCCAGGCTCTGGAGCCCAGCCAGGAACGGGCTCCTGCCATGCCCTCCAGGAAAGCCCAGCGTAGGGGAGGGCTGGCCAAGAATCAGGCCGCTCAGCAGGGGCCTCCGTGAAGGAGAACAGGATCAAATCCACCTGGTTCCTTAGGGAGGGGAGAAGAACAGGAGCCCCAGGTCCAAGGACAATGACCAGGGTGACCCAGAGCAGAAGGAAAGGGCACTTTAGGCAAAGTACCGCATGCCTTCAAGGGCCCGGGAGGATGACCAAGCAGGGTGACTCAGGGACCAGGCCTGCTGGTACAGATGGAACCCAGAACACCAGGAAGGGACCCAAGGGGAGGGCAGGCAGGGCCTTGGAAGAGCCACAAAGGAATTTTAGGCAAGTGAGTGACATGGCAAGAACTTGGTTTCCAAAAGACTGTTTTCGGCTCCAGTTGAAGATAGACCCGAAGAGAGGAAGATGGAAGGAGTTGTGACCCAGGGTTCAAATTCCAGCATAGGGGGGCAGGGGAAGGGAGAACTTATGAGAGGATGGGGCAGAGATGGAAACTTGAGCCCTTGCTCTTGATGCCATTTTAAATCTAGGAGGTCCCAAGCTGGATACTGTGGCGCAAGCCTGTAATTCCAGCAGTTGGGAAGCTGAGGCGGGAAGATCTTCACAAGTTCGAGACCAGCCTGGGCTGCATAGTAAATTCAAGGCCAGCTTGAACTACATAGGGAGACCCTGTCTCAACACCCCCCCATAAAAGATCTAGAAGGTCCAGGCCCCTAAGTGACCTGCATGGTGTCCACATCCCCGTCCCACCTTGTGGCAGCATGAAAGATCTGTGGGGGCCCTGGGTATCTGGCACTTTGGACAGTGTGGCCCTAAGAACTCTGGTTCCCAGAGGATGAGATCAAGCAAGGGTTACTGCTTTGCCCCCAGAATCCAGGTTTGGGGACAATGACAGCAGGGTGCTTAGGGCCCGGGCAACCCATCCCACAGCAGAGGGGAGACTGGAGCAGAAGGCACAAGGGACCACCCCTAGAATGCCAGCTCTGAGCACCTGGGACCCTCACTGCCGCAGATCCTTGGGGTGTCTATGAAGGAGACAAATTCCTCAGCCGACCTACCACGGGCCAGTGGATAGGATCCAGTCACCCCAGCCTGAGACCCCAGTTCTCCCACGCCAGCTTCCCACGGCATCTCCCTGCAGCCTGTTGGCGTTCTCTGTGGAGACCCCTCCTCAGTCCCAACAGGCTGGAGAGGTCCCTCCATTTGGCCCCAGAAACATTATCGCTCTGAGGCTTCCTCTCGGAGCAACGTGCCCAGCAAGTGCCTCACCAGCAGCTCCGCAACCCGTGCCTGCAGCCCCTGCCTGGGACTTGCAGCTTGAGGGTGGCAGGAAGTGGGCAGGGCTGGGCCTGGGCATGCTGGGGCCTGGGTGCCTCTGCCCACTGGGAGTCAGGAATGCACTGCCTCGGGGTGCTGGAGAAGGGGCGGGGTCTCTGCCTGGCTGCAGCTCAGACCTCACCCTGGGAGGTGTTCCAGGGTGCTGAGGCAAAGCTCCCCCAAGCAGACTTGTGCTCTGAGCACCGCTGGGAACGGCAGGGGGCCGCTGTTAGTCACCTTCTATCTGGCCTGGGGAGGTGCCTGGGGGAGGCCACTGTCTGGCCATCCATGGACATCTGTATGCTGCATGCCTGAGAGATGAGAGAGGAGGAAGCAGTGCCCGTGGGAAAGGACCATCTCCACCTGGGCACTTGGGACCCGGCTCTGGCAATTTCCTTTCCCTGCTGGAACCAAGTCCCTCAGTTCTAAATGCCGTAGCTGCTGTCCCGGCTTGTGGGAGGAAGAAACGGGTCCGCTCGGCCGAAGGTTTCTGACTACGAAGCCCAGGCCGATGTGAGCACTTGGGGCACCAGGACTGGCCTCGCCTGACCTGGACGCCCGCCAGGGACCCCGGATTTTCTGCCCTCCCTGGTTAGGGAAACAAGAGCATAGAGGGAAGGACAGACTGCTATGGTTGTTGACAGCAAGAAGGTCGTGACACAGAAGTAGGACTTCCTCAGGCTGAGGATGAGGCAGTCACTAAGGGGTCGCAAGCCCAGGAGCTCAGAATTGGCAGGAGGTGGAGGCGGGCAGCTACCATGACCTTGATGAAGGCCTGCAGGCTTCAAGGGGTAGAAGGGTCCCCGGGGACCTTCTGGAGCATGCAGTGTCCTCAGTGCTGCCGTTGACTGGCCCAAGCTGCCGGGCAGGAGGACCCTGAGAGGAAACAGGACTCCATGCCCCCTAATTCCCTGGCCTCAGCCTAAGGAGACTGAGGGACCCTTCCTCGTAGCTGCTGAGGTACTGAGCGGGCGGATCTGGATGTGAGTGGCAGCTGACTTGCAATAAATCTCCAAACCACCTAGAGCCTCCCGCCATTTGCGAGCCACTGCCCACGGATGGTGAGGCAGGGCCAGTGCCCTAATCCCAGGCCCCACCTTCCTGGGACATTCCACAGGGCCCCCCCACACCCCCTAGGGTATTTTTAGCCCTTACTTGGCCCGATTCGAGGCCCTGTAAGGCTCTCTGGCTCCCAGCCCGGGATCCAATGCACATGGATGGGGGAAGGCCATGAGGGAAGATCAGCTCCAGCTTCTTCTAACCATAGCTAGGTGGGCATGTGGCAGGGGCTGCAGAACCCAGAGGATGGGAGGGTGCTTACTGATATGCAAATGAAAACGTAAATCACCATGCAAATGAACACCTCCAGCAGCTACCTGCTGTTGGGTCAGGTCTAGATCAGAATCCAAACGGTGACCCTTCCCAGAAAGCCCTTAAACCCATCTCCCAGCCACAGTCAAAGGCAGGGGAGACAGAAGAGGCTGCCCCTCTCCTGGAATCAAGCAGGGCTGGGTGGGGGCACAGCACAGCAGGGATACCAGCCCCCACCGGAAGTAGGCGGATGGGTGAAATGATTGCTCTCAAGGGCTCTCAAACAGCCTTTCATCTGGCTCCAGCCAGAAAACCCCTTCTGGTCTCTGGGGAGCCCTCGGAGTGTGAGTGGCAGAAGAGCTCCTCCTCACCCTGCCCCGGCGCCCCAACTGGGCAGTGCAGAGCTAATGGAGCAGCTAAGTGCAAAGGCGCCGAACCCAAGAAGGCTGGGAAGTGGGGCCCAGGAGGCTCAGGCCATCAAGCTGGCTCACCCTAGAGGAAAAGGCCCGGGTCTATTCTTTCTTTTTTGTTTTTTTTTTTGGTTTTTCTCCGTACCGGGAACCGAACTCACGACCTTGCGCTTGCCAGGCAGGCGCTTTTGCGGCTGAGCTAAATCCCCAGCCCCTAAGGCCCGGGTCTACACCACTCAGCTTCCCAGGTCTCACCAGCTCAAGGAGGTGCGGGCGGCTCCCACGAGAAGGGGGGATCCCACAGTCTAGCACTCAGGGCCCTGCACCCCCAGTGCCTTACTCCTGGAGTCCTGTGTTCCTCTCCTACTCTGAGCCCCAGGGGGGCGGGAGGCAGCTCAGGGATGGCTGGATCCCAGCCCTGTGCCAGCCCTGCTGCCCAAATTAGCCATCTCCCTAGAGGCTGCTCCTTTGGCGGCTGAACTGAGGTCCCCGCAGTCCTCCTGTGCCCCTGCTTACGATCCCCACAGCCCTCCAGTCAGAGCAACAAGCTGGGGCAGCAAGAGAATGGGAAGGATGAGAAAGAGGCCTTGGTGGAGCCTCAGATAAAAAGCTTCAGCGAGAACAAGGCTGTTTCTCATCTTCTCCCTTTCCCTGGCTCTCTGGTATTTTTCTCCATATTTGACCCCTTACAGCATTCTGTCCTCCAACCTCAATCGCTTCTACTGCAAAGGACGTCATCGTCCTCCTTTGCTGAGCTCTGACCAAGCCCCATCGGGCCTTCCCTGCCTTCTACCCGCTTTACAGCCCCTTGGCCCAGACTGGTCCTCGGACAGAGCCAGAGGAAAAAGCCGCACTGTCTGCGGCCGCAGCTGCTGGGCCGTCTCTGTGAGCACGCGCCTCGGAGGCTGCCAGGCGCCCGCCCCGCCCAGGGAAACATGTTGAGGAGAGCAGGGCAGGTAAGCCAGGCCTCAGCCATGACCTCATTTCCAGGAGCCACAGCCACGCCCGCCAGAGGCCTCCCAGACACCCTTATTTCCAGGCAAGCGCAAGAGGGAGGAAGAGCCCAGAGGGATCCCACAGCCAGGCAGGTCAGGCCAGACCAGGACACCTGCATTCCCAGGAAGGAAGAACAAAGTGGGTGCCTGGCTAGGGGATGTCAGTAGCCGCCTTTCAGGGGAACAGTGCCTCTCGATCCAAGGGGCCCTTATGCTTGCCGCCAAGAAGCCCAAAGCGCCTCGATCCTCCCCTGCTCCTCCCCCTCACTCCCAAAGATGGGAAGCTCAGGGAACACCAGTCCAGAGATGAAGGTAGTGGGCAGCAAAGAGGGTCCACCCTGCAGTCTTAACCATTTCCAGAAGAAAGCCTTCTTTAAGAATACAGAAACCACACTCTCCCCTCCTCCTGCCCCCAGGACAATGTACAAACACACGTGATTTTACATATACTTTCAGGACCTGTGAGCCTCAGAGAGAGGGCCTGTCCAGGACCAGGAACCCACCTGCTCTTCCAAAGGACTCAGAGGCTAACAGAATATGAGGCTACACCTTGGCTTGCTGGCTCCCTGGAGCTGTGTAGACAGCTGTTCACATCTGGCTCCACAGCTGGCTGCAGCTAAGCCCAGCTGGTTCTCTCAAAGGGCCAGGGGACTGAACTTAGCAAGATGGGTCAAGATATAGAACCACTCCTGGGCAAGACTGAGGACACCTAAAGGGAGACCCACAACCTGGTCTAGACACGGATGTATTAAGCCACCTGTCTCAGAAGTCTAGGATCTCCAAATCCCTCTAGCTGCCTAGGAAGGAAAGTAGAACCCCTCTGCCCAGCCATCCTGGGTGGGGCTCATGGCAAAACAGGGGTACCACATTCTAGGCTCAGCACCTTCAGTTACTCCTTGGTGAAGTGGGCACATGCAGGGCATTTTACACACCAATATCCAATAAAAAGAAGCCACACTCCTGCCCCCCCCCAAACGCCCAAGAGGAACCTAAGACTCAGGTTAGTGGCGGGTTCAGAATAGAGTGCTGGCAATGGCCCTTGGGAGGCGTTTCTCCCTCCTACAACGCCAGGCTGCCTGAGGTAGCAAGGAGCAGGTAGATGGAGGGCCCACTGCTCTGGGGTGAAAACCAGCCCCAGAAAGAGAAATACCTTGCTCAAGGCTGCACCGCCAGGGGGTGGGGGGTGTTGCAGAATTATTTTTTACACTTTCTTACTAGGCTGATCTCTTTTTCTTCACTGTCACCCAGGTTTACAATGGAAACACATGATAATCGTTTTCTGGGCTGGTGTCATACAAATGTGCACCCACCCATGGTTACTCAGGGCCTCTGAAAGACAGAGTGTTGGCCAAAGCCAGACCACAACTGACTGCCCAGGCAGGAAGGGTGTGGTGACCTTACCTTCACAGGAGCAGGGTGGAGGCAGAGGCTAAGTCCAGGTAGCAGACTGGACTGGGGCTGGGCAGCAGGGCAGGGCCCAAGACTGAAGCAGACATGCTGGACTCTGACCACTGCAAGCTTCCTCAAGTTTCTGCAGGCCCCAGGAAGAGCTGGGAGAGGTTTTAGCACACCCTCAACCTGCCTGTGTCCTTCGGTTCAGCTCAAGGAGATGCCTGGCAGGTCCCTCCCTGGGCAGCCTCACCTCCTCCAGGCACGCTCTTCCCCCAAAATCCAACCCCAGGGCACTGAGCCCGCACAGGAAACCTCTGGAAGCTGGACAGGTCCCTCTAGATCTGAGGACACAGGGTGGGTAGGGGGCAGGCAGCCCTATGCAGTCTCCTCCCCTCCCTCCCCTAAGCCCAGCTCTTCCTGCTCCTTCTCCTCGCAGCTGTTAGGAAGGAGAAGAGAAGAAAGAGAAAAACACCATTTCCCTCTTCAAACCAAAACAAACACACTCAGAGCTGCCCATCCAACATGCATCTGTGGAATGCAGGAAGATGTCTGGTGGGAGAGGACAGCGCTGGCGGGTGGGCGCACCAGGCCTCGCTGGCTTCCTCCGCCCCCTCTTGTGGAATCAGAGAGAGCCTCCGGACAGCTCCAAACCCAGCTCCCCATCAGCTCCCGCACGCAATGCCAAGCACTCAAGACAGCCGACCAGAGGGCGTGGCTGGCGTGGTCACCGACTAAATGCGAGGTGTGAGGGGGGCTAAATGGATGTGTTCGCGGTTCTTCCCAGGCGAGGGGTTGGGGAGATAGGTGTTCATCTTGCAGTTTTCCCTAACTCCCAGCCCCAGAGCAAAGAGGCTAATGCTAGGTACTTGGTTCACAGGGGCTTCAACTGCTGAGATACCACTTCCGCCCCCAAGAGAGGTCTCAAGGGTGGAGGGCGGCGTCCAACACGTTCGGGCCGGTCAGCACTTGCCAGTGATTACCGCCCCCCAGCCTCCACCTCGCTCCGGGCCCTGCAATCAAATCGGAGGGCTTCCCGGGTACCCGCCCCCTTCATCCCATCTCCCCGGGGCCTGCGGGCCCAGGGCTCCGACCCGGCTCCGGCTCCGGATCCGAATCTGCACCCTCGCACACGGACTCCTTCCCTCCCTACGCCCCGCCGGCGGCACTTACAGGTAGCGCTGCTGCCGCTCTGTCTGCTGGTGGAGGGCGACCGAGTAGCCGAAAAGGCTGCCCCTGTTCTCGGCTTCCTTCACCACCAGGAATCGGGTGTCCAGGTTGAAGGCGGAGGCGACGCGGCCGCTGGCCGCCACCATCAAGGCGAGCGCGCAGAGCACGGGGCGCGGGGCGCAGGGCGCGCGGC
>NW_004955451.1:11589830-11636334 GCF_000276665.1 Chinchilla lanigera
GGCGAGTGCGCGGGGACCTGTTCACCTGCTCCCGCGCCACGGGGGACCCGAGCCCGGCGCGCCCCTGCGCCGCGAGAGCCGGCGGTTTCTTGCCCCAGTCGGGGTCACGTTCCCGTGTGCTCAGTGCTGCGTTCTCCGATCCCCTCCAAGGTTCGTGCCTCCGATCCCGCAGCCGGGTCACCGTCCCCGCGCCCTGGCACGCGGCCCCTCAGCTCGCCCCGGCCGCGCCCCCTGACCGTGCTGCACGATCCCGGCTGCGGATCTGGGCCAGCGGGCGGGTGACCGCAGGGAGGACGCGGGGAGGGGTCCCCCCCGGCGCGCGCCCCGCCTCCCCACGCCCAGCCCCGCACCTCCCCACCTTGCGAGCCCAGCCCGGGCGGGCTCCGCTTTCCTTCCGGGGAAAGAGAAAAGGTCCCGGCTCGGCCGCCGCCTCTTAAAGGGGCAGCACCGCCCCTCCCTTCTCATCCTTCCTACTCGGGCTCCGCCCTCTCCCCCAGACACCTGTCGGGAGCCCCTAAAGGCTTGAATTTCCCGTCCCTGGCCCTCGCTTCTCCCAGGAAGCGGCACCTCCGGAGCCAGATGGATTGGACGGGGCGGGGTGGGGCGGGACCTGTGGGTTCTCTTCGCTGCGGCGGCTGGAGAGACGTTCCGGGCGCGGCCACCTCGCTGTGCGGGTCGGGCGGGGCGCGCATCGGCGCCATCGGGGACCGAAGTCCGCGCGCGGCTGGCTGGAAGGAAGGCTGCGCTCACCTCCCGGCGCACCGAGCCCCTAAGAATGGCTGGAGGTCTCTGGGCGTTTTTGCTCGCACCCGGCCCCTTTTCTGTCTCGGTCGAGGTTTATTTTCCTGCCTGTCTATCCCCACCCATCCTGATCCGAGCTGGGACTGGCTTCTCATCAAAGCCAGGGAGATAGTCAGCGGTGATAATAACCAAACACCGCTAGCTGTAATTAGCAAGAAGCCTTTTCCGCTTCAAGCCGCCTTCTGGTAGGTCGGGCTAAACTGGCAGCTTGGAAATGAATCCCGCCTTGGAGCGCACGGGTGGCTGGGACAGCGCCCATTTCTCCTGGGCTCCAGGCTTGGGGCCCAGCCAGCCCCCTCCTCCCACCCAGGTCGCACTGAGCGCTTGGAAGCTGGGCGGGAGCACCAAGCCCACAGGGGTGTAGCAGGTGGTGTGAGGGAACTTCAAGAGGTCACTGGACTCTCTTGAGTCTAATTCAGATTTCCCTTAATGCAGTACAAAGATCCATTTGCCCTGAACATTCTGAAAATATGGTGTATTAGGCACGTATGCTAAGTGCTTTGAAGTATTATAAAATTAAATCTTCATATTGATTGTGGAGGTGTTATCTCGGACAGGAAATCTGAGACTCAGGGAGGTTAAGCAAGTTGGGGAAGGCCGAACAGCTAGGATATAATCCTGTGTCATCTGGCCGTGGAGCCCTTCTTAATCACATAAGCTAATCATTAACCTCTGTACAATATGTAGGGCAGGTCCAGGTTTGGTGGGACCTGAAGCTTGTCCAATTTGGCACTCTTCAGTAGGAAATTAGGAGTACAAAATTAGAATTAGAAACCAGATGTGATGGTGCACACCTGTGACCTCAGCACTCAAGAGGCTGAGGCAGGAGGACTGCTTTAAGTTTGAGGCCAGCCTCGGCTACATAGTGAGTTCAAGGCCAGTCTCAACCATACAGTGAGACTCTGACTCTACAGTCCCCACCCCACCCCCAAGTAAAGATTAGAATTAGAGGCTGGAAAGGGGCCCCAGCTTGACTTTACAGATTGCAAACCACTCCATATGCAGGCTCTTTTTATCCTCTCAGCCACCCTGGTTCAAGATTAGCATCAGCATTCACCTTAGGAGGGAGTTAGGCCTCAGGAGGTGATCTGGATATCACAGATTGTACAACATATGGGAGGCAGAGTTAGGACTGGAAGCCGCTGACCACAGCTGCGTCTTTAAAAGACAAACTCCAGGCAGATGTTCAGAACCGGACTTGCCTAAACAGAAGCAGCTGCGATAACAGTTTTCTCGCTGCATGGGGGAGAGGACCCTTGTCCTTGACTGCCCTCAAGACCGCATTTGTTCCTGAGCAATGAGTCCCGGAGCCTCTCTCACAGTCCATCTTGTGGTCCAGGGCCACCAAGGGTTAGGAGATAGCCAGGGTTGAGGGACAGGGAGCTGAACGGAAGCTGAGCCCGATATGTTTCCTCCCTGGCTGCTCCTGGGATCCTCCACCTTGTTCCTGGAGAGGGGGAGACAGCCAGGACTAGGGGTGCAGGGCACACATTCTGTCCTCCCCCAAACAACTTTGAGTCCTGTGATGACAGATGGCCCCGTGCCAGCCCTTATCTCTCCGGCCCTCCCAAACAGGAATCACCAGCACGTCCGATCCGGGGTCTGGGAGCAGGAAAGGGATGCGGGATGGTTTTCCAGCCCAGGGGAGTGTCCAGAGGGAATTTGGAGCAGAGCTGGGGCATGGGCTAGGAGGAGGAGGAGGGCCTGGAGAAGGAATGTGGGGAGTGTCCAGTCTGGGGGAGATGGGCTGGGGTGGAGGAGACTTGGAGACAGGAAGGGTCTGTGCTGCAGAGGTGGAGAAAGAGCCATCCCAAGTTCACGCCACAGAGCCTCGATCTTTCCAGGGACGATCTCATCCCCACCCTCATCCCGTCTCACCAGTGGCTTTATCACGTCAACCAACTCTTTGTTAACTCTTCTGGGGAAGGGGAAGCAGACTGCCAAACAAGGAATGTGTGACGAGAAGAGTCCGAGTGCAGCTTCTGACGTCTGCTGGCAGCTTTTACGCCCTACTCCCAGCTCTTCCCCTAAGGCCTGCGCTGGCCTCTGGACAAGCTGATGGACGGCGGATGCCCCCTGGGCACCTGAGGGAAGGAGATCCACAAACCCTTTCCTGTCTGAACCCTCAGCCCAACCAAGCCAACCTCCTTTTCTGGGTCTCCGAAGCCATTCGGGACCGGCATCAGAAACCACAATTCTGTGAATAATAAACATTTTCCTACCCTGTTGTGTGCCTATGATGTCATTCATGACATATATTTTTAAAAAATTTCTTTTTGAGACAGGGTCTTGCTGAGTAGGTCAGACTGACCTGGAACTCACTGTGTAGCCCAGGCTGGCCTCAAACTCATGGTGATCCTCCTGCCGCAACCTTCCGAGTGCTAGGTGTACACTACCACATCGGGCTTGTCTTGACAGCTGAATGAAACCTGGGATGGGCCCATCTGCCCCTGCAGGTGACCGCAGCAACACAGTGTGTGTGCTGCTGCAGGTGGGAGGCTTCCTGGGTGGGCAAAGACAGGACTGTCCCTTGGAGCCTGGGGGAGAAGAAGGCCGAAGAGGTGGGGCCTGGTTTGGGTGAAGTTTTCCCAGCTAGAGCGTGACAACGTCAATACTCCACACAGGCGGCTTCGGTGCAGGGAGCGCTGCTGGGGACTGGTTAGGTGCCGGCTGTCTCCTGTCCTCTGACCTTGGGCAAGTTGTCCTCCTGCTCCTGCCTCAATTTCCCAGCTGTGAAAGAAAAGGGCTACAGAAAGTCCCCCTTATTCTCCCAAAGCTCCTGGCGTCTGCTGATCTAAGTGGACCAAGTCTCTGCTATTGTACTCAGGTCCCTATCTCTGACTTGAATTGAAAATGCAAATTCTAGGGAAGGGGGCAGAGGAGGAGGGTCAAAGCCTGAATGGGTTATCAGCTGCCCACTTCCCTCCTTGGTTCAGAATCCCTTGGGCTCAGTCTTTCCCTGAAGACCTATCACACTCTCTGTCTCTCTCTCTCTCTCTCTGTCTCTCTCTCTCTCTCTCTGTCTCTCTCTCTCTCTCACACACACACACACACACATACACACACACACACACTCAGATATCTAAGATGAGTGAGGGCCTCTTCCTGGAAACTGGGATTTCATCCGGGCCTCACTTTTGTAAACTCTCAACCTTATACAGCCTGAACCCATGTTGCTTTAGATTTTAGGGCTGCTGCTGGTAGAGCCAGGGGGAGAGGTCAGAAAGAACATCCCGGCTGCAGCAGAAGGTTGACAGCTGAGGTGGCCAGGAGGGCAAGGAGGGGACACATGGGGGCTGCCGTATGATCTGGGGGGTGGGCTAAGCAGAGGTAGTGGCAAAGTGGGGAGAGGGAAGCAGCCCTCATGGGGGAATGGTGAGCAGGTCCCAAATAACGGGGAACTTGCTTGCCAGCTGACCTGTGTCCTGATCCCCAGGTCCCTTCCCATCTCACCTGGCTCCTAACTCTGGTGACCTCTGCAGGCCTTTTGGTCTCAAGTTGGCCCCTTGGAGGTGAGAGGCCGTGAGTGCCCACAGGGCGGAGGCAGCAGGCCCGCCGCTGAGCCATCTCCTGGGAGAAGCCGTCCCACAGCCGTGTCTGTGCTCACCAGGGAATCTGGGTGGGTGGAGGCTTTACCTACCCCCTCACTCTCTGCTGGGGGTGGATGTTCCACACGGTCCCTCACCTGTGTATTCCCCGTATGTCCCTCCCTCCACAGTGGCTTCCTCGGGGCCAGGGTGTGGGAAATGTGGGTCTGTATTGATCCTGCTGCCAGAGGCAGTGGTTGGTCCAGTAGGCAGGGTCAATAGGGCACTGGGGAGTGGCTAGGTCAGAGAGTGACAGTGACACCCAGCTTGCTGACCCACCTTCACTCGCCCCACTACACTACACAGCAGTATCACCATGGTCACTAATTCCTGCATTTTTGTGACCTTCTTTGTAATAAGATACCTATGATGTTGGAGTGTATCTGCTATAAAATAGACGAAAAAAGGGGAATTGCCCAGGTAGAAATAGTAAACTAGCAAGGAGGAAATCCTTTTTCCATTGTGTCTTCTGATATTTAAGTAAAAGATATCCCAGACGCAGTTGGGTATGGTGGTGCACACCTGTAATCCCAGTACTCAGGAGGCTGAGGCAGGAGGATCATCACAAGTTCGACGCCAGCCTGGGCTACATAGTGAAACCTTGTATCAAAAAAAAAAAAATTATCCCAATTCCTCTTAATAACTAATTCCCAAATCAGGACCCTCTCAAGTTCCAGCCCTGTAGATATGATTGCTGAATCCAAGTCCCTAACGGGTCCCCCGAATGACCCACAGGTGGCACCTAGCCTGCTGTGCTCCCAGGCGCTCAAACCACCTAGAAGCCTGGGCTCTGCTTCCTTCTCTCTGCCCAATTTAGACAATCACTGTTGCCCTTGCTTTCAGCTTTCATCTTCTTGAATTGGGGGGGGTCAGTTTTGTAGTTTTGTTTTTGTTTTGCAGTGCTGGGGATGGGGCCAGTGCTACGTAAGTGCTATCCACTTGCTACACGAGTGCTCTACCACTCAGCTACACCTCCAGCCCTTTTATTTTATGTTGACATAGGGTCTCACTAAGTGGCCCAAGCTGGCCTTGAACCAACTATGTAGCCCAGGCTGTTCTGGAACTCATATCAGTCCTCCTGCCTCAGCCTCCTGAATAGCTGGCATCACAAGCATGAACTATCTCACCCAGCTCCTGGCATCTTGTCACTGGTCTCTGTCCCTTCTCCCTGGAATGCTGCCATTGTCACCTCTCTGCCCTTCCACCTTCCTCCCCATCTGCACAGCAGCCAGAGTGCGGTCCTACCCCTCTACCCTGGCCCCTTTCCTCCTTGACACCTCTGCTGGCTCCTCCAGCCCCCAGGACGAAGTGCCCTCCTTGTGACGGTTCTGCCCATCTTCCCATGTGCCCACCTGATGCTTCCCCTCCCCAACTCCCCTTCCGCTGGCTGGCAGGAAGGGCCAACTTCCGCTGATCCCTCACAGACAGCACCCTGGCCTTGTCACCCCGGGAGCCCACGGCTTAGAAGCCACTGTTGAGTCCTGCTGTGTGGGCTCCCCTGGCGCTGGGTTGGGACCTTGGGCTCTCACACCCCCTCCTCCTGCTTACCTGGCCGCACCCCCCCCCCAGCCTGCTGAGCTCCCCCTTTGTTTTTTATTTTGACTCCTTTCCCCATGTCCAGGTCCCCTACCTGCCTGCTCCTCCCAGCATGCTCTGCCTGCGGAAGTCCTCGGCCCACCCAGGCTTCTGTCTGTAGCCCCCTCCATGACCCTGTGTGTCACCTGTGCTGATGACCCCAGCATCCAGCCTCAAAGCTGGACCTCAGCAGCCGCCTCCAGCTGCCCACTTCAGGCTCCGCAGACTCCGCATGTTCAGAAAGGACTCCTCAGCCCCCTTGTCCCTGCCCTGCTACCCTGTACCTCTGTCTCAGTGCTCGCCCCACTCCTGGCTCGGTTCCACAAACACTCGGGCCATCTGGGCCTCCCTCTGACCTTTGCACGAGCTGTCACCCTGCGCGAATGCCCTTTACCCTCTAATCCACTTGGAAAATGTCCACTGGTTCTTCGAAATCCCTCATGAGCTTCCACAGTTTCAGTGAAGTCTTTACACATGCATGTGTGCACATGTGCACACCCACGTGCACAAACACAGTCACCAGGATCTTCCAGGCCTTGCACCTGACTGCCAGCCTGGGCTTGCAGCATGATTATAACCTGGCGGGACTGTGACCTTGAGTGATTCCTACCACGGCCATTGACCTCAGTTTCCTCATCTTTAAATTGGACACAAAGATGCCAAACTCAAGCTGGCACACACCTAGAATCCTAGCACTCTGGGAGGCGGAGGCAGGAAGATCACAAGTTCAAGCCCCAGCTGGGCAATTTTGCCAATTAGTGAGACCCTGTCTACAATAAAAAAGGACTGGGGACGGAGATCATTGTGAAGGCCCTGGGTTTAATTCCCTTTACTCTCTCTCTCTCTCTCTCACACACACACACATACACACACACAACCCAAACCCACAGGTTTGTCAAAGCAGCAAAGCTGGGCCCCAGAGTTCCACCCGAGCAATGGCACTCGTGTTTCCCGGCCCCAGCGACCCCTGGCACTCAGCAGATGCTCAGCTCCTACACTACCAGGGAAAGTCAATCGAGAAACACGTGCCCTGTGGCCCTAAAATGAGGCATTCTGGAGGCGAGCCAGAGGCCAGCTCTGTCTCTTTAACGTCCCCTGGCTCCCCGCCCTCCCCCACCCCAGGATCCTGTTGGGACAAAACGTCTTGGCTCAGTGGGTTGAAAAGGAGTCAGAAGTCTGCCACGTGAATCGCTGGGCCCACTGACTCACTTCCGCCTACTCAGGGACAGTGAGGCCCTGAGGGACACAGGTGGGCACCGCCGCCCTGACCTCCCCGTTTACCCTGACCTCCTATCCCCACCCTGGGGAGTGACCTGACAAGGGCCATGGGGACACTTGCTGCCCATTTGAAATCTGCCTGCAGGGGGCAGGGGGGCTGAGGCAGGAGGATCTCAGAGGGTTCAAGGCCAGCTGGGCTCCATAATGAACTCAAGGCCAGCCTGAACTACATAGTGAGACCCTGTCTCAAAAAAAAAAAGAAATCTGCCCCCAGGTTGGAGCAAAGCTAAGGAGGCTGCCATCGAGGAGTAGGTGGAGGGGGCACTCAAGGCTTGGGACCCTGATGATGCCTTCCCCCCTTTTCCTACCAGATCGCAGGGATGCTCAGCCAGGGTAAAGGCTTTGCCCCTGAAAGCGCCTGTGAGCGTGCGGGAGCCCTACCTGGCAGGGCGGCCCTCTGCTCCAAGGCAGGGAGGGGCAGGATGTGCAGCAGGCACACGAGGGCTCCAGGGTAGGATGAGTCAGGCGCTGTGAGGCGGAGGGAGGACGGGGAGGAAGGAAGGTTTAGTGGGGCTGGTCAGGGTCAGGGAGGGGGTCCCACACAGGCCCCTGGTGCCCCCTCTGCGGTTTACTGATGGCACCTCTGGGGCGATGGGGAGTTGTCCTGGGAAACAGTCCCCTCCAGGCCTTGGCCCCTTCCACCTGGACTTCGGGGACTCCCCAGAGTGGAGCGGTAGATGGGACTTGAGGAACACCAAGGCCACTGCTTCAAATGGCAGAACCGCTCGGGGCAGCATCCCTGACGGGTAGCTCAGAGGCAGAACGGGCACAGCCCACCTTCACAGCAGAGATGGGGAGCAGACAGTGAGACCCAGGGGCCCGCACTCGCTGAGGAAGACGCTGGGCCAGGGTTTGGCTCCAGGGTGCTGGCCTGGGACCAAAGGGAGCAGACGTCTCCAGAGATTGAGCTGACAGCCTGGTGGAGCCCCAGGCTTCCCCGGGGGAGTGGAGACCACCTGAGGTTGATGTAAGGGGGTGGGTTCTTCTGAGGCAGGGGAGCGCTGGTAGAGACACACATGGTGTTACAGATGTTTGGGGAACAGTGCGGCAGGAGCCGGTGGCTGGTGGCATGCTGTGAGCCCTAGGCCACCTGGGTGGAGTTGCAGGGCCAGCTGACAATCTTTCAAAGCCCCAGGACAGGGAGGGGACAAGGAGACCACAGCCACAAAGACTCCCAGGGGAGTCCACCCCAAACTTACCAGCAGAGAGAGATTCTTGGAGTTCTATCCCTGTCTTATTGATTGGCCCATGCTGGCCTGGCTCCATATGACCAGGCTGAGATATCACCCAAGATGCCCCATGGGCCCCAATTCCCACAGGCCTCAGCGAGGCCTCTTCTTCCTCCCAGCACCCTGGCCCTAGCTCTCTAGATGGCCCTCTCTTGGACGCTTTCTTGCACACCTACATACCCCACTATGTGCAGACAGGGCCTGAGCCCCGGGCCACCCCTAGACAGGAGGCCCTGTACCCCAAGACACGTTAGATCCAACTCACCTCTCAGCCTCCCTTTCTTTATTAGCAAAGAGGTGATAACCATGGGGACTCTCGGGCTTGCTAAAGGTGAACTCAGGCCAGACGTGGGAAGCAGCCAGAGACCAGGGACGGGGAGTCAGGAGAAAGTGGGTGTCCTGGAAGCCCGACTGGGGGAAGAAACTAGGGAGAGGCAGGCTGAGAAAAGGGGTCCAGTTTTACTGGGAGGCTGGTGGTGCCAGGCCCTTGCTGTGCGCTCTCCTTTCGTCTTCACCGCAAGCCTGTGAGGTTCATCGTGTCACCCCCTTTTCCCGAGAAGGAGGAGACAGAGGCCCGGCCTGGGTTTGTGGCATGCCTGAGATCACACAGCATGGGGAGAAGCATTCTTATTGTGTCTGCCAGACTCCTCTGAGGGGAGGGTTCACCCACCGAGAGACAGCGAAGGCTGAGGCTGGTGGGACCCAGCCAGGGAGGCTGTAGGCAGGACGGAAACAGCAACCAGAAGTGAGGGGCACACGGCAAACAAGGGTGTCAGGAAATGACACAGGCCAGGGCCCTTCCTCCCGGCCCGCCCTGGGCCCTGAGCGCCCTCCACGGGACAGAGAGCTGGGCTGGAGCGCAGGGGATGGCGCTGCACAAGTTGCTCAGAGGGCAGAGGGCAGGACGATAGGGTCTCAAAGCCCAGATGTGCTCCATGTATCCCTGTTCCCTGCGAGGAGGAGGAGGAGGAGGAGGAGAGACAGGGCAGGGACACTGGGCTCTGGTCCTGTTTGCCTCAGGGGAGCTCTGCCCAAGCCAGGCCCGGGAAAGGCACGCAGTGAAGGTGAGTGAGTGGAGACGAAGCTGGGGTGGTTACACCAGCCAGGCAGGAGGCAGAGACTGCAGTCCCACGTGGCCTCTGCCCCAGCTCCTGGGCCCCCGTGAGTCGCAGAAAGACCCTTCCTTCAGATCACACTGTGCTCCTGGAACGCACTCCAACACTGGGTCCCTTCCAGCTGGGCGATGCGGTTCTGTTAATTCCTTTACCCACTCACTAACTTGTTATTTCAGCGAATGGCAGAGCTCGGTAAACATGTTTCGGTACAAATGAAGTGGGCAGCGGAGCCGTGGTGATAAGCAAAGTTGACAGGACAGCAGTGTTTTGTTCAGGGCTGAGGGTCCAGGGGCAGAGGGCCTGGGATCTTACAGGTTCGCGTTTCTCAGCTGGCGTTTCCTGGGGCACTGGAGTCCCATGAGTTTTGTAAACATAGAATCCAGGGGAGGTCTGAATATCCACATGCAAAGAATGAAGTTGAGCTGGGTGTGGTGGTGCGTGCCTGTAACCTCAGCACTCTGGGAGGCTGAAGCAGGAGGATTATAAATTCAAACGCAGTTTGGAAAATTTAGGGACTTGGCAAAAGCCTATCTCAAAAAAAAAAAAAAAAAAAGAAAAGAAAAAAGAATGAAGTTCAACCTCTCCCTCAGACAATATATCAAAATTAACTCAAAATAGATCAGACATAAATGTAAGAGCTAAACCTATAAAACTCTTAGAAGAAAACACAGGAATAAATCTTTGGATTTATCTCTGGATAAATCTCTGGATTTGGCAATGCTTTCTTAGATAAACACCCAAAGTATAAGCAACAAAAGAAAAAATAGATAAACTGAAATTCATCAAAATTTAACACTTTTGTGTTTCAAAGGAGACCATCAAGTGGGTGAAGAGTAGGCAGAGAGTTCATGAACAAAAACCAAACTGCACGGGAAATACTTCGAAGAATAAACAACTGGGATCTCATCTTCTTGAAAAGGTTTTGCACATCAAAAGAAATCACCAACAGAGTAAAAAGAAAACCTACAAGTTGGGAAAAAATTTTATCCAACTGCCCCTCAGACAAAGGACTCCTATCTAGAACATATAAAGAATTTTTAAAAATCAGGCCCCAAAAATTCAAAGACCCAATCCAAAAAAAAAAAGAACACACACTTCTCAGATGAAGAAATACTAATGGCGAATAAATATATGAAAAATTGTTCAACATCATTAGTCATTGAAGAAATGCAAATTAAAACAACACTGAGATTTCATCTCACTCCACAAAGAATGGCTATATTAAGAAATCAACCAGTGACAAATGCTGGAGAGGCTTTGGGGAAAAAGGAACCCTTCTCCACTGCTGGTGGGAGTGTAGATTGGTGAAACCACTGTGGAAATCAATTTGGAGATTCCTCACAAAACTAGGATTAGAAGTCCCACTTAACCCAGCTATTCCCCTTCGGGGTATTTTTCCAGAAGAATTAAAAATGTCATACCACAGCAATATATGTGCATGCATGTTTATAGCAGCACAATTTGTCATAGCTAAATCTTATAAACAACCTAAATGCCCATCAACTGAGGAATGCATAAAAAAGATGTGGTATTTCTTTTTTTGTTTGTTTGTTTGTTTTCTGGTACTGGGGATTGAACTCATGACCTTGCGCTTGCCGGGCAGGTGCTGTGCCGCTGAGCTAAATCCCCAATACCAAGATGTGGTATTTCTATACAATGGAGTATTACTCAGCTATAAAAAAGATAAACTCGAGGCTTTTATAGGTAAATGGATGCAACTAGAGACCATATTCATAAGTGAAATAAGTCAGACCCACATGTGTAAACATCGCATTGTCTCCCTGGTGTAAGAACATGAAAGAGTAAATAAAACCCAAAATGTACAATAGATAATAAGAAAGGGAAAGAAACTGCTCCAAAGAAGGAACAACTGGGATGAAAGAAGGAAGAAAAAGAAAATACTAAAGCATTTTATATATATATATATATGGATATATGGATAGCTGACATAACCGTATTGCTGATGTCTGATGGTTTGTTGAGGGGGACAGTTAATGATTAAAAGGTTTTTTTTTATATTTAGACCAATTTTGCATGCTTATATCTGGTAATCTGAGCAACTTATGTGACAACAATAATTTGCATTATAACAACCATTGGTGAATTCCTACAATCCTGTCTAGTGAAACTATGTATTGTCTCTAATGTTCTTTTAAATTATTATTTTCTTATTCCCTTTAATGATTTGATCAATCTTCTATTCTTACATCTGGTAATCTGAGCAACTTTGTTGATGATACCAACATGTAATATGACAACCACTGTTAATCCCCATCATTTGGTTTGAAACCCCGTATTATTTTTAATGTCCTTGCTTTGTTTTGTTTGTGTTTTGCTATTGTTCTTTTTTTTTGTACTATTTTCTTTAAAATAAAAAAAAAAGAAGGTGAAGAGACAACCTCAGAATGGAGTCAAACATTGGTAACACATATATATGATGAGTTGGCTTGTATCGCACACATTGACCTCTTACAGTTCAATAATAAAAAGACAGCTAGCCCAATTAAAAAATGGACAAAGGATCTGAATAGATGTAAAACTGCCACATCTGCAAAGAAGACACAGAAATGGGCACTAGAACTTGAAAAGATGTTCAGGTCATCAGGCATCCGGGAAACAGAAATCAAAACTACCGTGAGACACCTCCCATGCCGAGCGGACCGGCAAGTGAAAAGTCAGGGACGAGGTGCTAACGCAGCTGAAGAGGCCAGAGCCTCAAACTTTGATGGACAGCGCGTAAAATGGTGTGACCGTTTGAGTTACCCTTTGACCCGGCAATTCCACTTGTCCGAGGAGACGCACGGCCACCCAAGAACAGTACAAGAGCATTCGTAGCAGTGTTCCTCCTGATGGCCGAACTAGGGAATAGCCTAAGTGTCCACAAATAGATGGAGGAGCAGCCGCAAGGTGGGACAGCCACACAATGGACAATGGGGTTGCCTGGTGCTGAAGAGGGAAGTTCTCGTGTTCCTGTGTGGATGAACCTCAAAGTCATTACACTGAGCGAAAGAAGTCAGTCACACATGGCCACATAAGTTATGGCTCAGTTTATATGAACAGACAGGAAATAGGAAATAGCCCATAGCTGTCTGGAGTTAAGGTGGACGAGTTGAGAATGGGAGCTAAAGGGTATGAACTTTCTTTTGGGGGTAGTGAAATGTTCTAAAATGGGCTGCAGTGACATTTGCACATACATTTGTGACTATACACGGTCACGTGTCACTTAATAAATGAGACACACTTCTCTCTTTCTTTCTTCTTTCTTTCTTTCTTTCTTTCTTTCTTTCTTTCTTTCTTTCTTTCTTTCTTTCTTTCTTTCTTTCTTTTTTCCTCTGAGACAAAGTCTCACTATGTAGCCCAGGATGGCCTTGAACTCAGGGCAATCCTCCTGACTCAGCCTCCTGAGTGCTGGGGTTACAGATGTGCCCAGCCCCTGGAACATGTTGTGAGAACTGCCTCCTTAGACAATCTCATTATTGTGTGAACATCAGAGTGTGCTTTACATAACTCCAGGTGGCAAGACCTGCCATACACCTAGACTGTATGGTGTACATCATTTAATATGTGGTCTGTGCTTAACCTAGACCTTGCTATGAGCAGTGTGACTGCTAAAAACCACTGAATCATACATTTCAATTGAGTGTGTTATATAATAAGTGGATTCTATCTCAATCAGGTTGTGAAAAATAAAATGCAAGGGTATGTGTGTGACTCTATCATCAAATGAGTTTGGGAAATGCCCAGGTGAGAGAGGGGACCATTGTTTAAGGACTTCCCCAAGCTTTCCATGTGCTAACACACATTCGCAAACTCCTGGAAGAGGTTAGCATATGGAGCATTGCCCAAAACTTGGCCAAGGTTTAACCATGAAACCATCTTCAAAGAGGCTTCTCCTAACCTCTCAGAAAATATTCCTATCGACAGAATTTGCCAAGTTTGGCTATAGGCAATGGGGAGCCATTGAAGGTTTAAGGTGAAGGGCCTGACTGGAAGCTGAACTAAGAGGGAGATCAGGCTGTGGGGAAGAACAGAATCAGAAGGACAGCCTAGTGGCTGGCACCAGAGAGGTGGCTACAAGGGATCTGAACAGACATTTCTCCAGAGAAGCTATACCAGGGTCGAACACATGTATAAAAGGCATTCAGCGGCACTGTCACCAGGGAAATTCAATCAAGCCAGAGAGATCCCATGTCACCACCAGGTGTGCAGACAGGGGTGGTTTGGGCTGGACACAGCTGTAGAGGGGACGACCCTGCCCCTCAAGCATCCAAAGGGATGCACACCCCACACACACTCCAAGTGCAGGAAAGGAGTTTCTCCCCACCTGGGACCCCTACCCAAGCCTCAGGAATCCGCAGACCTCCTTGATGCAGACAGAAACCCCCAATGGGCCATGGCTTCTGGAAAGGGTACCTGGCCCTGGTCCACACAGCTGTGTTTATGTCCCTTTTCCTGGATTTAGAGGGTGGGCATGCATCAGGCAAGCCTGGAAGTGTGGGAGGGAGGTACAGCGTACCAAATCTGGAGGATCAGTGGATAAAAAGAAGCAGGCTGGCCTGATTAGGGCCAGGTGAGTGGAGTAGGGAATCTCCTTCTTGACCAGCATCTCCCACCATAGCTCAGGGCTCAGGGCCCAGGGAACTGGGAAAAGGAACCCAGCCTTTCTGTCTTGCTAGCTTTGGTCATCATGACTAGCATTTATTGAGCACTTACTATGTACTCTTTTCTATGCTGAATGCCCTGCATGTGTATCTCATCTGATGCTTTAAAAAATCCTACAAGGGAGGTCCTATTATTATTCAATTTAGTTAGTTAGCTCTGCAGTACACGGGATCTAACCAAGGGCAAGTGCTCCACTACTGAGCTACATCCCCAGCTGTTTTTATCTTTCATTTGGAGGCAGGGTCCCACTATATTGCCCAGGCTGGTTTCAAACTTCTGGGCTCAAGCAAGTGCCAGGCTCCTAAGTGCTGGGACACCCGGCACATGTCACCGGGGCCATTATTTCCAGTTTCCAGTTTGATAGATGAAAAACTGAGTGTTAGAGGATTTAGAAAACTTGCCTAATGTTGCACAACCAGGAAGTGGGCCAAGAGAGTCTCAGGAAATGAGATTAGAGGCGGAATTGTACCCAGGGGCAGCTAAACAAGCACCTACCATCGCCTTTGCCCAGCTCTCCGCAGCTTCCCCCAGCCCAGAGCAGCCTCTCTGAAACCCAAGAGCTGCACAGAGACCTGAGGCTACTCCAGCCATCCCCGGGCAGGTGGCTTCCGGTGACTGCAAATTCTCAGCTGCCTGCTATGCCAAGTGTCCCGAGATTTCTTTCAAAACATACCCATGCCTTGAGCTGAGGCCAGGGCAGAGAGGGAAAGGTCAGAGAAGGTCAAGGGCTATGCCCCCTCCAAATTCCAAGGGGCAAGCAAGGGGACCCCAAGAGCTCATTCAGGAACATCTACCACCCTGGGCTGAGCTCTTCTAGGGTGGGGACAGCGCTCCAGGAAGGGCTCAGTTATGACCAGGGCAGGCCAGGTGTCATTTCAGTGCCAGGGTCACGTTAGGGGGTCCTGGTGGGGCAGCAGCCTATCAGGAAGAACATCCCAGCTAGGGATCCTGGACTTGGGACAGAAGCTTGGGGCTTCGGGCCTGAGGAGGAGCCGGCCAGCCCAGAGGCAGGGGATACTGAGAGGGAACTGCCCCTGGCTGACAAAGAAGATGTTGTTTTTGCCTGTGGCCAAACCTGTCTGGCCTTCCAGATGTTGATGGGGTGGACACCACGGCCTCCTCCCTCAAAAAGGACTTCTGGGCTGCAGGAAGGAGCTGGCTGCATGGGGAGGGGCGGGCATTATTCACTCCCCAAATATTTACGGACAGCGTTCCTAGCTCTGGGCCCACAGCCAAGGCCTTGGGGTCAGCCCTGCACTGCGGTCATTACTCTTCTCACTCAGGCAGCAGGGCGGGAGGGGCAGGGAGGCAGGAGCCTGCTGGGGGTGGGGAACGGTAGCGGCTTCCACCCCTCCCCCAGCCCACTGCCTGGCAGGAGGCTGGCTGCGTCCCAATCCCCAGCGCACTGGGGCTGCTCGCAAAGGAGCTGGGGGAGCCGGGGTCGAGGAGCTGGGGCAGAAAGCGGCCTCTCTGTCTCCCAGCATGTGGATGCGGGTGGGAATGGTCTCTCCCGAGTCTCCAGTTGGGATTATCGAGCCCCCCAGTCAGGGGCTCCTGCGGGGCCGGGCTGGGCCTGGTGAGCTGCTGCCTGCTTCACATCCTGGGCGGGAGACTATCCCTAGAGGCAAAGCCAACAGGAAAAAGTAATCAAGGAGCTTGACAGCTTGGGGGTGCTGTCCGGGGCACAGGAGTCACTTCCCCGGGCACATGGTCACACATCCGGCACCACAGCCCAGAGTCACACCCAGGACTGCCTGCAGGTGCAGGGAAACGGGGAACAGTGGGGTGCAAAGAGCCTCACCTGCCCAGCCACGCCAAGCGAGCAGGTTCTCCATGCATCTGGGGGTCCCGAGCCAGGACATCAAGGGCAGCTCATCCTCAAATGGGAGAGGGAAACGTGGCCCTCAGGGAAAACCCAAGTGCCCCAAGCACTCCTTCTCCCCCAACTTCCATCTCTCCCTGGCCCCTGTCCGACTCAAGAGGTGCTGCAGAGGGCGGGGGACGTGCAGGCTCTGTGGCAGAGTGTGTACCTTGCGTGCTAGGGTTCAGCCCCTCGTTAAGTGCTCACAGGGGCCTTGGGGACACCCAGAGGACTGTCTGCCTCTGTTCAGCTGCCCGGCCTGCACTAGCTGGGAGACCCCCAACTCAGGTGAGGGCTTGGTGTGCTCCGGGTTGTGGGGGCTGGGGAGATAGGATGAGGGCAGCCAGGAAGGCTCCCTGGAGGAGGTGGAATTTGAAGATGAGCCTTGATCAGAAGCGTCCCATATTCCTGGGGGACTACACCAACCCCTGCCGCCCCCTGACCCCTCACATCAGCCTGGAGCCTCCTTAACCGCAGCAAGCAAGCAGGTGCCCCCTTGTGCCCCTCCCTTTATACTCTGCACCTCTTTAGGCCGGGGTGGAGACCTCCAATACTCATCTGCTCAGTAGACACCCTAAAGCTGCATCTAGCAACAGCAACCCCAAAACACGACCCTTACTGGGTCCCGACGACGGCCAGCGCTGGACTGGCAACAGCTCCTGGATACTGAAGCCAGTCAAAGGCTTCAGAACCCTGCAACCCTGCCTCGGGAGAGGCAGATGCCACACTGCAGGTGCCGCTGCCTGTCCCCCACGCGCCTCCCGGCTCTCGGTGCCTGCTCCCCGCAAGCTGTCCAGGATTCGCTGCATGCAGCTGGCCGCTTGCTCCTCGCCGCTCGGAGCCAGCTGACTCCGGGGGCCCGGAGCTTGTGCCGAATCCCAGGCTCCTCGGGACAGAGGCCCAGGTCCGGCGGATGGGACCTGGGGATGGGCTTTCCTTCAAGCCCATTCTAAGGTGTCCTCCAGCCATCATGACCTTCGGCCTCCAACACCCCCCACCGGTCCACGTCCCTTTCTGGCCAGAGGGCCCGGCCTTCGGCAGCCCTGAGTCATGCAGGACGGGATTTAGGGGAAGTCTGCTGAGCTGGGTGGGCCAGGAACCTTGTCTAATCCCCCGCCGCTTCCCACGGAGCCCAAGGGACAGCCACAGGCACACGAGCCCTCCCGACGTCCAGACTCTGACCTGCAGCACCACTCACCCGCACTTCCGGTGCTCAGCTGGTGGCTCTGAAGCCCGTCAGGCGGCTGTGCACCACAGCCCTTCCTCTCTTTAATTCCCCCTTAAAGTCTCGCTCACCACTGAGGCAGTGGGAGCTGGGGGGTCATCTGGGGGCGGTGACAGAGAAGGGAGGGAGCCAGTCTGTCCACCCAGACACGGGCAGCTCCCCCAGGGCCAGCCCCTCCTGGTCAGTGCCGCTGTCTCCACGCCCCCCCACATCTCTTCTCAGGGACTCTGAGGGGTCTTGGGGCCTGGAGAGGTCTCCCGGGCAGAGCGGTCACCTCCCTCAGAGGGATTCTGCTCCCTGCTTTCACCACAGCAAATGTGCAGCAGGGGTGGCGGTGGGGTCTTCCCAGCCTGTACAGAGGAAGAAAGTGAGTCCCTGGAGGAAAAGTAACTCGCCCAGGACTTACAATGAGGAACAAAGCAGGAAGGGCATCTGCAACTTTAACTTTCCATCTAAGCGCTGTGTGGCTTCAGGCCAGTAAATAAGTCTCTCTGGGCTACTCTTATTTTATTTCATTTCTTTTCATTTTAATGAGATGTTTTATTGAGGTGTAACAGAAAAGAGACAGAAAAGCAGATGGATTTCATTAAATAATCACACTCCTTTTATTTTGTTTTTTTCAGAAAGGGTCTCACTATGTAGCCCAAGCTGGCCTTGAACTCATGGCCATCCTCCTGCCTCAGCCTCCTGAGTGCTGGGATTACAGGCATGTGCCACCACGCCCAGCATGTCTGGCTTTTGTCCTTTCTTTCACAGTATTAAGCCTGTGAGATTGATCAGTGTTGTTTCTTGCATGTGGTTTTTTTGTTTGTTTGTTTGTTTGTTTTGGTACGGGGAATCAAACTCAGGACCTTGTGCTTGCCAGGCAGGCACTGTGCCACCGAGCTATATCCCCGGCCCTCTTGCATGTGGTTGGTTCCTTTGCACTATTATACAGTACTCTTCCGCAGGACTAGATGCACAGGTAGTGCATTCTACTGCTGACGGACGTCTGGGTTAGTTCTTGCTCAGCTGAGGCCGTGGTGAACATTCCCATGCATGCCTTTGTGGGCAGAATGTAGGCTGCGTGCTCAGACGTGGAGTTCTGGGTCAAGAGTTGTTACTCACTTTTCCAAGGTGGCTTTGTCCACTTACACTCCACCAGTGGGAACAAACGTGTGACTTCCCATCCTGCCAATATCTAATAGCTGCAGCACTTTCATCTCTTTAGCCCAGTGTGGTTTCTTCATGTCCCTGGTGACTAGTAATACTAAATACCTTCCCACATGATGACAGGCCATTTGGAAAGCCTTATTTGTGATGTGCCGGTTCAGACCGCCTGCCCCCTCGCCATTTAGCTGTCTGTCTCTTCCTTATTGATCCACAAGAGTTCTTTCCATGTTCTGGACACGAGCCCTTTGTGTGGCAGATATCTTCTCCAACTCTCATGCTTGCCCTTTTATATTCTTTTTGTTTGTTTGTTTTTTTTCCAGCACCGGGAATCGAACTCACGACCTTGCCTTTGCCAGGCAAGCACTGTGCCACTGAGCTAAATCCCCAGCACCTCCCCCCACCTTTTACATTCTTAAAGATGAGTTTTCACAACTTGAAGTTCTAATAAGAGTAAGTTACCGACTTTTTCCTTTCAGTTAGTATTTTTGGTGTCCTGGTTAAGAACTCTTTGTCTACCCCAACGACAAGAAGGTACTCTTCGCTCTTAGTTGTTTTACCTTTTATATTTAGATATATACTCCATGCAGAATTGTATTTTTGTGTATGGTGTGAGGTAGGGATCAAGACATCTTTTATTTTTCCAAATGAATATTCAATGCATCCATTACCATTTATTGACAAGAACCTGCCTTTCCCACCATGGGATAGTAATATCTACCTTGTTTAAAAAGAATCAGGGGCTGGGGATTTAGCTCAGCGGCACAGCGCCTGCCTGGCAAGCGCAAGGTCGTGAGTTCGGTTCCCAGCACCGGAGAAAAACCAAAAAAAAAAAAAAAAAAAAAAAATCAAATGACAATATTTTCATGTGTCTATTTCAAAGGTATCTGTTATCTCCCACAAATCCATCTTTGCACTAGTACCACACTCTGTTACTATTCGATACTGTGCTCTTTTTGGAAGTGTGTCGTCTTTGTCACTCTCTCATTGCTGAGACACAGCACAAAGTCCACAATTTAAAAGAAGAGAGGCTGATTTGGGCTCTTGTCTTAGAAGTTTCAGTCCCTGCATGGTTGGTGGCAGGTGGAAGGGCCTGGGCGGAGGAGACCTGCTCACCTCATGGGGGCCAGGAAGCAGGAGGGAAGGGAGGCACCGGGGAGGGAGCTAGATCCTTCCAGGCTGCACCCCCAGTGACTCCCTGTTCCAACCAGGCCCTACCTCCTACCAGCAAGTCAGCTCTAACACCACCATGATCCAGCACCCTCCAAAATCCACGCCTCTGACCCATGAGCCTCGCCGGGGAACATCTAGATGTAAACCACAAGTGTCTTTGTACTTCCATATAAATGTTATGATCATCTTATCAATGTACATGCACATACTACATGCACACTCAAAAACAAAAAGTCCTGCTAGGATTTTGATGGGGATTGCCTTGAATCTAGAGATTGATTTGGACAAGACTGACATTTTTATGGCATTGAACCTTCTAAATCATGAATAGGGGCTGGGGATTTAGCTCAGCGGCACAGCGCCTGCCTGGCAAGCGCAAGGCAGTGAGTTCGATTCCCAGTACCAGAAAAAAAAGAAAAAAAAATCATGAATAGGGTACATTTTCATTAATTTACATGTATTTAAGTATCTCAGTCATGCTTTATAATTTTCTATCTAGTGAGTGACCTTGCACTTTTTTGGTTAGACTTATTTCAGGTGTTTGATATTTTTATGGTGCATACATGTTGTTGTCCTTTTTCTTTCCCTTTTTTTTTTTTCTTTTTTTCAGATTGAACCTAGGGACTTTGCACTGAACTATATCCCCAGCCCTTTTTTATTTTGAGACAGGGTCTTTCTAACTCACTAAGGTGTCCAGACTGGGCTCTAACCTGTGATCTTCCTGCCTCAGCCTCCCAGAGCTCTGGGACTTGCTGTCCTTTCAGGTCCTCTAATTGCACGTTGTTAGGCATCTGAAAAACATTTCATTTCTAATACTAATCTCGCATCCAATAACTTTGCTAAATTCACTCACTTATTCTAATAGTTTGTGTGCATATTTTTGGGCCATTTCTCTCTGTACCATTGTGTTCTGTAAATATTAGCAGTTTTATTTCTCCCTTTACTCACCTTTTAACTTTTTATGTCTAATTGCCCTGCTACAGTCAG
Organism: Chinchilla lanigera; assembly: GCF_000276665.1. Classification (NCBI taxonomy): domain Eukaryota; kingdom Metazoa; phylum Chordata; class Mammalia; order Rodentia; family Chinchillidae; genus Chinchilla; species Chinchilla lanigera. The sequence continues at coordinate 11,610,473 of NW_004955451.1, forward strand.
AAGAGCTGGACAGAAGGGTTGACAGTGGGACTTTGTCTGCTCTTGATCTTAGTAAGAAAGCACCTAACATTTCCCCATTAGGCCTGGTGTGTGTGTGTGTGTGTGTGTGTGTGTGTGTGTGTGTGTGTGTGTGTCTGTGTGTGTGTTAGTGATGCTTCATAGCGTTGCTCATTTGGACACAATTTTCTGATCAGAGAAGGCTCCAAGAAGCCCTGCAGCAAAGCAGAGAGAGTGCCTGGGACCCGGCTGCTCCTGTTAAGAGTTGAAGGGGTGTCTCGAATGACTCAGGAACACAGCCAGGTGGGGTCACGGCAGAACTGGAGTTCAGCTCCCAGCAGCCCCTGCACTGCGGTCAGGAGAGGGAGGCAGCCAGCGGCAGAACGGTGCGCACAAGCTTGTTTAGGAAGGAGCAACTCTGCCCAAGTGCTGGACGAGAGGTCCACAGATCCGTATGAAGAAGGGGGCAAGCAGTGCCCCGCGCAGCCTGAGAGGAAGGGGTGCCAGGTAGAGGCGGCGGGCAGGGCCTCGGGGCTCTCAAACCCAACCCTGTGGAGTGCAGAAGGAGGCTTTGGAGAGAAAGCTTCCTCCCTGGGGTAGTACGGAGGCCAGAGCTCCGGACAACGGCCCCACGCAGAAGGCTGGCCTTGTCTCAGCTTCTCACCGTGAAGTCCAGGGATGACAGAGAGAAGGCTGAAAGATGGGAAAAAACAGCAGAAAAGGAAAGACAGCCCTTGAGAAGGAAGTGCTAGACCCGGAGTCCACAGTGGGAGCCACACGAGGGAGCTGAGCCCACAGCGGCGGTAGGAGCGGGGAGAAGCCGGAGGAACGCAGCCCCAAGCCCAAGCCCAGCGGGCTCCTCCCCCACTCTGCCCACGGGGAATGCGCGGAATGCGATGAGCTGATAAGACCCGGGTCCACCTGGCACGGCTGGGGTGTTCGCCACACCCCCCTTCAGAAGGGATTTTCTTGGGGAAGGGGGTCTTAGTGAGCATCGCTTTAAAGCAGGGACTATGGGGGTTTGCCCTTTCTGTGGGGCAACCGGGCCAGGAGCCACGGCTGTGGGCACAGCCAGATGCTTTGCAGCTGAGCTGCGGAGTGAGTCACTAGGGCCAGGGCTGGCTGCGGAGGGAGTCCTGCTGCCGGGAAGGTGGCACAGGAGAGGGAGAAGGGGAACAAGGCCGGGCGAGGCACTTTCAGGAAGTGGAGCACCGAGGCTGCTGAGCAAAGAACCCAAGAGGGGCTTAACCCTCCGCGTGTGCCACCCCGGCTTGGCTTAGAGTCCTTGGAAAGCAGACAGGGTCTCCTGTGGCCCTCGCTGGGGAGCCCCGGGGTCCTCCCCTTCGGTTGAGGCCAGTCCCTCGGTACCCACGTGTACCATCTGGGCGGGCAGCTGAGAAAGCCGCCAGCAAGGGCAGGGGGAAGGCGGAAGGGGGCTGCTGGTGGTTTGAGGTTGAGCTTGGCTGGAGGAAGAACAGAGATCGAGAAACCTCAGCCCCAGGGACCGCTGTGTGGCTGTACCTGGGCCCGGCTGCGGGCGACCTGAGGCTGAGGAGGGAAGGGATCCAAACCTTGTCCAGGGCCCACTGCCCGCTGGCTCTAGCACGGAGCACAGGGCGAGGGCCACCCTCCCATGTGGCTGCACTGAGCGACGACCCTGGTAGCCACAGCCCTGGCCTACAACCATTGCCAGCACAGCCTGCAGGACCAGGGGCCATCCCCTATGTCCTGGGTGCACCCAGCACCATGCCCGCTTGGACTCCTGAGAAACTGAAAGTGCTTGGGAAAGAAAAAACATGAGTGGAGGAGTGGGTAAATAAATGATAGGTGAAGAAACACATCCGTCCAAGTTTATCCCAGGTTCCCAGCAGCCGGAGTCCTCTAGAGGTGGGCGGGCCTGCCACCTGGTGGCCACAGGGAAAACTGCAGGTCAGGGCCCAGCCTCCGCCTTCAGCCCTGCGCGGTCACAAGGGTGGTCCGGAGCCTCCTTTTTCCTCCCTCCCGCTTCCTGGACATTCCACCTTGTGTTCCCCCACACGCAGGCAATATTATGTTATTTCTTCTGCGGAAAGAGATTCCTCCTTCATCCTCGCCCCTTAGAAGAGCCTGCCTGCCGTCTGACCCTTTTTTCTTTCTCCCTCTTGTCCCAGGCAGAGGGTGAGAAGGCTCCTCACCCGCAACCCGGCAGAAGGGTGCACCTGAGAGGCCCAGGGTCCAGCTGCGAGGAGTTCTGCCCGGTCCTATCCGTGCCTCTGGCTCTCACATCTGGTCCATTCCACCGTCCACACCGAATGGTCCCTCCTGCCCCGGGCCCTGGTCTCACAGCTGCTCCTCCCAGGTGTCCTGGGTGGCAACGTGTGGGTCTCCATGGAAACAGGAACAAGGTGTTGTGTGTGGACAGGGTGTCATGTGTGTGAAAGGATTTATTATGAGGAAGTGGCCCACAGCATGGCAGAGGCTGACAACTGCCAGGATCCATGTGCTAGAGGCCCAGGGGAGCTGACAGGCCAGCAGGTTGGGGGCCCAGGAAGAGCCCTTGCTTCAGTCCAAGCCTGAAGGGAAGAGAAGCTGACGTGCACGTGGGAGGATGCGTCCCACCCACGGGAAGGTCAGCCTGTTGGTTCCACTGACTGCATGAGGCCCGCCCGCCGGGGACGGGCTGCTGCTTTAGTCCACGGACGCCCGTACGAAGTCGTCAGAAACGCTCAGAGGACCCAAGTCACATCCCACGAAATATCTGAAGACCCCGTCCCACCCTGTCCCAGTCAAATTGCCACATAAAATTACACGGCCACTCACCTCCTCCAAGGCCCTTTTCCAGGGCTGCCGATGGATGCCCAGCACCTCGGCGGGGCCAGGTCCTGATGGGCCTGGCTCGAGGGGACAGGTCTCCGGGCCGGGCTGGCCAAGACTAGCACGGCAGGGCTGGCAGAGGACGGACCGCGGGCGTGAGTGCGCTTTCCACCGGGAGGTGCGCCGCGTGGCTGTCCGCAGTGCCTGTCCCTTGTCCTTGCTCTGCCCACAAGCCTGGTCGTTGTGTCCACGTGGGTGATGGGGCGTCCAGCCAAAGAAGAAGGCCGAACTCTGGTCCTCAGGGAGCTGTGTAAACCTGCAAGGTCTCCCGGGAGCAAAGCGGGGGTGGACATCGTCCCCGGGGCGGGGTTGGCCGATGCCGGCTGCTTTGTAAACGCAACTGCATTTATGTGTGGTCTGCGGCTGCTTTCTTTGGTGACGAGGCCATCTGGCCCTTTGTACGGTTTTCCGTCTCCCCGGTCGCCGGTCCGCTGGTTCGTGCATGATGTGACCGTCAAGGAGAAGCGGCGAGGTGCCTGGGCTCCACTCTGGCTGGAGTCACAGAGGGGAGGGAAGTCCCTGTCGTCGTCCCTGCCTCTGGGCGCCTGCAGGCTGCGCGAGGCAGAAAGAACCTGTGTCTCCACGGAGGCCCTGCCATAGTGACCCCGTTACCGTTACCTTGTGCCCAGGAGCAACCCACAACCAGCCACTAGGAAACATGAAGGAATGGGAAGGACCGAGGGACGGCGGGAGGAAAGTGCGCAGGGCTCAGCTGGGGCTGTGTGTCTCGTAGCCCGCATAATCTCCAAGCAAGAAGACATCAGCCAGTGCGAAGAAAGGGCCAGACGCAGGGCGCATGCGCTCCAAGGCCAAAAGCGGACGTCCCCCCCACCCCGCCCCCCGCGCCTCCGGGCCGAGCTGCCCACTCAAAGCCTGCGGGCTCAGTGCTCAGGTCTGGAGGGGTCAAGGGGCTGGGGGACAGCCATCCTCAACCCCGCAGACGCAGACTGGGAGGGCTTGGTGCAGGAAGTCCTTAAACAGAGACTGTGGGTGGGGCAGGGCAGGTGGGGAGGACGGAACTCGAGGGGTATTTGGGCGGGCGGGCAGGTGGGGGGCTCAGTCACACCGGGGTGGGACCCACTGCAGCCCAGGAGAGGCACGGGGCTGACTGCATGATGGTGCCACCTTGGAAGAGAAACGTTAAGGGATGAAGGGTTCGAGCTCCTACATCTGGCCTTTGAGCGGCCTGTGGGTGTCTATGTCTCAGCGGCCGGAAGACAGGGAGGACAGTTTTGGTTTTTTGTTTGTTTCTTTATTTGAGACAGAGTCTCACTATACAGTTCAGGCTGGTCTTGAACTCACTATGGAGCCAGGCTGGCCTTGAACTCGCAATGATTCTCCTGCCTCAGCCTCCCAAGGGCTGGGACAATAGGCCTGCACCACTATGCCTGACCAAGACACAAGCTTTAAATTCTGGGAAATGGTGCAGGAGAACTGTGAGGGGAGGGCAGGAGACCCTGGGGGACACCCCTGAGCACCTACTGTGTGCCTGGCTGCGTGTTAGGTGCAGAGGACAGAGCAAGAGACCAGCCGTGGTCCCTGTGCTGTCAGGGAGAAAGCCCTGCCAATGGATCCTTTCGGCATACTCCAGTAAGAGGTAAAGTGGATGCATGTTTGTTTGCTCTCGGGACTTGGCAAAAATGATTTAGCGGGAAGCACTTTGGCTGTCTGCCACGGGGTAATGGGCAGCTGTGCCTGCTGCGTGGCATCTACGCTGCTTCCAGGAAGGGTCTCTGAGCCTCCCAGCAGGGAACCTCCATCTCCACAGGACCCAGGCGCAGCCACTCCCTTGGAGACACCAAGGGTAGGCGTGTGACCTGGAGACACCCCAGGAAATTCACTCCCACCACCAGCCTGGGAAGCACTTTTGCCGCTGTGGCTGCCGGGAGAGGGGACCCAAGGACAGCAGACAGACAGCTTAGACCTGGTGACATCATGCCGACAAGCACCGTCACTGTGGCAGGAGCCGCCTGGCCCTGGCTGGCAGGTGGCAGCGGGTCCCCTTACCCCGTGTGACCGGTTTCATAGTCACCTTGGCACCCAGCCACACCAGAGCAAAGCTAAAAAACACAATAGCATGTTTTATGTACACATATTTTGAAATGTAAAATATGAATATAGGTATTTATTTGAAATTGGATATTATTTTCTATTATATGCTTTTATGGTCCACAAAGGCTATTAAAAGCTTTGCGTAGTGGCAGTATCAAAGCCATGAGGTTTATCCAAGGCGCAATTATTGCTAATTGAAAACTTTTCCCAAAAAGGCTGTGAAATAAAACAAGAGGAAAAAGGGCAATTGTATTATTGGAGTAGAGTCAATTAAACAAATGAGTGAGAAAAATATAACACTGTTTTTATAATATCTTTTTCTATGTAACTTAGCTTTCGATAGAACTTAACTCTTTTTAAACTCTTGGAGCCAGGCATGGTGGTGCACACCTGTAATCCTAGCACTCGGGAGGCTGAGGCAGGAGGAATTCAAGGCCAGCCTGGGCTCCATAATGAGTTCAAGGCCAGCCTGAACTAATAGAGAGACCCTGTCTCAAAACAAAAAAACAAAAAGCCAGGATTCTTGGAGCAGCCCCTGGCCCCTTTCCTTCTACTACAACTCCATTCCAGCCCATTTCTTGCTTAGATCTTGGTCTCCCCTGAGTTAGAGACTGGTCGCTTCCCTTCCAGATGAATTCTCCACTCCCCAAGGTACTGACAGCTTTGGCAACGCTCATCCTGGAGCCAGGCTTCTTCGGACCAGCCCCGCCGCCCTGGAGTGGAATCTGTGTACCTGGTGGTGCCGGGCGGGCTGGTGTCGGACGGTTGACTTGTGTTTGGATCTCAGCGTCCTGCCGGCTCCTCCCTGCTGGCCTCCCCAGCCTCGCTCCTGGTCTTCATCTACAGCTGCCGCCCGAGGCACTCGGGGTGGGGGGGTCCTGCACTGGGCCCGATGGAACCTTGGTGTGGTTCACGTCTGGGCACTTGCAGGCCTTGTGCGCTCGGCTCCATGCTGCTCCTCCGGCCTGGGGGCCCTGGCCTCCCCTGGGGCTCTGCAGAGCCAGCAGTTCCTGCCCCAGGGGTAGGAAGCCCTGTGTCATCTGTGCCCCTGCCAACAGCCTAGTGGCCTGCGTGGCTAACAGGCTGCCAACACCCGCCCTGCTGTCCCAGAGCCTCTTCTCCCTGGTGCTGGCCCTGCGGGACGCCGTGGAGGTGACTGCACGTGGCCGCCTTCCTAGCCCACATGTGAGCAGCGCTGTGGCTCCGGCCATCCTCCTCTGGACCCGCTGCCGGCCAGCACTGGGGCTGCTGGCCTCGGCTGCCTGCCTCCTGGCATTGCTGGCCGTGTGCTGGCAGAGATGGTGAGTGCTGCGCACCGGGACATCACCCTGAGCAGGGCCCCCCGGGCGCTGTCAGCTTGGTGCCCGGCTCCAAGAGGGTGCCGTTTGGCTCTGTCACCCGGCCCTGGGATCCGAGGCCTGACGCTGGGTCCTGAGTCACATCCCACAGCGGCCAAGCTGGCCAAGGCGAGGCAGGGTACCAGGGGCCCCGAGGTGGCCCTGGGAGGGTCCCAGGACACCAGGACAGGACCCCTTCCTGAAGAAGCACCCTGACCAGAGGCAGAAGAGGAGAGGTCGGGGTCATCAGGGCCACCCCTGCCCAGGCCAGAGAGAGACTCAACGACATGGAGCCCATAGCTGAGTGAGACCTGCAGAAGCCGCTGAGGGGGAGCCAAAGGAACACGTCATTCACCAGGACCAAGCAGGACCATGCCACCCCTGCCCTGCTGACACCCATGCCCGTGCCAGGCCTGCACTGACGCCACTCCTTTACCACGGCAACTGACCGATCTGTCCCCAGGGAACCAAGCAGATGCCCCATGTCTACCTCAAAAGACACCCTCCCTGCCTACCACCCTCCATGCCCCGCATGGGCACCTGTGCCAGGGCGGAAGGAGCACCTCCCTCTGGCCCTGTGCTGAGTACCGTGCTTGAGCCACAGCACCAGGGCCGGGCGATGGGACCGTTCAGAAGACTGCGGTGTGGGCGGGGCGGGTTACCCGGTTTCTCTGCCCCGGAGGGTCCTGGTGATGCTGAGGGTAGCAAGGATGTCAGTGGGCAAGGCCCTGGTCCTGCTGGCTCTGTCTCTTCCAGCTGACCCTGGGGCCCGCCTGGATGCCAGCCTCTGGGGCCACCCCTTCTGCTGCCGGCTTTCCTGCTGGGGTTCTGGGTCCCCTGCCTCCTTCCACCCCTCCCCGCTGCTGCCACCGCCGGCAGCTACCACACGTCAGTGTCAGTGGGCATTTTGACAGCTCCGGGGCGTGGCGTGGTATTGAACCTCTGCATTCAGCCAGAAGCTCCGCACCCTCTCAGATTGGGGACAAAATCTCTCAGGCGCCTCTAGAGCCATTCCGTCAGGGCGTGCTCTCGGGAGCCTCTGTCCCAACCAGATCCAAAAGCTGGTGGGGGGTGGGGGGTGTCTACACCTGGCTTTGGGACCTCCCTATCCTCAGGAACTCCAGCTCCACGATGAGCCTTGGGTCTCGCACATGATGTTACACGGCGCTCATTTCACTGGGTCCTGGCAGAAAAAGCCGGGGCCCTGAGGGTTCTCTGCCCACTAGATTTTAATAAACAAACAAACTCTATGGACTGTATTACTGTGTATGCTTAAGACATTCTACGTGGCTTGCTGTCAGATGTGGGCGCCGTGGAGGGTCCCTGAGGGAGCTCTAGCTACACGTCTAACAGGAGGATCTAACAGGATGCAGCCTCTGTAGCCCATAGGCGGCAGATCACCATGAATACTAAAATACACAGAAACTTTGGAGCTGAAAAAACAATAAGTGAATTGAAAAATTCCCTAGAGGGCATCCACAGCAGACTGAACTAAGCAGAAGAATTGGTGAACTTGGACACAGACCATTTGAAATTACCAAGTCAGAGGAACAAAAAAAAAAATGAAGAGCGGCTCAAGGATTTAGAGAATGCCATAAAGCATTAGAAAAAGCTGCAATAATAAAAACAGCGTGGTAATGGTATAAAGACAGACACTGAAATCAATGGAATAAAATACAGAGCCAGACATAAACCCTCACATACAGGGTCAGCTGATATTTGATAAAGGCTGGTATCACACAACTGAGGAAGGGCATTTCTTCCACAAACACTGGGGGTGAAATCGGATATATATCCACATGCAAAAGAATGAAATCAGGGGAAAAAGCTTTGTGGACAGAATTTGGTAATGATATCTTGGATATGATAACAATACCACAGGCAACAAAAGCAAACAGACAACTAGGACTACATCAAACTTTAAAACTTTCACACAGCAAAGGAAACAATGAAAAGGTAGCCTTTGTGATGGGAAAATAATTATAAGCTAGGGATTAGTAACTATATGAAGAATTCCTGCAACTCTGTAACATCAAAAAATTCCCCAAGTGAAACTGGACAAGTAACTTGAATAGGCATATCTCCAAAGAAAATATGCAAATAGCCAATGAGTATATGAAAAATGTTCGACATCTATAACCACTAGAGAAATGCAAAACAAAAATAAAATATTGCCACAAACAGAAGACATTCTAAGGCCAGACGTGGTGGCACATAACTGTAATCCCAGTTGGGTGGGAGGCTGAGGCAGGAAAATCACTGTGAGTTTGAGGCCAGCCTGGGCTACAAAGTGAGTTCAAGTCTAGCCTGAGCTGCATAGCAAAACCCTGTCTCAAAAAGACCAAAAAAAAAAAGAAAGAAAGAAAGAAAATAAAGACATTCTAAGCCTTACATAAATGTAAGTCTTTTTAAAAAGAGACTATACATATAATAGGATAAATTAAGGAGATTACTTATATGTGATATTAATTAATTAATTTATTTATTTAGGGGTGTTTTGGTTTTTTTTCTGGTACTGGGACTCGAACTCACGACCTTGCCTGGCAGGCATTGTGCCACTGAGCTAAATCCCCAGCCCCCTACTTATTTATTTTGATATTTGATTAAAAGTGAAGACAGTGCCATGTATCCCCCTGTTCCGTGGCACAGGAAGAGGTTGACTCTTTTGTCCTCGTGTCTAATAACATGTCTCTGAACTCGAACCTTTTCTGTTAGGAAGCGGGAAATGTCAAACCCATTCTGGGCAGGCTGTCCAAGTCTGCTTGGACCACAGCTCTGCCTTTACTAGGCTCGGGCCGTGCACTTGTCCATCCAGGGCAAAGATACCAAGCTAAATACCCTCTGGTTGAAAGCCTTCAAGTTCCAGGGATTTAGGTCTCAGCAACAGCTGGTTTTTAGGTGTGCAGAAATTCATTCACGGCTCTTCAGAAATGTCCATCCGCTTTGTATTCATGGGCCCAGCTTGGTGGGAAGGCTCCTTATCAGTGAGATCCTTTGTCCTCCATTGGTCTTATACCTGTCTAAAATACCCGTCATTCAAAAATATCTGGGCCGGGCATGGTGGTGCACACCTGTAATCCCAGCTACTTGGGAGGCTGAGGCAGGAGGATTACAAGTTCGAGGCCAACCTGGGCAACAAACAGTGTGAGACCCTGTCTCAAAATAAACAAAACAAAACAAAAAACAAAGGGCTGGGAATGTAGCTCAGCGTTCTCTGGTGTTGAAAAAAAATGAAAAACACTTGGATGTGATCAGAAGTGCAACATTCATAACTCTTCTTTCTTAGAAAAATGCTTTTAAATCACAGAGGTAATTCAAACTTGCATTTGTTGACATTTTGCTTGTGCCTAAAAAACTTCTTTTGGCATCTGCGATAGCACAGGCTTTACGGCTGTTGGTGATCTCATCTTCACTTCACCTTCGTTTTTCTGTTCTATTTTCTGTCCTTTAAGAACTGTCACTGTAAGGGGCTGGGGATTTAGCTCAGCAGCAAAGCACCTACCTGGCAAGCGCAAGGTTGTGAGTTCAATTCCTGGTACCAGAATAAAAATGAAAAACAAAAAAACAAAAGAAAGAAGTGTCACTGTGCCATTTTGCACCTGAAGGAATTCTGACCAGAAGGCCACACTCGCTCTGTTTCCATGTATGCAAAGTATCATTTCTTCCTCTAGTTCCTTAAAAGTTTTTTTTTTTTTTTAAGACAGGGTCTCTTATGCACTTCAGGTTGGCCTTGAACTCACTACATAGCCCCAGACTGGCCTCGAACTTGTAGCAATCTTCCTGCCTCAGCCTCCTCAATGCTGGAATTACAGACATACACCACTATGCCCAGTTTGAAACATATTTTCTTTACCGTGGCGTTTAGTACCTTGACTATGATTTTTCTTGGTGCTGTTCCTCTTTGTGTTTTTTCTCCTTCAGGTTTTTTGGGCTTTTCTTTTTAGTGAGCTTATAGTTTTCACCAAATTTTGAAAGTGCATAAGAATTATTTTTCAAGTACTGTTTTGCTAGCTGGGTGTGGTGGTGCATACCTGTAGTCCTAGCACTCTAGGAGGCTGAGGCAAGAAAATTGGAAGCCTGGGCAATTCAGTGACTTAGCGAGACCCTGTCTCAAAATACATAATTTTTAAAAAGGGCTGGATATCGAGCTCATGCGAAGACCCTGGGGGTTTTATTGGTTGATTGGTTGGGTTTTCTCTTTTGGTTCTGTTGTCATTGTTGTTTGTGGTACCGGGGACTAAACCAGCCCTTTTACTTTTTTTTTTTTTTTCCTGTACCAGGGATCGAACTCACGACCTTGCACTTGCCAGGCAGGCGCTGTGCCACTGAGTTAAATCCCCAGCCCCTCCTTTTACTTGCCCAGGCTGTGCTCGCTTCGGCAGCACATATACTTGCCCAGGCTGTGCTTGAAGTTGCAGTCCTCCTGCCTCAGTTTACCAGAGTGCCTCCACACCTGGTTTATTTTCAATTTCAATTTCTAGTCAGCTGCTGGGGATTAGAGAACAGCTACTACAGTTTTGTGTATTGACCTTGTACGTGGTGACCTTGTCATACAAATTATGATCATTTGTTGATTCTACTGGGGTTTCCAGGAAGATTTTTGTTTTGTTTTGTTTTTCTTCCAGTACCAGGAATCGAACTCACAACTCTGCACTTGCCAGGCAGGTGCTTTGCTGCTGAGCTAAATCCCCAGCCCAGGAAGATGTTTATGCTATCTGCAAAGATAGTTTTCTCTCTTCTCTTCCAAACCATATACTTATTTCTCTGTCTTACAGCTTTGCCTATGTATGATTTTTAATACTATGCCCGATGACAGCAGATTAATGATGTCTTCCTCTTTCTTAATCTTAAGAGGCCACACATAAAATTTCTCTATTAAGAATAGTCTTTCTGGGCTGGGCGTGGTGGCACACATCTTTCATCCCAGCACTCAGGGGGCTGAGGCAGGAGGATCACTGTCAGTTCAAGACCAGCCTGGGCTACAAAGTAAATTCAAGACCAGCGTGAACTACATATCAATGCCCTCCCTAAGAAACAAACAAAAAATACTGCTTCCAAAAACCAAGAGTGTTTCTGCACACCAGTAATGAAGTCACTGAGAAAGAAATTAAGGAAAAATACCATTCACAATAGCACCAAGAAAAATTCAATACTTAGGAATTAACCTAAAGGAGATCAAAGAGGACATCAGAAAATGGAAAGACATCCTCTGTTCCTGGATAGGTAGACTCAATATAGTCACAGTGGCTATACAGTGTAATTCCAAATTTTTTTTTTTTTTTTGGTTTTTTCTCTGGTACTGGGAACCGAACTCACGACCTTGCGCTTGCCAGGCAGGCGCTTTGCCACTGAGCTAAATCCCCAGCCCCCTGTAATTCCAAAATTGATATATAAAATTTAATGCAATCTCAATCATAAAACCAACAGCATTCTTCACAGAACTGGAGAAAACTGCCCTGAAGTTCACATGGAGCCAAAAGAGACCCAGAATACCAAAATCAATCCTGGGCAACAAGAGCAAGTTGGGAGTTATCACAATCTCACACTTGAAGTTATATTACAAAGCTACTGTGATAAAAACAGCATGGCACTGGCACAAAAATACGCAAGGCTTGGTGAAACCAAACGGAGCAGAAACAATCCCAGGCATATTCAACTATTTGATCTCTGACAAAGGAGGCAAAAACATACTCTGGAGGAAAGACAACATCTTTAATCAATGGCAGTGAGAGAATTGGCTACCCACATGCAGAAGACTGAATCTGGACCCATATCTCTCACTGTGCACTAAACTACAATCAAAATGGATCAAAGATCTAAATATTAAAACAGAAATACTTAATCTGCCGGAAGGTAAAATAGTTACATCTTTTGAAGTCATAGGCATAGGGAAGGACTTTCTCAGCAGAATCCTGGTTGCACAAAAAATAATACTGAGAATCAACAAATGGGATCAGATTAGATTAAAAAGCTTCTGCACAGCACAGAAAACAACCAACAGAGAGAAGAGAAAACCCACAGAAACAATGCCAGCTACTCCTTAGGTGGATGACTAATATCTAGATTATATAAAGAACTCAAAAATATTAGACCCTCCCAGGAACAATACCCAGTCAAAAAATTAACATACTTCTTAGAAGAAGTACAAATGGCCAATAGATACAGAGAGAAATGTTTGCCATCACTGGTCATTAGAGAAATGCAAATCAGGGCTGGGAATCTAGCTCAGCGGCACAAGTGCCTGGTTGGCAAGTGCAGAGTCCTGAGTTTGATTCCCAGCACAACAAAAAAGAGAAATGCAAATCAAAACAATGTTGAGATTCCATTTTACCCAAGAAAGAATGGCCATCATCAAGGAATCAGATAGGCTGGGGATTTAGCTCAGTGGCACAGCACCTGCCTGGCAAGCGGGAGGTCATGAGTTCGATTCCCAGTACCGGAAAAAAAACAAATCAATAAATCAGATAGTAACAAATGCTGGTGATGTTGTGGGGGGAAGGAACCCTTCTACACTGTTGGTGGGAATGTAACCTAGTATAATCACTAGCTGTGGAGATTCCTCAAAAACTAAAACTAGAAATTCCATTTGATTAGCTATTCCTCTTCTAGAGCTCTTCCTGAGTTACAGACATCATATTCCAGTGATCCACACACACCCAAAATTATAACAGTGCAATGCATAACAGCTAAATCTTGGAAGTGGCCCATATGTCCATCAATAGATGAATGGATAAAGAAAATGTATTTACACACAATGGAGTACTACTCTGCCATAAGGGACAAATTTGAGTCATCTACAGAAAAATGGATGCACCATGAGACCATGCTTAGTGAAATAAATCAGAAATAGAGCATAAATATTGCATGCTTTCCTTATACGAAAAACCCAAAGTATAAATAAAAAGCAAAATAAAATACAGATAATAGGAAGTAGGGAGGTAGATCTTTCTCAAATGGGAAGGGGACCAAGAGATGGAGGGAGGGTACAGAGAAGGGAGGAGGAGATGAAAAAAGAATTAAGACATGTTATACACATGGACCAACTCCCACAAGGAATGTACACATTATATACTGCAAACATGTACTAATAAAAAATTTAAACATGCAGAGCATCTGTAACATTTAAAAAATAGCGTTTGGCTACTCAGTGGCAGAGTGCTTTCCTGGCATAAGAAGGACCTGGGTTCAATTCCCAGTGCCTGGAAAAAAAAGATCTGGGCATGGTGGCACATGCCTGTAATCCCAGCACTGGGGAAGCTGAGCCAGGAGGACCACTGTGAGTACAAGGCCAGCCTGGGCTACTGTGTTGGAGACAAAATACCCAATGCCCAGAATTAAGGAAGGAAAGGTTTATTTAGCTCACAGTTTGTGGAGGCTTCTGTCTATAATCAGCTGGTCCCATGGCAGAGTGGCACATGGCACAAAGGTAACACTTCAAGGTGGCAGAAGACAGCAAAAGAAACAGGAGCACAAGGTGGGGGGAGCCTCTTTCCCTCCTTTATATTGTAAACAGGATACCCTCACCCAGGGGTGATGTAGCACTCACAAAATCTCCATGCCTGCCTCTTGCACAGGCTCAGGATGAATACAAAGTAAGCACCCTGGCTCCCTCCTGAATCACATAGTTAACCTTCTAAACTTCTCACACTGATACAATGAACAACATCCCAGAGCAGTAAGGGCATGTCCTTTTCACCCCAGGGTGTAGAACTGCCCAGCCACTTAGCCAAGCCTCTACACTCCTCAAGTTAACACAATGTATCAACCATAACAATCCACCCTTTGTCAACTTGTTTAAACCAGTTTCCAGATACAAAGATATTAGAACCCTATACATTTGGCCCCCAAGGACTCATGCACATCCTTTTATGCAAAAGGCATTTAGTCCATCTGCAAGAGTTGCCAAAGCCCTAACAGTTTCAGCATTGCTGAAAAGTCAAAGCCCTAACAGTTTCAGCATTGCTGAAAAGTCCAAGTCCCAAGTCTCCTCCGAGATATAAGGTAAACTCTTAGTTGCAAGCCCCTGTACAAATGAAAAGTTAAACACTTCCAACATTCAATGGCACAAGATAAACATTACCATTCCAAAAGGTACCAACAGAAGTATACAAAGCATTGGGACCAAAGCAAGTCCAAAATCCAGCAGGGCTAACATTATGTCCTGCAGTTCCACGTCCAACATCTGAAGCAATCTGTGGCACACTGTGAGCTCCAAAGGGCTTGTGTGACTCCACCCTTGTGGCACTTCCAGTGGTTATAGCTCCCATGGCTTCTTTCTTGGGCTCACTTTGCTCCCTCCCTGCCTCCCTCCCTCCCTCCTTCACTTTGCAGCTTTTCTTAGATAACCCACGTTTCTGGTTTTTCCAAACTTCTGAGGTCTCCACTGCACCTATTGCTTCACATGCTGCCCTTTCAGGGGCACACTGCCTAGCCTCCCAGGCCTTCTAAAATAGAGGTGGAAGCCTTCTTAACCTCAGAACTCTTACATTCTGCATGTGCCTAAAACCAGGGCCATGTGGATGATGTCAAGATCAGCTGCCACCCGGAGCAGCAGCCAAGCTTTTCTCTCTCTTGGCCATAGGGGGCGAGTGCCTGGCTTGCTGGGCACTCTGAACCTGATTCTGAGAAACAAATTCTCTATGCTGCTGCAATTCTGGAACCTGATGCAGCTGCTGCCACCATTCTGGAACGTGGTGCTCCGTGACTGTCTTCTCAAAGCAGTCTTTCACCTTTGCAGCCTCAACACTGCTGCAAAGAGACTTGCTGCTTCTTGTGATGTCCTCCAGCTATCTTTTTGATTCTCTTGTTCCTTCTCAGCAATGGAGATCTCCTCAGCTCTATCTTTGCAGTCCACAGCTTTACTGGAGCTTCCTTTCTGGCCAAGCTCACAACATTTTAAATCATACTGTTGGGCTCTTTGCTAAAAGCCCCCAGCAATAGCCATGCCACTGCCTCAATGTTCAATGGCTTTGAAATTTCTTCTGCCAGATTAATCAGTCCTCTACCTTTAATCTCAGTCTTAGTCAAGGTCTCTGGACTCAAGCAAAATGCAGACAAACTTTTTGCCAAGCTATAACATACATTATCTGGAATCCAACCATCAATGCCATCCTTCTTCGAAGCAGAAACCTCCCAAACCTGGTCTTCATGGGCAGGATTTCTATCAGCCTTCTGGTCTTCTGAGCTCTGACCAGAATCTCCCATACAGCACAGCCAAAGGCATTCCAGCTCTACTCTTTCAGGCGACATGTCCAAACCTTTCCAAACTCTTCCCACAAGCCATTTCCAAAGGCTCTTAACCACATGGTCAGGTACAGTCACAGCAATGACCCCACTCTTGGTACCAAATTCTGTCTTGGTTACTTTTCTCCTGTTGCTAAGACAAAATATCCAAAGCCCAACATTAAGGAAGGAAAAGTTTATTTAGCTCATAGTTTGTGGAGACTTCTGTCTATAATCAGCTGGCTCTAAGGCAGAGTGGCACATGGCACAAGGGCAACACTTCAAGGCCACAGAAGACAGTAAAAGAAACAAGAGCATGAGGCAGGAGGACTCTTTCCCTCCCTTACATTGTAAGCAGACTACCCCCACCCAGGGGGTGTGTGTAGCACTCACATCATCTTCATGCTCTCCTCTTGCACAGGCTCAGGATGAATACAAAGTAAGCACCCTGGCTCCCTGCTGAATCACATAGTTAACCTTCTAAACTTCTCACATTGACACAATGAACAACATCCCAGAGCAATAAGGGCATGTCCTTTTCACCCCAGGGCGTAGAACTGCTGAGTCACTTAGCCAAGCCTCTAGACTTCTTAGGTTGATACAATGTATCAACCAAAATAGCTACACAGCCAGACCCTTTCTCAAAAAAACAAAAAAGGAGGAGGAGGAGGAAGAAGAGAATGGTATTCCTACGGCTGTTTTGTATGTGCTTTTACCAATTTCAACAATTCCCTGCTAGTTTTAGTTTGATAATATAGTTAGCTCAGCCTTTGCACTGAGCTACATCCCTAGCCTATTTCATTTTAATTTTATTTGAGAGAATCTCTACATAAAAATTTTAACCTTGTCAAATGCCTGCCTTACAAGCCGAAAGTACCACCTTGCAAGGTATCTATAGCTCATGTTGTGCAGGGGGCTGGTGAGCCAGGCTTGGGGAGACTAGGGCAGTGAGCCAGGGATGCTGAGCAGCTCCTGGATGGCCCCTTGCACACAGCGTCAAGAACAATGACCTCCGTGGTTCTGAACCCTTTTTGTCTTTTATTTATTTATTGTTTGGGTTTTTTTTTTTTTTCTTTTTTGTCCTTTTTGAGACAGGTTCTCACTATGCAGCTCATGCTGGTCTTGAACTCACTTTGTAATCCAGGCTGGCCTCAAACTCACAATGATCCTCCTGCCTCAGCCTCCCGAGTGCTGGGATTACAGGTGTGCGCCACCACACCCGGCTCTATTTTTGGTTTTTTGAGACAGGATCTCACTATGTGGTTTAGGGTGGACTGGAACTCACTATGTAGCCCAAGCTGGCCTCAAACTCTGAGTGATCCTCCTGCCTCAGCCTCCCCAATGCTGGGATTACAGGCATGCACCACCACACCCAGTTTGTCTTATTTTTTAAAAAATGAATATAAACCATTTTTAAAACACCTTTAGGTTTATAGATAAAATGAGTAGAATACATTTTCATCTGCCTTCCCAACATACATAGTTTTCCTTATTTTTAACATCTTGCACTAGGGGTTAGGGATTTAGCTTAGCAGCAAAGCGCCTGCCTGGCAAGCGCAAGGTCGTGAGTTTGATTCCTGGTACTGGAAGAAAAAAAAAATCTTGCATTAATGGGATACATTTGTTACAAGTGGTTTTCCTATATTGACACATGACTACAGCTAAAGTCCAGGGTAGCCGTTAGAGCTCATTCTGCCTATGGTGTAGTTTGATGGATTTTGACAAAAGCATAATTTCAGGGATCTGACACTGCAAAACACACTGAGTAGTTTCTCTGTCCTAACACTCCATGTCCCGTACATGTGTGCACCCCTCTGTCCTGCTCCCTGAACACTTAGAACATTAGGGGTTGGATCCAAGGCCTTTGCACTGAGCTATATCCTTTTTAATTTTAATTTAATTTTATTGGAGAGAATCTCCCTAAGGCACTAAGTTGATTAGACTGACCTCCAATGTATGATCCTCCTGCCTCAGCCTCCCAGAGTACTAAGATTACAGGGTTGGGTCACCACACCCAGCTGTGCCACTGACTTAAAGACAAACACACCTCTTTCTAAAGTTTTGTCTTTTTCAGAGATTTATGGCTTTGCCTTTTACACTGGCTTCTCCCACTTAGTTATAGATATCAAAGGCTCCTCTATTGTCTTCTTCTGTCATTTCTTTTTCATTGCTGAGCAATATTCCATCATAGGAAAGCACCACAGTTTGCCTATAGTTCATTCACCACAGGCTGTTTTGTTGCTTCTAGCTTAATGCAGTTATGAAGACGTGACTATGAACATTCCTGTCCAAGTTTTTGTGTAGATATAGTTTTCTGTCTTGTTTGGGTAAAAACCTAGGAGCACAATGACTGGATAGCAAGATAATGCTCAGCTTCCTCAGAAACTGCCATGGTGGCTGTCTTATTTCACGCTACCATGTAACGAAGGAGACTTCCTGTTTCCTCACGACTGTCTCCAGCATTTGGGGTGGTCAGGATTCTCGATTTTAGTCACTCTAATGGGAGTGCAATGATAGATTTTTTTTTTTTTTTCATTTTTTGAGACAGGGTCTCACTATGTAGCCCAGGCTGGCCTTGAACTCACGGGGATCCTCCTGACTCAGTCTCCTGAGTGCTGGGATAACAGGCGTGTGCCACCACACTTGGCTCTGTCTATATAGATAACACCTCATCTGTGAACAGAGGCATATTTTTTTCTCCCTTTCCAATCCGTGTGTCCCTTATTTCCTTTTCTTGTCTTATTGCACTAGCCTGCGAACCCTCTGACTGCCACCCTCTCCTGCCCCTAGCACCCAGAGTGTGGGGCTAACAAGCCCCAGGCCTGAGACCCTGACAGCCGGCTCCCAGCACCCCCCTTCTGCATCCTCATCCTGGGTGACCCTAAAACTGTCTCCCCTCACTTCCGGCCCCCATGGCCACACTGGATTTATTCTGCCAGTTCCTGCACAAACAGCTGACTGTGTGGACACTGCTAGGGCCCTTTCCAGCCTTGAAGCTCTGTCTGTGGTCATACTGCCTTCTCTCTCTGCCTCTCTCACAGCGACGTCTGCAGTGTCACTTGAGCCCCACTGAATAACCCAGAACCATCTCCTCACTGTGCCATCCTTAACTGAGACTTCTTTTCAAAGATCTTTTTCCAAATAAAAATTTACAGATTCCAGGGATTAAGACAATAGCCTGAGTTCAAGGCCATCCTGGGCCCCACAGGAAGTGCAAGGCCAGCCTGAACTACATAGTGAAACCTTGTCTCAAAAAAAAAAGGCATAATAGCCAAAAATAAAGGGGCCATGTTTAGTTTACAGTGGGCCCCGATGCTTATATTTTGTTAGTGTTACAGTAAAGTCCATCTCCGGCCACAGCCAGCACCTGGGATGTGAGGATCGAGACAGGATCTCGCTAAATCACTAATTTGCCTGGGCTGCGCTTGAACATGCAATCCTCCTGCCTCAGCCTCCCAGAGCACACGTGTGTACCCAGTTGACAGGTGTGTACCCACGCTCCGCCAGCAGCACATCTTGACTTGTGCACGGTCCTTCACTCTCCCTAAACCCCTGTTCCTACCCCTTCCCTCTCACTGGCTCTTAACTCCACACCTGCTCTGCCTGCCCACCGTGTGGGACCCCAAGTGGCTCAAATAATCTTTTTACGCTGAGGTGTTTCAAACATATAGAGAAGCTCAGAGAGGGATGTCACAGGCACCCACATGACCAGCTGCACCCCGACTCCTCACCCCCCTGCTGACCACCTGCTGGGCTCAGATCTTGAAAACATCATTTTCTGGGGGCTGGGGATTTAGCTCAGCGGCACAGCACCTGCCTGGCAAGCACGAGGTCATGAGTTCGATTCCCGGTGCTGGGAAAAAAACAAAACCAAACCAAAACCAAAGCAAAACAAAACAAAATCTCATTTTCTTAGCTGCTCTGCGCCTCATTTCCCTCTGCCAAAAGGCAGAAATGAGAGTGCCTGCTTTAGGGGGTGGCTGGGAATGGCAAATGAACCCACAAGCGGAGAAAGCTTCGAGCGAACCTGGCACAGGGAAAGCAGCTTTTAACCCCTCATCTGCACCCACCTAACTGGGACACTGCTCTCCTTTAACCTCCTCTATTTCCAACTGCAGTCAGCGCGGGCAGGTCGCTCCCACGGAAGGCTCCCGCGCTCGGCCCCCTCCTGCAGTCCAGGTGCCGGCCAGCTACCGCCTCGGGGCGGGGTTGCCAGCCTGTCCCTCCACCTCTGTCCTGCTCCTTCCAGCATGTTCTGCCTGCTGTCACCAACCGGGCGTGGTGGTGCATGACAGCGATCCCAGCACTTGGGAGGCTGAGGAAGGAGGATCACCGTGAGTTCAAGGCCAGCCCGGGCTACCCAAGTTCAAGGCCAGCCTGAACTCTACCTTGAGAATCTGTCTCAAAACAACAACAACAGCAAACCGCCTCCCCTGGACAGCACTGTCACCCAGGGATGGCAACACTGCAGGCCCTGCCTTCCACCCTTCCCAGCCTTCCCAGGACCACCTCCCTGCACTGCCCGCCATGCTCTGGTCTCTGCTGGGACCCTTAGTGGCCCTGTGTTCCTGGACCACGGCACCCACACCAGAGGCGACACTTACTACGAGATGCTGAAGATGCCCAGTGTGTACCTCCATTCCCAGCTTCTCCGATTCTCCACAACCGCGTAGTCTGCGGCTGTTGACGGCTGGGCAGCCCTTCCCCACCCCCAACACGCTCAGACACTGCACAATCGCTCAAAACTAATGGTACGGTCACTTTGGAGAACTACTCTCAGTAGCCACTGAAGCCAAACATACGTACACGAGTGACACACAATTCTACCCTGAGGCTCTCAACACAACACACACGCTCACATGCGTATGCCTCAAAACACACGGACAAGGGTGCTTGAGGCAGCACTCCTCAGCGGGCCCCAAGCCAGAAACAATCCATGTGCCCATTAACAGTAGAAAGGATAAATACTGCTAATACATTCACAGCATGAGACACTCACAGTGACCCCCCCGGAATGCTTACAAACATGTTCAGTAGCATGGATAACCTTCAGCCAGGCATGGAGGCACACGCCTGTAATCCCGGCACTCTGGGAGGCTGAGGCAGGAGGATGTCAAGTTTGAGCCCAACTTGGGCAACTTAGTGACTTAGCAAAAACCTTGTCTCAAAATAAAACATTTTAAAAGGGCTGAGAATGTAGCTCAGTGCCAGGGTGCTGGGTTCAATCCTCAACAGGACCAAAAGAAATAAGTAACAATAAAAAGATGAATTTCACCACATAGCATTGAGCCAAAAAAGCCAGACACAAGGTTGCGGGGTGTAACTCAGTGGCAGAGCAGATCCTTAGGATGCAGGAGGTTGTGGGTTTGATTCCCAGCACAGAAGGAGGAGAAGGGAGAGGAGGCAGGGGAGGAGGGGAGGAGGCCAAGGGGGAGAAAGTATACTCTGTATACTTCCGTTTATATAAAAGTCAAAAATAGGCAAAACTGGTCTGCTAGAAGTCCGAGTGCCCTGGGGCTTCTGCCTGCGGCAGAGGTTGTGTCCCAGACTGGGGCTCAGCCCGGGTGCTGGGTGTGAAGCTGGGTGTGATTTGTGCAAACCCGTGGATTACAGGTGCGTGGGCACCTTCCGCAGTGTGCTACGCCCCAGGGCAAAGTTAGAGCAAAACTGGACGCCGTCCCCCACGCAACCCCTTTGCTGTGTCTTTCAGAGCGGCCCCTCCCGCGGGTTCCTCCGGGACCGCGCTCCTCGCCGCGCCGGCCTCTTCCTCACCCCAGAGCGCACGCCCTGTGCTGGTGCTGGTGCAGCGGCCTCCTCTCCGGGCCGCCGGCCTCCAACCTTGTCACCTGCGGGATCTGTCTGCACGCAGAGGCCAGAAAGATCCTTCTAGAATGAAAATCCAAGCATGCCTTTCCGTGCTTAAAACCTTTCTGCGGCTCCCGGAAGCCTCCGAATAAAGCTCAGTCTCCCATTCTGGGCTTCTGCGCCCTCAGTTCTGGGTCCCGGACCCCTCATCACCTGCTCGGCCCCAGGAAGTCCCATGAACCTTCGCGAAGGCCTTGGCCCTGGCCCGGACTCCTCCTTCTGCCCATCCCTGCAGCTCCCCGTCCAGTCCCACCCGTCCTTCAGACACCCTCCTGCCTCTGCAGAAGGTTCAGGCCCCCTTAGGCGGTCACAGCAACTGGTCAGCTGTGTGTCCACTTCCGATGGGAACTTGGGCTCCATGGAGAGGACACGGTGTGAGTCTCCATCCTCACATCCCAGGCACTGGGTGGGTGAGCTGTGTGCTGCCTGGATGGGGGACCCCAAAGAACGTCCAGGCTGCAGAGTGCTGGGGCGAAGGGGTGGGGCGAATCTCCAAGGGGGTTGGAGGGAAGCCGAGGGGAAGTTCCCCCTTAGGAGTCAGAGTCCTAGAATTTATTTTTTATCTCTTGGTTTGTTTTGAGTCAGGGTTTCACTGTGTAGTCCAGGGCAGGAAGGCCCTGGCCTGGCAGGTGCCGGCCTGACCTCGGGTCTCGCCGCCTCCTACAGTGACCACTAGATGGCGCCCGCCGCCCAGGAACGCTGGCCTCGGCCCTCCATCGCGCTCCTGCCCTCAATCAAGCCCGCCACTCTGGAGCGCAGTTGCCGCGGCCGCTTGATACTGGGCTGCGGGGAACAGCTTGCTTCGACAGAGACCTGTGCTCGATGCCAGCGACAGGGCGGCCCGTGGCCCTTTTCCTGGGCACCAGCCAGCTCCGCCCTTTCTCCCTGTACCCCTGCGTCCCCACCCCTCGACAGGCACAGGACTCTGTCCCTTCTCCCACCAAGCCCGCCTCAGCCTCAGCCAGGAGTCCCAGTTGGGGGCTCTCGTTTAGTCACTCAATAAACACCCGCTTAGCATCGTCCTAGGTGCCTGGAAGGTAGCAGTGAATGGGACAGGCAGTCGTTGGCATGCCACGCCATGGGGAGCCGGATGTGAACCCCACGTTACCAAACAGTTGTTTAATTGTTCGTTGAAGCGCCTGATGTTGCAGTTTTCGTCCATTTCTAGAACTCAGAATTTCAGAAGAATGGAGCTCGGACATTATCCTAACATTACCCACTACTACCGCCCTCTCTGCATGCAGGACTGCGACTCCTCGCTTTGCTCAGGAGCCGCGGCTGCGGAGGGGAGGAGAGCCGTGGTGCAGGTGAGGAACGAATGGGCCGCGGAAGGGGCTTGCCCGGCGCTGTCCCTTCCCCGCGGGGCGCTGGGGTCCAGACCAGGCCCTGCCCACCTTCCCCTGCCACCCGGGGGCGGCGCCCGCCCTTCCCGTGCCCTCCCTGCCCCGCGCCGCGGGCTCTCTGGGCGCCCTCTTGGCAGCAGAACAGAGGGCATCCGGAGCGGGTGGCAACTCGCCCCGCCACGGGCTCGGAGCGGCGGGCGATAGGCGCTGGGGGGACGCGCAGATAGACAGACAGATAGCGCGGCCTCGCGCCCCCGCCCCCACCTTTCCCACGCGGCGGCCGCCCCGGGGCGCGGGCCCAGCGAGCCCCGGCTCCGGTCCCCGGGCGCAGTCGGCGAACCTGTCCCCGCCAGCTGCCGCTCTGTGCTGCAGTCTCCGGCTTCGGACAGGGATGCGGAGCCCCTCGTACGCTTCTCTGGCTGGCCGGGTCTTCGCCGGAGACCCCTCCCCCGGCGCGGGCGAGAAGCCGGGCTGGGGGCTGTAGGGCCCGAGAATGACCGCGAGGTGGCGTGCTGGCACCGCGTGTCCTCGGGCTAGGCCCGGCTGGGCAGGGACAGCGGACAGGAGGAGGGCAGGCTAGGAGGCGAGCTTGCGAGGAGCTCCCCCTCTTCCGAAGACAAGGCAAGGAGCAGAAGTGGGGTGGAAGGGAGAAATGAGCCAGGCATCGGGAACAGCCAGGACGACTTGGAAACTGGGGTTTGTGAGCCAGCACCACAAGGAGTTGGGGGTCCCCAGAAAGGGGAGACCTTTCATCATCAAGGCTTTCACGGCGGAGCAGCACCCTGGCTCCCAGCTACTGGGGACTGGGAAGGAACTGAAAGGTCTCTCCACACCTGCGTGTGACGTGGGTCCCACGGCCCTTCACCCCCGTCTGAGCCCCCACCACACACTGCCGCACGGGCTCACACACACTCCTGCCGCCCTTCTGTACGCGTGGACGCATGAAATCGTCAGGTCGCACACCGAGGCACCCCCGCACTCAGAGCTGTTCCGTTCTGCGCTGACTCTGCCCGGAGACTCCTGAAGTTAGGCTCACCCCGTGCCCCGCACAACTTCCTGGGGGCTCCAGGTCCCCGGCTCCCCCCACTTGGCCACAGCCATCCCCGGAACTGTGCACCCAAAGTTTTGGAGGGGGCTCTGTCATCCCCCCTCCCCTCCCCTCAGCCCCTAAATCCACAAAGGTTTTTCCGTGGTAGGCTCCTCCGAGGGCCAAGTTAGGACTTTTGTAAACCCAAAGTGTTTTTGCCTGGTGGGTCCCCAATTTTTTAACAATCATCTTACAGTTGCATTGCTGTAAAAATAACATATTAATATACTCAAACATTTTCTCCAACTTAGAAATTCTTTTCCTCTTGATTTTAAGAGACATTAAGGTATTTTCATGAACGCTGGGTTCTTACCACTTTGCCTGTTATTAGCATAGCTCGCTCTCTCTCTCTCTCTCTCTCTCTCTCTCTCTCTCTCTCTCTCACACACACACACACACACACACACACATGGACACACTCACGCTCACTCTGGGCACAAATCCCTAATGGGAAATTTCCCCTCCTTCCCTGTCACACTTAATTCCACCCCCAGCCAAGAAGACAGAGACGGACAGACAGACAGACAGACAGGCGGACAGATCCTGGGGGATCCGCAGTCGCCCCCACCCCTCATTCAGTGGGGTTATCTGGACTGTGGGAGAAACGAGGCGTGTGTGTGTGTGTGTGTGTGTGTGTGTGTGTGTGTGTCTGCCTGCGTTTTGGGTAACAACAAAGAGTGGGGGGGAGCGAGAGCGCCTGAGCGTGTTTTGCCTCGAAGGCAGGACTCGCAGCCAATCAGCGCGCAGGAGCCTCCCTACGCGACTCCAACATTGAGTCTATAACCGGCTGGCCGGGCGGAGCTGGCTGCATTTGTGGCTTGGGACGCGAAGCGACTGCCCGACGGCCGGCGATGGTCTAGGCGCCCTCAGCCGCCCCTCCCCGAGACGCAGCCGGCCCTCCCCGCGAGCGCCCCCCGCCTCCCGCCCCGCGCCCCCGTCTCCTCCGAGCCACCCGGGGGTGCGGCGCCCGCCAGCATGAGCGGCTCCTTCGATCGCAAGCTCAGCAGCATCCTGACCGACATCTCCAGCTCGCTCAGCTGCCATGCGGGCTCCAAGGACTCGCCCACCCTGCCCGAGTCTTCGGTCACCGACCTGGGCTACTACAGCGCGCCGCAGCACGACTACTACTCCGGCCAGCCGTACGGGCAGACGGTGAACCCCTACACCTACCACCACCAGTTCAACCTCAACGGGCTCGCGGGCACGGGCGCCTACTCGCCCAAGTCGGAATACACCTACGGGGCCTCCTACCGGCAGTACGGCGCCTACCGCGAGCAGCCGCTGCCCGCCCAGGACCCAGGTGAGGGCGGGCGCCGGGAGGGCGCGGGCCGGCCGGGTTCCCGGCGCCGAGACGGGCGGGGACTGGAAGCCGAGTCTAGGGAAGGCTCCAGGGCAAGAATGTCCGGCCTGGGATCGGAGGGGGCGGCCGAATGACCCCGGAGAGGGCGGGCGACCTTCCAGTCCGGAGGCTGCAAGCGTCCCTGGCGCGGTGGCGCCGTGCGCCCCGGGCTCGGCGACGACGAGCGGCGGGCTCCCGCCTCTTGAGAGCCCCGGGACGGCGGGGATCTCGCGTGCACCTCCGCTGGCGCTCCCGCGGGGAGCCGGGGCTCCAGGGCCCTGCCCGGGGCGTGCACTGGGGGAGACCTGCGGGGGCGAGGGGCGCCAGGACAGCGAAGTTAGGGGGAACGTGGGGAGGGAGAAAGCGAGAAGAAAAGTAGAAACTCAAGAGAGAAGCAAACGGGGAAGACAGATACAGGAGGGAAGAGAATAGAGGAAAGAAGAGGAGGGAGGGAAAGAGGCAGACAGAAAAGAAGGAAGAAAGAAAAACGAGAGAAAGACGGAAAGAAAAAGGGAAGAAAGAAAACCGAAGGAGGGAAGAGAGAAAAGAAAGAAGCAGGAAGAAAAGTATTCCTGTGACTTTCCTGAAGATCTAACGCTATTCTGAAGTAGGAAGGCGGGCTTGGGAGGGCTGGAGAGAGCGGCGAGAGAAGCAGCCCCACCCCGTACGGTGGGCCTGGGCCCCGAGCCGGCGGCCGAGGGCGTCGGGCCGCAGCGCCTGGTCCTCGCCGCCCGCCCGCCCCCCGCGAACACCCCGATTCCACTCAC
>NW_004955451.1:11636434-11649964 GCF_000276665.1 Chinchilla lanigera
GCGTCGTGGGCGGCCGCCCGTCCGCCTCTGTTGCCGCGGCTCCCACCTCGGGCGCGGGCCGGGGCGAGTCGAAGGGAGGGACGGCGCGCCGCCGGGGTCGCAGGCCGAGGCTGAACCGCCCCCCACCCATGCGTCCCCGCAGTGTCGGTGAAGGAGGAGCCGGAAGCCGAGGTGCGCATGGTGAACGGGAAGCCCAAGAAGGTCCGAAAGCCGCGCACCATCTACTCCAGCTACCAGCTGGCCGCCCTGCAGCGCCGCTTCCAGAAAGCCCAGTACCTGGCGCTGCCTGAGCGCGCCGAGCTGGCCGCACAGCTGGGCCTCACGCAGACACAGGTTGGTACTGGGCCGCGAGGGCCGGGGCCGCAGGGAGCGCGCAGGACCCCAGAGGCCCCCAGGCGCACCTGAGCCTGACTGGCTCCGTAAGGGCCCTGCTGGCGCTGGGAACCCTTGCCTGTAGGATAGAGGACCTCACATCTCAGATTGTGTAGACAGATCCTGCTTTAGCGTGTGCGTGTGCGTGTGCGCGTGTGTGTATGCAGTTGTGATCCTATGCAACGGTGTATGTCTGGCGGACAGAGAAGCCTGCATCCTCCATTCCAGAATCCCCAGGTCCCAAGATCCCTAGCTGTGTGGCTGGCATCGTCGGAGTCCACGTTGTACTTTTCACACACACAGGCTAGGTGTGCGTGTGCATTTGCTTGCACAGCGGGGCCTGCGCACACACGAGGATGCTCACATCAGGAACGTGACCCTTCAGGGTCCCTGTGCACAAAGATGGGGACCGCACCCCCTGAGCACAGGAGTACAGAAAGGCTTGCCGGTGTCAGGACACCCCATCCTCGCCCAGCAGCCAGGTGCTCAGCCCTGCCTCTGCCAGGAGTGAGGACAGGGAGCCCCACTGCCCCCTCGTTCTGTCCCCAAAGCCCCCAGCAGCCTGTCCCTGCTCAGGGGAGGAGTGGGGACGCCTGGCTGGCTGCAGGTGTTGGCAGGCGGGCCTTGGTTGTGGCTGCGTGGGGCCCTGTCCGCCGGGAATCTGGGTCACCGGGTAAGGAGCTGATTCATTGTTTGTGCCAGTCATGGGGTGGGGAGCAGCAGGGGAGGGGGAGATACCCCAGGGGAAATTTGGGGAACTGTGGCTCACCTGCTCCTGAGTCCCCAGGCCACCCCCATTACCGAGCCTGAGCCCAAGAGGACCTGGCACCTGAGCGCGCGTGTGACTGTGGGTGCGTGCGTTGTTTATCTGGGTGGATCTGTGTATGTGTGGAGCTTTGGAGGGTGGTGTGTGCATGTGTGAAACTGTGAGTGGGTACGTGGCTGGGCATGGAGATGCGTGTGGGGGTGTGTGTTTGCATATTCGCATCCCTCTGTTTATGGCATCTAACATGAATGAAATGCCACAAACTGCCCATGTCCCACTCGGTGTATTGGTACGCAGTGGTCTCTATCTCTACCTCCCTATCCTGGTCTATTTCGTGCTTGCTGTATTGGGCTGTCCTAAGTTTTTCAGGTGTCCTAACTTACTTGAGCCTCGTAATGACCCTGTGAGGTAGCAATGCTGTCACTGTCCCCACTTTGCAGAAGAGAGGAAGGCCAGTCCAAAGAGGTTAAGCAACGTGCCCAAGGTCACACTTAGCCAGTGGCAGAGCAGAACCTGGACCAGGCAGGCGAATGTTCCTGGCCTCGGTTCTAGACAGGTAGAAAGGGCTGCTGGCCTGGGAGTCAGGAAGCCTGGGTCTCACCTGGTTTTCACTGGGCGACATCAGGTGCTGGCTGGGCCTGGTCCACGCTAGATTCCCGGCAGGGCTTCTGTCCGCATCCTGAGTGCTAACCAGCTGCCCCTTTCTTCTCCGGCCCAGGTGAAAATCTGGTTCCAGAACCGCCGGTCCAAGTTCAAGAAGCTATACAAGAACGGGGAGGTGCCCCTGGAGCACAGTCCCAACAATAGCGACTCCATGGCCTGCAACTCCCCGCCGTCACCAGCCCTCTGGGACACCTCCTCCCACTCCACGCCAGCCCCTGCTCGCAGCCAGCTGCCCCCGCCGCTTCCGTACAGCGCCTCCCCCAGCTACCTGGACGACCCCACCAACTCCTGGTACCACGCACAGAACCTGAGCGGACCCCACTTACAGCAGCAGCCACCGCAGCCTGCCACCCTGCACCACGCCTCCCCGGGACCCCCACCCAACCCCGGGGCTGTGTACTGAGCTCCTCCTGGCCTGTGCCCCCACGAAGGACCCGGGACCAGGCAGAAGTGCCTCCGTCCTAGCGACACTCAGGAATCACCGAGGAGCACAGGGGAAGGGCCAGCTGTCTCCCTCCCCAGTCCCTTCTCCAGGGACCCAAGAGTTTCCAGATGAATTTGGCACGGGCCGAGAATGTCCCCTGAACCTCCCTCCCCTGCTTAGAACTGGGGCGCCCCTCCAGATGCGGGCACATTCACCCCAGGGGGAGCCTGGATTAGCTTTAACAGCTCATCACCTTCAAGCACCTCAAGCCTAAGCGCTCCCCGGACTGGAGACCAGGGGACAGGGACATGGAGTGTTTCTAAGCTGAGCCTGGGCTGGGGCACCAGGCGTGATGGATCCTGACCCCCGCCATGTTGGGCTCCTCCTAAGCAACCTGGGGCCTCTCCTTCCTGCACGGCCCTCCTGCCAAAGAGACATTGGACATCATGACTGGGACTCGGGGTGGGGACCTGATCTCCACCCGGCCCGCACTTGTAGCCCTCGTTCAAGATTTGAGGGTTAAACCAAAGAAACCACCCCCAGTGAGGGAATCTTTTACATCCGGGGGCTTTTGGGGGAAGAATTCTAGGAGCCATCACCCCTTCCCCCCTCTGCTGGGAGGGCATCTCCATGGTTCTCCTAAGTACCCCATTTCCTCCTCCATGTACAGGACTTTGCACAACCTTGGTTTTAAAAGCTGTTGAAAAATAAGAAAACAAAGGGCATTGTTACCAGATAGGACCAAATCTCCCCCTTGGTGGGCAGCTGTGTCCCGCCTCTGCCTCCCCTCTCCTCCTCCGCCTCCTCTTCCTCCCCTTCCTCCTCCTTCTCTCCAACAAGTTGTCAGGTTGGGCACCAAACCCCAAATCTCCACAGAGATACGCCAGGCAAGACAAAGCCCTAGACACCCCCTTTCTGGTGGCCTTGGAAATAGATTGCTCCGCCGAGCTGGAGAACTTGGGGTGAGTGTGGCGCTCTGTGGGAAGGGCAGGGCTGTGACCCAGTGCCTTAGGGGTGAGGGCTGGCGGCCAGGAGGGCTGGCCCAGGCGTCCCCCCAAAGCTAACCCGTCTCCACCCGTGATGTGGTGAAACATCGAAGGAGAGGAGAGGTAAAAGACTGTAGCTATATATATATAGTATGTATTTTTTTTAAGAGCAACAGAGAGAAGCGGCCTCCTCCCTCCTGTGGTTTCCTATTTATGTGACCCTTTTTCTCCTGGATGGATCTCCCTGTGCGTTGAGAGAGATGTGGGCTCCGGCTGGATTTGGGCTTCCTGGGAGGTGTAGGAGTGAGGAGAGACATGGTGGGTCTCCCAGTCCCACCCCAGGGGGACAGGAACGAAGCCAGCTCCCACCCCTCCCAGCCTTCTCGATTCTGCTTTCTTACTGGACCCATCTTTATATATAATGTTAATAAAAAAAAAGAAAAGAACCACTGTGCTCTTTGAACAGGAGGCTGGTGGCAGGCAGCTCTTCGGTGGGGGAGGCCTGGGGCTTGGGGACCACTGAGACTCCAGGGGTTCCTGGCTGGGGGAGACAGGGAGACGCTGGGCTGGGCCTGGCCGCAGGTGGCAGGTGCCCCTGGCCCTGTGGCTGCCCTGACCCGGGCAGGGCTGGGCAGGAGGCTCCCAGCTGTGGCCTCTCTGACTCCGCTCTGCTCTCGGCAGCGGCAGCGTGGCGTCCCCTGTCAGCCAGCTGCCCTCTGCCACCGTCGCTGCCAGGTCACCTCGGGGCTGCTCTTTGATCCTGAGCTCACACGCAGACATGCTTGCACACGCGTGTAAACCCCCTGTCTCCACACCCAGGCACTCCCGGCCCCTCGCCTCCCGTCTGTCCCTCCCAGCTTGGGGTGAAGGTGGGGCCTCAGGCAGGGGAAACCCCGCTGCTCCCACAGCTGGCGGGGTGGCCAGGCTGGGAGAGGAGGCGAAGGGGTGGGTGGGGTCTGCGTTACCTGCTCAGGGAAGTCTCAGGCCTCACTCAGCACTTTATACCCCGACACCCCTCCTCTAGCTCCAAGTGCAGCCCCAGGGGAGAGCTGGGCCGGGACAGTGCGTGGAGGGGGAGGGCGGCCCACGTCTAGGCACAGGCAAGGACACAGGAACACACGAGCTTGCTATCCGGCGCACGGTAACAGCTCTCGTCACACATCCGGGTACTCCCGCTCGAGGCCAGGTTGTCATCTGCGGGGACCTCCGAGGACGAGGATGCAGACACACACCTGAGACACGGTAGCATCACGCAGATGTAACAAAGTCAAAGCCACGACCCTCAGCGAGATCCCAGACCCCAACACGCAAGCACACAGAGGCACTCAGGTCACTCGGGCATCACCCATACACACGCGCACTGCGGCAGAGGGAGCTCCCTGGAATGGAAAATCTTGTTTAGAGAATCAGCAACACCACCCAGCAGCCAAAGTGACCCAGCTCAGCTCGGAAACTCCCAGCCAGGCCCTCGGTGTCCTCATCTGTCAAATGGGAATAACAGTCCCCACCCTGCTGGTCTCTGGAGAGCTTGGGAGGCGCAAAGCAGAGTGAGGAGAGAAGGCAAGGACCTCAGGAGCGCAGAGAGGACTTGGTGGACAGTCGGGGCGTGGAGGCCAGGTTCTCCTGGCAGGAGCTCCCTGGCCCCCTCTGCTCCTTCTGCTCCCCCTACAACCGCCCACCCGCCCCAGGGAGGCGGAAGGGAGGAGGCCTCAGCCCACGGACGCCAGAGGGCTGGCAAGGGTTAAGGTGGCAGCTGCCAGGCGGGGCTGAGCTGAGCAGTTTGGTTTGAGGGCTGCGTGCGGCAGGAGCAGGAGGCGGCAGCCGGGCAGACTCGCTGGAGACACTGCATTTTATTAGGGCTGGGCTGCCAGCAAAGGGAGGGAGAAGGGAAAAAGGGCAGAAGGAGAGGAAGGAAGGAGGGAGGCTGGGCAGGCAGGCGGGATGAAAGGGTGTTGTAAGCTCCCTAATTCCTCCCTGCTCTGCTGGGCTGGCTTAACTGCCCGGGTGACCTTCCAGGGGGGTCAGCCCCACCCCTGACCTCCCTGTCCTCCTCTTTACCGGCCTGCTGAGGGGACAGGGACTTGGGTGGGGGCCAGGCAGCACGCCCGGGTGGGGTGACACAGCCCATCTTCTGGAGTGGGGGCTCCGTGACTACACCCACTACCTTATGACAACCTTTGGGGAAGGAAGGGGTAGACTAGGGAATGCCAGGCTGCCCTGAGGGTCACTGTTCTCCAAATCTGAGTGACAGCTCAGCTGGCATTTGCTAATCTGCCACTGCGCCAGGCACTTTGCATGTGATCCTCACATAATAGCTTGGCAGGTGAGTGTACAGGGCCCATTCTTTGGATGAGAAAACTGAGGCTACAGAGGTAGGACACGGGCTTAGTGTGCACATGACCTCGGGTTCAATCTCTAGCACAAAAAAGAAAAGGAAGGAAGGAAAGAAAAAAGGAAAGAGGGAAGGAAGGAAAGGAGAAAGGGAGGGAGGAAAGAGAAAACAAGGGAGAGTCTCAGCCCTGTCAAGATCGCTATTGGTCACATACCAAATACTACTTGAAAATGTAGGACTCGAACCCAGGTCTGTACAGGGAACAGGTGCTCTTTACTGTGGGCTTTTGCACATCAGTTTCCCAAGATGTCTGGGGCAGAGACCAGAGAGCCAGAGCCCCCGTAACTCCACCCTCCTCCTCCCTGGGTTCTTCCTGGGGGATGAGACTTGCAGGGGAGGCCAGGGCCTCCTCCCTGAGAAGGTCCTCAGAAAAGCTCCACACTGTGGTTAGGAATATGCAAGCCAGAGTCAGCAGACCTGGATTTGAATCCCGCTTCCACCCCCCGCTGGCTGTGTGACTTTGGGCAAGTCACTTAACCTTCCTAAACTTCAGTTCCCTCATCTGCAATGTATCGACGTAGCTGAGCTGGAGAGAGAATTACATGGTAAAATGCTTACCAAGGTACCGAGCATTTGATGAGGTACCCTGGCTGCACCTGTTACATCAGTTGCTCTGCCATCTCTCAATACACTCAAAAAGGAATAAGGCAGCTGGACCTGGTGGCACATGTCTATTATTCCAGCATTCCGGGAGGCTGAGGTAGGAGGAACCCATTCAAGCCCAGCCTGGGGGCAACTTATCAATTTAGTGAGATCTTGTCTCAAAATGTAAAATAGGAAAAGGGCTGGAGGTGCAACTCAGTGTGAAGGCCCTCAAACAAAACAGCCAGTATTTATTGAGTGCTTGCTATCTGCCAACCATAGATGGCCAAAGTCTGGGAAAGGAAGGCGCAAACCCTATGCTAGGAGCTCCAGGGCCAGAAGAGGTGGCATCTGTATTATGCCTTGGAAGACAAAGGGAATGCCACAGGCAAATGCAAGAGCCCAGGGAACAGTCTCCCTGGGGACCTCATCTGCAGAATGACTCCCCCCTCCAGTCTCCGGGGCTCCACGCACCAGGCCAGTGCTGAAGGGAGGACAGGAACAGACCCGGAGGGTCCCTAGACGCCTCCTTGGGCACTGGGCCCACAGAATGGCCATGGTCAAAGTGTCCAGCACCTCAGGGGTGCCCTCTCCTGCTCTCCTGACTCCTGGTCTCTCTGGGGAAGGGAGAGCTCCTGGCCTTCCTGCCAGGGGACACCCAGGAGAAGATGGTCTCTCACCCTATCTGGTGGTGTCCTGGGGGACCTTAGCGACCTCGCAATCCCAATCCCAGTGCCATCCCGTCCCCAGATCACTGCCCCTCCAACCCCAGGATCAGGTGAGCGAAATGGGGAAAAGCCAAGTGGGGACCCCTGCACCTCAGCCTCCCAGGCCCAGGCTCCCAGCGCCAGGGCAAGGGCCCTGGTCAGCCAAGGCGGCGGAGTTGCATCAACTCAGCCCAGAGGGGATGGAGGGAAGGGGCCAGCGCAGGAGGGGAGGGACCTTCCCCAGCACCCTGGCCACTGTTGTTCCAGCTTTAATTGCAGCGTTAATCACCTTAATAAGCTGTTTACCAACCACCCAACAGCCTGAGATGGAGAAGCCAAAAAGTGCTTGGAGATGAGCTTCCTCAGCCCCAGGGACGGAGCAGGAGGACATTGAGGCTCTGACGGGGCTCTGGGCACAGGGGGAGGCGCTTTGGGGAGCAGGCCAGCGCCGGAAGTCGGGCAGGCCGGGCAAGCTGTTCGCTGGGGCCCAGCAGCCCCCACCCCAGAAGGCCTTGTGGCCACTGGTCACTTCCATGGGAAACCTCTCCAAAACTCCAGCCCTGCTTTCTCCTTTGCCACCCCTAAGCCATGACTCTTTCCAGTCCTCTGTTGCTGGCTCTGCTTGGGTACAGGTACACAGCGCCCTCTTCTTCGCCGCTTGCCTGGGTCCCTAGCACAGGCGTGAGCGTGGAGGGGGTTTCGTTCAGCCTGCGGAGCACTGCTGGGCTGGAAGGAAGAGGCCTGGGGATGACGTTTAACCAAGGTCCCTAGGGGCAGAGCTAGTCTCAACTGGGGGCTCCAGAAACAAGAGGGCGTCTCGGCCTGTGTACCAGCAGGGTCTCACACGGGCTGCAGGAGCGGGGTGCTCAGGGAACGCCAGGTGCATGGGTAAATACAGGACACGCTAGGTGCCCTGGGGACCGCTCACACTGTCCTCTCAGCCTCAGAGGAGGGGCTGTGAGGCCAAGGGGAAGGTAACTGCCCCACCCCGGCTGCCTGCCAGGGTTAAAAGGTAACCAGAGGAACACCCGCCCCCCATCGCCAGTCCTGCGCAACTGCAGGAGTTGAATAATGGCTCCCTCACCGGCATTATGTCCTCCAGCCATCAGGACACAGGCCCAGAGAGACTGTGTGACTTCCCCAGGGTCGCACAGCAAAGGAACGGCAGTGGGGCTCCTGTGCGCACCTCTGGCCACACCTGGACGGGCGCCACTAACCTTTGTAGAGCTGAGGACTCTGGATAACAGTCAGGTTGCCCTGGGGAGGTCGCCCCAGGGACTGGAAGTCCTGCTCTGCCTTTCTGTCTGCCTGGACTGTAAATGCCAGAGGCTTCCAGGCAGTGGCAGAAAGCGGAGACTTGTTCTGCTGACCAGGGGAGCCCCGGGAAGCTCAGAGGCCTGGGACACACTAAGGAGGGGCTGGGGTCTCTCTGCCGGAGGTGGGGAGTGGAGGGCTAGGGGAGCAGCTAGGATGAGCACCCTGGGAGGAGGCAGAGCTGGGCAGGACAGAGGAGAGGTGGAGCCCCGAGGCCCAAATTCCTCCCCTGTCTCCCGGGGCAAATTGGAGCAGGATCGGAAGGGTGTGCTGAGTAAGCAGGGAACAAGACTCCACGCCCTGAGGATTAGCGGGGTGGGGGAGGGGCGTCCCCCACGGGCCGCGCACCACGCACCTGGCAAACGGCAGCAGCCTGCCCTTCCTCATGCACAGAGGGTGCCCGCCACGTCATGCAACGCGTGTGGCACCGCCCCACACCCACCCCCGGGGCCACCCCGGCCTGGTCTGGGCTCAGGAAGCACTGATGGGGACAGGGAAGGATGAGATGTCCTCAGTGCAGGGGAGGGGTGAAGTCCCACAGCCTCCTGGCTGGCACCGGGGCCAGGCTGGGAAGAAAGGGACGGAGAAGGAAATTGCTCCCAAGAGCAGACACAGCCTCCCGGTGGAGGGGCAGGGAAGTGCTAAGTGAGGACCTACTGTGTGCCAGGCCCTGCACCAGCGGCTTTCACAGGCTCCGTCTCATTTAAATTCCTTACAAGTCTCAGGCTAGTGCCTTTATTATCGCACCTTGCAGGTGAGCTCCAGGGCTGTGCAGGCTCAGGACCGTCAGCGTCTCCTTCTGAGCCTTACTTTCTCTCATCTATAAACTACGGCTAATCATATCTCTCCTACAGGGCTGCTGGGGAAATTAAATGAGAACACGTATAAAGGATGAGCACAAAGCTTGGCAAAATGATGGGAAACTCAACAAACTGTGCTGTCAGCTTCAGACTAAATCAGCCACAGGCAGTCAAGACTTCTTAGTTGGCCTAGGAAGTCCAAGGCAAGCATAGTAAGTCCCTAGCTGGGACTTCCCAAGTACTGGGTTATAGGCATGCACCACCACACTGGGTAGGAAAGTGCTTTCTTGATTCCAGTGTAAGTCTGCTGTGATATAATAGGACAGTCACCTATGACAAAGCTCTGTGCTTAGCACCAGCTGAAGAAATGATGGTGGGACTGATATATTTAAGCTACTGATTAGCTAAAGAACTGCTCTCCACATCTGCGTACTTAAAACATTTTGTTGTTTTATGTTTCCATTATAAGAGGAATGTTTTTCCAAAGGGCGTGATGATGCACACCTGTAATCTCAGCACTCAGGAGGTTGAGGCAGGAGGACTGATGAGAGTTTGAGGGCAGCCTGGGCTACACAGTGAGTTCAAGACCAGCCTGAACTACATAGCAAGACCCTGTCTCAAACAAAACAAAACAAAAAAAACAACAACAAAAAAAACTAAGAACAACAAAAAAAGAATGTCTTCCTAATTTATTGCTATACTAGAGAACAGCTCTTGCTGTTTTATGTTTATTTATGTTGTATTCAGCCACTTTACCAAAATTTATTTAATTCTAGAAGTTTTTTTTTTCTTCTTTTGCCCCTTCATAGAGTTTCTGGAGTTTTCTAGGTATTCAATCAATTATTAATACAAAGAAGTCCTTTTTGGGGTTGGGAATATAGATAGCACAGTGGTAGAGTACTTGTCTAGCATGTGTGAGGCCCTGGGTTCAATCCTCAGGACGGGGGTGGAGTGAGGAGAGGGGATTCCGGGTGACTGGGAGGTAGCAGTTCGTGACTGAAGACATCAGGGCCTTGCCTGCCTCTGTGTTAGCTGTGACTGAAGGACCTCACCTCCTTAGGTGTCTCCCCCCCAGGGTGCACAGGGTCTGTCCTGGAAACCTCCTCATCCTCTAGCTGCCTGTGATACAGCTTCCTCCTCTCACCACAAAGCAGCTTCTGTCTAGCTACCACCTGTGCTGCTGGGAGTCTGGGAAGACAGCCCACCCATATCAGGGCTCATGTCACAGGTTGTCCCGAGCCCAAAAAGATGTCTAGTGGGCACAGAGATCTCCCCCGACCCATCACGCTGACAGCAACAGGGAAACAGGAGTGCTTGGGTAAGAGCCCTCATGACTACCCTGGTGTGCGGGGTGAATGCCTAGAAGTCTGAGGCAGAAAGATCTCAGGTTTAAAGGCAACCTGGGCAACTTACTGAGAGTCTGCATTAAAATAAAAAATAAAAATGGCTAGGGGTATAGCTCGGTGGTGGCATGCCCTTGGTAGTTGAATACTAGCTGAATACTTGCTGTATTACCTTTTTAATTTTTTTGAGGCAGGGTCTCACTGTGTAGCCCAGGCTGGCCTGGAACTCACAGTGACCCTCCTGCCTCAGCCTCCTGAGTGCTGGGATTGTGGACATGCACCACCAGGCGAGGCTCAGTACCTTTTAATTCACTTTGTTCTCATAACACCTTTTTCTTCCAGGTGCTGGGGATGGATCCAGGGCCTCACACACACCAGGCAAGTGCTCCACCACTGAGCTCTGCTCCCAGCCCTTGTCCTCAGGGCGGCTTCATTGAAGCCTGTGTTACCATCTTCATCTTCCAGCTGAGGAAGGTGAGATTAAGAAGCTTGCCCAAGGTCATCAAGTTGGACTTGAACTCTGGAATCCTGCTCTTTATTATATGGTGCTCTTGGGGTGGAAGGAACTATATTCTGCAATGTGACATGGCAAGCTGGTGGCTCAGAAGGGAACTTGGGCAGGTATGGGAAGACAGACACTTCTGCCACCAAATTCACATGGCCAGGTGAAGGAGGAAGCCACCTTATCTCCTGGCACAGGTGCTGCATTTCGTAACTTCCTCCTGGAGGTGCTCGAGGTGCTCGAGGTGCTCTCTCCCTGTCTGCATGACCTATGAATTCTGATCATTATCCCCCTGCAAAGGTGAGGAAATAGAGACCAAGGGAGGTGAAGTAGATAGCCCAAGGGCTCTCAGCGGATCATCTGCATTCCAGAGCACAGACCCAGGGAGACTGGAGAAGTCTCTCTGGAGAGGAGACCAATTCTACCTGGCAAGGGGGCGGAGGGGAAACTTTTCACTTCTCAGGTGGGTCTGTCCAAGGACCCAAAGCCGGGAGGAGTTCCAAGGAAGAATCCAGGGCGTGGAGAGGTGGGAGAAGGCCCCGAGGAGGCAAGGGAAAGACTCAGGGTCACAGGGTGGAAGGAGCCCTGCAAGGTGGCTCCAGCTGATCCCCCTGGGCTCAGGGAATGTGACAGGAGCCGGGCAGAGGCTTGTCAGCAGGTTGTGCAGTCTGGCTTCCCCAAGGATTTGTCGGAGCAAAGAATTCCCGGCGGCTCCAGGGCTGGGAGGACAAGTCCACGGCAGGCCCTGGCTTGCAGGAGCAGAGCAAGCAGCTCCCGCCCAAGTCCAGTGAGGGGAGTGGGCTGGTGCCTCGCGTGGGCCTGGAGGGCAGTGGGGGGACAAGGCCTGGCCAAAGGCCACCCCACTCCTCTGTCCTCTGCCCACTCCCATGCGCTGAGCTCCTTCCCCCCAAAGATGGGGGCACCAGGCTTGGGTGGGGTGAGCAGGTGAAAGAGGAGCCCAGGAGCCCCCAGAGGAGGGGAGCCAGGGCCCTGCTCTCTGGCCACCTCAGGTCAAGCCACGATGCAAAGCGGGGCAGGGAAGGTTGGGGTGTGCTCCAGTGGAGAGCCCACAGTCTCAGTGGGGCCACCCAGATGCGTGGGCCCTGCCTTGCCATTAGCTGGTGTGGTATCTACCAGCTGCAAGCAGGGTGGAATTGTCCTGTGCTGGTGAAGGATCCGACCCGCAGTCCAGCCACAGTGAATGGTGGGTTCGGATGGAGCTGGAGGAACGAGGCCCACATGGTTTCCCAGGGAGCAGCACCCACCCTGGAAGTGAAGTCATCTGTCATTTTTTGGGCCAGGGGTTGGAAGGTCTGGCACTGGGAGACGCTGAATCAGAAAGCTTGATGAGTGCAGGGAGCTGGGAGTCCACTCCTTTGTGCTTGCTCGCTGGGCTGGCCAGACACCCCACCCCCACCCCTGGACACCAGTGCAGCTCGGTACCCTAGCACCGTCCCACGGCGGAGTCAGGAAGAGCTGCCGCATGCATCCAGTCTGATGGAAGAGGCAGAGCCCTCAATCTTTTTTGTTGTTGTTGTTGTTGTTGTTTTCCGGTACCGGGAACCGAACTCACGACCTTGCGCTTGCCAGGCAGGCGCTGTGCCGCTGAGCTAAATCCCCAGCCCAGGGCCCTCAATCTGATGAGAGAGACAACAAGGTCTGCCTTTCCAGGCCCCAGGACTGGAGTGGAAAGTGGTCATAGACACCTGAGTGTGCCCCTCCCCGCCTCGCCACTGCTCACGATTTAGCAAGAGAAATTACCCGAATCTCAGAGAGAATAGTAACTTGCCCAAGGTCACACAGCAAGTAGTAGCAGATGCAGATCTCAGTCCCCAGAAGCAGTGCTTTTCTTCCTACCCTGTGACCCCAAGCCCCTCCCGCTCCCTGAGGCAAGAGGAATCCTGAGGAATCACCTGAGCTCCTGTTTGATAAGCTGGGCTTCCCGCTGCAGAGCTGGACTCCACAGCCACCACTGGGGGCCATGGGTTGCGCCAGAACGGGCTGGGGAGAGGGACTCTTCTTGCTAGAGCTCAGGAGAAAGCAGCAGACAGAGCTTCAGGGAACAAGGAAAACAAAGTCATAATAGAATTACGGCGTTTCTGTGGCCATCCAGGCTTCCGCAGAGAGGGAACTGTTTCCAGAAAATGGGGGAGGGGGACACACAAGACCTGCCCCACCCCCACGGCACCCCACGAAGCCGGGCGTGTTTCACGCATGCTTCTGTCTGCTTCTGCCCACGTGAAGTCCCAGGCATCCTCTGTTTCTCCCTCTCCTCCAGCCCAGATGCTGTGAGTGTTTGTTTCTCTGTGTGTGTCTGGTACAACCCCAGGGATGCTCTGGGCACACATGCATACGTGTGTCTCTCTGTGCAGCTCCGCCCACCCCATGAATCCTGTGTGTGTCCCCTGCCTACATGTACATATTCTGTGCACATACAGTGTCCCTGTGCCTGGCTATGACTCAGACTCATCTGGGGTCTTTGTTTTTTTTTTTTTTTTTTTTTTCTGGTACTGAGGATTGAACCTGGGGACTTGGAACTGAGCTGCATCCACCTTCCCTTTGGCTAGGTTCAGACTTGAGATCCTTCTGCTTCAGCCTCCCAAAGTGCTGGGATTACGATTGTGCAACACCATGCCTGACTGGGCCTTTGTATTTTGAGGCTTTGTTTGTTTGTTTTTG
>NW_004955451.1:11650104-11683022 GCF_000276665.1 Chinchilla lanigera
TGTTTCACCCAATCTGAGTTGGCTGAGGACCGGGAGGCCTGACATGGGTCATGTCTCCCTGACTACCTCACAGGGACAGCAGTCCC
This sequence comes from Chinchilla lanigera, assembly GCF_000276665.1. Lineage (NCBI taxonomy): Eukaryota > Metazoa > Chordata > Mammalia > Rodentia > Chinchillidae > Chinchilla > Chinchilla lanigera. The sequence goes on from NW_004955451.1 coordinate 11,650,191, forward strand.
TAGCACTCCCTGAGGGCTTTTTCCCTGGCTCCCCAGGCCCAACAGCCCTGCAGATCAGAGAAGGGGGGACATGGGGTGGAGTGAGGAGGAGAAGCTGGAGCCAAAGGAACCCCCTCCTTGGAAGGAAAGCAGCAAGGAGAGAGATGGACATGAGGGGAAGACATGAAAAATATTTTGGGGTCAGTGACTTTTTCTTTTGCACCATAATTGTTTAAACATTACCTTCTGAGCTAAGAGCTCCTAGGTACAGGGGGACTTAGCTCCTTTGTGGCCAGGGTTGGTTGATAGGGTCTTAGATTTTCATTTGTGTGTGTGTGTGTGTGTGTGTGTGTGTGTGTGTTTTGAAACAGACTCGATATATAGTTCAAACTGGCCTTGAACTCATATAGCCCATTCCGGCACAGAACTCAAGTCTATCCTGCCTCAGCCTCCTGAGTTTGGGGATTACAGGAGTGGGTACAGGCGTGCACCCCATGCCTGCCAGAAAGGGTATTTGAGGAGGCCTGAAGCCCACACTCCCTGCTCGGCTTCAGCTCCTACCTCTAAGTTCTAATCAGGGTTCCATCACATCCCTGATTTGTCCCCTCCCAGACCAGAGGAAGCCTGCAAAGTAAAGAGTGACTGTAGGTGAGGTGGGGGTGGGGACCGCGGTAGCTGCTTTTGGGAAGGAAGAGGCTTCATTGCCCCTGAGGACAGAGTGGAAAGATTTGCCACCACTCCAATGAGAGGAATTGAGATTGGACTCCAGGCACAACCAGAAATCGGTGCTAGGGTGGGGGTGGGAGGACAGATCAGGAGGAGCCGCCGGGGCCCCTCAGAAGTTGGAAGTCACAGCCGGGCTTCTCTGGCTTCTCCCGCTGTTCCCCTCTCTCCCCTCATCCCTTACAAGTGCTGGGGATGTCCTTGATCTCCAGGGCCCCGGTCTACACAGGCCTCAGCTACCCGAATAACATTCCACTGACTCTGGATTCGATCCCAGAGGCAAGTCCAGGCATTCAAACTCAAATGAGGCCGGGAGCTGAGTAATCGGCGGCTATGGCTATGCAGACATTTTGTCGGGAACAAGCACTCCCCGCCCCCACCCCGCACCGCGCGTTGGGGATGGAGGAGGGGCAGCCTGTCACTCTGTCTTCCCACCCCCTCCCTCTTCCCACCTGCAAGTAATTTGGCCAATGGAAGGGCAGCTCTGATTGCAGTGTGGAATCCTTCTCGATCTGCGTGCATTTGGTGAGGAACCCACCCACCCCAGACCCCATGTAACCTTTTCCTCTTCACAGAAGCAAATTACTTATAATTATCTCACATTGAAGGCCTTTGGGAGCTGCTTCCAAAATTGCTTTAATTGAATTAATTGAATCTCATTTCGTTGGAGGAGAGAATGGGGGTCCTGCCTTAAAATAGTATATGGGGAGAGGAGGCAGTGACCCAGAGGGAGGGGAGGGGAAGCCCCCACCCCCATCAGCTTTGCCCAGGCAGAGACCACATAGGTGACAGCACAAAGGTGCCCTGGACATTCTCAGACCCGTGTCAGCTGACAGCAGATGCGCAGGGCCTTCTGTGTTTGGACCTTGCCGTGCCCTGCTCTCAAGTAGTGGTGGCTGGTGACAGGGACACGTGGAGCCCCACCCGCCTCCCCACCCTGGGAGGGAGGCGGGTCTGCCAGAGGCCAAGGGTGACCGATGGCAGGGTGAAGGCCCCTCCCCAATAATCATCACAGCGGCTATAAATGCCATTTATTAAGCGCTTACTGTGTTCCAGGCACCGTGTCAAGCCTGATACAAACACTATCTCATTTCGCCATCACAACCACACCAGGAAACACGGCCTATTAGTATTCCCGTCGCGGCGGGAAGCAGGGCCCAGAGAGCAGGGCGGAAACTTGCCACAAGTCACCCGGCTCCACAGTGGCAGAGCTGGAACTCTGTGGAGACCAAAGTCCCCACTCAGTTTTATTCTCCTTTCTTTTTTTTTTTTAAATAGTGTTTTGAAACACAAGTTCCCACTGTGTAATTCAGGCTCACCCTGAACTCACTATATAGCCCAGACTGGCCTCAAAATTTAGGTGATCCTCCTGTCTCAGCCTCCTAAGTGCTGGGGTTACAGGTATGCACCACTACGCCTGGCTCCTTCCTTTTATTGACCCAAAGTCCCCAGTGGGGCTTCCTTCTAGGCAGGACTGCCCTTCTATAGTCCTGATGGCTCGAGAGAACAGAATGGGGTGCCTCTCCCCAGGTGGTCTGGGAATACATCACCACCCAGAAGTCCCCAGTAGTGGGACCTGCTCCCAAGTGGAAAGAGATCCGCATTTCCCCTGGAAGGGCAGGTAGATGCGGAGAGGAAGGGGTGCTGTCAGCTCAGCTGGCCGCTGGCTGGGAGAGCAATTACGCTCCTTCTGCTACTTAACTTTACAACCAGGCTGTTGTTTTAACGATGTGACGGGAGTTGGGCTGTCCAATTAATCTGCCTTTGGAGGCTTTCCGAGATGGGTGGTAGATCTTATCTGGGCTCTGTGGAAAGAGGAGTGTGCAACCTGCGGTGGAGGAATGGCCGCCCCAGGGCCTGTGGCCTCAGAGAAGACCCAGGGCAGGCATCTAGGGCCGGGCCACCCCTGAGCCGCCAGCCCCATTCTCCAAGGGCCAGAGAAAGACGCTGGAAGGAAGGAGGCAAGGTGGCAGGTGCGTCTCCTGGGGCTCCCCCTTGCCTCGCTGCTCCTGGGCCTCTGCTTTCACCCACCCTGTGCCGTCTGCCACCGCAAAACTCCTCCATGCGTGTTTTGGGGAGCAAGGGAGGTCACTGACCCAGAAGGAAGGACTGCTTGCAGGCAGGCCAAGAGTGTCTATGGAAGGACAGCCCCTCTGCCTGGCATTTGGACACCTGACCCCAGGGTGGCTTCTTGCGGGCACTGAGTGTGCTGGGCAGGCCTTAGTGGGCTTTACAGCCTGGGCCGCCCCAGACCCTCGGTTGCAGTGCCTGGAACAGGTTCAGGCAGGAAGAGGGAAGCTGGATTTGAGAGCCTTTTGCCTGGAATTGGAGGCCCCTCCCCAGCCCCCAAGGCCATGCCTGGCTGGAGTCCCTGAATGATTTGCATGTCCTCAGCCCTCCTGACCCCTGCGCGGCATGTGCCAAGTGGCACAGTGACCAGGAGTCACCGCTGGGCCCCGCTGCTCCCCAGCCTTTGCACCAGGCACTGACCCCCAGCCAGGCTGGACCACAGCGCCTGGACAGTGTCCACACTGCCTTCTGGCCCACCCTTCATCTGGCACCTGTCGCATCGCCTTTGGTCACTCATCAGGCTTCCTGTTAACCTGACGGGTCTGCCTTGGTCACCATGGTATCCAAGATGCGTGTTGGATGGAGGAGGAGAATTCAGGTTCTGGTATTTCCTTTTTTTTTTTTTCCCCGGTACCAGGAATCAAACTCACAACCTCATGCTTGCCAGGCAGGTGCTGTGCCCCTGAGCTAAATCCCCAGCCCCTTGGTTCTGGTATTTTCCTCCCTTTTCCTTTCCCAAGGTGGACTGAGGCCATTCCATTCCCCAGGACACATTGCTCCAGGGGAGGCTGGGCTGGCCCAAGGGCGTGTCCTCTCCCAAGGTGAGCAGGCCTCCACCTAGGGTTGCAGGTGCAGAGTGGGGACTGAGGCACCTGGCGCCCTCCACAACTGGTCCAGGAGAGAATCGGCACGGAACGCTACTCGGGTCTTGCTCCTTCTCAGCGTGACTGTCTTCCGGTTTCCCCACTGGAGCACAGGAAGGCATGGATGTTATCAGAACACTGCAGAGTGGGAACCACAAGGCCAGCCAGGGACACGGAATCCAGTGCTTCCGGTCCCTAGCTCGGTGGAGGACAAGTTAGATGGGAGAGAAGGTATGAGTGACTCGCCTCGACCCTGGTGAGGTCAGGAGACAAACACATTTGGGAGATGGGTCCAGGTTTTGTACAAAGTTTAATGGCTAGGAGCTCAGGATGTGTGGAAGCGTCTGAGCTTGGGGGATGCCAGTTAGACTGGTTATGACTCTGAGCAGTTTCTCTGGACAGAGACAGGGTAAGAAGCTGAAGTCTCAGACCGACTCCAACTATTTGGGGGTGCTTATACCCACCCTCATCCAGAGACTGTGTTTGTCCCCATTTCCCCCATACTGTTAGCCTTCTGGGCTCCCAGGAATTTGCCTATGTGGGTTTGTTAAGTGTTACAGGCAGGGAGGAGGAAGGGAGGGGCTCTTATAAATATCTGTTGCATTTGAGGGTTTTTGTGCTATTTTGTCTGGGTGCTGGGGACTGAACCCAGGGCCTCCTGCCAAGCGCCTGCTCTGCCTCCGGGCTATACCCCTGTCGTGGAAGTAATGGCCGAGCACCAAGCGAATTCGATGGATGAGCAGCTGTGACCTGCTGGCAGCCAACTCAGAAGACTCTGGATGCCTTCTTCCACTTTTGCTCACGAATGGGTTGAGCAGGGTCCAAGGCACACAGAGAAAAAAATACACACGGTGTTTCCTCCTGGTTCTGACCCCAGGCTGCAGACAGCTGCAGTCCTGTGAAGGGGCACGGCTGTCCCCAGGCAGTCCTGCCCAGGATGCGGTCTCCAGCATCCCCTCCAGCGGAAGGGGCCAGTGATGAAGGCTGATCCCTTTTTTAGCTGTTGGAGTTAGGCGGACATAACTCTGTGCCTTTTTCTCTTCTAGCTCCTCATCCTGGACTTGGTTTCTTCTTGTCCCAGCAGGCGTGCAGGTGCTCCGGATCCTGGGCTCGGTGGAAAGGCCAGGGGCTGCCTGGCCCCAGTCTCACATCATCTGAGGCACAGCCAGCACATCTGGAGAGTGATGCTGATACCAGGCTCCAAAGCCGCTGCCATAGCCACTGGCGGGCAGGGCACCCGCCTTGGGCAGATCCCAGAGGGATGGAAGGGGTGGGGAGCTGGGCGATGGGGAGGGGGGTCTCCCGGGGAAGTCCCCTTCCTGCCCCCTGGAGTTCTGTTTCAGGAGCTTCTTGTACTTGGAGCGCTTGTTCTGAAACCAGATCTTTACCTTTGGGGAGAACAGGGGACAGAATGAAAGGTCAGGAGTATACGTGGGAGACAAAAGGACCCAGCTGTAGGCAGCAAGTTCCAGGAGAACAGCGCAGGTTGGGAAAGCTTGCTGCGGTCCTCCGTAGCCAAAGAAGTCCCCTGAGCTAGAACACATCTCCCGTTGTTGTCTGGGGTGCCCTCCTCTACTTGAACCCCCAGGCCCCCCTTCTAATACATTCCTCCAACCCTTGCTGAGGGCCAGCTATGGACCGTGGGCCTCAGGGCCAGGGTCCATAGCGACACCACCACTCACACCTTGGGGAGCGTTGCCAGAGCACAGGCGTGGCAAGGTCAATGCTCGGGAAGGTCGGGACCGGCCCCACCTGGGTCTGAGTGAGGCCAAGCTGCGCTGCTAGCTGCGCCCTCTCTGGTAGCGCTAGGTACTGCGTGTACTGGAAACGCTGGTTCAACCGCTGAAGCTGCAGGCTCGAGAAGATGGTCCTGGGCTTGCGCAGCTTCTTGGTGGAGATCTGGGGGTGGTTCTCCAAAGGTTCTGGGGACAACAGCAGATGCTCCAATTCTGGGGGCAGCATAAGGAGGTGTGTTTAGGGTAGGACAGTGGGTTCATAGCCTCATCTGCATCTGGCCTGCATGCCATGGAAGAATTGGCAGAATGTGCAGCCTGGCCCTTGCCTTTCTCTGCCTTTTCTTCCTTTCTTTTTTTTCTTTTCTTTTCTTTTCTTTTCTTTTCTTTTCTTTTCTTTTCTTTCTTTCTTTCTTTCTTTTTTTTTTTGAGCGCGTGTTTTGAGACGGTTTGGCTATGTAGTTCTGGCTAGCTTTGAACTCACTCCGTAGCCCAGGCTAGCCTCGAACTCTCAGCGATCCTCCTGCCTGAGGCTCTGGAGTGCTGGGACTACAGGCGTGCGCCACCACGCCCAGCTTTTCTCTACCTTTTCAACTTCCACTTTCGGGGTGCACCCAGTGATACAAGGCAGTTCCCGACCCCAGGGAGCTCCCAATTCGGGGTTCGGAGTGCAGAAAGTGGCAACGGTCGAGAGTAAGAGTACCCAGGGTCTGCTCAAGTGTGGCGGCTCAGTTTCGGGTAGGGCGGGGCAAAACTCTGGGCATTCCCAGCGCAGGGAACTGGAAGTCCACGTTCAGAGGCCAGCGTGTCCGCGTGGCACCTGAGCTTCAAATGCCAGCGTCAGAAGGTGAGAAGTGACCTCGGAATTTTCTCCCCCTTGCTCCCCACCAGATGGCTCAGGGAAGACATTTTCCTGGCCTCAGAAGCTAGATCAGTGGGGAGCGGTCCTGTCCTCAGGGGGGCCAGCGGGCCCAGGCACAGGGAGCTCCCGCGTGTGAGAGAGGGTGACTGGGATTGGGAAAGCAAATTGCGGGGTCACTCTGGCCGGCACTCAGAAATCTGGTCCCCTCCTTCTAGCCTCACTCTCCAGCACACCCCCGACAGGGACGTGGGGTCCTACGATGGGCGCCAAAGGTGGAGGGCACCGCCACCCGAGCCACTCTATTTGGACCGGTAGGCCGCCCCAGGCGGGCGAGGAGTTGGGTGGGTGAAGCAGCCGGAATATCTGCGGGCGTGGGGCAGCACTGACCGCGTTCTCCAAGGGTCCCCGCAGACCTCAGCCGAAAGAGCTCATGGCCAGGACCCAGGCGGGCTCCGGACTGCCCGCACTCCTACCCATCCCTCTAGTCGGGCTCACCCCACACTCACGCCAGGGTCCCGCCCTTGGCCAGCCGTGATCACCCCTCGCCTTCGCCTCCCCCGCACCCCTCGGGCGCTCCGGGTTTCTCAGATCCTCCCCCCACCATCGACCCCTGCCTCAGCCGATTCCCAGAAAAGCCCTTGGGTTTCCGCTCCCGCCCGCGTCTGTCCGGCCTCCCCTGCTCGGACCCCACTGTGAGCAGCCTCGGGCTGACAGCCGGGCGCCCACCCGCGCTTCTCTGGCTGCGCGGAGCGCGCAATTCCAGCGGTGACGCACGGAACCGCGGAGACACCCCGGCTGCTGAACTCTCCGAGCCGCTGCGCCCCAAACTCAGGGCAGACCTCTTCCCAAGTTCCTTCTGGGACAGCCTTTTCTGCACGCCAGTTACAGCAAGTTACAACTGGATCAGCTCTGGTCGCGATAACGGAGCCTTAGGGCCTCCCTCTAGGCGCCGCCGCACCCACCGGCTCCCAGGGGTTTTGGCCAAACCCCGTCCCTCAGGCAGAGGTGAACTCCAATCCCTCTCACACCCCAATCGCTCATTCTAGTGTGGGCTCACCGACCCAGTTCCGATACAGAAATGCTACCGACTCTTAAGGTCGCCAGCGCCTGTGTCTTTTCGTTGGATCCGGGGAAACTGTAAAGAAAAGGAATCTTCAGGAGGGAGACCTTAGACAGACAGAGGGAGGCACGGACTGGTGAGGACAGGCCGGCAGACACCCACCCCATCGCCAACAGTTCTCCCAAGGGAAAACCAGATTCTTCCTACGCTGAACCTTAAACGAGTCCCCAAACACACGCAGTCACACCCAATTAGCACATACTTAAGGAGTCCAAAGGGTTCACTTATAGGACAGCCCCCAACTGCCTCTGCTTCAAACAGAACCAGAAGTCTGGGAGAGGTAGCCCCAGTTTTGCCAGGGAAGTTTGGAGTTTTTCAGGGGGTTTGGAGAAAATTCCCTAAAATCTTCTTTCCTGTCCCCACGCAGTGAAAGCGCATCTGCAAGGGCCAAGCGCCTGGGGAAACAGGCACACCCTTCCTTCGTGCCTCAGTTCGCCCATTGGTAAATCAAGGAGGTTGCACTCCCAGCATCTGCACTCACTTTTGGCTCTGGTGGTTCATGAATTGATCTGTCAGAGGCGCAGAGACTGCAGCAGCGTCCCTGGGTGGATGTGTGCCCTGCAGGAGACTGCATGGAAAACAAAGGTGGGGCACTGAGGTAGGAGGAGGGAGTGCAGAGGACCTGGGGTTGAAGCAGAGCCGGCGATCCAGCTGGGTGTAGGACAGGGCACTGGCCCTGCAAAGGCACAGCGAAGAGCCAGCAAGGCCGGCCAGCTCCTTCGCTCCACTGAGGCCTTGCAAAGAGCATTTCTCAGGGGCTCAAAGTTCTTCAGGCAACTGGTGCCCAGCCTACCACCAAATCAAGAGTAGAGCGGCTGGGCATGGCCCATTCCTTTGATGGAAGGCTCAGGTGGCTGGGGAAAGATTAGAGACTATGGGACCGGCCAGGCCTGTAGCTCTATTCTTTGAACAATGGGTGGCAGGTCCTATTCCCAGACTCAGCCAGACCAACTTCCTGTCAAAGTCAGGCACGGTCTGGGGAAAGGGGGTGGGGCCCGGGAAGGAGATGAAAGAGCCCCGCCTGGATGTCTACAGCCCTCCAGCAGAGACCTGATTTCTACTGAGCAGGGTTTGGCCTGACCACTACTTTTTGAGACCAGACGAACTGGGAGAGGGGCGACACGGGGAAGGGAGACAGCGCGGGACGGCAAGAACCACGAGGAAGGGCAGGGCCCCCACCCCACATCTGGATTGATGCAGTTTTCCGTTACACGTAGGTACACACAACTCTGCTGCTCCAAGAGGGTGGGGTAGGGAGCCCTGCAGCCTGGCCTCACACAACTGCAAATCGAAACCAGGTCGGGTTTGAAAGGAGACCTATATCAGCTAGCCCCCGCCCCCGCGCCTCCGGCCTCATCCCACCGCGTTCCTTAGCTCTCCTCTTATCCCAGATGCCGTGGAATCTGAGTCAGGTTTGAACCCCGCTAGCTGTGTGCAAACAGGCGAGGGCGAGGTTTAGGGGCGCACAGGACTCGGACCCCAGAGGTGGCCACCGCCGCGCCGGACTTACCTGCCTGCGGCTCCCGTGAGATCTCAACGGGGCCACGGAGATGCTGTGAAGGTGCCGCAGGCTGTTGGCAGGGCAGGTAGGAGTCTTCTGGGGTTGCTGGCCTGGTGTAGGAGTAGGACAGGACGTGGCCAAACGGCCCAGAGTAGGACAGATCAGGGGAGACTGCGGTTGCGGGGGATAGGCCAAGCGGGTAGGCAGCCACCGCCGACCGGGCGGGGGCGAGGTCTGGGAAGACTGCTTTACAGGCGTCCCGGCCTGGAAGGGGGCAGGGCAAGGAGGTCATTGCGGCTGGTGCCCACGGCCTAAGCCACGGTCCAGTACGTGGTCAGCTCCCTGCACCAACCCTCTTTCCCGAGCCCCGGGCGTTGAGGCGGATAAGCCCCCAGCCCCGGCCAGCCACTTATACACTTAAGATCTCAGAGCAAGTGTCTTTCTGCGCCTCTTCCAGCTGAGTTTGCACCCGGAAAAGAGGTGGGGGGGGCGCTCCCATGGCTTTCCCCTCCTCCCTCCAAGTCCATGGGGCCCCCCTACCCTCGTGCGGGTTCGGATCCCAGGACCCGACTGAGCCCCCGCTCCTATTTTGACTCCCCGGATTGGCTGCCACGTGCGGTGACCTCACCGAGGCCTGCAGCTGGGACCCACCCTCTGGGGCAGCGCAAGCTCTGGGCGCTTCTGCCCCCGGGTCCGCTCCACGAACGGTGTCGGGGTTGCAAGGTGATTGGTGCAGTCAGGGGACCTCGGTAATAATGGCACATGTGCTAGAGAGTGGGTGACCCTGGGTTGCCCCCGGGCAAGGGGAGCCGCGCAGTGGGCCGAAGAGGCGGAGATGCAGGAATTTGCGTTCGTGCGGCCCGCGTTCCGAGCTGGTTTTGGTTCTGCCGCCTTGGACCTGCAGAGGAGTCAAGAACAGCCTGCCCGCGGTTTATTCAGCGCGTCGGAATGCGTAGCTGCCCGGCGCGCTGGCAGTTTGTTGGTAAACAGACGCCGGGCCGAGAAGGTGCTGCCCGGCCCCGCACGCGCGCGCCGCGCACGCCCCCGCGGGGCGCCCTCGGCCTGGCACGCCGCGACCGCCGCGACTGCGCCTCACCGCCCCCGTGCCGGCTTCCGCTTCCGGCAGGGGCCCGGGTGTGGTTGCGACACCGCAGCGGCTGCAGGAGAGATCTGCCGTCTGGGCTTTTGCCTGTACTGCACCCCGCCTTTCCTGGCGCCGCATGCGGCCGAATCCTGGCATGAGCCGGGAGGAGATCTGGGAGTGGGGTTGAACCCAATTTGGTGGCTCCTAAGAAGGCACAGGAAATACGGCAGGGGGGTGCCCCTGGCTTCGTTTCCCGGGGCTGTTTGCTGGACTGGCCTCTAAACATTAGCACCCAAGGACTGGGCGGACACGTCCACATATCCAAGCATCTATCGCCAAATGTGCCCAACTGGGCAGGGACTCCATTCAAATACAGCGTGTTTGTTCGCATAGCAATGTACAGGTGTCTACACAGATGTGCACAGTAGCATCCCTCCGTGAAAGGAGAAGCTTCCTTATGGATCTACAAACAGTTTAGGCTGTGATGTATACACCTCTACATACCCAAGATGAAGTCAATCCCTGCATAAAAGCAAGGAACAGGTCTCTCACAGAGACCCATGAGTACACAAGTCCAATTGCTTGTGTGAATATTCAAAATCACAGAAACGCCAAGCATAGCGTTTGTGTACATGTACCTACCCTTTGAGAGACACCTGTCCACACATACATGAGCTGCTCCAAGTTAGGGAAAAGTGTGCCACCTCCAAACCCAGCAATCTGAACAGATTGTCCAACACTCTGCATACCTTCTCCCACTGTGTGCAAGTTGGCAGGCATTTTTTTGTACACACACACACACACACACACACACCCGTGTGCTCTCATGATGAAGGCTCAGAGTGAAGGTAGCAGCATTGAGGGATGGGAGAAGACAACTGTCAGAGAAGGAAGGCAGCCTGGAAGAGAACATAAAAGATTTGAGGGTGGCCATGCCCATGCTCCTTGGAGGGACAGAAAATCAAGTGTCCCACAGGGCTGCGGGAGAGCAGTGTACTTCAAACCACACCCCCCACCATGGATAGAAATGAGTTTTTCCAGGAAAACATTTCCCTATCACTTGCCTGGAGCTCTCTACCCTGAAGCCTTGGGCTTCTCCTTCCCCAGGAGGCCGGAGAACCCACTCCCTTCTCATCCAACAGGGTGTGAAGGCTTTGCTCAGTGAAGAAATGCTATTGCCGCGGGGGCACAGATGGCATCTCTGGATACATGGAAGATGTTCTTTGAGGTGGGGTTGGCAATCAGGAGGTTTCTCATAAAGGAGGTGCTTTTGGGCTGGGGTTTTGAGGATTATGGGGTTACTTCCTCCCAGGCCACACACCCAGAATGCAGAGTCCTTTCTGTGCCCAATTTAGCAAGGGCAAGGGTGGGTTGCCTGGCATGCCCTGCAGCAGTTGGCTTCAGGCATCCTTCAGAGCCAGGTGATCCACAGTGCTTCCCTCTCCTAGGCTCTCCTAGATGCACATGGGCTTTCTCTGAATCCTGCAGGGCCTTCACCCTGAGCCTCAGCAGGAAGTACCTCACCAGACACTCAGCATCCACGCCCTGTGCCTCTTTGCAAAAACCCTTCCAGGTAGGTTCTATTACTACCTCTCCCCTCCTCATCACACCTCCCTCCTCCCATACTCTGAAGGGTGTGGGGCTGGAGCACCTTGTTGGGAAACCTTGGGGTCTCCATAGATGCAGACTCCCCAGGGAAGGCGGAAGTGATGAGGACGAGGGCCAAGCAAGGCCATAACTGTGTGTCGGATCAGAATGGCGGGAGGGCTGGCCGGGGAGGCCTGAGGCCTGGGTTGCCCTCCCAGCTCATCTTCCGAGTTGCTGGCTGTGATGTTCTGGGTCAGCCATTTCCTGTCTCTAAGGCTACCAGAAGGAATAAAAGGGGGGAGCTTGCCCAAGATTCCAAGCTGTGGTCCTTTGCTCTGTGATGACTTGCAAAACCCCAAACCCCAAAACCAAAAACCTTCAAGGAGGAGGCGGAGGAAGAAGGGCGGAGGGAGGAGGGGGGAGGAAGGTTAGAGGAAGGAGGGAAGGAGGAGCGAGGAAGGGAATAGGGGAAAACAAAAGGAACTGACTCTCTCCTGTCACCACCGATGAGACTCACAGAGGCCAGCGGGGACATCCTGAGGTTTTCCCCACACAGACCTTCTGCCTAAATGAAAGGGATCGTGCTGGAGAACCCAGCATGAAGGCCACCCTGAGTGCAGAGGAGGGGTTCTAAGTTTTTTTGGGGGGGATAACATCACCACCTCGGGGAGTTGTTGATTTGCACTGTGGGCTATCCCCGTGTAGGCTATTCCCGAACCCCACCTTCACCTGGGTTCAATTCGCAGTGCAGAGTGGGGCAATAGCCACACAGGAATACCTCATGGAGCAGATCCTCTGCCGTTTTAAAATTTTTTATTTTGAGATAGGATCTTGCTAAGTTCCCCAGCCTGGGCTCAAACTCGAGATCCTCCTGCCTTCCCCAAAATGCTGGGATTACAGGCGTCCACCACCATGCCAGGCTTGGGCTCTTTGCTGGTCGACCGCAAACGCCGGCTTACCACATTGGGTAAAGTTCTCCGAGGCAGTATTAACCCTACATATTTCTCCCCTGAGGTTACTTTGAGCCCTGACCCTCAGGAACTCCGCCGGAACCAGCACCATCCTGGCAGCTCTGGCTGGCACCCGGAACACGCGAGGATGTGCAGGCATCTTGGTGAAGTTGCTGGGCTCCGTCGTTCTCACCTGGGCAGAGGGAGGCTCATGAACCTGGAATGGCGCGCCGCCCCGGGTACCCTGGACGGTAACCCCTCGCCCACGACTAGGTGCCTGCAGGGATCTGCCCACGGAAAAGGAGATGTGATCGCTGGCCCAGGCCTCGGAGCTGGGCAACCTCAACTGTCGTGGCATCATCCTCGCTTTTTTCTCCATCCCATTCACCAACCCAAAATGAAATTTTGGTTTTGTTTTACCTATTCTCAGTAGGTTTTAAATTTAACTGGGATTTTTCTTAGTAATTCGGTTTGAAGAGGCTGAATAATTCGGTTGCGCAGGGAGGAGGGCATGAAAGGAATCGAATCCTTCCCCTGGCCTCTGAGGGCCCCACATTCAGCGAGGCCTGGGAGGGCGCAGCTGGCAGAGGCCTGTGCGCCTCCCACGATCTGACTTTTCTTCACATTGGCACCCTTGGTTCTCTTCCTCTTTTTGATTGAACATGGAGTGAGCGCTGGCCAAGGCGGGGTTGCTGGCTGGTCCCGGAGGCCGCTGCCAGCCCCGCTGCGCGCTTCACCGCCCGTGCGCTCACCTCCAAGGAACCCCCTCTTGGAGCTCCCGCCCCATTTTCCGAATCCCTCTGCACTAGCTGCCCGAGGAGGGGAAGGGGAGAGGCCTTGCGGTCAGCGCCCCCAGGTGCCGGCCCTGCGCACTTGTGGGGGTCCCTATGAGGGTCTCGCTCTCCGCTTGTCTCAGCTTCCTAACTTGAGCCTCTGCTCCAGGAAATTTTTTCTGTTGGGGATTGAAGGTTACGTTTTAAGTGCACATGCATATAAAATCACCAAACACGTTAAAAGCAAAGGCACGACCAATTCTTTGACCAGGACATTCCGAACCTCAAAAGAAAACAGTTAATCAAAAGTGGGGCGGTTTGAAGATGAGTTAGGGGCTCCGCGCGTGGAGAGGTAGTCAGACGGCTGAACTTCGCCGCGGCGCACAAGCGGCGATGACCGGGAGTTGGGGCGCCTAGGCGGCCAGGTGTCCCAGCCAGTGTTCCACCAGTGGACCCGGCGGGGCGGGGAGGAGACCGCAGCACCCCGAGGCTGGTGCCCCCCGGCGATCGCTGCGAGCTAGTGGAGGCCCCAGCCAGACCCGCCTATAACGAATTCGCCCTGCCCAGAACGAAGGCTTTTGGGCTGGGCTCTCCAGACCTTCTAGGACCCTGACACGAAAATCAGGGCGCTCGGCCGACCTCCTCGCAGCTGGGTCTAAGGTGAAAGCTAAAGATAGGCGTGGTGGGATTTGGAAGGTGCGCGTAATCCGCAAAATCCAAGCTAGTGCCGGGTGTGGTGGCGCACGCCTGTAATCGCAGCATTCGGGAGACTGAGGCAGAAGGATCGCCTGAGTTCAAGGCCAGCCTGAACTACATAGAGAGTTTTTTTAAAAAAAAAAAAAAAAGGAAGGGAGAAAGAAAAAGAGAGAAAGAAAGGCAACCAAGCGAGTGTGTGCATGGGCGCCTGCAAAATCGCACATAGCACAGCAGGACACAGGCACACAGAAATGGACTCCCACTAACCTCAGCACACGCTCTGCTGGCAGCTGCACGACACCCGCAGCGTGCACACAGCCTCGTCACACACACAGCACACGCCTGCCGCTTGTGCACGCGCGAGGGCACACACCCACCCACCCCGGGATACTTGGATTTGGCGAAACGTCTCTGTGGATGGGGTTATCGGTTTCACTCCGATTCCCCAACCAAGACCCTTGGCGGTCTGGACTGGGGGTTTGTGCGAAGTCCTAATTTGGGCTGCGAAGTCCGGGAGGACAGCCTTTCCTCTGCCGCGCCGGGCCTGGGAGGATGGTGCCTGGCGATGCATCCCGTTCCTTTCTCTCAAAGTGAGAAAAAGAATCTCATTTTACAAAAACTCCGAGCGCAGGCTTTTCCCTCTTGCGCCCCTGCGCGCGGCTCCTGGCGTGGGGGAGGGTAGACGGATGTAGGGTGAGAGGCAGCTCCGTCCTCCCTCTTCCTTCTCTCCCTCCCTCCTCCCACCCCTTCCCCCACACGGCACGACCAGGGGTGGGGGCGGCTGGCCGAGGGGAGGGGCCCAGGCCCCTCGGCTTCCAGGGAAGGCGGTGCCTCCCGCACCCCTCTCAGCCCGCGCCCACCCCAGTCGTGCATCACCTTCATTGATTCCATCGTCGTCGTCATCGTCGGAAAAAGTCGAACTGGAAGTTCACCAACTGCTGCCGGAAGAGGCTGGTGGGGGCGGGGGGCGATAAGTGACCCGAGCCTGGGCTGAGGGCTGTTTGGTGGTCCAGGCCTCCCAGAAAAACAGAGAGCACAGTGCCCAGCCCGCAGGGCCCCTGTCCTGGAGGCTCCGCGGTGAGGACAGCGGGACACGGGGAGAAGTCCTCTGCACCCCAAATGCTGAGTGGCAGCACTAGCAGGGAGCGGGGCTGAGCCCATGCCCTACCACTAGTCAGCCCAGAGGATCACTGGCTGTCTAGCTTTCCCTGTAAAGGCTGGAGGGCCGCGTCCTGGTCCTCTGGGGGTCTGGACAGTGGAGGACCCAGCTGAAGCCACAGGTTCTGGAGACACCTCTGAGGTCTAAGGGATCTTCAGAAGCCTGTCCCAACACCCCAAAAGGGAGTGGGAGTGATCTGAGGCCGTGTGCCTTGGGTAACAGAATAAAAATAATAAAAGCTAACACTTCAGTGTTGTCAGTGTTCCTGGCACGATGCTAAGCCCTCACATGCATTCTTTTATTTAATCACCACAAGATTCTCCATGGTAGATATCAATATTATCCACACTTTCTGAGTAAGGAAATTGAAGCACAGAAAGCAAATAACTCATCTAGTTTTTTTTTTTGGTTTTTTCTCTGGTACCGGGAACCGAACTCACGACCTTGCGCTTGCCAGGCAGGCGCTTTGCCGCTGAGCTAAATCCCCAGCCCCAAATAACTCATCTAGAAGCCGGAAGTGGAACCTAGGACAGCCGGCCTTCCTAACCCCCTGTGGGTGCAGCTGTCTCAGGTGAAGTTCCATTCAGCAAGGGCAGGGAAAGGGCTGCGGAGGCGAAGGGACCCCAGGAGAGGACCGGCCTTCCAGGAAGGCAGGATGAGAAGAACTGCTGTTAAGAGTGACTGGTATTAATGTGGGCCTGTGCGCCAGACATGCTTTACAGGCACTGCCTTGTGGAAATCCTTGCACAATAGCTTGGAGGAAGTCCTGTTCTTATCCCCATTTCACAGGTACAGAGACTGAGGCACAGAAAAGCCATGTGGGGTCTTGTTCACCTGTCTGCGAGGTAAGAAATCTCAGGGAAGGAGCCAAAGGAGGATCAGGAGGCTTCATTGTGCAGGGTGTCAAACACCTCTCAAGAGTTTAGAATGGACTCCTGGGCAAGGGAGAAGCCAGATGGGAATGAGCTGGTGAAGGGAGATTGGTGTGCTGGAGCCCAGTGAGGAGGCAGTTGCAGTGGATGAAGTGAACAGTGAGGAGAAAGTGTCCAAGGGGGTGGCAGCAGAGGCAAGGGAAAGGAAGGCAGCCATAAGAAAAGCGGCCCAAAGACAACGCCTGGTGTGGTAGTGCCTGCCTGTCATCCCAGTACTCAGGAGGCTGAGGCAGGAAGATTGATCACCATGAGTTCAAGGCCAGACTGAACTACATAGCAAGGCCTTGTCTCAACAGACAAACAAAGAAGCAAGTAAGCCCTGTTGTGCCAGGAGAGTAGAAGAAGGAATGTCTGAAGTTCCTGGCCAGGGCCACCAGGGGAGCCCAAGGAAGACGCCATATATTTGCTTCAGAGGTTCAGGCCTTTGATGGGCACATGAGCCGCGGACAAGATTCTGGGTCGATCTTCCAGCGGGCAGCCAGCCACAGCTTCTGCACAGGTGTCCGCCCCCGCCCTGCCAGGCGCACAGGTGAAACTTGCATATATGCAGATGTATGCAGATGAGAGGAACCCAGCCTGGGCCCCGAGCCAACGAGGCAGGTCCTCCCCCACCTCCCTCCAGGGACAGGAGGGTGGGCCCCAGCCCTGACTCACCCGCTGACATGCCGCCTGGAATGCCACCTCCCCAGCTGGGCTTCCTCCAACTTGGGGAACTTGCTTCTGGAATCACCCTGAAGTCCAGCCCAGAACATCACAAGCTGGAGGACCCAGGCTGGGCTTGGAAGCGCTCTCTAAATCCAAATAAAGATTTATTCTGAGCCCTCCTGGCAAAGTCACTGCGGGTGGGGAAATGGTGGAATCAGGATGTATGCCTGGTAATAAGACATTTACAAGTATATGAGGGCCAGGCATCATTAGTGGCACACACCTGTAATCCCAGCACTCAGGAGGCTGAGGCAGGAGGATCGATGCCAGTTCGAGGCCAGCCTGAACTACATAGTGAGACCCTGTCTCCAACCCCCACACACCAAAAAAAAATATATACAAGGTACATGGCATTCCCCAAAGCATTCTGACATCCATGCCTACATAGGGGCCTCGTTTTAACTTGCGAGGTAGGTAGTTCACACCCCCCATTTTACAGATGAGGACACTGAGGCCCAGTTGAGACATGCCTGGCCAGGGAAAGCCTGATGCTCTGCACAGAACTGGCTTCCCAGTCCGGCTCTGACTCAGGGTTCTTTGCTTCACTCTGTGGTTTCATGCTGGGCTGAGGGGAGGAGGAGTGAATTCTGGAGTCTGGGGCTCACTTTTTCCCAGACAATCATAGGAAAGATGGTTTTAGTTCTCTCAGTGCCTGAGAACTTCAAAGAGAACATGAGCGCTTGTCCCTCCAGCTGAGACTGTGCCTGTGTGGCAGGACCATGCACCCCACTTCTGGCTCTTTCATTCTTTCGTAGCACTTGCGACTGTATAGGGTGCCCTGAGAGACTGGCCTAGAACCCACCCAGCAGTGAATTTGGCCATTTGTGTATATTAAAATTATGGGAAAAAACAGTGGGGGTTTTATTTTTGTTTTGGTTTGTTTTTTTCCAGTACCGGAAATCGAACTCACGACCTTGCACTTGCCAGGCAGACGCTGTGCCACTGAGCTAAACCCCAGCCCCTGTTTTTTGTTTTTTTATGCATACGTGAAAGCCAAGTGTGGTAATGCTTGTAATCCCAGCCCTTGGGAGGCTGAGGCAGGAGGATCAGAAGTTCAGGTCAGGCTACATAGCAAGACCCTGTCTCAAAAAAACAAAAACAGAATAACAGAAGCCAAAAGTAAACAAACCAAGAAGCATATGCACAGGGTTAAGAAAGACTTATAGGCCTGAGGTGTGGCCTGGTGGCAGAGTGCTTGGCAAGCATGCGTGAGGCCCGACGTTCATCCCCAGCACCATAAAAAGAAAAGAACAAAAGCATCTTATGAACTAGGCACTCAGGCCAGGAAATAAAACTGCCTTCCCAGGAAACCTGCCAGGGACCCTCCAAGATCACAGTCCCCTCCTCCCTCCCTGCTTCTTCTTACAGTTGCGTCACCTGTGTCTGCCACTTTGCTTCATAAGGGCAGGGTGGGGTCTTTGACAACAGCGAACACTGTGCCAGTGTGGAGCCAGCACGTAGTAAATGCTCAGTAAACGAGCACTACATAAAGGAACCAGGTGTGTGAAGTGGTGTACGCCTGTCTCCCGTGCCAAGAATCCGAGGGAGGGGTGCTGTCCGAGGCCACAGTGTAACTTTCAGGATGTTGTCCCCCATTCGTCCTGCCACACAGGGCCCCGCCTCCTCTCCTGGGACTCCCCACCTCCCTTCCAGCCTTTGCTCCTCGAGGCTGGGAGGCTGTGCCTGGATCCTGGCCTTTTCTCTGCCAGGCAGAGCCTCCCAGCCTAGGAACCCAGACTGATCTGAATTCCAATCCTGCCTCCGCCTCTCACTGACTTGGACAAGTAAAACCTCCCTGTGCCTCAGTTTCCTCCTCTGTGAAATGACTCATACAAGCCCAGCCTCAGAGGGCCTGTGAGGATTCCACACACTCGACTCTACCTGGGCTTAGTAGGTACTTCGCATACATTAACTTTCTTTTTTGGCTTGCTTCACTTTGTCTTTCTTGCACTGCTGGGGCCTGAACCCAGGGCCTCACCCATGCTAGGCAAGTGCTCCTCCCCCTAGCTACATCCCCAGCCCTTTTTATTTTTTTTGAGACAAGATCTTATTAAGTTATGAACTTGTCCAGGCTGGGCTCAAACTTGAGATCCTTCTGCCTCAGCCTCCCACAATGCTGGGGTCTCTGCCTCCTGGGTAGCATGCGGAAAGCCCTTGCACGCAGGACTCGGCTCATGCTCAACACCCTCTCAGGCGGGGCTGCTCCTGCTGTCCCCATTTCACAGATGAAGAAACTGGTGCCCAGAGAGCCCATCATTGCATAACTATCAGTGGCAGAGCTGGGACTGGATCCCCAGCCTCCAGCTCTGGTGTTCCCTGGGATTTTCCAAACAGCCCCCCTCTCTCTGAAGGGGTGAAAGGGACAGAGGCAGGGTATTAATGGGTGCTACATGGGCTTAGAGGGGCTTCTGTGTTATGTGATTGGGTGGTGGTAGCCTGGGCGAACCTGATCTTAGCAGGAGGGTGGCGAGAGCACTGGAGTAAGATGTGGAGAGAGGTAAGAGGGCGGCCCCAGGGATAGGGGCAATGGGGAGGTGAGAATTGTGTGCAGATTCATTAAGGGCTTCTCACTTAATTCTTTTTTTTTTTTTTTTTTCTTTTTGAGACAGGGTCTCGCTATGCAGTTTAGGCTGGCCTAGAACTCATAGAAATCCTCCTGCCTCAGCCTCGAGAGTGTTGGGGTCACAGGCATGTGCCACCACGCCTGGCTCAAGACCTATCTCAAAAAAACAAAGAAGTGGAAACTACAGTAATGGAGATTGAGGCTTCATACAAGGAGAACATTTTAAATAATGCAAGCTCTCAAACAGCACATTTTCCACTCAAGCCTTAGTCACCGACTCCCTTTACTAGGTACAGGGTGCATCTCATCTCCTCTGCTACAATGAGACATTCTGGGGCGGGTTTGCCCCTTACTGAGCTTTGCTTCTGCCAACGTGAGCATAGGATCTGTAGTCACAAAGCGTCAGCCAGGTGTGCCATGGGGGCTTCGGGATGTGAAGTGGGGTCGAGGGGCTTCACTCTGGAGCTGCAGCAGAGGTGTGAACCCCAGTTGCACAGTGTTCTAGGTAAGGGACTTCAGGCAGGTGCCTTAGGATTTCTGACCCTCATTTTTTTCACTGGTAAGATGGAGTTAATCAGCCAGCCACGCTAGGGCACGCCTTTCATCTCAGCACTCACAAGGCTGAGACAGGAAGATTGCCTCAAGTTCGAGGACAGCCTGGGGTACATAGTGAGACTGTCTCAAAAAATCAAAACAAAAAAAGAAATGGAGCTAAGCATGGCAACCGCATGAAATGGTTGTGAGGATTAAAGGAGGCATCGTTATGTGACGGGCAGATGCCAGTACACGGAAGGCCGATGCTGTAGCTTTCCTGATGATGTGCAGCCCTAAGGGGCTACATCATGGGCTGGAGGAATGGGCTAAGTGCCATACCTGGTGTCGTGACTATTCCACAAGCATCAGGAAGGGAGCTAGGTAGAAACCCGGAAGCGGAGTGACTCAAGGTAGGAAGCTGGGTGAAAAATAGTCCCTGGAACCAGAGACTTTCACAGGGATTTTTCCTGCCTTTGCCCCGCCCTCTCTCAGGCTTGGGTTTGGGAGGAGGGGCTCCTGGTTGCTGGGAGACCTGGGCATCGCTAGTCCTGAAAAGGTACTGGGAATCCTTGAACAGCTCGGCCCACCGTGGAAGCCCAGCCTCGGTCAAGAACAGAGCCAGAAAGTTCTGATTTGGTCACCACCTGCTCAAACCACAAGCTCTTAACCGGTCCAAGCCACTAAATCGCAGTGATGACGTGGCACTCCTGGAGGGTGGCAGCGCCTCCTGTGTGCCAGGTGCCCCGGACTGGGATGGGCCTCAACAGCCTCAGGACAAGCCCTCGACCTCCAGCAAGGTGGCTCAACTTTCCTGGCCTTCTTAGAGCTGAAAGACACAACAGCGGTCCCCAGAATCAGTGGGCATCAAATTCTGGGATCAAGAAGGTTTGGAGTGGGCCTAGAAATCTGCATATTAATTTAAAAAAGAACCTGCTGATAAACCGACTATCTCAGGGTCCCTGCCCTCAGGTTACTATGACAGTGAGAGGGAACAAGAGTGGCTCACGGTGACAAGTTGGAATTGGATGGAAGCTGGCTCTCTGGACCCTGGTACGAGGTGTTTTCCAACCCAGATGCTTTTAAAGGCTCACAGCTCCAGAGGAGGGAAGGCCAAGTCCATGGCGAGTTCCCGAGCCTACCCATCATGCCCCATCAGAGTGGGCATCAATCCCCAGAGAGCCGCCCACCCTCCTGGAGATACGCGGAGTGCGATGAAACTGGAACATGAGACCTGGGTTGTAGGGGGTGTGGGAGCAAGTGGGTGTTTGGAGCTGGGTGCACACGTGGCACAGATGGATGCCTAGGAAATCACCATGACCCTATCAGGAAAGGGTGGTCTGACTTGGCGCTGCCTCTCTGTACCTGGCACCCAAGGCCAACTCAGCTGTGTTTTAGGCCAGGCCACGGGGTCTCCTCAAAGCTAGAGAACGTGAAATGATGGAGGCTCCCGGTGCGAGGAGGGGTGGGCAGAGTGCAGCAGCCAGCTGTGAGTGAGAAGCCCTCATCGCCTCCCCACGGCCAGTCTCTCCCAGGACTCAGCCCCATGGACGACGTGCCTCTGTGTGACTGTGAAATTGCGTGGATGGCGCGTGTGTCACTGAGGCCATGTGAGAGTGTGT
Source organism: Chinchilla lanigera (assembly GCF_000276665.1). Lineage (NCBI taxonomy): Eukaryota > Metazoa > Chordata > Mammalia > Rodentia > Chinchillidae > Chinchilla > Chinchilla lanigera. The sequence continues at coordinate 11,671,644 of NW_004955451.1, forward strand.
AAGTGTGTACGTGGTGAGTGTGTAACAGACCGCGTGTGTGACTGTGGCTTGGGCGTGGCACTGTGCATGGGGTGGGAGCTGTGCGGCTGCGGGTGCATGTGACAGTCTGAGTGGCTGTGTGTTTGTGTGACTATGTCAGTAGAAATGGGCACTGCTGGGCGAGATGCCCAGGGACCATTCTGAGGGCGGCGGGATGCTGTCTCTGTAGCTCTGTGCCGCGCTGCATGGAGACGGCTGCTGGGGATGTGTTGCACAGTGTGTGACCCGGCGTGACTGTCCCCAGGTGTGCCTGCGAGAGTCCACCAAGCTTCCATGTGACCGTCTCTAAGCGTCCAGTGGGTGTCTGGCTTTCCGTGTCGTGGTGTGTGTGTGTGTGTGTGTGTGTAGCTGGGTGTCATGGCCTCAGCCCATCTGTGTGTGTCACTGTGTGTCCCTCTGAGGGACTCGGTTGTGTCACTGAGTGTGACCGTGACTGTGCGGTGACACAGCATCCTCCTCAAGCACCTTCCTCTGGTGCCTTTGATGTGGTTGAATTCTAGGGGCTGTGAGGACGCCTGCCTCACTCTCGAGGACTTCAAAAGCCGGTGATCCTCTCTGCCCAGTGAGGGAGAAACGCACTCCCCTCAGCCTGCCCCGTCCCCTGCTGGGGGAGAGGCCTGTTTGTTTTCCTATTTTTACTGTCTACGATGAGTTCATGGCCGCAACTGACTCACCACTCTTTCCGACAGACTTGGGGAAGGGAACAGGGGTTGCCCGGTCGGGGACTTTGCTTAAGAGCCCAGGCACTCAGCACGGGGCCAAGGAAGACGTCTGGGTCCCTCGTGGGCTGTGGGGACACCTAGGCCCTCACCCGGAGCCTGGATGATCCCGGGCGCCTCTTCAGAGCTCGCCGTCTCGTCCCCACCCTCCTACCCAAGGAGAAGGCTCGCTCCTTATCTAAAAGCTCTCCCTGCCATTAGTCACAAGGTTGGCTGGGAAGGGAGCTGGGGCTGTGGGGCGCATTGACGCATCTCCAGGTCCACCTCGCGCAGGTGAATCACATGCACGGTCCGGCCGCAGCCAGAGGCCGAGCCTCTGCGACACTGTTTGGGCGCCCCCTATGGGCAGAGCCTGTCGGTGCGGCACAGGTGGAGCCGCGGGAGGAGGCTGACCGTGTGATGGGGAGAATAGTCCTTGTCCCCATCCACTCCCTACACCTGTGTGTGGGGGTCAGAGCCCCTCTTCCCACCCAACAAGCCCTGAGACAGAGTGGAGAGAATAGGAACTGCAGAGTCCTGGGCTGGGACGGAAGCTGGTCGGAGCGAGAGGAATCAGAGAGGGCTTCTGGGAACCAGGGCCTCTGGTGCTGACTAGGACAGCGCGTCCTGGAGGGTGGGTGACAGAGGACTTGGAAGTGGACGCACTCAGGGAGCTACAGGAGGCAAGGGGAGGCTGAGGGGCACGATCCTCCCTGGGGCGAGACGACAAGGCTGGGCCCACTCTCCCCGGCTGCTCAGCCCAGGGCCCTTCCCTCCGCTCACTCTGGGAACCAGACACCCAGCCGTGTTCCCGGCCAGCTCACCAGCCTGCAGGCCCTTCTGCCGCACATCCCCCCTGAAGGTGTCCCTGCCAGGCTCTTGCCCGGCCACTGGCCGAGGCATGAGCACTTCCCTCCACCCCCGCCGTCCTGGCCGGCTGCCTCAGCTCCTTCCAGCTCTGGGACTGGCTAGCTCAGCAGATCCTACCCCTCTACCCACCAGCGCTGGCCTGAAACTCCCCCACTGTGAATTTAGGGGTGTCTGGGATGCCCACCTGGAGGAAGTGAGAGGAGCCTCAAGCCAAGGAGGCAGAAGGCTGGGCTCCAGGCAGGGCCCAGCCTCAGTGTCCCCATCTACAAAATGGAGCTAATTGTGTCTGCGCTGCTGGGTTCCTGGGGCTGTGGGGAGGCTCCGGTGAGCTCATGGGTGTGAAGGCCCTGGTGAGCCATAAACAGTCCCTCGCTTGTGGGAGGAAGGCGGGAAGAAGGCCGTGTTATTCCATGTTATTCCAGCTGGGCCTGGCTGAACCTCGAGGGGCTCTGCACTGCCGAGAGCTGCAAACAGCGGAATCTGAGGCTGGCGCTGCACCAAAGGCTGGGGACCCATCAGGTCTGCCGGGGCTATACCGGGGGCAAGGCCTGGTGACAGCTGCGGGACCTGGCAAAGGAGGGCTTTGGGCACTTGGACAAATGGCTCTGGAGGAGCTGGGGAGGGTTGTGAAACCTGAGGTCACCAGGTGCCACCCCATCCTCTCTGAGGCCCCTGCTTCTGAGGAGGGAGGACACGGTGCTGAGCCCTGGGACCAGAGGTTGGGCGTGTGATGGGATCCACCGTCAATTTCTTTGGAAGAGAAAACTTGAGCTATGGCTGTTCCCCAGGAGGGGCCCCGCTGCCCCTCTCTTGGCTGGTGGGGAAGAACTAGAGCCCTCCCCATTTTCTTTAAATGGGTGAACTAGCACTTCCTAGAGGCCTTGGTCTCCCCTCCAACAGTCTAACCGTTTGGCTTCCCCCTTGGAGCCTTTGAACAGGAATGGGCCACTCCCCCTCCGGAATGTCCTCCCCCTCACGCACCCTCTGCTTCCCCCAGTCAGGTACAGCCCTGCCAACTTGTAGCCACGTGACTGTGGGCAAGTCACAGCACCTCTTTGAGCCTCAATCTTCCCATCTATAAAATGGGTCAATGAAGCCTCCCACATGGTGACAACGAGGAGCTCGTGTATGGAGCGGAGTTTGGATCCTGCTCACAGGAGAAGACCCAAAACACCTCAGCCCTGCTAGAATCCTCCTCTCATCTGTGTGTCTTGCATGTGGCTTTGTAATAATCAAAGGACAGATATGTACTGAGAGCTTAGCATGTGTTTAACACCCTAGCAGGTGCTGGAGAGGCCCAAGAGGAAGCAGAGGCCTGGCCAGAGGTGATCCTTGGATATCCAACTTCTCCAACAGCACAGCCCTTGTGAGGTTCTAGAGACAGGACTGTCCGGGCAGGTGTGTGGGGAGGGCTTCCTGGAAGAGGCGGCTTTGCAAGACAAGTAGGATGGACAGAGGGAATTGAGGGAATGGCAGAGAGATGACCGTGCCATGCTCCTTGGGGACACAGGAATAAAGATAGAGGGGGAGACATTTTGGGGTCGAAGACTGAAAATGAAGCGACCAGGCCAGCCAGGTGTGGTGGCGCATGCATGTAATTCCAGCGATCTGAGAGGCTGAGGCAGGAGGATTGCAAGTTTGATCCCATTGTGGGTAATCTAGTGACTTAGTGACAACTTGTCTCAAAATGAAAAAAAAAAAAATAAAAAGGGTTGGGGATGTAGCTCAGGGTGAAGGCCCTGGGTTCAATCCCCAGTACCACCAAAAGAGAGAGAGAGAGAGAGAGAGAGAGGGAGAGAGAGAGAAACAGGGATACAAAAGAAGAAAAAAAATCAGGCCAGACATAGGAGGCACTGAGGGGCTAGCCCAGGGGTTTGTCTCGCGCAAGGTGGGGAAGAGGGAGCCACAGCAGGTTCCTTTGCCAGGGGTGAAGGTTGGAAGGAAAGGGGTGCACCTGTCATTTATTAACCAGCAGGTATTTTCCTGAATTTCGCAGGGTGCTTATTAGATGTTTTCCTACTTAATGTTCAAAATACGCTCCTATCTCCGTTCTACACATGGAGAAAGACAAGCTGCCCGAGTTCCTGCAGGGCACAGAATGAGGAGACAGAGGAACAGTTTGGCGAGTCCTGGGTCCACAGAAGCGAAGCTGTCCCTGAAGGTTGGTTTTCCGGCTGCTTGTGGGATGGACAGGGTAGGGGTGGCCAGGGACACACCGGGAGAGGCGGCAGTCAGTGGGGAGTCTGGTGGCCGCCTGGGGTATATTGCTGAGGGCCAGGGGCCAGAGCGGTCTCAGGAAGGAGAAAGCACTGCGGTTGGAGCTCGGGAGCCCAAGGCCGCCTGGGTCAAACAGCAACAGCCCCGCCTTGGAAGCCTGGGCTCAGCGCTCAGTGGAGAGGCCTGCCCTGAGGCGTTCCCTCCTGCTCCCCCAGACTGGGGACACCCAGCAAGTGAGGACTGCTGAGTGTCCCGAGGTGGTGGGGTGTTCCAGGGAGGCCCTGCTGGCAGCCCCATGTTACCCCCACCTCCTCCCCTTGTCCCGCAGCCCTGGCAGCCTTTAGGCCTGGAAGCCAAAGGATCAGGTGTTGTTCTTAAATTCCTGCAGGGATGGCTCTCCTGGTCCGTGCATGTGCCAGCCACCCACCTGTGGGTTATTGCAGTGCCCCTCTGTGCGCCTAGCCCTGTGCTGGGCACTGAGCTTACAGTCACGTCCCTGTCCTCGTGGGACTGACACACCAGCGGAGGAGGAGTGCACACTCTAACCCAGGCATTACCACGCTCACCAAACGTGGCAAGACAGCTGTAGAGACAGGGGTGGGGGTCTCTGGACAGGAAGGGACAGCGTTGCAGACCGGGTCCCCGAGGAAGGCCTCTGCAGGAATGAGAATAAGGAAAAGCGCAGGAAAGAACATTGTCCCTGGAAGGAATGGTGCGTGCAAAGCCCTGAGGCAGAGAGCTTCGTGTGTGAGGAAGAAAAGCCCAGGGCTCAGTGAGTGAGGGGAGAGGAGATGAGGTCCAGAGGTGTGTGTCCCGGTGGAGCCAGACCAGGCCGCTGCACACCAGTCCACATGGAGAAGCTGTCTTAGGCAAGGAGGGAGGCTGGAGGGGTAAGAGGCCGGCCAGGCAGGGGACCTCCGCCCTGCACGGTCCCCTCACACCCTCCAGAGCCCTGGCTGCCCGGGCAGGACTGGGCGAGGCCTCCATGTGGGTGTGGTTCATGGTGGAAGCTGGTGACCCCCTGGGGCTGACCCTGGGGACGGCCTCCCAGCAGCAGCCTGGGCAGGGCCTGACTCAGATCCGGAGAGCTGCACGAGGCAGCCGGGCTGAGGTCACGGTCTGGTGGCAAGAGGTGGCCTCCCCACCGGCCCTCCGCCCCAGCCGGTGTTTGTGCAGAAGGCCCTTGACCAGAGCAGGGCCTCCCTGGCTCTCTGGGGTGCCCAGCGTGGCAGGGCCCCTTCCTGTGCCACCTTGCACCCCGGAGCCTCCAGTCTGAGAGGGAAGGCCCAACCCAGCCCACACAGGCCCGGCTCCGAGAGACACTGAGACACACTCAGAGAACACAGAGCTGCCCTTCAGGGGTCTCTTCCAAGGACAGCAGTGGTGGTGGGCCCAGGCACAGGCCCTCAGACCCTTTGAGGGCACAGCGTCCTCCAAGTCTGCCTGTCACTCCTCCTCTGCATGACCAAAGGGGAAGGGCCAGCCGAAAGCTCCGGCAGCCCACTGTGGTCGTTCCCAGGAGCAGAACACAGTGCCTAGGAGGCAGGGGCTGTCCTGGTAGGAGGTGTCCCTGGTGCCCATGGGCCACTCACTGGCTACTGGGCCCCAACCGCCTTGCCTGTGTTACAGTGAAGCCGGGGCAAGCGTGGTGGCAGCCGGCTGACAGGGGAGGTCCCTGTCACCCACGGACTCCCTGAGGCCACCTCCACACCCCCAGCCGGGCCTGGGAGTGCCGATGCCAAGTGCCACCAGCGCCCTCCTCCGCAGTGGCTGCCGCTGTCAGAGCTTGTTTGGCCGCAGGCTTCCCACCCGGTGACTCCGCCTCTTGCTTGCCAGCGGGGAACTGCAGCCAGAGGCCTGGACGTGAGGAAAGCCAGGGGCTTGAGCTGGGTTGGGCCGAGCCGCATCCCCGAGCCCAGAGGAGAACCAAGGGCCCTGCGGACAGCACCTGGGGCGTCTCCTGCCTGGGGTGACCAGCAGTGAACCCCAGTAGAGAAGACAGCACAGAGCCTCCGATCCTGAGAACACAGCCAAGTGGACTCTAGATTTAAAGCCATGAAAATCAAAAGGTGCCGCGGGGGAGATGTGGATTCTGCATGAGAAAGAGTGGCTTTATTTTATTTATTATTTATGTTTTGGTTTTCTTGTTGTTTGTTTGTTTGTTTTTGTTTTTCTCCGGTACCAGGAATTGAACTCACGACGTTGCGCTTGCCAGGCAGGTGCTATGCTGTTGAGCTAAATCCCCAGCCCCTGTTTTGGTTTTCTTGAGATGCAGTCTTGCTACATAGCCCGAGCTGGCCTTAAACTCCATCCCCCTGCCTCAGCCTTCTGAATACTGGGATTGCAGGCCTGTGCCACCACTCCTGGCTGAAAATGGTTTTATATACCGGTAGTGTTCCCAGTCTTAGGGTGGCACCGGCTGCTTTGGGAGAGAGTGAGCTACCCATCAAAGGAGGCAATCAAGTAGAGGCTACAAGGTTAATTATCCTCTCTGAATATTCATTAGGTACCTTCTGTAGGTTGCCCAATCCGCACAGTTACTGGGGAGTCACGTGATAGTTTAAAGTCTGTTGCAGCCTTGATACCCAACACAGGGTTAACCTAGGCAGGGTCCTCGGAGGAGGTGGCAGGGACTAAGAGAAAAAGTCTCTATGAGGGGCTGGGTATGGGCCAGGCCTGAGGCCCTGGAGCCTGCGGGAGCCTTGGGCAAGCCGCTGCTAGACACCAGCCCCCGCCCCAGGGTGGAGGGGCTTAGGTCTTGGGGGTGCGGGCGGCAGAGGGGAGCCAGACAGCTTCTTACAAAGTGGCAGGCAGGTGAGCAGGGCTCCCAGTGATAATTAAGGAACAAAGGTGCCGAGGAGCAGGGAGGCTGTGCGGGCCTCTGGGGCAGGCGGGCTAATGGGAGCCTGGAGGAGAGGTAATAACAAGCGGACGGGCTGAGCAGACAGCGCGGCGTCGCGACGCCCACAAGCCGCCCCCTCGCCCTCCTGCGCCAGAACAATGACTGGAGCGCCCAGCTGGGTGGAACTGGGCGGAGGGTGCATGGAGGGGATTCGAGCTGGCAGGGAGCAGGGCTCCGGGGGACAGATGAGCCTGGAGGTGGTGCAGGTGAGGCCTCCCTGGAGGCAGAGAACTTGGGTAGGTAGACGCTCGCCTGGGGTCCCACGCGCCTGGGAGGAAGCACTCTACCTGGTCTTAGAGGCAGCTGTGTGCCCGATCACTGGCCAACCGTGTCCCCAGGATTCACCTTCACTCATGCTGGAGGTGGCCGCTGAGGCAAGAGCCCTGCGCTTGTAGTCCTGGGGCCCAGCTCTGCTTTGGATGGAAGTGTGACCCTTGGCAAGCTTCCTCAGCTGTCGAGACATGGACAGCAATGGGTACCATGCAGGACACATAGGACAACCCACGGGGCTGGTGTAGGAAGGGCGCTGGCTCATAGCACCCCCAATGCTAGGGTCCCCAAGTCAAATGCAGATCAGAGCCTCATACACAGCTGCACACCAGCCAGTCCTTCCCCAACCTCAACAGTCTACAGGAACCAAAGTTCACTCATGTCCGTGCCTCCTCAGTCCCACCTCCTGCACACCCTGTGTACACCCGGCACACCAGGCTCCAAAGAGCCATGCGTGTCTGTAACATTTGCTCCTCAGCCTCTCCCCCAAAGAGAAGCCTGCAAAGTCCCCCCAACACCAGCTCACCGTGTAGTGTGCACACCTCATACACAGAGCCCCGGGATGAATGCAGTGGTGGATGCCACACACACTCGTGCGTGCCAGGCTGTACACACTCCCGCACATGTCTAAGACTTTGGAAATGGGCTGGAAGATCTGGCAGGTCGGGCCCTGCTTCAAACCTGGACACCATTCAGTGTTGTCACACGCGCTGGTGTCTGCACACTGGAGGGTTTTGCATGCACAACATTGTACGTGTGACCACACACACACACAGCCCTGTTGTGAACTTGGCTACTCCTCTAATTTATCTCTGTCCTTCCCCATCCCTCTTTACCCTAATCTGACGCGGCATAGCGCTGTCTAATTCATCTTTCCACCACCTAGATTTCTCTCTGCTGCTCTGACACCCACCTGGCTCCCCAGTGCCCTCTAAAATAAAGCCCGAAGGGCTGGGGATTTAGCTCAGCGGCACAGCGCCTGCCTGGCAAGCGCGAGGTCGTGAGTTCGATTCCCAGTACCGGGAAAAAAAAATAATAATAAAATAAAATAAAATAAAGCCGAGTGCTTCATCCCACATTCTTCTCTCCTGTTCTTTAGTGGCTTCTCCAACTTCCTAGACCCTATTACAGGACATCGATGCTATTGCCCAGTTGAGTCTTTAAATTTCCTTTACAAGTTGATTTTTTAAAAAGACAAGGTCTCACTATGTGGTCCAGGCTGGCCTCGAACTCATAGTTCTCCTGCCTCAGTTTCCTGAGGGCTGGGATTACGGTGCTGCCATGCCTGACTTGGATTTTAAAAACATAATCAGATTTGTTTTTGTTTTGCCCGTAGCTTTATTGAGGTACACTCCTCACAAACCTTCCTGTGAGGTTCTGGTAATGAGAACTCACTCCTTCCCGAGATGGCCCACTTTACTGTACTACCAGAACTGCAGTCATTTGAGCTTAATCTAGCAGAGGTGGCCAACCCAGCGGAGGGAAGCCTCCCGCAGTCTCTGGCCCTGGATTCTGCCTTCCTGCCTGCTTCACAAGGGAGGCAGGCAAGGCCTCCACTCTGCCATGAAACACTGAGCCTGTTGGAAACAGGGGACTGAATAGCACTGGTGCTCGAAGACTGGGGGTCTGGGTGTGTGCTGGGCTGTCCTGGTGCATTCTGGGAACACACAGAAATGGCTGGGACTGCACAGGTGAGGGCCAGAGGTCCCGCTGTGCTGCTCTTGGCCTTGATATTTTGGGACCTGAGACTCAGGAGCTCCACACTCCCATTTCAGTTCCTAGCTCCCTCCCCGGGGGCTGGAGTCCCTTCTCTCCCTCTCACAGCCCCTGATGTGGGTGAGAGGGCAGAAAGGAGAAAACCTGGGCTGCTTCCCGGAATGGGTCTTTACCTGACTCTGGCTCCTGGACGGCAGGTTTCTTAGGTGTTCTGGGAGGAGGAGGAAAAAGAGGAGGAAGAGGAGGAAAGGAGGAGGAGGGGAGCCAAAGGCCCAGGACAGGGAGAGAGAGAGCAATGGGATGGCTTCGGACTCTGTTTCCCCATCTGGAAAGTAGAGCAAATAATATCAGTACCTGTTTGTAAGCAGGGCCGCTGGCCCAAAGTGAGCCTTCAGTGTTATTTATCACCCTTGGGAGGATGCTAATGACCGTAACTAACTAACTAACTAACTAAATAAATAAATAAATAAAGCAAAACAGGGCTATGGCCTCTTATTTCCCAGGCCTCGTGGTCGCCTCAGACTCTCTATGTGGCCTTTGGGTTAAAGGAAGCAGGATCCCAGGGGCCTGCATGGAAACTCAGGCTCAGGGGCCCACAGGGGTGAGGGTCGGGCAGAGGGAGCAAGGGCCGAGGAGGCTGGAGTCTGCAGTCCACAAGAGAGAGGGAAAGGAGGCTGAGACAGGAAGGGGTGGGAGGCGCGATGCACTGTGTGCGCAGGAGCCCCAAGGCCTGCAGTGTCGGGAAGTTCTCCCACGGGACCTGTGACCACACTGGGGACTTGGGCTGTGTCCCCATTGTTATGGGTTCCACCAGCTCTCGGCAGAGAATGTCCTCATCCCGGAGGCCTGAGGGATGGTCGGAGCACCCCCTAGATGAGGGGTCGGGAGACCCCAAGTCCAGCCTGGCTCTGCCTCTCAATCACCCGGGGACAAGTCACCCCCGCCATTGAGCCTCACTTTGCTCCTCTGTCAAGCGGAAGATGGGTGAGGGGTCTTTAGGTGCCACCCTGACAGACAGGCCATGGCTCTCTACGGAACGCAGGGTAAGACAGGACAGCCGGTGCTCTGCCCTCTGCCCTCCTTATGGAGCCCCTGCCTACCAGGTACCACCTGGCTTTCACGGGCGGCAGTGGCAGGAGCCAGTTGGGGATCCCCCGGTCTCAGACCAGCCATGTCCCTTTAGGGCCCACTCCGTGGTTTACACTGCTGGACAAAGCCCAAGGCCTCAGCCGGCTTCCCCTAGAGTATGAGTTTGTTCGTAACCAAGCCCTACAGACCCCCAGCACCCCAGCGCTGAGCCCTAGTCCTCACTGAGCCCCAAGTTCCTGCCCATCCAAAGGTCCTGATGCATGCGGAGGCTGCTCACCGGCCTCCCATGCAATGGAAGAACTGTTTGCACCCTCCGCCTGCCAGGGAGGCACAACTGGGCTGAGCTCCAAGCAAGGAGTAGCATCTGCCCATCTTTCAATGGTAAGGGAAGGAGAGGTCCTGTCAGGCTGGGGCAGGCCAGCGAGGTGTCTGTGTCCTAGGACTCCCACGCCCAGGGTGGCCTGGGGACGGACCTGGAGAAGCAGGCAGAGGCTGGGTGCTATAGGCTTTTTTTTTTTTTTTTTTTTTTCTTGTACTAGGAATTGAACTCAGGACCTTGTGCTTGCCAGGCAGGCACTTGTACCACTGAGCTAAATCCCTGGCCCCGCTATAGGCTTTTGTGACCATACCCAGAAGCCCAGCAGGAAATTGAGATACCACCCCCAAAACGTGTGGGGCCCAGGACAATTGGAGGGCCACAAGTCAAGATAATAAATTGCTAAATAAAATATGGTCTTTCTACTTCGCTTGACAATATTGCTTTGTAACAAGAAGATCAGAAATTTGCATAAAGCCAAGTTTTTCATATGGCTGAATATTTATGTGACTAAAATATTCCAGACTGGGGATGTGGCACACGCCTATAATCCCAGCACTCTGGGAGGTTGAGGCAGGAAGAATACAAACTGAAACTCACTTTGGGCAATTTATTGATTTAGTGAGAACATGTCTCAAAATTTAAAAAAAAACTTACCTTAAAAGGGAGAAAATAAATTTATAGGTAATAGATATTAAAACATTAAGTTAATGTTTACTTTACATTTTTAATCTAAAATTGTGTAAATCTAATTAAACCAGATTTTTTTTTTTATTTTTGTTTTTTTTCTGGTACCGGGAATCGAACTCACGACCTTGCGCTTGCCAGGCAGGCACTGTGCTGCTGAGCTAAATCCCCAGCCCCAATACCAGATTTTAAAAATAAAACCTAATGCTTTGTAATTCCAATGTTAAGTGTCCTTCAAATTGACAATGTAAAGATTCAATATCACCCAGGCACAAGAGGTGTACAGCTATAATCCCATCCCTATGCACATCTATTTTGAATACTTTGCTAATTTATAAGTACCCTGGGACTCAGAGAAACAACACCATGGGTGTTCAATACTACTAGGAAATTTTGTTACATAAGAATCAATCTCCTTATTTATTTTATTGAAAGTAAAATGTACTTCCCTTCTTTTTTATTTATTTATTTATTTATTTTTGTTTTGGTTTTTTTCCGGTACCAGGAACCGAACTCACGACCTTGCGCTTGCCAGGCAGGCGCTTTGCCGCTGAGCTAAACCCCCAGCCCCTCAC